>NC_041343.1:8940348-9680348 GCF_004354835.1 Perca flavescens
AAAGCCATATTGTAAGACTTATTCAGGCTGCTCTAAAACCAAACCTCCATATTAGCCAGACTGATTTCACCCCAGGGTGACATTATACACATCCCTTAATGTCCCTGTGCATTTTTGGAGCATTCTGATGAAGGAAAGTAAAAATAAAGGCTTAAATGTCAACTTAAAGCTATATTTCAACTCTGTTTGAGGCTGCTATTTAAAGCCATATTGTAAGACTTATTCAGGCTGCTCTAAAAACCAAACCTCCATATTAGCCAGACTGATTTCACCCCAGGGTGACATTATACACATCCCTTAATGTCCCTGTGCATTTTTGGAGCATTCTGATGAAGGAAATTCTGATGAAAAAAAAAAATAAAGCTTAAATGTCAACTTTAAAGCTATATTTCAACTCTGTTTGAGGCTGCTATTTAAAGCCATATTGTAAGACTTATTCAGGCTGCTCTAAAAACCAAACCTCCATATTAGCCAGACTGATTTCTGTGCAGGGTGATATTATACACATCCCTTAATGTCCCTGTGCATTTTGGAGCATTCTGATGAAGGAAAGTAAAAATAAAGGCTTAAATGTCAACTTAAAGCTATATTTCAACTCTGTTTGAGGCTGCTATTTAAAGCCATATTGTAAGACTTATTCAGGCTGCTCTAAAAAACCAAACCTCCATATTAGCCAGACTGATTTCACCCCAGGGTGACATTATACACATCCCTTAATGTCCCTGTGCATTTTTGGAGCATTCTGATGAAGGAAAGTAAAAATAAAGGCTTAAATGTCAACTTAAAGCTATATTTCAACTCTGTTTGAGGCTGCTATTTAAAGCCATATTGTAAGACTTATTCAGGCTGCTCTAAAAACCAAACCTCCATATTAGCCAGACTGATTTCACCCCAGGGTGACATTATACACATCCCTTAATGTGTTTCACAACTCTGATTTCACCACATTTAATGTCCCTGTGCATTTTTGGAGCATTCTGATGAAGGAAAGTAAAAATAAAGGCCAACTTAAAGCTATATTTCAACTCTGTTTGAGGGTGAAAAACATTATACATTTCATCCCCCTTAATGTCCCTGTGCATTTTTGGAGCATTCTGATGAAGGAAAGTAAAAATAAAGGCTTAAATGTCAACTTAAAGCTATATTTCAACTCTGTTTGAGGCTGCTATTTAAAGCCATATTGTAAGACTTATTCAGGCTGCTCTAAAAACCAAACCTCCATATTAGCCAGACTGATTTCACGCCAGGGTGATAGTATACACATCCCTTAATGTCCCTGTGCATTTTTGGAGCATTCTGATGAAGGAAAGTAAAAATAAAGGCTTAAATGTCAACTTAAAGCTATATTTCAACTCTGTTTGAGGCTGCTATTTAAAGCCATATTGTAAGACTTATTCAGGCTGCTCTAAAAACCAAACCTCCATATTAGCCAGACTGATTTCACCCAGGGTGATAGTATACACATCCCTTAATGTCCCTGTGCATTTTTGGAGCATTCTGATGAAGGAAAGTAAAAATAAAGGCTTAAATGTCAACTTAAAGCTATATTTCAACTCTGTTTGAGGCTGCTATTTAAAGCCATATTGTAAGACTTATTCAGGCTGCTCTAAAAACCAAACCTCCATATTAGCCAGACTGATTTCACCCCAGGGTGACAGTATACACATCCCTTAATGTCCCTGTGCATTTTTGGAGCATTCTGATGAAGGAAAGTAAAAATAAAGGCTTAAATGTCAACTTAAAGCTATATTTCAACTCTGTTTGAGGCTGCTATTTAAAGCCATATTGTAAGACTTATTCAGGCTGCTCTAAAAACCAAACCTCCATATTAGCCAGACTGATTTCACGCCAGGGTGATAGTATACACATCCCTTAATGTCCCTGTGCATTTTTGGAGCATTCTGATGAAGGAAAGTAAAAATAAAAATGTCAACTTAAATATTTCAACTTAAAGGCTATATTTCAACTCTGTTTGAGGCTGCTATTTAAAGCCATATTGTAAGACTTATTCAGGCTGCTCTAAAAACCAAACCTCTGTTTTGAGGCTGCTATTTAAAGCCATATTGTAAGACTTATTCAGGCTGCTCTAAAAACCAAACCTCCATATTAGCCAGACTGATTTCACCCCAGGGTGACATTATACACATCCCTTAATGTCCCTGTGCATTTTTGGAGCATTCTGATGAAGGAAAGTAAAAATAAAGGCTTAAATGTCAACTTAAAGCTATATTTCAACTCTGTTTGAGGCTGCTATTTAAAGCCATATTGTAAGACTTATTCAGGCTGCTCTAAAAACCAAACCTCCATATTAGCCAGACTGATTTCACCCAGGGTGATAGTATACACATCCCTTAATGTCCCTGTGCATTTTTGAGCATTCTGATGAAGGAAAGTAAAAAAACCTAAAGGCTTAAATGTCAACTTAAAGCTATATTTCAACTCTGTTTGAGGCTGCTATTTAAAGCCATATTGTAAGACTTATTCAGGCTGCTCTAAAAACCAAACCTCCATATTAGCCAGACTGATTTCACCCCAGGGTGATCCCTTAATGTATACATTCATCCCTGTCAATGTCCCTGTTTGCATTTTTAAAGAGCATTCTGATGAAGGAAAGTAAAAAATAAAAGTAAAAATAAAGGCTTAAAATGTCAACTTAAAGCTATATTTCAACTCTGTTTGAGGCTGCTATTTAAAGCCATATTGTAAGACTTATTCAGGCTGCTCTAAAACCAAACCTCCATATTAGCCAGACTGATTTCACCCCAGGGTGATAGTATAACACATCATCCTTAATGTCCCTGTGGCATTTTTAGGACTGCATTCTGATGAAGGAAAGTAAAAATAAGTAAAAATAAAGGCTTAAATGTCAACTTAAAGCTATATTTCAACTCTGTTTGAGGCTGCTATTTAAAGCCATATTGTAAGACTTATTCAGGCTGCTCTAAAAACCAAACCTCCATATTAGCCAGACTGATTTCACCCCAGGGTGATAGTATACACATCCCTTAATGTCCCTGTGCATTTTTGGAGCATTCTGATGAAGGAAAGTAAAAATAAAGGCTTAAATGTCAACTTAAAGCTATATTTCAACTCTGTTTGAGGCTGCTATTTAAAGCCATATTGTAAGACTTATTCAGGCTGCTCTAAAAACCTCTAAAACCAAACCTCCATATTAGCCAGACTGATTTCACCCCAGGGTGATAGTATACACATCCCTTAATGTCCCTGTGCATTTTTTGGAGCATTCTGATGAAGGAAAGTAAAAATAAAGGCTTAAATGTCAACTTAAAGCTATATTTCAACTCTGTTTGAGGCTGCTATTTAAAGCCATATTGTAAGACTTATTCAGGCTGCTCTAAAAACCAAACCTCCATATTAGCCAGACTGATTTCACCCCAGGGTGATAGTATACACATCCCTTAATGTCCCTGTGCATTTTTGGAGCATTCTGATGAAGGAAAGTAAAAATAAAGGCTTAAATGTCAACTTAAAGCTATATTTCAACTCTGTTTGAGGCTGCTATTTAAAGCCATATTGTAAGACTTATTCAGGCTGCTCTAAAAACCAAACCTCCATATTAGCCAGACTGATTTCACATCCCAATGGGTGAAGGAAAGTAAAAATAAAGGCTATACAAAGCATCCCTTAATGTCCCTTGTGCATTTTCAGGCTGGAGACATTCTGATGAAGTCCCTGAAATTCTGATGAAAAATAAAGGCTTAAATGTCAACTTAAAGCTATATTTCAACTCTGTTTGAGGCTGCTATTTAAAGCCATATTGTAAGACTTATTCAGGCTGCTCTAAAAACCAAACCTCCATATTAGCCAGACTGATTTCACCCCAGGGTGACAGTATACACATCCCTTAATGTCCCTGTGCATTTTTGGAGCATTCTGATGAAGGAAAAAAAAAATAAAGGCTTAAATGTCAACTTAAAGCTATATTTCAACTCTGTTTGAGGCTGCTATTTAAAGCCATATTGTAAGACTTATTCAGGCTGCTCTAAAAACCAAACCTCCATATTAGCCAGACTGATTTCACGCCAGGGTGATAGTATACACATCCCTTAATGTCCCTGTGCATTTTTGGAGCATTCTGATGAAGGAAAGTAAAAATAAAGGCTTAAATGTCAACTTAAAGCTATATTTCAACTCTGTTTGAGGCTGCTATTTAAAGCCATATTGTAAGACTTATTCAGGCTGCTCTAAAACCTCCATATTAGCCAGACTGATTTCACCCCAGGGTGATAGTATACACATCCCTTAATGTCCCTGTGCATTTTTTTAAAGCATTCTGATGAAGGAAAGTAAAAATAAAGGCTTAAATGTCAACTTAAAGCTCGCATAAAAAAAAGTTTCAGAGGTGAATTTTGTAACGGAATAGCAGAGATCTGCGCGACCTAGATTCAGAAGGCTACCTGATCTCAGGTCAGTTGTGTAGCTTATGTAAATGTTGGGGCGTGACCATTCTCTTAATACACCCAATGGGCGTGACAAAGGTACAGGTTTTGAGATGCTTACGTAAGCAACTAGCTTTGTTGAGATTCGCCCGTTTTCAGCGGCAGTTTCAAAATATGAGATTTTCATAGTAAAGGGGTGTTAATGGGATTTTGAGCTTCTATGTATGACTATTTACCCACCGAACTGTCGTTATTCAACTATGACAAGGTAAAATCGGTTTTGCATTCTATCACCCCTTTAATACCATTACTGAAAAGCATGTTCTGTAATTTCATTTGGAACAACAGACGGGCTAGACTTCGCTTATCTTTGCTTTATCTCCCCTATGATAGAGGAGGCTTGAAACTCCCAAACCTCCAATGGTATTATTGGGCTGCCCAACTTACAACTGCCTCTTGTTGGTTTCTCATATGAAACGCCACGTTCCTGGATGAGTTTGGAAAGAAGCATGACATCCCCTCTACCACTCAATTCATATTTATATTCAGCTAAATTAAAAGGATTAAAGACATTAACACATAATCCCTTTGTTAAAAACTTGATTATGGTATGAGGTTCATAAACATACTGGTGAGATACCGGTGTTATCTTAATTTACACCAATCTGGGGTAACAGCGCTTTCACACCCGGCAAACAAGATATGGGCTTCACAATTTGGGCAAACAAAGGCCTAAGTAAAATTGCTGATTTATTTAAAAATAACATTCTCATGTCGTTTGAAGATTTGAGGCAAAAGTATGACATCCAACTAAAACATTTTTTTAAATACCTGCAGATAAGAAGCTATATATTTAAGATACAGAAATCTTTATCTCTACCTACTCTTAGCTGCGTAGAAGAAATAGCAACAAATCAACACCCTAAGAGGGGATTGACATCAAGTTTCTATGCAATAATCGTTGATAGATCAATGGTTTCCTCAGAGAGTAAGAGACTGGCATGGTAAAGCTATTATTAGACACCAAACTGTGTATCTTTGGTGTTTTTCCCGTAAATCATAATCTCAGCAAGGTAAATAAATTATGATTACTTTCTGCATCTTACAAGCTAAATATACCATAGCCAAATCTTGGAAATCCACTATCAAACCAAGTTTTAATGTCTGGCTTGCAGGACTGTCAGACTGTCTTGCACTGGAAAAGCTCACTTTTACATTAAAGGGTAAATATCTCATCTTTGACAATATGTGGAGATCCTTTATGGTGTTCTTAGAGGGGAGGAAAGCATTGGAGGCATGCTCTCTGTGTGTGTCAACCATCAACAAATGAATATTGCTATGCATTTAGTATACATCTGTTTGTCTTTGCTTCGTTGTATTTGAAGTGCTTTTCTCTTTGGGATAGGTTAACATTTGGACCACCGGTGATTCTTAAGGATGATTTATGCTGACTTACTGTACCAAATATCGCTTGTTCCAGCCCTGTCATGTTTATGTTTATTTTATTGAAGATGAGCCTTACTGTGACAGTTCTGATTTGCACCTGTATTATTTGTTGTAGTGTGATTATTTTCTAACAGTTAGAAAATTTCAGACATTACATTACAGATAGGGATGCTCCGATCCAACTTTTTCAGTTCCGATACCGATGCCAGGGCTTTGTGTATCTGTCGATACCCGATACCGATCCGATACTGTTGCTGAATTAATAATAAACTGTATACCTTCCACCTTATACCTTCCTTCCACCATGTGGAAGAGACTAAAGGCACCAGACTTTCCTAATTAAGACAAAATAACATAGATGTAATGTATTGAATTCTTATTTATTTGTTATTTAAAAAACAATTGTGCATTAAAATTGAAAATATAACGTAATCAAACTTCTTAAAATAAATTTAAATAAATAACAGTAATGGGCCTTCAATAATGGGCCATCTTTATAGGTTTATAATGGCTTATTCAGGAGTACATAGAATATCACAAACATATGTTATTGTCATCATGTTTACTAAAAGCTTTTTTTATTGTGCAAACTGCAAAGTAGTAAAATAAACTCAAATCGAATGAATAGCCTACACATACAAACAACTTCAACATTGTTTCCCTTTCAAAACAAAATAGTTGTAAGCTAGTTGTATAAACACTACCTTGGCCACAGGTAAGTTAGGTTGTTGTAGTGTGGTTGTACTGGGCGACTGAACGGAGCTCTGCTGTCAGCCTCCTTCGCTGTTTGAATAATGTTAGTAGGTTGGCGGACGTATTTCAGCGAGGCAAAACATCTTAAATCCAGTGTTTTAATCATTGCTCTGAACCCGTCTTTCTCAACGGTCTGTAGCGGGACCGTAGGGGGATTGCCTTCATAATGTTGCTCCGCTGCATACTTGAAGTGACATGTCTTTAACGTTAGCACAGTAACGTTAGCACGGCCGAGTAATGTTAGAGCGACGGGCAACAACAGTGGCTAAATTATGTCAGATTTTTTAGAAACAAAAAACTTCAGAACAACAGACGGCTTCTCTCATGAGCACACGTTGTTCTGGTGTAACTCCGGTCTTTCCACTTCATAGCTAACTTTCTTCTTTGTTCTTGAATGTGCAGTAGCGACCGGAGCCTCTCCCAGCTTAACAGACTGCTATGCTACCTGGCTAGCTAGGCTAGCAGCTATAATGTTACCCAGCATGCCGTTGGGCGGTGTACATTTGTAAATGTAAAATTATCAGTGTTAGAAACTGTTTAAGTCACAAATTGTTATTTGCTATGGTGTTTTATCCTTTTAAGATAGTTAGTTGTGGGTTATTAATTGTGGTGTTATAAAGTTACTACCATGAGCAGTTAACAGGGGTCCCAGTGTTGCGATGGAGGAAAAAAAAAAGAACTGGAATCAGCCCGTGGATCTGTTAATTATTCCGAATCCCGATCCAGCTATTTTGTCAATATCGGGGCCGATAATCGATCCTAATAACGGATCGGTGCACCCCTAATTACAGATAGACATTACATACATTACATTACAGATAGACATTACAGACGTTACAGTTAGACATTACATTACAGCTATACATTACAGTTAGACATTACAGATATACATTACAGACATTACAGTTAGACATTACAGACATTACATTACAGTTACACATTACATATAGTCATTACATTACAGATAGACATTACATTACAGTTAGACATTACATATAGACATTACATTACAGATAGACATTACAGACATTACATTACAGTTAGACATTACATATAGTCATTACATTACAGATAGACATTACATACGTTACATTACAGTTAGACATTGCAGATAGACAATACATTACAGTTAGACATTACAGATAGTCAATACATTACAGTTAGACATTACAGACATTACATTACAGATAGACATTACAAACATTACATTACAGTTAGACATTACATTACAGACATTACATTACAGTTGGACATTAAAGAGACATTACAGACATTACATTACAGTTAGACATTACAGACATTACATTACAGACATTACATTACAGTTAGACATTACAGACAGTACATTACAGATAGACATTACATACATTACATTACAGTTAGACATTACATCATAGATAAACATTACAGACGTTACATTACAGTTAGACATTACATTACAGTTAGACATTGCAGATAGACATTACATTACAGTTAGACATTACAAATAGACATTACAGACATTACAATACATATAGACATTACAGACAGACATTACAGTTAGTGAGTACAGACATTACATTACAGTGAGACATTACAGATAGACATTACATTACAGACATTACAGTTAGACATTACAGACAGACATTACCGACATTACATTACAGTTAGACATTACATTATAGATTAACATTACAGACATTACATTACAGTTAGACATTACAGATAGACTTTACATTACATACATTACAGTTAGACATTACAGATAGACATTATATTATAGATAGACATTACAGACATTAATGTCTGACATACATGTCTACCCCCCCGGTGCAAATAATTGTACAGTATACACCAGAGAAGATCAAGATAGTGTTACTGGAGCTGTGCTAAAACATACAATGATGGGAAAATACTAGTGGTTTAGCAACAAGCTGGACCTGGCTGATCTATGCCTGGGACTGTGAGTTAAAAAGCCTCTTGTTTTTTTTGTTTTGTTTTTTAAAGTGCTTTGAAAAGGAACCTTTTTGTCAGATAGATGACTATATTATTTCTTCACTTTTTACAAGGAAGATGGAACAATCTTCCTTGTTTTGAATTGTCAAAGTGGCAGTCCGTACAATTTCAGTCCTGGTTGGTTAAGAATTTAAGAATAGTGCTGATAGTTTAGCAGTGGAGCATAAAAATAGAATGAATCTTGCATAGTTAAATTTTGTCTGTGTATACACTCAAGAAAATCTGTAATACAGTCTTTCTTTTTTGGGAGACTTCATCCCAGACACCCAGTTCGTAATACTATTAAAGCTATAGTGCATATTTTCTGTTGCCCCCATGAGGAATTTTAAGTAATGACAACAAAACTGTTGGCATGTTCACATGATACAAGCCTTATGTGATCGCGCACATGTAGTCTGGATTTTTGTTGGAAACAGTTCATGTTAGCTTAATGTACATACACCCTTACAGTTAAAACTAGATTTAGCCAGCTCTCTGCACCTCCCCAACCTGTTTGAATTTGATATATTTATTGCCAATATGTACAATGAGCTCAACTGTGTGTGCTGGTCTATGCTACGGTCAATAGGGCAAAGATGAATAGAGGAAACATATCTACTGCTAACAAAAGGCCTCAAGGAAGGAAAAAAGATTCAAGGAACACCTGTCTTCTCATTTCCCAGTTGAACTTCAGAGCAGAGACGCACAATGTAAGCAAAAAGGCCATTTTCAGTTGGGAATGAAGTTTCTGGAATTGATTTGCGCTATTGTGCGTGTTTTTGTAGTCTATTTTACATAACTCCGATGGTGCAGATTAGACACTTTTGTGCCCTACGATGGGGTTATGACTTTTAACTTGACACAAATAGTATAGCATGACATCCTGTTACCTTTGTCTTGAACAATCACTTAAGTGGGTCATGACTACAGGTAGTATTCTGTATCGCAGGTGTTGAAAACTGCGACAGTTCACAAATATGATGCACACGTCAAGACACAGATTTAAGTCTTTTACTGCCTTGTGATTCATAAATTCCTTAATTAGGAATGAATGAGAACAGTGAGTTTCATGTATAATAAAATGTGGCCTAAATAAATAATGTTGATCTGACATGTTTGCTTTAGTAGTAGTAACAAAACGCTGCTGCTATATTGGATAACATTGAGGGCATTATGTTAAGGTAAGGAAATAACAGCAGTGTTGTACATGATTATCGTTTGAACCAGGATGCACACTGATATATTACCAAAAATTAAGTGTCATATATCTTGGAAATAAAAGACTGTAAGACAGCACTATACCTGCCTCTGGCCTTTTGGCTTGTGTGAATGAAAACAATTTATGAATGTTTTACTTGCAGTCCTATTTCCACAAATTACAGGCAGCAATACATCATGTAGAGTGTCAACAAACAAACACTTTTATTTATAGAGACGGTCAGGTTCAATTAGATGAAGCTACAGAGAATGAGATAAAAAGAAGAAGGCAGAGTATCCAAAAATCATACAAGAACACATACGTTTCAAATAGGCAAATATATTTTCTATGCATTTCCCATCATTGGAATCATATTGTAGATGGGTTGAATACTTATGTGCACTGGTGGCTGTCACATTATAAAATGTAAAGACACGCAATTGGGGGTTGTTAGTATTCACAGATGGTATGGGCTTTGAACTGAGATGTGTCCAAAAACACAGAAGCCATATAGTATTTGCCATAACATATTGTATATGAAAAAATATGCTTACACCATGTGCATGGCAAGATGTGTGCAAACAAAAAGGTGTATTAGTATTTAAGATGCAGTATATCCTGTAGGTAACTAACATATACACATCCCAGTCAAAGCAGATATGCAGTGAAGTCAAGAGCAGCCCAAGACAGGGAGGTCTTTAGGAGTATCATTAATACTGTATGTGTGTTAGAAGCAAACTGTGTTAAATGATTAAGGGGATGCAGCAGCAGGCATTGTGATTTTTTTGCAGTGCATTCGCTCTCCCTCTTTCTGTCTCTTTCGAACAGTGTGCCACACGTGAGCAGACAGAGATGGAAATGAGCGAGGGAGCGGCCCAAGGACACCCTGATAACACAGAGCATGCTGAATCTCTCTTTTTTTCTGTCTATCTCTGTCTCTTTCACCTACACAGTGACCACAAATCCCAAGAGATGCTGTCAATGCACTTGCATTGGTTCCTATATACTCTAGAATACTACATGAACAATAGACTAAAGGTCCAATGCTGTGCTTATTCAAATGCCACCCAGTGGTCAGACATAGTATGCTTTGTCTCTTTGGTGGATTTTGGCAACATGATATTGAAAAGGTACAGTACAGGCCAAAGGTTTGGACACACCTTCTCATTCAAAGTGTTTCTTTATTTTCATGACTATTTACATTGTAGATTCTCATTGAAGGCATCAAAACTATGAATGAACACATAAGGAATTATGTACTTAACAAAAAAGTGCAAAATAACTGAAAACATGTCTTATATTTTAGATTCTTCAAAGTAGCCACCCTTTGCTTTTTTTGATAACTCTGCAAACCCTTGGTGTTCTCTCAATGAGCTTCATGAGGTAGTCACCTGAAATGGTTTTCACTTCACAGGTGTGCGTTGTCAGGGTTAATTACTGGAATTTTTTCCCTTATTAATAAAAAAGCAAAGGGTGGCTACTTATAAAATATGAGAGATGTTTTCAGTTATTTCACACTTTTATGTTAAGTACATAATTCATCCACATGTGTTCATTCATAGTTTTGATGCCTTCAGTAAGAATTTACAATGTAAATAGTCATGAAAATAAAAATGCATTGAATGAGGTGTGTCCAAACTTTTGGCCTGTACTGTATGTACATACCTTTGAGGATTTATACATTTCAATGTCATTGCTTTTGCTTTTGCCAAATAATGAAATCTCAGGAAGCATTTTATCAAGGACCCATGCAGGGATCATATTATCTGGTGCATTCCTGTTGATTATATCCTCACATGTACAAAAAAATTATACATAACATTGGGAAGATAGTAATAGTAGCAATCACACATTACATTAGGTAACAAGCCGCACAAAAGCATGAAGGATTCAATTCCTGATTAAAGGAAATGTACGATTGTACCCAGTCCTCACCCATTTGATCAGGTAACATAAGTTGGTGAGAAATCACATAGGGCTAATGAAAACAAACAAGGGGTCATAATAATATACAGTGAGGAAAATAAGTATTTGAACACCATGCTGTTTTCCAAGTTCTCCCACTTGGAAATCATGGAGGGGTCTGAAATTGTCACCGTAGGTGCATGTCCACTGTGAGAGACATAATCTAAAAAAAAAAATCCAGAAATCACAATATATGATTTTTTTAACTATTTATTTGTATGATACAGCTGCAAATAAGTATTTGAACACCTGTCTATCAGCTAGAATTCTGACCCTTAAAGACCTGTTGGTCTGCCTTTAAAATGTCCACCTCCACTCCATTTATTATCCTAAATTAGATGCACCTGTTTGAGGTCGTTAGCTGCATAAAGACACCTGTCCACCCCATACAATCAGTAAGAATCCAACTACTAACATGGCCAAGACCAAAGAGCTGTCCAAAGACACTAGAGACAAAATTGTACACCTCCACAAGGCTGGAAAAGGCTACGGGGAAATTGCCAAGCAGCTTGGTGAAAAACGGTCCACTGTTGGAGCAATCATTAGAAAATGGAAGAAGCCAAACATGACTGTCAATCTCCCTCGGACTGGGGTTCCATGCAAGATCTCACCTCGTGGGGTCTCAATGATCCTAAGAAAGGTGAGAAATCAGCCCAGAACTACACAGGAGGAGCTGGTCAATGACCTGAAAAGAGCTGGGACCACCGTTTCCAAGGTTACTGTTGGTACTACACTAAGACGTCATGGTTTGAAATCATGCATGGCACGGAAGGTTCCCCTGCTTAAACCAGCACATGTGAAGGCCCGTCTTAAGTTTGCCAATGACCATTTGGATGATCCAGAGGAGTCATGGGAGAAAGTCATGTGGTCAGATGAGACCAAAATAGAACTTTTTAGTCATAATTCCACTAACCGTGTTTGGAGGAAGAAGAATGATGAGTACCATCCCAAGAACACCATCCCTGCTGTGAAGCATGGGGGTGGTAGCATCATGCTTTGGGGGTGTTTTTCTGCACATGGGGCAGGGCGACTGCACTGTATTAAGGAGAGGATGACCGGGGCCATGTATTGCGAGATTTTGGGGAACAACCTCCTTCCCTCAGTTAGAGCATTGAAGATGGGTCGAGGCTGGTTTATTCCAACATGACAATGACCCGAAGCACACAGCCAGGATAACCAAGGAGTGGCTCTGTAAGAAGCATATCAAGGTTCTGGCGTGGCCTAGCCAGTCTCCAGACCTAAACCCAATAGAGAATCTTTGGAGGGAGCTCAAACTCCGTGTTTCTCAGCGACAGTCCAGAAACCTGACTGATCTAGAGAAGATCTGTGTGGAGGAGTGGGCCAAAATCCCTCCTGCAGTGTGTGCAAACCTGGTGAAAAACTACAGGAAACGTTTGACCTCTGTACTTGCAAACAAAGGCTACTGTACCAAATATTAACATTGATTTTCTCAGGTGTTCAAATACTTATTTTCCTCACTGTATGTCTCCCTTTACCACCACTTACAAACCTTTTCTACCTCCCCAGTCTGGGTCAGAGTCAGTCACGCTGCTATCCCTTACCTGTCCACTAGTCACCATCGTCCCTGTTGAGTGTTCCTTCCTCCCCTGCCTCCTCATTAGTCACTTTCACACCTGTTCCTCATTTCCTAATTAGCTTTCCTTGGTGTATTTAAAGCCCGGGCTTGTTTCACCTCTTGACTGCATATCTTTAATGTCATAATTTTCAGACATTCCCAAATCACGTTTACTGTCTTACTACTAAAGTTTTTTTTTTTTCATTGTATGTGCCTGCCAGTAGTCTCCACATGCTTTGATTTAGTACATTTATTTTCAGCCCAGCCTTCTGTGTTATGCATCTGCTGCTTTCCTCCTTCCTGTTGTTCAAAACTGTGACACACATGCACACACACCACATATATTATTTTATTAAACATTGTAAATACAGACACCTGCCATTGCACTAAATACATACAATTATAGGTAAGAGAGGTAAACAATTGCTAAGAGAAGGTTTACTTGACAGAATATACCAGTGTCATAAAATGAAATTCTTCCAGAGGACATAATTACTGTTTACATGTTTCAAAAGATCAGATTCTTCTCCACAGCACACAAATGTACCCTCAAAACTCTTGCATACGTTTATCATATCCAAAAAAATGCAGATTATGGATGGCTGACCGCCCATTTGACCATCAGTTAGTGGTTTGGAGCATTAGAACTGTGTATTAAAACAAAAAGCTAAAATAATGAACTCTTTTTATGATCAATCAAAAATGAAAAAAGATCCAATTCAATGATCCAGGTAAATTTACAAACCGTAACAACTTTTCACTAGCATCCTATAGCCACTAGTGGTCAACCATCTCACACAAGTTCGTTGGACGTAATGATAGTGTTGTCTTCAGGGAATATCGGCCATACTGGTATTATTGTAAAAACGCACACAAACGACTCAACAAATCTGTAAAAGCCAAGGCGGACATTTCTTTATGAACTTGTTTCGCATAGCCAGACCTATTTTCCACACTTAATTTTATTAACTAGGGAGTTTAGGAGTAGAGTAAAGGCCAATTAGAGGGAATGCTATGTATAGAATACAATTTGATACATTACTTAACTTTGATTACATAGCCAACACACATTCATTTTCTCGTTCTGTTGTTACAGAGAAACGCAAATCTATTCCCATGACTTTCTTGTATTCCTAACGTAGTACGAAAGTCGTACAGTGATTCCAGCGGGTCTTTAAATAATATGGCCAGGCACATGAAGGCGTACGTGAAGGCATCACTGGTTCAGGACGGGCCGCTGGGCACAGACTGTGACACGAGTGCCACAGATAAACAACAAACCTCTTCTTGCATGGCTGTATTGACCTTTAACAACTAACGTAGTAAACAGTCTCAGTGTTGTCAGACAGCAAATTTAAATGCAGACGAAAGTAGCGTGGTTGAAAGAGGATGACTCCACTGATGAAAAGTTAAATATAAGAGTTGAGTCCGCTGAGAGGTGAGTTTGATAACGAGTTGTGGCTAGAAAACATAACGGTAACGTTGAGCTAACCCTGGCTAACAGGATGGAACGTTAGAAGCTAGTGGTCAGGACTTGTTCCAGCTCCAGTATACTACAGACTGTTATTCACGTCATTAGCGTTAACTACACCAGCATCAGCTTGAACATGTACTAGCTAGCTTGGTAAATTATGCTAGTTAATTAGCCAGTGACCGGACAAGTCCCCATCCTTTGTAATATGAACCGTATCCCGGGCACCGCTAAATTGAGCTAGTGATGGGTAAAAATGATAGCTAACGATGCATTGCTGTTTAAGCTTTTTATTGGAAGTTCACCAGTTCACTTGTTGCATCCTCAGCTGACTGTTAGGTTCTGCTCCAAAGCATTAGCTCCATTAGTCGCAGCTCGTGCTGTTTTTGTTTTTACGTTCTCATCGGTTTAAAGGTTGTTAGTTCTGTCATCCATCTGCATAAACATCTATTAACGAGCAAGGTTTAGAACGGATTAACATATCAGATATAAATACAGTCAGAATTTGCTTGGTAAGGCGTCTGTAATGAAAAATTGTGTGTATCTACACAAACTATGTAGATACACACAATTAAATTATATATTGGTTGGACTCAGTGTAGGAAATTAAAAAATATAAATTTGCGGGGCACCACTTTAAAAAAATGGTTATTAGTGTTTAGGGGTATTCTTGGATTTATTGGGGCATTTTTGCCCTTTGCCCCCTGGTTGGACTTAACATTGCAGCTATTGCCACGGTTTTCTTTAGACCTCACTGCATAGAAAGAGTTTCCAGAGGCAAATTATCTCTCTCTAAATAACAAAAGAAGAAGTTTTCATTGGTGTATTAATTGTGCATGCTTTCCTAATGCTCTTTTAAACCTCTTTTTTTCCCTAATCCTTCATCTAACAGAGAGGACCAATAGTGAAATCATCACCTGCTTTCAACATGCTGGAAACATTTAATTTCCTGTTTCTACATTCATCTAAAACATTTGAAAATACCTGACCATTTCTCCAATTCTCTGACACCCTCCACTGTCTCATCTTTCCAGTGACCTGGTGTGATAATTGTATGCTGAATGTGCAACAACCCCCCCCCATCACCCACCTGCACTTCCTCTTAGTTCTGATGCATGGCCCCTTTTTAGAAATGAATACGTCTCGCTGTTCCTTGCATGTTGTGCTGTGAAAGTGGCATAATGAGGGAAGACAGGGATAACCCTCTGGCACTGTCATCCAAGAAACCATGCCAGGGCCAGAAGGACTATGGACAGGAGCTAGAGAGGCTGCGTGCTGATTGGGAAGCAGAGAAGAAGCAAACACTGCAGGCCCTTGGACACCTCTCTGTGGAGCTGAGGCACCTGCGTGAAAAAGCGGAGAGGGAACAGCAGAGGGCTGTGAAGGAGCTGGCGGCCCGGCGAGGGTGCCAAAAGGACAGGCACTCTAACAGATACCAGTGTCTGCTGGCTAAGGAGGGGAATATTAAAGACCGTGGACAATACACTAAAGTTGAGTCCAAAGATAAAGAGGCTTTTTGTCTGTGCAGTAGAGAAACATACACAAAGCTGGAGCAGTTGCTGCTGACGCTGTATGAGAAGATAAATGGTGAGCAGGCAGTCTATAAATTGCATCACAGGCAGGAATTTGAGCTAGAAAAGGCCGTCTTTCTCTGCCACCTGCTAGAGGCCCATGGAAGACTGTTGCAGGGGAGGCAGAGAGCAGGACACCCCAGCTTCATTTTCAACAGTGTGCCAAGAAAGCCAAGTCATGAAGACGGCAGTAACTCCTGTCAGAAAAAGCCTCTTCTAACCTACTCCAGGGCCTTGCCACAGAGATTGCAGACTGTCTCCCACTCACCTAAGAAAACCAAACAAGATCGAAGAGAGCAGCCTTTAGGGAGGGACGTCTGTGCAGCTGAGCTCTGCACCTCCGCTGCATTCGGGGACACCTGTTGGAGCCGCTCTCTGAATATTTGTCACCCTCGCAACGCTCCCCATGCAGGCTGGGACAACCAGCCCTCCTACTGCGCTGAGTCCTTTGGGTCAAACAAGTCATCGCCTTCCAAATGTATGGAGAGAAACATGGAGGTAAGCTATTTCATATTTTTTAATTCTGCATGTGGTTCCAAAATTAAGTAAGTATGTACAGTATTGCTAGCATATTCTCTATTAACTTTAATTCAGAAACTGCATCAGTATGCACTTCCATACAATATGTTGGTGGCAGACTTGGAATATACTATAGAAGTGTAATGTCTTTACACTTTTCTTTGGTGGACTTGCTTTATACTCATATGGACTATGAAGCCCTGAAGGATTTGTGGCAAAGTTATTTTGAATATATTTTTTTGTAAACAGTCCTGTGCATTTTTAATAAGCTCATATGCACAAAATATAGATATAGACGTAGGCTTATGATTATCTAAACATAAGCGGATCACCACTGTAATCATACAGGAATGTAACCTCACAGAAGCTGAACTGCTAACTAATAATGGTCGTCAACTCAAAACCTATATATTAGTTTGATGTGGCACACACGGCACAGGCTGCATCACAGAACATGGCATAATGGAAACCACAGTCATTGCAAATCAATGACCACTTTTTTTCCCATAGATCTTTATACCAATGGGCTGAAAGCCTGTACCAGGAGTTGGTATGACCACTGAGTACCCATTATATACAAACCAACTGAGGGGTAAACTATTTAGGCTATACTAGCCAACTCTCTGTCTTCTTTATTAGTAGTTTTTGCATATCAAGTAGCCTCAGTCAAGTGAAGACCGTGTGTAAATAATTCTCTCCTCTTTGAACTAAGCTTAGTATGTGGTATTATCCTCAGGCACCACAATTTTGTAAAGGCAGCAGTGGTGCCTAGCCAGCAGCAGTAAGAGAGCTTAACACCAACTGGAAAGATTTCCATGAGGAGTTTTTTTTAACATTTAGACTTCACTCTAATACAACAACAAAAAAGAACCAAAACCTAGCTAATGTTGCAGGCTTTTTAGTTGTCATTATGATGCAGGATATGTTAAAAACATTTGACCCTTGTGTTGTTCTCGGGTCAAATTTGACCCATTTTTTTTAGGGTTGTGCAAAAAAATTGATTCATATTTATATCGCGATTCAAGCTCTACTGATTCAAAATTGATTCATAGAATTCCAAAAATCAATTCATAAATATATTCATATGATTCATATATATATATATATATATATATATATATATATATATATATATTTATTTTTTCTTTTCATTTTGTAATGGCGTCTATACTATTGTCCTGAAATGAGTTTAGCTCGCCATTCCCATAGATGGCACTGCGATTCACACTGACGCCCGGGCACTCTTGCATAATCAAAGGAAGAATGAGTGCAGAGGAAGTAGTTTAGTTGGCACAAAACAATGGCAAACCTCACAGAATCATGCTATATGCAGGCTTTGCAAAGCGAAAGTTAAGTATTTTGGAAAACCACAAACTTGAGAACTCACATGGTACAACATCATCCAGAGATTAACATTAAAGATGTGGACCAACAACAACCTAAAGTACCCAACATGGCAGTCAGCCAACGCACTCTCTTTCAATGCTCTAAACGCCCACTCTTTTTATCTATCTATTTTAATCTATTTTTATTTTATACTTCAATTAAATGTATTTGAAAGCTGGCCAATGCTTGGCACTTTGCAGTTTTTAGTTGTTTTATTTTTGTATGAAGATATATAAAGTAATATCAAACTACATTTAATTTGTTGTTTCTTTTCTTTTTAATTGTATGTCTACTGCAATCACATGGGGAAAGTAACTACATTTTCATACTGCAAAACGTTTTTTTTTTCATTGAGAATCATTTTTGAATCAAAAATCGATTTTGAATCAAATCGTGAGCCTAAAAAATATTGAATCGTGACATTTTCTGAATTGTGCACTCCTACATTTCATCATCGGAATTATGGGTTTCTTTGAACCAAATTGCCCCAAAATAACATGAATGCGTGGATGTACGTTGTATGGAAGCCATGTAACATTCTTGGCAGGTAAAATTAATGATTACTTTCATTGAATTGTGGGTGGGGTTTTTTTGTTTTGTTTTTTTCAATTTTATAGCATTTGAAATAAACTCATTCAAATTCCTCTGATCTTAACCGTCAAAAATAATCCACAATTTCTGTTTTGTTAAACAAAAAATAGGTATTATGTCATTTAAATTATGTTCATTGACCATGTATTTAAAAAAAGCGTCGAAAAAAGTGACAAAAAACATTTAAAAAAACATGTAAAAAGAGTCAAAAAAAGTTCATTTGTAATTTTGACCCGAAAGGACAACAAGTTTATAGTCTACAAGAAGACAACACAAGACTTAATATGACTGGTGTGGTATGGTGTAAAATTTTAATGTTGCCAGTGCTACGGTTGTCAGAGAAGAAGAATTGTGCAAGATGTTAACAGAGAGGAGGGTTTATGACGTGTGGGTGGATCTGTTTATGCCTCTTGTTGATGGGCAGAAGCGGGTCAGTGTGTTTCCATCTCTTAAATTTTGTATTGAAGTTGTCATAGAGAGGAAATTGAATAATTAATCAAAGCCTCGACTGTGTCTAAAGAGCAGGGCCCACTTGCCTCATATTTCTTGCATGCTCCTGCTATTATGTCAAGCTCATTTCTGTGCAAAGCATATGCTGTTTGACATGCAGTAGGTTTTGCTGACTAGATGCCTTTTCTTTGTTTTATGCTCAGTGAGATATTTACTGTATTGTCTGCTGTAGAACATGTGATAAGTACACTTGCTGGTGGCAGTGGTCATGTGTGCAACAGTGATCTCTTACCATTTCTTTCTCTGTTGGTTGTTTTGCTGTCAGCACCTCTTTCTCCCAAGCAGAGTACATTTATATTATTAAAGGAGCTCAACCAGAATATAAATAGTGTTCAGTTTGGTTTTAGTCTTTAGGCTACTCAAGCCATGGTCTTGTGAGCACACTGTAATTAATAAGGGAATAGACTGAAGCTGTGAAATGCAACATAAGGGCAAAGTAAGAAGTTAATTTCTGTCTGATTGAGGCTCTTCATTTTTTGTACCTATCTGTCTATGAAAATTGCCCCCATTTCTTGTGTTACTGAGTGACCATACTACATATCAGTACATTATGAAATGGGGATTATAGACCGTTAAGGGAAAATGAATATCACTTTCATTTTCCGAGTGAGCCATTGTAAATGATCTTAGTGTTGACTGCACTGGCAGTGTACCAGAAAAATATCAGTTGAAAACAATAAGGCAAACGTCTATTTTTAACTTTGCTGCAACCAGACATGGGTTTTCTAACAGTGACCTTTAAAGGAAGAGGAGGTAGACTGTCACCTTTTATCAAAGCAGCCACACTCTAAAGCTTCAGCAAGCTTTGTATCAACAACAAAGCAGTCACAAAGTGTTAAAGGTCCAGTCTATAACGTGTTTAGTTGTTCATTATCAAAATCTGTATTGCCCGTTCACAAACTTGTCCTTTTTCATGAATATTTACCACCCCCATCAATTCCAAGTATTCCTATTGGCTTGAAATTTTACATTTGCATGAACTGGGGTAGATGCTCCATATTCATGCGCCATCTTGAAATATGTTAGCCGGTGAGGGACCTACAGGATATACTGCTCCGCCTTTCGCGTTTTTGCTGTCACATGATAAACTCACAGGTGCTGCTAATGCTGCTAATGGGAATCCCACTATGGTCACGCCAAGACCCGCCCTACGAAGCAGCTAAATTGGTTGGGGTTAGGCATTTGACCTCGAGTCAGGGTTATGTTTGGGTTAGGAGATTGGTCAGGGGATAGGACCTGTACATGTAAGCATGGACGCCTGGCCAATAGTAGTGTGTGAATACTATTGAAGGGCGGGTCATGGCATGGCCATAGTGGGAAAAATAATATCGCGCCCCAGCAAGTTTGAAGAAGGAAACCTGGAGGACCACACGTATTCAAAATCCAAATTTCAGGAACGGGAGTCTTCTTCTTTGTCCAGAAAAAGAAAAAGGATATTGAAAAGAGCAAGAGACCGGCTTTTTGAAGCGTGAAGGCTACCGTAGTTGTAATACGTACTTTGAACTGCGTGGTGCGAGAGAGTTGACCTTTTAAAGTACATTTTGGCCTGCTGTAGAGGAGTTGAATAGGCTGGAAAAGAGGCGTTTGGAGTGATACCTGAGATTAATGTGTAACTACATTTTACCTATTGTGACATGTATCAATGTATTTCAGCAGAGGGAGATTTAATTAAACTGTTCATTAATTTGCAACATGCTCACAGTGGCCTTAAAACAAACAGAGATACTGTATTAAGTTTGAACAGTATAGCAAAATATATACCGGATGATAAATCTCCATTGCCTTATGGTGAAAATGATCCTTAAGGTACTTTTAGATAGCGAGCATTTGCATCCGCCTCCTCCATTTTTTCCAATGTGAACACAACAGCAGCTGTGCCACTGCAAGGAGAGTAGGCTGCTGCCACTATTGTGAACATAGCTGTTTTTTTCTGCATGAGTTGATGATGGTTGAACTTTTATAAATTTTTTGCCTGAGTTGATGATGGTTGAACTTTTTCAACTTGTCACTAGGGATGCGCTGATCCATTATATACCAGATCAGTTTCTGCACCAATACTGACCTTGAAAAGTGGATAGGGTACAGTCCATAGTGAGACGGTTCACATTAAAGACAGTTTCTTTGTTTTGATGTCATAACATTTTGTATTTCCGCTACCATTTGCATACATTCAGTCACAGTGGGTGATACAGTACTTAGTGCCACAGCAATGACTGGCCTCATGTTACCCAACATGAAAATGATCCCAATACCAGTACCATGAAGTGAGATTTTAAATATGGGTACATGTGTACATATTGCTAACCATTTCTCAAAGTTTAAGATACAAACTGCTCTATTTAGCTACTTGATGATGAGATTGGAGTAGGTGGATAGCAGCAGCCTATAAGCGTGTGGTACAGGTTATTTATAAAATCGGAGGTAGCTGGTACCTACTGTACATCAGTGTGGTTGCACCCCTCTGCCGTCCATTTATAATACAGAACACAGACGTTGCTCAGTGGCAGACGCAGTGTAATCCAGTCGCTGTCTGGAAGCACCTTAAGGATTTCTTCTTCTTCTTCTTCTTCTTCTTATTATTATTATTATTTTTTAACCACTTAACAAATGCCCCTGTTTTTTGTGCACAAGCTCGACAAAAGACACCCAAACTATTACTATTACTACTATTACTATCAAAGAGTCTACAGAGGTACAAACATGGTAATAAAGTAAAATGTAAATTTTTTTTATTTCATCTCTTCTTTTGTACTGTTCTGTAAAATAAGCCACAGTAATATTGGGATCTTAAAATATTTTACCCAGATCGAATTTTGAGCCTTTTGTGCTTTCAAATAATGTATGGTTTGTCAAGACTGAGTGAGGATTTAACCAGACGGCATCCCAAATAACTTAACAAGCCCCCCTCACAGCCAGTATTCAGGCCACTGCTCGTTAAGGCGATTCATTAAGCTGCTTTGCTCATTTGATAAATAAATAGGTGAAGTCCCTGGTAGTACCTCCTGTAGTAGAGAGGAGGGCAGCAAGGCTAAATGACATAAGTTGTGAGAGTTTATTTTTAGCATCGTCAGATGCTACTGCTTTACATGTTTTTTTAATCTCTGTGTCGAAGGCTAAATTACACATGAGTAGCATTCATTACCTTTAAGACATCTTATTTGTTTCTCTAGGGCACAACTGTAGTAAAACATTAGAATTAGTCTGGATTGGACACACTTGTTTCTCTGCCTGCCTGCGTCTGCAGCCTCCCCGTGTTGCAGTGTGTACTGCCTATTGATTGTTCAAGAGGCAGCCAACATCATTCCAGCGTCATCTCCATGGAAACATGCTCTAGTCGCGGTAATGATTGGGCCCCGTCTCAAAGCCTGCCTTTTTGTGATAGGAGGATGGAAGCAGTCCTCCCTACCCCCTCCTCTCAGCGACACTCGCCGTCTTACACAGACACATTTTTCCCTTCATCCTCTTTCTTCACCTTTTTATTGCGCTGTAACCAAGATGGGATTAACCAGCCTGTCGGGTCTTATTGCATCTGGATGAAATTATTTTTTACACGGCAACATCAATGAAGATAGACTCACAGCTGAAGAGTCAACATGCCACCCACATCCCAGCCTTACTGAGAGAACGGGGACTGGAGTAAAGAGACCTGTTAGTTAGATAATTTTCTTGTTTTTTTCTGCATCGCACGTCTCTTCTTGTTTGCTATTTCAGTTGGGCCTCCATGCGCTATTTCAGCATTACGTATGTTAAGTGGACTGGTGTTTTTTTGCCTTTTCTGGCCAAGTACTTCTGACAAACCCCTGTGAGATGACCGAGTGGTAAGGCATGAAGAAACAGGCTGTCAGTGCAGTGAGCAGAACTCTGAATGCTATACTGTAATAAATACTAACCACAGAATGCTCAAGAAGGCTACCAGGACGATGACAGTCATTGAATTGCCTTCACAAGCCAAGGCCGAAAATATGTAAGATCCCTTCGGAGCTGATTGTCCTCATTTTGGATAACGTCACAGCGCAGAGGAGGAGGAGGAGGAGGTACTTTACAACTCATGATTTTGCTGTTTTTATTTGTTTTGGATATGGCACACAGACTCTTGCTCTAACAGATTTTAAACTCCCACTTTAAAAGGATTTCCAAATTTGAGACTTGGTAATAAGTTACCAACAACCATGGCAATAACAGTTCTTTGCTTGGTTTCAGACACTTCACCTTAGCTGTGGAAAAACAACACTCCTGCTTATGAACTGCTGGAGAAAGAGAAGACCGTGACATCTTTAACATTTTAAAGTCAACCTGCCACAGCTAATCTCTGTAATTCTCGTCCAGCAAATGAAAAGCCTGCGATGGCTCGGTTATGCCTGGGTACCTCATTTAGTCATATTGATCCCGTCTGCGCTGTTTGACTTTGACAGAGAGTGATGTATGACTTGTGCACTCGGCCTGAGCAGCCAGAGCCTGCACCGGCACACACAGAGATGGAGAGCCAGGAGGTGGCTGAAGCTCTTGGGCAACAACAACAGCAGGAGTTGAGGGGTTCAGAAGAACAGAGTAATAAGCAACATGGTCTCTTGGACACGGCAGTCCCAACCACAGCTAATATCACAACATCATTGTTGGGGAAAAGGCACCACTCGCTTTATGCAAACCTCAATGGTTTTGAAGTGGAAGGCATACGCAAGGTAAGTTTGGAACATTTGTTGAGTCTTCCAGTACCATTCTTGATGGTTAACATGAAAGTGTTTGGGGCCTGGAGACATGTGAGAGGCGTCCCACTAATCTTAAGAGAGTAGCAGACATAGTCTAGTGTGTTAGAGCATCACCAGTCTTCTTTAAAGGGGTGATAGAATGAAAACCGATTTTACCCTGTCATAATTGAATAACGACAGTTCGGTGGGTAAATATGACATACATATAAGCTCAAAATCCCATTGACACCCCTTTTACTATGAAAATCTCATATTTTGAAACTGCCGCTGAAAACGGGCGAATCTCAAAGCTAGTTGCTTACGTAAGCATCTCAAAACCTGTACCTTTGTCACGCCCATGAGTGTACTAAGAGAACGGTCACGATTTTTCCCCATTGTATTGAATGGGACATATAGCTAGTTAGCTAGCTGCTCCTCCTAACAAGACCCTGAGTTCATAAAAATACCTTAACTTCAAATCGGACACAATGTTAGCTTTATAAGACATTGGGGTAGATGTTATATAAGTGGCGTGATGAAATTCAAACCGTAAATATATTTTAGTTATGCCAGCAGCCGGCCGCGGAGCCCCGGTGTAGTAATCCACAAAGGGTGACTTTGCCCTGGGTATGGAGCCCAGCAGGCTGCCGCTTTCTCGTCAGACTGTGTGGAGCTCCTAAAGTCCGACACGTCTTACCAAATTTGCAATTAGCCATAAATTTTCCTAAAACGAGAAAACGATCTGAGCTTTATATAGTTGATTTCTCGCATAAAAAAGTCTCAGAAGTGAATTTGGTAACGAAACTGGAATATCTGTCTCTGTATCGCGTCTCTAATGTGTGTGTATGGCGATTCGCTCAACCAATCAGCGCGCATCTCTAATGTGTCCGTATGGCAATTCGCTCAACCAGTCAGCGCGCAGCTCATCTAGATATTCATGAGCATACCATATCTGGAAGAAGAGCTGTTGTTACAAATAGGGCCAAAACACAGGGATGCATAAGGGCCAATAAAATATCAACCAGACCATTTTCAGCCCAACCATTGTTACATACCCCATTAGGAGACCATAAGGAACAGTGTGAAATACCCTATATAATCATTCTATCACCCCTTTTAAAAAACAAAACATTTGATGGTAGATTTTTAATCAATTTCTCAAACTATGGTTGTGTTTTTTTCACATTGCAGACTTTAATATATTGTCTGGTTCTATGAAATATATAAACCAGAGGAATTTTAAAGATACAGGATTATGCAAAGTGAGTTTGACACTTTTACATCTTAGAACATGCAGTTGGATTATTATTTGTGCTGGATTACAGTGATGTTACACTGAATTTGTGTGCGCAGCACATTTTCTCGACATTTAATCTGGGACAGAGCTGTAGCTGCTGTCGTAGAAACAGAGGGTTGGAAGGCAGGTATTATACTGACCTATTGTGACAGTGTCCCTCATTTCACACCTCTGCATATCCTGTTAGCACAGAAGATCTACTTAAAGGTCCCATGGCATGAAAATTTAACTTTATGAGTTTTTTTAACATTACTATGAGTTCCCCCAGCCTTCCTATGGTCCCCCAGTGGCTAGAAATGGCGATAGGTGTAAACCGAGCCCTGGGTATCCTGCTCTGCCTTTGAGAAAGCTCAGATGGGCCGATCTGGAATCTTCTCCTTATGAGGTCATAAGGAGCAAGGTTAGCTCCCCTTTCTCTGCTTTGCCCGCCCAGAGAATTTGGCCCACCCATGAGAGAGAGACATCATGGCTTTCAAACAAGCAAAGTAGCAGTTGGTCAAGGCCACACTCCCACCCTCAACCTTGACTTCAGATACAGTATTAGGGGACCACTAAGGCCTATATAAAAGAGACTCCAGATACAGTATTAGGGGACCACTAAGGTCTATATAAAAGAGACTTCAGATACAGTATTAGAGGACCACTAAGGCCTATATAAAAGCATCCAAAGAGCACCATGTCATTGGACCTTTGAAAAACATTAGTAAACCAATCTGATTTCCGTGTCTGTGATTGATGCCCATATAGCTTGTATATTGAGAAACATCACTGTAAGAAACTATCAGAATAATGCACTTACTGTACATTACTCCATCCCACTAACAAAATAGATATTTTATTTTTAATGTACCTGTAACAAATAACAAAATCCAGTATATTTTTGTAACATCTGGATGATTTAAATGTGTGTGGTCTAAAGACAGTGAGTAGATACAGTATAAAGGTTGCAAATAGTGCCTTGTTGGGTAAAACAGGCAGAACAATGTCTCCATGCTAGACTGGAACATGTAGGCATGAAGGCAGCTCAATCAACTTGCCACTGAGAAACTGTAGCTGGAATATAGCATCATGCTCAGCAAACCTCCCAACTTCCCTGCTTACTTTTCCCTAAGAAAGCTCCTTTTTACTCCGGTCTCTGTACATATAATGAGCGACTATAGAGCTCTGGATGCCCACAGACCGCTACAATGACTTGTTCCTCCATTTTTGAGTCAGCATTGTCAGGACATTGGGGGAATCTTAACACTGATAGGCTTTCGCGACCCAGCGATATGCGATTTTGTTGCTAGAGATTTTAACTCGTGCCATTCGTGACAGTATTTGTATGCCTTTTCTATCTGTTTTTATCTTTATTCTCAATCATTCAGTCAACTTTCTTTTGCTGTGGTGTTTTCAATTGCCTGGTATTACTATTGCAGTGGCCACCGTTGCATCGGTCATTTAGAACCATTATAGAAAACCTATATTAGTGTGTGAACACACTTTCCACTTCATGAAAGAAGTAAGCATGATTCCTCTGAAGGCTAATGAGCTTGTTGACTGTGTGGTCCTCTGTCATCCTAACTCTTTTAACACCTGTCTGGATACCATATGGCAGCCTCTCGAATGATTGATGGGTTTACACACTCTTGAGTTCCAAATGGGGCTACAAAGAGATGATGTACAACTAAAACAATGTTTCTCCTCAATAACACTCCTGAAGACAGTTATTTGTCCTGATTGACCATGTATTTAGCTGTGATCTCTCCCTGTGATTGTGAAGCTAGGGCCTAGCTGACACACTCTTTAAAAGTGGTATTTTTAAAGTGTACTAGTGGCCAGAAATCTTTGTACCTTTGCCACACACAGCCGCTGCCCAATCTGTCACTGTAAACAGTTATTCTGGAGTCCTTATACCAGGATAGGCTGTTTCGCTTTGGAGAATGTTCCAGCTAGGGTTGGGCAAAATACTAATTAGATATTAATTGAAGACACTAGATATCATCTTACATTTTGGATAACGTGAAATGACAGTATCTTTTCCTGGTTTTAAAGGCTACATTTCAGTAAAGTGATGTAATGTTCTAAACTTGCCAGACTGTTCTAGCTGTTCTTTTATTTGCCTTTAAATGTAAATGGACTGTATTTATATAGCACTTTTCAAGTCTTAACGACTACTCAAAGCACTTATACATAGTACAGGAACCATACACACACATTTATACACTGATGGCCGGCATCGTGACAATTTGGGGTTCAGTGTCTTGCCCAAGGACACTTCAACATCGGACTGCAAGGCCAGGGATCAGGGATTGAACCACCGACTTTAACACTCTACCACCTAAGCCACAGCCGGCCCACTTAGTTATTATATCCACTTTACTGATGAATATTTTATCAAAAATATTTTATGAAGGCAACAGTAGTCAACCCTATAATGTTGGCGCAATATCGATATCGAGGTATTTAGTCAAAAATATTGTGATATTTGATTTTCTCCATATCGCCCAGCTCTAGTTTCAGCTCTGACAAAGTGCTGAAGCTACTCTTTGTTTATATCTGGGGTGCTTCTGTTCACCCTTACCTCAGTTAGCCGGGGCATTTCCTGCCTTGTAAAATAGTGCAAACGTAAGAGTACTTGTCACTCAATCTAGTGTCAGCTGTGATATCAGCAGCAAATATAGGCTTTGATACCTTGTCAACATGTCACTTACCCTGCTGTGGATATAATGACAAAACTAGTGCTCAGCAGAAATCCTGGAGATCTGTTCTACCCTACTCAACGCAGCTCTATTAAAAAAAAGTGCAGTGAGATTTCTCAGAGTAAAAGGCAGTAATGAAAGTCACTTCAGTACTGTTCCATTGCTAAATGCAGCTACATGCATTGACGCCAGCCCTACAGGTCACCACCGACCTATTTTGTACCTATGGGAGAACTGAAAGTGGAGCAATGTGTCTGTATAAAAGACCTGATTTTACCATTTAATGTACTTTGCCTATAATCCTCTGAAATTAATCCCACATTTCAAAGAGGATGCAGTCTTCCACTTATTGTTAAAATGTCTATACCATTTTCCAAGTTCAAGGTGAAATATTCACCTTACAATGATATAAAACAGGGAACAGCAGCAAATCTCTCAATGGAGAATTTCCCACCAGAATTCTTCTTTTGTCAAAACAGATTAGTTTTCTTTCAATAAACTAATTGATTAATTGACTACAATTGATTGACCACAGTAAGGTTACCGTTTTTATTTAATAATTTTTTAACGATCCAGATAACATCTGTGTAAAATTTTTTCCTGTTGCTGATTCTATATGGCTTCTTTGTGTGTGTGTGTCTGTGTGTGTCTGTGTGTGTCTGTGTGTGTCTGTGTGTGTTATTGGCCAGCCATGTAATGACTTGTGAATAATTGATAGCGCAGTGAGAGGGGAATCTCTGGAGTATTGGTCTCTTACTATCCCAGCCCAAACATCTTTGTCTGTCTGGAGTCTGGCTGCAGACTCTCTCTACAGAACAGTGGTCAGGCTTTGTGTTCGCTGTCACATTCACTCGGAACTGTAGAGCCAGGACTGTGGGGTATTACTTCCACAACATACTTGGTGCTGTACGTGGGATATGTAGAATACAGTATGTCCTGTTGATCAGTAGGCTTTTACTTCAAAGTATTAAAGTATCAGTGGTGCACAGACTTGCTGTGACAGAGACTGAAACGTGAAGAAGTAGGGCTGGGCGATATGGCCAAAATCTTCTATCTCGATATAGAGGTAATTTCATACCTCAATAACGATAAATATCACAATATAGCATGTTTTCTGGTAATTAAATAATAAAATAATCTATATGTAATATCCACATGGTAAAACTTATTTTTGAAATAAATACTTGACGAATGAAAAGTACTAAGAATTTTGGTGCAAATTAAACAAAGGATCAGGACATAAAGTGTGGTCCGTGACGTAAATATTGGCCAGGCCGGCCTCTGGTTTTTCACGGCAGAAACGATATAGAAAAATATATACAATTGTATCTCCCATCCCTATGATGAAGGATTTAAAGCTTTTTCGAAGCACCGTTGAAAGTAAAAATATACGCCACAGTCAAACACCAGGATTTTTGCAGTATTGGAAATGCTCTTTATCACTGCAGCTGCCCTTTAAAAACTAAAGTAAAATTACCATCCCAACCGTGACGCAGACCTTATCAGCGGGTTACCTCTATATGAGTAGCCCAATAATAATAATAATAATAATAATAATAATTCAACCCCTTCAGGCTGATTCAAGACCCCTCCGCTTCCTGCATCACCCTGTCGGGGTTTCTAATTTGCAAAAATGACCGACCGGCTCGCTCTACTGTACATTATCCCTTACTTTTTCATCTGTTTTTGAGCCTGCAGTGTTTGCCTCTTTGGCTTTAGCTCAAACCTAATATCACACAGGGGTTTTCTGTCTCTCTCTCTCTCCATGTTTACATTCACAAGCCTGCATCCAGACAGCTAAATATTGGGCGTCCTCAAAGGGCTCTCTGCCGTCTGTGACATTTCTGCGTAGTTTGGTCCTGCTCCCAAACTGCTAGCGAGACTAAACCCCTGATTACCTGTTTTCGCCGTCACAACGGGAAATACTTTTTGCCTGAGGGAGGAAAGGGAGACTCATTCAGTTGACCCACTGAATGTCAGGAAAGGTCACTTTCATAACTGGAGGGCCTCTACCAGATGTACGCTTATTGAATGTGACTTGTAAAGGTTTGTAATAGGGTCTAGACATTTGAATGGTGCAGCATTGTTGTCAGAGACTTATTGGCTGTCTTAAGCCTCTGCTGTCCTGTCCGAGACAGCATGCGTGTTTTATTAATGGCTCTGAACAAATGATTTTATGAATGTTAAATGTACAGTATCTGCCTCATGACTGAACACAGGTATGACAGTGTTCAGTCATTTAGAGTGCTATTACATCAAACTCACTATTTCAATAAAATGTTGGCACAGTACTGGTGATACAGGATAGGGAATTCCCAGTGTTCACTAAGAATTTGTCTCTACACTGCAAACATCTGGGGGAATTTACCAGCTCTTTATCAGTGAGCTTGTGGTGACGAGATGCTAGCTGGGGAAAACTGCAGTGATGACAGGGACAGAGTAAGAGGAGGGTTTTTTGGCAACATTAAAGAATGGCGACATTGACATGGTCCTTGCGGGGCTGGTTGGAAGCATTTTTTCAATTAATGTTATGCACTTCCATTTCTGGCTGAGTGCATTGTAGTTTGTGGAGGTCAGCCCAATCTGTGGAATGAAACTGGCTGAATGCTATGCCCATATTTGTCATTTGCTCACTTTGATTGTTTCTATCAAAGCTTCAGTTCACAAAGGCAGTTTAACCTCAGTCATGTGAATTTGTCTCTCATGGTTAAACCTGTGGAAGGTCGGGGGAGAAACTAATCATCTCCACTACATTCTGTCTCCCCTCTCGATTTTCTGCTGACACTGCACTAAATGGAATAATCCAGCGACCCCTCCTTCTGTTCATCTTTTCACTTTTTAAAAATAACCAGATGTTCTCTGCATGTCTGACACCTTGTTAAGCCCTCGGAGGATTGTGACATTTTTATTTGTGGACTGCTAGTATGGATTTTAATTACTGTGTTGGTAGGGCAGTGTTGTTATGGCTTTGTAAGAAAGAACCTCCAAGTCATAATGGAGACAAGATCTGAAGGCTGATCATAATTAATGTCACGTCTACCATGCATTGCAGATGCTAAAACATACTTACCATGGCTGCCATGTTGATTTCGTAATTTAGATTAAGTGTAAAATCAAGACTGGCATAGCAGTTGAATTAGCCCATTGCTACATGACAATACATGGTGACATGACTCTAATAATTAGAAAACCCATCCCTGGATGTAAACTAGATCATAGTTCATACCATATAAAGGTTATCTTCTGAAATGTATGCACATCTTATATTCTAAACATAGGGAAGGGAACAAGGCACTAACAAGCAATTCCAGACAGTGCATTTCATTTTTGAACAACCTCACCCAGAGGACGTCTGTATGAGGTGGTAGAGGTAGATTGCTGGATGCATGGGGTGGAGTAAAGGGGTGTCTCATGTTGGTTCTTTGTTCTCTAACGCAGCAAGAGAGACCACCTAATCTGTCACCGTCAGGTACCCCGGGGGGATGAGTTGTGATAAATACAGGAGGGGATTTGAGAGGACACTTAAGAGGGCTTCTTCATGACTTATATATGAGTATAGGGAGAGAGCTGCTGTTAAAAAAAGAAAATACCTTGGGCCACAAACCGCATTGTGGTTATTTTCATATGTAGTTTTTTAAAGAGATATACACTATCTCTGCTTTGTTTGAGACCACTGCAGCCTCCCGGTTTCCTAACGAGAAAGTTTTTGCAATGCCGCAGATCTCATTTAAGCTTCAGTCTAGTTTGTTGTTCTATGAATAAGGTGGATATTTCTACCATTGTGTATAGTAATAAGAACAAAATGCATGCTTCGAAAGCCTATAGAAATAATATGTAGTAGAGCATTGACAGCAAACATGGCTATTTTTTACACCGGCAAATCCAAAAACAGTGGAGTGTTGAACCACAAAATGTGTATATAGAGTCAAATAAAAAAAAGACTACAAAGTATTTTCTGTTGTAGAATATCAAAAGAGATTGAGTATTGAACTTTGTTCATGTCTTTTTGAGGATGTCTAACAACAGGGCAGTTCAGGAAACCTCATTAGAAAACCACTGATGTTATGTAGGAGACAGAGATAAAAAGCGACATTGATTTGGCTCTAAATTGTAACGCTTCACTGATACTGTGAAGTCCATTAGTATCCACTTCAGTGGTCGGGCTGCCATAGCCTGTCTTTGCTGTTTATAGTATTTCTGTTTCTCGCCTCTGCTGGTAATTATAACTGAGTCAATTCTCTGACCATGTGGTGTTTGAGGGTTGGGTCAATGGGAGGAGGCCTTTCCCATTCCATTATTGCTGGGAGCTGACAAGGTCTGGATTAATTAAGGCACATTTCCAGATTCAGCAGACTGCCTCCATCATGCCAATCCTCTGGGTGACACTGCTGAATGAAACTCAGCAGCAAGTGCTTGCAGGTTGTGCACTATGCTTTTTATAAAAATGAATCATTAAAGATCAACAGCCAGATTAGAAAAATGTAGGATGATCATAACCTGACTCCAGAAGCTCTCACAGTAGTTATTTTTCAGAAAACTGAAGAACATTTAAAAAAAGAAACACAAATATGTATCCGTCTCTTTTTTTTCTTCTTTTTTATTTAACTTTATTTATTCAGGGAAGGTTCACTGAGAGGCAACCTCTTTTGCAGGAATGCCCTGATCACATTCACACAGTTCCACAGTCATTCCTGGAAGCTGCCCGGTACAACCAGAGTCTGATCTGCTGGCTGCTGAGCAGCTCCACAGGAGCGGTTGGAGGTTAAGGGCCTTGCTCAAGGGCACCTCAGTGGTGGTAATGGGGGAGGGACAAGCGCTGCTCTTTCCCTTTCCCCACCCAGATGTTTATCCTGTCGGTCTGGGGATTGAACCAACGACCTCCCGGTCACAAGCTTGCTCTGAAAGAAGCTGCCTCCAGTAGTAGTTGTACTGAGACACATTACAAAAAAACAATGATTATCATATTGCAGAAATTCCTATCCTTTAAGTAAGCTTTGTGTTGTTTCTGTGGGAATTATCAAAGAACACTGGCAACAACTAAACCAGTGTCAATAAAGGTTTTCATAATTTGTACACGTTTCAATCTATAATTGATACCATTTTGTTGTAGACTCTGGGATTGCTTGGGTTGCAGTTTTGATACAAACTGATGCAGCTTTAATACTGCCACATCAAATATCATGTCCAACAAAGAGTTAGCAATGGCAAAACGTGTGCTTTTGTCTGTGTGTGCCTATGTGCATGTCTGTGTCTTTGTCTTGCTGGCTCCTTAGAGGCTTATAGTGGGGGATTTCTAGCTGTCAGCTAATAATGCTGATGTTGGCGTTTCTGTGAAACCAGACTGTAGACATTTACATACGCCTTACAAAAGCTTGCCTTGGATCCCAGACAAAAGGATAATCTGGTTGTGGGACCTTATGAATAAATAAGAATAAATCGAACATTTGATGATCTATTCAAATCTTTGTTGATAGGTAGCCAAAGTCCCCATATGTGTCTCTTCTCCTTTCCTTATAGCCTTTAAATTGTATTTACATTTATTGTCGTTTCCTGACTTGCTATTATTTTTCTGCTTTTTTTGTTCTCATCAATACTGCAAAATATATAATAATAATACATTTAATTTATATAGCGCTTTTCACGAACTCAAAGTTGCTTTACAGGGTAGGTATAGATAAAAGCTCAATGCAATGCAAATTAACAAAAACACATGCAAATATACAAAACACAAGCAAATAGAAAAAACATCTTTGCTAATTTGCCAACCCATGAAAAAAAAAAATGCTGGAAAGTTAGAAAGCACAACCAAATTCATAAGCATACTGCAAGTCGTACAGAACACAACCGAAAGAATAAAGTGATGAACATACCCAGACACACCTGGGACATGTTATTTGCTGCCATGGTTTGTGGCTCATGAAGTTACTGTAATTGATTAACTGTTAGTTTTTTCTAGGAAAATTAGGAAACACGGTAAATAGATTTTCCTTTTTATATTTTTTATTTAGAGATTGAATTACAGTGTTCAGATATTATTTCAGATACTTTGCTGTTAATCTAGTTAGCCTGTGTTAGCCTTTAGCTGATTGCTAGCTTACCTTACCAGTTCAACTCTATATCATGCAATCAGAATGTTTAACGAAAAAAATGTGCAACATTAGTGTATTTCTATTAAATTAATTATACTGTTTTTAAACTAATTTCTGTTGTGTTCTGTGTGACAGCTTTTCTGTGGTAGATTTTTCTATATTGGCAGCGTGTTTCTATATTTGGTTGCATTTTTTAAATTACTTCCATATTTGACTCCGTAACTCTGAGTTGTTCTTTTACCCTCACATTGATATTCTCTGTGTTAGCAGTTTTATAAGCTCAAAATAAGACTCGTCCTACAGCAAGAGTGGCCAATGTATTTGTCATAATAGACTGGTTTATATCTGCTATTTGTTTCTTAATCTATCCATGGTGTTGGTGGTGTTTGTGATGCTTCTCTGCTTTAGAGCTTGCAATAAGATGCCCAAGCAAGGAAATGAATTCCAGAAAACCCAAAGCCATTTTGATTTAGCCTTAGAGGCATATAAAACACCAACTGACCCAGATAACCGAGAGCCAATTCAGTCTGCTCTCTCTTTACAGAGCTCAGTCTTCTCTGTGTCAGCTTGTTATAAGACATACTGTATAGAAAATGCGAGAGGATAATAAGTAACAAATCACTCTTGACGTTTCTCTTTGTTACTCTTTTATTTTAGTACTTAACTCAAGTAAGGTTGTTTGGATTGACCTTTAAAACTTTATTTTATTAAAAATCGGATCACAGTGACTCTGCGTTGCTCCAGTTGCATTTACTAACAAGGCCAGTAACATATTGGTGCTGGAACCACCTGCTGTGTTGGCAAATTGTGACAGCTATGTGATGGTAGAGTTTGTCCTTCGGTGGGTATAGGGTTGGGTATCTTTGGAGTTTTTCCGATACCGATGCTAAAACGATATTACTAAAAACGACCACGGGATGGGAAAAGGGTACTTTACAATAACTTTGAATGCAGCACGAGGCTGTCGAGTTTCAAGTCCTGCAGTCAGACTGTTACGTCCCGCTGTTGTAATCCTCTACAGTGAAATACCCTCACACTTTACACCATTTAGCTGTCAGCATTGTAACCGTGTTTACTCCAGCTGCTAGCTAACGGTAGGCTAACGTTACATGCTGTTGAATGTAGTGTTAACTAGCGTCACCTGCAGCGATGCTTGTGTTGCCTCTAACGTCCATTTTGGAGAATCAGAGAGAAGCCAGACTTTTAAGTGGCACCAAAATTAGGCACCGCATTGCTATTTGGTCCAGTAGATACCGGTCGTTAAGGCACCGGTGCCGTATTATCACCGGGTCTCGGTACCCAACCCTAGGTGGGTATACTTAGAGTTTTGATAGTCCTTTTCCCAAGTGGAACGTGCAACATTGTTTGGTTTGATTATCTGGATTAGTGTCTTTCACTCATACAGAAAATCCAGTGTCACTGTAGGTTAAAGTGAAAGGGGCTTCAGTCTGAAAAGCAATTTTATGGACCATAAAAGCACAAAGTGATTCATCTCCTCTTCTTAGTTAGAGAAAGCACCACACAATTGTGTTATGATGAAAATCTGACCCAGATGCCAAAGAGGTTTTTCACAGCACAACATATCTCACACCAGCAATCAGTGAAGCTCATCCACCCTGCTTTTATCAGCTGCAGTCACACAAGAGCTCTCACAGCAAAATCAGTCAGTAGGACTATGATAGGAATTGGACATTTTGGCTAACTGTGCAGTTATTCTTACTGTACATATTGCTTAACCACATCTTACTTTGAATCTCGGATGAATTCCTACTTAATAAAAATAGAATAATCAGCTTTCCCATATTGGCCGCTATCGATATAAGAAAATTATAAATTAAAAATTAAATGCTTAAAGTATGGTACGTGATGATGTGTTCCAGGCCCTGCAGGCTGTAGATCATGGTAAGCAGTGTCAGTGCACTTTGGGTTTTATAATCAGGACTCCCTTCAGTTGTCTGCTTGTATCCATGATGATTGCAGACCCATTAAGCCCGTCTTTCCTGCCCAAAGCTCTGCTGACAGACGTTTGTGTGGGACCCCTGCCCTCCTGCTACTGAGTTACATCTGCCTCGCTTACTGAGCCAGGCCCACATGAAAACGGCACTGCTACGAGAGAGGAGCGCTGGCTGAATGCTAATACTGTGGCCTTGAGTGGACCTCACCACCTGCAGCCCTTTTCTGTGGCAGCAAGAGAAGCTGCAGTCTGTAAAAAGCCAGCATTACCTCATGCCTAAAGAAAGGCCTCCGGTGTATTTCCTTGTGATTCCCAGGGAACAATTACAAGACATGGACGGACTCCAAGATAATTAGAATCAGAATGGAGGCAGTTGGAGGCTGAGTTCACTCTGGCTGGCCTTCCTTTGAGGTAATTGATTGGGCTTTAGCATCATTGCCCTGAGAGGAACACTGGGACATTGGGACCGGCTCCCTTTTAACTGATGGCAAAATAACTCAAGGACACGAAGGTTCATCTGAGAGCTGGGGATAACTCTCTTTGAGCCATTAAAGGATGTTTTCTGTGCTAGTTGTAGTGTTTGAGCATCACTTCAATGACATTTGGTGGTGTCCTTTTGCCATTGGCTTGGCGTAGCATACGTTAATAATAGCATCCTGTGGTGGTGTGTCACCTCTAATATTATTAGTTAGTACCTAATTACCTAATTAATTAGTTTTTTAGTACTTTTCTACCTTCTGTTTATCATACAGTAGGACCAGCTGTAGTTTGGAGCATTATTTCAGTTCTTAATTTCTATTCTAACCATTATCTCAGAGATAACAGCCTCACTGTTTTCTGATCCACTTTCCTTTGCTGTCCCATCAGAGCTGTCAAGTGTGCTGCTGTGCTAACAGCAGACGGCAAACTCAACACTTTGAGCTGCTGCTTCATGTTAAAAGCTTTCCACTGGTCTTCAAACCTTTGTTTCCTTAATTTTGTACCCTTCGTAGTTACAAAAACAGACAATCTCTGTCTTTTTTTCCTCTTATTGTTTTTCATTTTTTAACTTGTTTTTGATTTGATTTAACCTGATTGAATTGTTTTTTACTTGTTCCTGCTATTGTGTGCTACTTTGGTCTGTTTTTGCAATGCTGCAAACCAATTCTCCCATGCAGGACAATAATTAACTTAACCAAACTTGTAAACCCCTGAAAGGCCTTTTATTATCAAGCAGCAACAATAATTATTGATTTAAGTACCGAGGTTAGTGACTGACTGATTTCTCCTTGTTTGATTGAAAATTATCAAGATTTTTTGGGATATTATCAGCAGATCAGTCTAAAATATAGAGAAGCAGACACAGTGAACTGAGTAGATGATGAGGTGCAGGCAACAGGTCTGGAGGAATGCAGGTGTCCCAACTGTAAGGAAAATTCTGTTATGTGGAAAATCTATTCATTTTAATCTGGTGCTTAAATACAGTGTCATTTTGTTAGGGTCGTGTGGAGCTGATGCCAGCTGACAGAGAAGTACACTCTGGAACGGACGCCAGTCAGTCCCAGGGCTGACACATAGAGACAGATCCCGTTCTTAAACCTTTCTACCACCGATGTGTTGCCCTTTTGATGTATACCCTCCTATTTTTACCTCTTATGAGTTTCTCCTAATGTCAGCAATTTATTTTTAATTCATTCATGCTTTCATTTACACCTATGGGAAATTTAGAGTCAACAATTAACCAAACCCCTGCATGTCTTTGAACAGTGGAAGGAAGCCAGAGAAAGCCCACACTAACAAAACACAGAAGAGCCTGGAACCCTCTTGCTGTGAGGGGACATTTATGCTTTTTAAATGATTGAATTGTTTTTACTATATTCACACTGAAAACAAGAATCATCATATTTGAATAGATTTTAAGAATTTACCAGATATTTTTATTTGGAGCACTCCCTTATCCCTAACACCATGGTACAAGAGATAAGAGATAAGCAGCGTCCCTGAAAAATTCATGTATCATCAACAAAGCAAATGGCCGGGTCATGAAATGCTGTTCATAGGTTTTTATGACAAGCTATACACATTTGTGTGCAGCTTCTCTTATGTGCCCCAATGCATCATCTAAGGAGGATGAGAGGAGATTCTCACACACTATAGTATAGGGATAGTGTGTTTTTGTGTCTCTCTCTCTCTCTCTCTCTCTCTCTCTCTCTCTCTCTCTCTCTCTCTTTTTGGCAGCCCTCTGTTAAACTTACAAACAAACAAAATTACATAGAAAATATTTTTCATCACAAGAAATTTAACCCCGTGTTAGAATTTCCCGTTGAAATGGTTTCAAAATTGGGGTTTGATTTCAAGGAAATCTATAATGACTTCATTGTGAAGTGGTATAAAAGCTTCCGTAGTTTTCTTGTCGAATGTGTGATGCGCAGTCATGCTTAACCAAAATGAGTTGACATTTTGTCCCACAGTATTTTAGCTGACGCCAAGATGTGCCCAAAGACAACATTCAAGTTTAAGAGAATGTAGTTGCTGAATCACAGCCTGTATCGATTATAAATGTCGTCAGTGAAGCATCTTTTTTTGCCTACAGTGTCAAATAGCGATCACATCTTTGCTTTGACTGCAAGCTTTTCACAACTAATTTAGACAGTATTGGAAATTTACTTAAAACATGCTCTTATTTTGGGAAGCGGCTGTGGGTCTGACCATGACCAAGTGATTTTCCTTTTATAGTTATGCACGCTATATCTCATGCTACTACTTCTACAGTTTTATGTATTCTTTTTATGCCTCTGTGCCGGCGACAGCTGTGGCCGGAGGCATTTTGTTTTCGGGTTGTCAGTCGGTCTGTCAATTTCCATTCTTGTGAACGCCATATCTCAGGACCCCCTGGAGGGAATTTCTTCAAATTTGGCACAAACGTGCACTTGGAAACGAGGATGAACTGATTAGATTTTGGAGGCCAAAGGTCAAGGTCAATAATGTGACATCACAAAATTATCAAGAATTCCTACGCTAATTATGCCAACATTTCCCATAAATGTCTAATAAGGTAAAATTATGACATTTGATATCCAAAAGATCAAAGGTCAACTTCACTATGACATCATAATGTTCTGCAAAAACACTTTTCTGGCCATTAGTCAACATCATAACTCAGGAACAGAAGGGGAGACATTTGGTCGGTGAATTAGTTATTACATCCATGTTTCGCCAAAAAATACACTTTATACCTTTTTATTAAATTTCTTCAAAGTCTTCACTACATATATGAGTCCGGAAAGAAATGGATGTAAAGTGGGACTTTATAGGTTGGCGGAGGCAAACAAACGCAAGGCTTCTCAACAGATCATGTGTTAATGATTTCAGTCAAAATATTGTGTCCGTATGGTCTCACCCTGAAAACATATGGTCTTTCTGGCACTAGATTGTAATCCGCTAACTAGATATTTAGACAGGATGTCCAATGGTACCATCACAATAGTACTGGAAGATGAACTGGAGCCTCAGCTGCTGGTTTGGTAAACAGCTGGTCATTAGTCTTAAATAACAGGTACAGTAGCATTAAAACCCCTCCAGGGAGCCACCAGATCCCCCATCATCTTTAGTTACCATGACAACATAATCCCACAAGATGTCACATATTTTTTTTTTATACAGCACCATGTCATCAGGATGTTTAATGTAACATTAGTCTTTTGTGTCGTTAGACACATGTCATTGTGGCAGAGATCCCCAGAGTATTATGGAGACAGGTTTACCGGTGTTTCACATGTGGAGCCATCTGTGTGCTTTTGTTGAGATGTGTGGTCTCCCACAGTCTAGGCACTTGGAGAAACACTTTCCTTCATCTATCTGTGGATACCGAGTAGCTGTGGGTACATGCAGATTAGCTGACCACAGGTAGCATGAGGCAGTATTTAGGGATGCACCGAAATGAAAATTCTTGGCCAAAACCGAAAACCGAAAAAGAGGAAACCAAGACCGAAACACCGAAAGAAATTATGCCAATTATTAGTACCATTGCATTTATGGCTATGACTGTGTACTAACTTTACTAAAATCAAGGCATTGCAATTGTATAAATTAATATTAAAGTTTAATTAAAAACAATATCTAGCAGAAATATGGCTACAATCTGATAGTCACATACAGTATATAGTACCCTAAGAACAGAATAGCTTATCTATTGTTATTATTATTTGAGGAACTTTCTTGCTGGATTTCACTGAACATATCAGCCAACGAGGGTGCATGCCCCTCATCTGGTGCAGAGAGAGTCTTTTTTTCCGAGCTCTGATCTCCTCCTGCGCTGGGCGCTGCTCCGTCTCCGTCTCCATGCGGGTTCTCCGCATCCATCGCGGCCTGGATCATTTCTTGTGCGCCCTGCTTTATTTCCGCATCCAAGTAATGGTCTATATAACGCGGATCAAGTATAGTCGCGATGAAGTGCAGAGGATCCGAATAGATCTCACTGAAACGTGTGCTGACAGACTCTAAGAGCGTACTTTTCATTGTTTTCACTCCGTGGCCCGTCTCAACCTCTTTGCTTAGGAGACGCTTTGCAGGTGGAACGGATCGGGTACTGACACACGTGCAGGTCGCGGTTTCTGTTTGCGTCGTCACAACATTTCGGCCGTATTGTTTCGGTGATAAAAGTATTTCGGCCAAAAAACGAAAATGCCCTTTTGGGCCATTTTCGGCCGAAAATTTTCGGTGGCCGAATATTCTGTGCATCCCTAGCAGTATTACCTTCTTCTCTTTTTGAATGTGTTCCACTCTGAGGACAAACCCTCCCCTTACCTCCAGCTTATGTGTTCACCCTGTCTGTCCATCTGCTCTCACTGCAGCCATTACTGTACAATCATGTGTGCCAGCTCTACTCTCAACCCTTCCCTCTGAGCCTCAGGGCTCATTTAGAGCGTCCCTGTCACAAAAGGCAGGATGCCATCCTTTCCATTCAGATGAAAGACCAATCTGAGATTTCCACCACTTCCAGGTTTCCTCCACATGGACGACAAACACCAATGGCAGTCTTGATCACCACATTGCCACATTTACTGAGCTGTCCCTTCACTAATAGCTCACAACAAAACACGATCATTTGTGTCAAACCCAGGACTATTACACTATATAAAACTGGTATAAAATCTTATAATGTGTATTTATTTCAGTACAGCTGAAGTGGCTTCAGTCACTAAATATACACTGGGTTTGGAAGGTAATTTTGGGAAATAGTTTGATACCTTTCTCACCAAACAACTGTTATCACAGTCTATCACAAGACCTGAAGCCTGAGACAAATGCTTATTTCAGGAGACCTGAAGATCACAGTTAACTGGTATTCCTGTCCAATTTGAAAGCGCTTGAGAGGATCTGCAAGGAAGAGCATGTTTATAGTAGATTGAATTTTAATATATCAAATAACAAAATGAGTAATAATTGAAAGTGTTTCTTTTCTTGCCTTCTCTCTTGCTCTGTCCCTCTATAGCTCAATATGAGAGCAGAGCTCTGCTTCCTCTTATGCTGAGTTAGTGTGTGGTGTAATAGGTGTTCAGTGCCAGTGGTAGGCTGATTGTGTTGGTCTAATGAAAAGCCTTTTCAGTGGGCTGTCATCTGTCAGCCTACATTAGCTTGCACTATGTAAACATTGGCTGAGGGAGGCTTTTCTGTAACTCAGAGATGGAACAGGATTCAAGCAATTCTAGACAAATCTAACTCCTCCCCTCTTTCACTCTAAAAGAAACGGATACTCTTGTATTTTATGGTGTTTTCTAAAACCCAAAAATTGCCTGTAGTTGGTAAACTCTGTCTGTGTTGTGCTTGTTTTTCAGAATGGTACAGACTATGGGTTCCTGGTGCGTCAGAACTCTGAACTCTTGCGAGCCCTCGATGAGCTGGAAAAGACTTGTGCCACACTGAGGGAGGAGAATGGCCTACTGGTAAGACTAAAAATAACAGAGTTTGTAGTCTTGACTGAAGGCTTCCTAGAAAGTAGGGCAGGTGCACAGAAACAATGAACAACACGTTTTAAATGTGCATTGTTTCAGGTAGGTGCTGTTACTTGCGGTTATTCATTTTATAAATAGAGAATTATCTTGTCCGTTTGCATGTGTTTCTTCTGAATTTAAAGAAGAATAACACAAGCAGATTATATAAAACTAGGACATCTGTCATTGAATCTCGTTTCAAACCATTAATAAGCTGTCCTGAATAATTGTTTTTGTGACTTTCTTGTTTGTGTTAGCATTTGCTGCAGGCGTCTGATGATGAAATTTGTTTCCCATGTGTTTAGCGGAAGAGCAGCGCTCCAGAGACTGAGGAGAAGGTCAGGCGGTTGAGGAGAAAGAACACCGAGTTGTCTGTTCTTGCTAAGAGGCTGGAAGAGAGGGCTCGAAAACTGCAGGAGGCCAACCTCAGAGTGGTATACAGCACAAATAAAATACTTAACTACTAACCGTTTCACAGCGAACTGCGTTTTTCCTCACTGTGACCCAAATGCTGGGGAGTGAGTCATTATCAAGTACCACCATCCAAATCACCACATCACCATAATGTTTGGTAATTAGTTGAATAGAATAGTTCAGCATGTGATGAATGGCTGCAGTTTTTAGTAGGAAGTCTCTTGATATGTAGTCTCGCATTGCCAGACCTATCCCCATAGCGCTGTGGAGTAAGGCCTGGCTACACCAGACATGGGGGGGCATTTCTTAATCGTCTTGGGCGGCGCTAAGCTCTGGATGCACCGACGGTGGCTCTGCAAAATAGTCTCGGGAACGAACTTGTTTTCGTGAAACGTTTGCACCCCGGAAAAGAAAGCGCCATATACAATATTAAATAAAGTTAGCTGTTCACACAATACAGTAACGTAATTTGCTCTTACCAGTGTATCTCCCTGTGTACTTCGTCCACAGCAATCCCACCAATCGGTCCCAAAACATCCCAGTTAGAGAGGAAATGCCGTAAACATATTCTTTGTAAATCTTTACAATCATTCAGCGAAAAAACCAAGCAGGCCTGCCTTGTTACTTGCACATTCCAAATTTTCTTTAAAACTCGTGTAGCTTTCAGCGTGTAGCTTCATAGCTCGATGTTTGTTGTGGTTTCCCAAAGTGAAGGGATTTTGGTGAGGGGCAAAGCCTGACATCAGTTCCTATAAATGTACTTTCATTGGTCCAGACTACTTGAGATGTAATACCTCTTCAAAATATATGCAACATAAAGATGAAAAACATTTACATTCCTCATGAAACATTTCTTGAATGCAATATTTTAAAACCTGATTTGATGGATGTTATCGTTTACTGTAGTTGTCTTGTTTTACGATATAGCTTGCTAAATGTACGTCCGTAGTCCCTGACTTCTTTTAATATAGTATGTATAAATGCTTATGCAGTGTTTGTGGGCACCTTTTTTATTAACAGAATTCAGATGTAGATTGCTTTTGATGGAGACATCAGCACGTAAAAAGTGTCTTGGTATTCATTAGGTTGATAAATGAAAGATGACCAACACCATAATGAAATCACATACAGTAATACAGTACATGACAAGCTTGCGTGATGCACAGTATTTCTCTTTGAAGTCTGAAGCAGAATTTGAAGCAGGCTTTTGAAGTAACAGAGTCAGGGGTCCTGAGTGGGAAAGCGCTCCAGCACAAGTCTCATCAGAAGACCAGTAGTGAAGAATACAGTAGTCTAGCAAACAATTAGAGGACCTCCCCTATCTCTGTCCGGGCTGCTACGGTCACTGGCTGCTGTGTATTCTCAGTGCACCTGTTCACCAGACTGAGGGAGGGACCTTCTCCCTCCCCCACCTCACCTCCTGCTGCTCACTGAAGGGCAGAGCAATGTAGCTCTGATAAATCTACACCAACAAAAAGTTTAAAGACCTGTAAGAGCTTGGCCGCATTTATAAACTCCTGTTTTTGGACCTAATCTAGGCCTAATCATGTGTTTTTTATATAGAAACGGTGTTGATTTGCTTCTCTATTTGGTGTTGCTTGTAACCAAAGTGAGAGCCATACATTTCTCACAAAACCCTGAAAGCTCTATGCTCAGTAGCTGGACAGTAGTACCTTACTAGGGTCAGTTTACAGTGTTTTCCCTAGGTTTGTGGAAGACTTAGGTGCACATATTTAGCGAGGGGTTTAGGTGTCCTCCCTCAAGAAAATTTTACTTTTTCAATGAAAACAAAAAATGCAATTTCGCATTATTTTGGTCTATTATTATTATTATTATTATTATTATTATTATTAGCATATTTTTGTCTAAAAAGCTAGTGCAGATAATACATAATTTACACTGAAAAAGCTTAAAGACAAAACTTGCTGAAGACTTCCACTGCGGACCAACTACAACCATTAGATCTGAGAAAAGTCATTTAGTTAGTTTTGATGGGCACATTGATTTTACATTCATTCAGCCTAGGTGGGGCCCAAAACGCCTTGGGTGCTGAGCCTTATATTGGCAGGGAAACCCCTGGTTTATATTGCTGCTCCTGTCTGATATTGTATGATTTTCAAGCTGTTTATTACTGATCTTTGACTATAACCACTGTCCTCAGCAGGACAGTACTCGCAGCTCTGCTTTCCCTGCACCACCTGCCAATACGGGACATCTACAGCAGTCATTCCTGCATACCACCATAAGACTTTATGCTGTTAAAAGAGCTTGGTTCATGTAAAAGTAAAAAAAATATATATTCTGATGAATCCAAGTCATTTTAAAAGTTAAAAAAATATTCTGATGAATCCAAGTCATTTTAAAAGTTTAAAACCATCTTCCTCTATGAAAACCTTTCTGGTCATTAAAACATATTTCCTTCTTGCACTTGTAAAGGTGAATTCCCCGTCACTGATGAGACCCGGGTCAGTGGAACAGTACAAGAGGGCGTTCGCCCGTCAGCGAGCTCGTGATCTTGCCCAGCACGCCGATGCACTGCTGTCTAAGGACAAAGAGATTGCTGCCCTACAGCAAGAGTGCAGAGAGCTGGAGGCACGCCTGGGCACCACCAAGGTATTTATAAACCACAGACTAACCCTAAATCCTCAGAAGCTAGTTTGAACTGTGGTCACCGATTTGGACTTGGGCTCACAGTACAGACCACTGCTCTTTTTAACTTATTTCTGATCTTTATTGATCTTCCAAGTGTTTGCCTCAGTGTTCCATTGAAACCCTACTCATCATCCCTGTCACAAGCTCGCCCTCTGCTGGACAACATGGGTACAACTCACCCTAACTCCCCCCTTAAACCCGTATTACAAAGGCTGCGTCACTGCCTGGTCACTGCTGATAACTAGATGACAGTGCAAGAATAGGCTGCCTTTCTAAGTGCCTGTTTTTAATTACTTGTCCAGTGAGTTAAGAGCTAACTCTCCTGAATGTGAACATCTGTTGGGTTTAATAATGAAGGGTTTTACAGGGTAAGCTGTCTATTGATCTAGTGTGAGAGTGGCTGTGCTGGATCCCATGTTGAAACTCAGCACATTTCTCACTATGTGATAAGGGTGACAAGGCAGGAGAGTGAGGTGGTGTTCTCAACTTGAAAGGGAATGTTTAGATATAATGTATAAAATGAGATGACTTTAATATTTATTTTATTTCTATGACCCAGAATCTAACCCAGCAGTGTCCTCTCTAAATATTATATTTACTACTGTTGGGATTTATTAAACACAATTTTAGAGATTTTTTAATCCAGTTCTAAATTTCAAGAAAAATAGTCCGGCTCTACGTTAGCAGTCTTTGAATCCGTTATTACTTGGCATGCAGTTTGAAAATGTCAACAACTAAAGTTAGAGTACCAATAATGTAGGGCTGCTCGATTTAAAAATCACAATGACAATTATTTTGGTCAATATTGAAATAGGGATTATTTAACATGATTACTCATTGACTTTTGGAAAGATGTTGCATTTCTTGAACTTAAAAAACAGTGAAACAGTTAAACAAATAAACAGTGAAAACAACTTGAACTGTGAAATTTCCCATTTGAACATTCTTTTTTTTTTTTTTCTCAGAACACAAACATAATGTGCAAAAGAATTGTTTTTCTTGATTACACAGTTTTTTGTGATCGTTAGGAGCGGAAATCTTGATCACTGACTAATTGCGCAGCCATACAATAATATGCTGACTTGATGACGTTACTGTGTTATGGCGGTCTTTGATGCGTGTGTCTGTGTAGGGCTCCCCTGTTCCATCTGGCAGAGTGGAATTTGAGAGGCTTCTCAGGGAGTCTCAGAGGGAGGTGCTGCGGCTCCAAAGGCAGCTATCGGTCACATCATCCAGACAGCAGCACAACCATAGTCCCGACCCCGGTGGCCTGGAGAAGTGTGGCGAAATTGAGGAAGAGGAGGAGAAGAAGGAGGAGGAGGGGGAAGAGAAGGTAAAGTCATCACCTCATATTAGAGCACAGCACAACTATACATTGACCCCTATTGGTCTTAAGCGATTTTAATAAGAGAACCTTGTCTATGCACTCTAAATCTGATGACATCAAATCAACTGTACATGATTCCGAAAAAGCAGTGGCTAAGCAAAGTATATCATAGTTGCTGTGGAGTGGGAAACTTTTTTTTTTTTTTTTTTTTTTTTTAATAAGCGCAAAATGATGCATATACTGTATATAAGTCAGTGTAAAGGTGCAATAACTGGTATGGTGATGCTGCTCATCTTATTTGAGGTTAAGTATGTAATTGCAAACGTACACAGACCAGATCATGTTTTTATACTTAGGAGTATTGATGGTGTTGGTACTGCAGTACAGTTTGGATGCCAGTATACCTTGTTTGGTAATGCAAAATTCAGTCCACTGAGTTTTTCTAAAACCTGGTGTATGTTTATGTTGGCACGGATGCTGTCGTGCAGTGTTATATAATGGCTTGTCATTGGCGCGGTTACTAATCTGCCACGAGCCATAATGAGATGATTCCCTGTCTTGAACTTGGGCCTGATCAAAGATACCAAAGTCACATGCTCTGAATCTCTCTTCATTTCATACTGATTTTCATTTACCGGTGAAGTGATGCGCAGATATACAAGTCACTGGCCAAACAGTTAAAAAATGCACATAATATATATAATGAATAGATTCGACAGAATAGGTTACACAGTGCAGAAAGGTCATTATTTGTGAAATGTAGTTATCCACACCACTGAACATCTGTAATAGGGAAAAATGTTGTTTAAATGGTGTCCTTTTGAAAGCTACGTCTGTGTATTAATATCAGTTTACACCACCTAAAAGCAAACATCTTATTTATTTTTGGGAAAATTCTCCACTGCCTGTGAAGTAGAGTGAATTCTCTGCCTGTGAAGCTCAAATCAGAATGCCGATTGTGGTAATCTCTCGTTTGTGGGACGCACACACGCACTCCCAGTGGCACGCGCACACCCAGAAAGGGGCCATGTTGTGTGAACTCTAATCCCCTCTAACAACGGAATGGTACAGTCCAGTAATCCGCTCTCTGTTGCTGTGGCAGCGGTGAGAGGGTTTTGGGTGGTAGGTAAGACTCCCAGCCGCACTAAAGACTTTTCTATCTTGCCCTGCTCTGGATAACTAGCAGGCCAAGGGAAGCCTTGACGTTGCCACAGATCACACGAAAGGGGTAGGTCATCTTTTGAGTTTTGTTATCCCTGTGTGTCGGTCGCAGTGCTCCACTGTACTTCTCCCTGGCTAACCTCATATGTGTCTGCTTGGATGTGAGCCTGAAGCCATGCAGGATTCAAAGTTTAGACTTAACACTGAAAACTAATCGGTGTCATGACGAATCAAAACTGTGAGAGAACTGGCTCAAGGCAGCAAGTGTTGCTTTTGTGTTAGATATTAAAATCACCCGCTTATTCTGAAATATTATTAGTATGTTACATGCCTCATGTTAGTATAACAATGTGACTCGCGACTCAGGGGATTTTTCTTTTAGGTCTCATAGCTGTTGTTTTTTAATATCATTTCAGTAAATCCTTTGCTAAATCCCACGCATGTCTGTGATGGACTGCCACTTTCTTACAAATTAGAAAGACGGGACCTGCATGAGGCCTAGTCAAGGGCAGCCTGTCAGAAACACGGTTTTATAACAGTCATATTTTGGAGCTTCTAGTTGTAGACAGGCAGACTTAGTGATAGGGTGGTAGAGCGTTTGATTGGTGGACATTGATATGCTCCGTATTAAAAAGAAAATCAACGGCCAGGCCAATCCATTAAGGTGCTTTTAAAAGAAGTGATCCAGTTACCCGTTTCAGTAGTCTGCAGGGATTACACCAATGTACTTATGGCATTCAGGGCCTGCTGAATGGGATCTGACCCTGCTTTAGTACGCATAGGCCCAAGGTGTACTTGATCCTTTAGTATACATGGACCACATCAGTGTCAAGCGTACACAACAGCACCTCACTGTGTGAAGCAGTGTGCAAGTAGAGGTGAGTGTCTAAGCTAGGACCTCAGCTACAGAAACACATGCAGGGGCACCTGCTGTGGCCTCAACATGAGGATAAACTGTAGACATGGCTGTATCCTTCATCAGTCTATGTCTTGTTAATGATTTTATTACTGTCTTTACATGTGGAGCAAGAGTTGTTTTAGAATTACTATGTTTTCGTGCATGCACTGTTAATTTCTTTAGATCAGTTTTGTCCCACCTCATCAGTCCCTTTCAGCTTTAAAGGACATGTAAAGTTGTTTTTTTTACTGCGACTGAAAAGCCAAACATCACTTTTTGGCAAATTCTAAAAGTAACTGCCAAAATCATGAAAATAAACCATTCAACAGGAGAAGGCGTTTCTGATTTCTGTATTTTCAAAGTTTAAAAGACAGGACAATACATTAGAACGTATTGTCCTGTCTGTCATTACCCAGTCAAGCCAATAGACATTACGAAGTAAGATGCCTCCATCAGGTATAACTGAAAGTCTACACTGAAATAAAACCGCAATGGAATGTAGGAAGTGAGCAAAACATCAAATGTCTTTGAATAATTGTACATGTATACTGTATGAAAGCCTGACTTAGAGCTCACTGATGGAATGCATAGCAAACAGGTATACACACGTTAACTGTTTAAGCTTGTATGCACTCCAAATAATACATACATTTTATTTAAAACAACTAAAAGTTTATTAATAAGATTACTTCAAGTAAAAGGTTACCAATCACATTCCATTATTTAAATAAAACAAGTTTGCATGCCAGGAAATGTTATATTTATATCGGATTTTAGCATCCTAGCTCCTCATTGAGCATTAAAGGTCCTATGACATGAAAATTTGAGGTTTTTCAACATTAATATGAGTTCCCCAAGCCTGCCTATGGTTCCCCAGTGGCTAGAAATAGCGATAGGTGTAAACCAAGCCCTGGGTATCCTGCTCCGCCTTTGAGGAAAAAGTAAACTCAGATGGGCCAATCTGGAATCTTCCCTATATGTCGTCATAAGGGGAAAGGTTAACTTCCCTTTCTCTGCTTTACCCATGGCAGGCTGGTCAAGGCCACACCCCCCACTCTCCACCTCGCCACCATTAGGGGACCACTAAGGTCTATATAAAAGAGACTTCAGATACAGTATTAGGGGACCACTAAGGTCTATATAAAAGAGACTTCAGATACAGTATTAGGGGACCACTAAGGCCTATATAAAAGAGACTTCAGATACAGTATTAGGGAACCACTAAGGTCTATATAAAAGAGACTTCAGATACAGTATTAGGGGACCACTAAGGCCTATATAAAAGAGATTCAGATACAGTATTAGGGGACCACCTAGGTCTATATAAAAGAGACTTCAGATACAGTATTAGGGGACCACTAAGGTCTATATAAAAGAGACTTCAGATACAGTATTAGGGAACCACTAAGGCCTATATAAAAGAGACTTCAGATACAGTATTAGGGGACCACTAAGGTCTATATAAAAGAGACTTCAGATACAGTATTAGGGGACCACTAAGGTCTATATAAAAGAGACTTCAGATACAGTATTAGGGGACCACTAAGGTCTATATAAAAGAGACTTCAGATACAGTATTAGGGAACCACTAAGGCCTATATAAAAGAGACTTCAGATACAGTATTAGGGGACTACTAAGGCCTATATAAAAGCATCCAAAAGCAGCATGTCATATAGCCTTTAATATGTAGAATATAAATGTTAGCTGTAATTGATGATATATTATTTGCGGTGTCAGTAAGTCACTAATTGCATTGTCATAAGTATGGACCCAGCACATTTTGACTCCGAGCAGCAACCAGCTTTCGTCCACCAGATTATTCTCATTGATTATTTTACTTGACTCCAGTGGCTTCAGCAACAGTGTGTATTATTCTGTAGTGTGTTTAAATGCCCTGTGCTGCAACAAAAGGCATTCATATTACTTGTTGAGTGTAAAATGAGTAAAACATTCTGGTATGATAATTTCACAAATATCTCAGTGAGTGGTATTCATCACACTTTGAAGTCAATGGATTTTAATAAATAGCTTTTGAAAGCTGGGACTGATGCATTAGATTTCAAGCTGAACCATAGCACCTTTTGAATTTGATCATTTACTCAACACGACATTTACTGCTTGGTTGAGAATTCATATTTAATGAACGAGCAACACAAGAAATCAACAAGTCAATGTTCAGTTTAACTGTAATGTAACATTTTTGGATAGGTTGATAAGGCTGTTTGAGGTCAAGAATCAGCTATACATTTATTGTGTAAGGCCTCAAAAAAAACAAAAACCTTTTGAATAATGACTGCTATGTATATACAATCCTTAAACCATGTTCCCTTAAAGGAGGCTATGTTTTATTATCATTGTTAAGATTTTAATCGGTTTTATATTAATGCAACTATTTTTTTATAATTTATTATAAATAGTACTTTACTTTAAAACACTGACTGTTTTTGACTAGTTTAGGCAAATTCAAGCACAACATTCTTGCGAATACACTGGATGATTTATCTATTCAATATCTATGGGCTGAGTGGTCCTCTGGGGACTCATTCTGAACAATTGCTCTGACATGATTCACCCTTTCACACACTGAAATATCAATAAATATTCTTGATTTGATAAAAGTAGGTAAAGGTAACAGGCGTTTGGTGGTAGGATTGAAACTGCTGTTGATTCCTTCCTTCACTGGTTCAAGTCAATGAGAAAGAGATGATTTTTGTCCTTTTTTGCAGGATAAATTTAGATATTTATTATCTTAAATAAAGAATCACTGCTGCTCAAAATGGATAAGAATTATTTGATATTTATTGGAAATTCATAGAAGAAAATCAACCCAAAACTCATATTAAAACAATCTGAATACCTGTTTAAGTACTACTCATGGAAAGGGAGTATATTACTACACAAACGAGGTGAATTTAGCCACTATAAAGTGGGTACAGGAATTCCCCCATAATGAAATGAAACTTGTAAAGTATGCTATTTAAATTAGTTGGAACACTGACATTTGATTCAGTTGATTGTTTCTGATAATTGCATAATCATATGAGAATAGAGAATTAAACACTGCACTATGACCAAGTAAAATCTCTAAATGCATGCACCACTTGTTAGGTCACACTAAGTTTTGTCTGGTTAGTAATTTGGTACATAAACCTTTGAAATGATTCCTAAAAGCCTAAGACTTGGTCTAATGCTATCTATGACAGCCCCTTTATTCCTCACAACATTGTATAAATAAAGCATTATGTAACATTCCCTCTCTGTGCTCAGCCGTCAAAACCATGTTAGAATCCTATCAAATGTCGCCTGAATCCTGATTATATTTGTTTTGAACTCATTGTGAGCTCCCGTTCCCTTAACAAAAAAGGATTGTTCTTTTCTGTAGACTCATAGCAAAGTATGTCATACTAATAATATGTTGTTGCTGTGTATGAGAATATTTCATCTTTTTGAAAGAAAGGTAAACACAAGGACGGTTTTTGCTAAGTAGGCATGTTTAACCCATAGTATGAAAAGTTCAGATTCTCCTTAACTTCACTGGTGGTAGAAGTATTTAAGCCAAATCAGGTTTACTTTCTGCAAAGAAGTAGTTCAGAAACTGAGAGGAGCTGCAAAAGTAGTGGAATAATTATTCAAAAGGATGGGGTTTGTTCAAATTTGCAAAGGGATTTTATCTTGGCTACCATTTATGTGTCACTCCCACTCTGGCACATGGCTGTCAGATTATAGCAGCAAACTCCACACACTTAAGCCAGCCCCACTCAATGAGTATGAGTGAGCTAATTAAGAATCACAAGACAGACTGGTTTAACCATGACTGACCAAATACAAAGGTGGGCATTTCGCCAAGATGCTAGGATGACTTGGCACCTGTATGCACTTGTAATGGATGTGAGTGGACCTTTTAATGACCACCAAAAGGAATCAGAGAGCAGAAAAATCAGCTGAGCACTTTTTTAAAGCCCTCATACCTGTGCACTGTTTTTGTACAGGGGCTAATGGAATTAGTGCCTCCTGCTGGCCTTTTGTCACCACTACTAACACCATCTGGTCTCCTATCCAAAAGATAAACCAGGGACAGACTCACTTAACTTCACAGACAAGACACTGATTTGGTGCTAAACAGTCCCAATGGGTCATCAGCCCCATATTGAGGGCTTCCGTGTCCGCCATGATGCTCGAACACACATCTTAGTGACAACAAACCTTCACCCTCCCTGGTGCTTCACATGTGAAAAGAAGACTACAGCATGTGCATGCTTAACAAACAGGCTTTATAACAGATATTTAACGTTGTGGAGCTAGAAAACATTCCCATGATTGTCATGCTCATTGCTTTTAGTAACAGTTTTGTGGTTTTCTAAAAATAACGATGACTCAATCGAACACTTTGTCGTGTTTCAGTTTCTTCACTACAATGTGACTGCAACTCACTAATAACCTTCAGTCTCTCCAACATATCTCTACTCCAACATGATGGATTCAGTGTTTTAAGGGGAATTGGTAGGTAGCTGTTTTATGTTAAAACCTTAGAAATTACCATCTAATGGGAACTTTGACAGCACAGATCACAAGGAACAAATGACAAATTAGTATTCTACTGTATGTTTTTGCAAATGTTGTTGATCTGTAACAATACGTAGTCATGTTTTTTGAGTGGTGTATGTGACTGGTTTTGTTGTTGGTACATATACGTCTCCTAATGCTGTGTCCTAACAGAGAAATCTTGGAAACTGTGCCTGATGTCTAGAATTATGTCTTTCAGTGACAATGTAGAAGAAAGGAGAGCGTAAAGGAGAGATCCCCTTTGCAGCACATGGCAGAGCGCCTTTTATCCAGTTATTGGGTCATGGCTTTGGCTGCACTGGCACAGTTCTACTTCAAGCATAAGTCGGTTTGCTCTAAAATTAGATACTGATTCCCGACTCTTAACTCTTAGCCAATGTCAGCCTGCTCCCCACCTGGATCTAAGTAAGACAAATCATACAACTTATAAAAATGAATGTATTACAGCAATTAGCTAAGACAAGCAGACTGCTGTGAAACATTTCAGTCATGGCACCGGCTCTAATTAGAAAGAACAGGCTTTCTGCTAATGTGTTGTAGTCCTGTTGCAGGCTAGAGGGATTCACCCCCGGATTATTCTTTGATTGTAGTTGGACCACTGGGAAGGAGGCTTGCTGCTAATCCCTCACTCACAGTGGGGGTGTAGCGCTGAGTAGTAACACTCAGTATAACAATCATACATTTGGCTTTATAGTAGGAACAGGAGCTTTTTAGTACAACACCTTTGATCTGGACTTTTCAGGATCACCTCTGTACATATGAAGTGACTGACTGAATGATTATCCCTGTCCCTGCCAGGTTGTAGGAGAGACCCCGTGTGTGGTATTAGATGAAGCTCCATCCAGGTGTGAGAAGACTCCCGGAGAGGAGGAGGAGTCGGGGCTGCAAGTAACGCCCCAACCGGGCCTTAGCCCGACCCCCTCTCATAAGGAGGAACACACAGAGGAGCAGCACCTACAGTTTCTGGTGAGAGCATCTAGTACTGTACTCTGCTGATATTTCATGACACTTTCATGTAGCGCAACATGCAAACCACATCAATTTCCAGCGCTAACACACCACATTAGGGTTTTTTTCTTTTTAAATTTCAGTATGAAATCCAGTGTTAATATTGCTTTTTAGGGCTGGGATGATATGCTTTTGTCCCGATATGATTCTTTCACAATACATGGGTAGTCATCATGACATTTATTTCATTTGTAAAGAAGCAACATGTATTTTCAGCATTTTCTGCTTCCTGTCTGTTTTGCTGGAAACGCATATGATATAGCAGTACCTTTTATAAACAGAAAATATTTTGGTGAAAAAAATTATATAATAAATATCGATTCTGGGGAAAAGAATCAATTTTAAAAAATCGTTGCAAAAACAATCTTGATACATACGTGAATCGATTTTTTTTTTTTTACCCCTATTGCTTTAATGAAGTCAAAACTGCTCAAGAAAGCAATTTGTTATAAATACTCTTAATGATATTTAACACAATTTAATAGAATGTACCAATTATCCATGTTGCAATTATGCAGGGTTAGTAATGCAGAGGGTTACTAAATGTCACCAGCATGGCTTTCAAATCAAATCTTTTCACAGTTGTTTATAAGAGTCCTTCACACATCTTGGCAGCAATAACTGCATATTGTGCCTGTTTGCAGGTGTCTAGCTATCCACTTCACATTTCCATGTGAAACTGAAGCCTGAATTCAGAGCTGTGACTGAGCTGACTGATACTGAAGGGAAAACTATGTTCAGATCTGTTATGTAATGCTGGGATTATTTTGATCTTGTCCCCTGGAAACAGAAGAGTAGCACATTGCTGATTCTACATTGGGTCTCTCGTGGCTTAAATAGAATTCAGCTCTGTGTCGACTTTTGTCAGGATGGAAAATGGAGATTCCGGACATTAAAAAAATGACGTTTAGAGAACTGATTACACAGTAGCATTAGTATCCGTAACAGGCTGCATGTCTCATCACCCTCACATGCATTTATTGCATTTTCTGTGATTCGTGTCTATTAAGATCATATCTGCACTGCCCTCAGCGCTCTCACTGATGTGTCAGTAGCATTTTGAAAAGCTGGTAGTGCAGTTTTCGGATAGTGAGTGAGACATTATACCTAATGTTCAGATGTACTACGGTAATTCCCATAGTTTCTTTAAATGCACAAATTATGTGCACACACAGCTTTCTCATTTTACTCAGGTCCTGATGAAACCAGCATAATTATGAAAAGAATGTGCAAGTATATCATTTACGTTAGTGAGTGTTATACTGTGCATTGTTACATTTGAAACTTAAGAGTACACAGTCTGGTTGCACAAGGAGTTACTTAACTTATTTGAGCTTCAGCTTTTTAGTTTAACAAGGAACATGGTTAAAATATTTTAAAAAAATTTAGCTTTTATCTTTCTTTTGTTTTTTTTATGTGATCCCTACCGTACATTATAGAATAACTAGTTTTCTTGCATCGAGCATGATTCATCGGAAAAAGTGTAATATCTCAGCTGAGTAAATGCTGTATCAACATGGTTTGGATCAAAGTGTCAGCTGAATAAATGTAATGGAAAGAACTGGAGAATTCAAATCAAAAAAAAAAAAAAAAAAAAAAAAAAAATTGGGACCCACAACAAATGAACAGTTGGAGAGAATCGTCTTTCTTGATTGTTAAACAGCTGACAGTACATTTAGGTTCCAATCAGTGCCACCATTGTGTTAGACAAGCTTCACAGTCTTGATTTGACTGTACAACAGAACATCCTTTCTTGATACACATTATTGAGGCATTTAAAGCTGTGACTGATAGATAATCAAGCAAATCAGAACCACAGATTGCAGTTTAATTATCATTATTGTCTCGATGTGTCATCCCTGGTACAGTATCTCTTCCAGTCGGCTGCTGGTGGTCTGCAATTAGCCTGTCTGTTGTGTAGCTTCCCCCCACACATTCCCAGCCATAATACTTGATTGAGGTCCTGTGGCTGAAATAAGCTGATTTCTCCTATGCTGGTCCTGCATGTAAGCTGCGTTTAGAATAATTAAAGGATGCTAAGCTTTGTAATACCTCATTGTTATCGTGTCAGAGGTCAATACGGGAACTAAAGCCAATGTATTCTGCATTGCAAAATGTTAATGCAAATAATTTCTTTTTCGTACTTTTGCTCTTATACAGTAAATCCTGCGTTTTGTTTGACAGTTTGTTCAGCTTAAAACCATTTAAAGAACTAGATCTAGTTTTAGATTTGGGATTCAGGAATCAGTGTAAAACCATGTAAAGATCTAGTTTTATATTTGGGATTAAGGATTCAGTGTAACGCTCCTTGCTTTTTTTATCATTGTCTGTTCAGGAAAGTGAGCTGAGCAAGAAGAGAAAAGAATGTGAAAACCTTGAGCATGAAGTAAAGAAGCGACAGAAGAGATGTCTGGATTTGGTAAGCAATCTTCTTGCTTCAGTATTTCCTTGTCACATGTTCTCTGGCGGCGCTCCAGTCTGGTTTAAGCATTACTGTAGTGGACATAAGGATGACTTGGAGGACATGGGTCTCCTCAGCTTTATCCGAACTCTGTCCTGTGGTTTGGTAACAGGAGAGCCAGCTTGAGGATGAGCGAGGCAAAAATGAGCAACTAAAGGAGGAGGCAGATCTCCTCAGGAGGAAGGCACAGCTGCTCGACCAGGTCAGTGTCTTCCTGCCCTTTCGAGCTCTTTAAAGGGAAAAAGAGGGTTTTCTTTGCTATTTAGTGACTCAGACTTTCTTAGTTTTTGCAGTCATAGCTGTCGGTTGTGATTAGGATTGCACGATATATTGTTTTTTTTATGGTCATCGTGATATCAACTGGCGCAATAAACACATCGCGAAAGGCTGCGACACATCGCAAAAGACACTCAGATTCTTTTTTTGTTAGTTGAAAGAAAATATCGTTCTTTTTTTTAGTGGTGCCTTTTATATTCAATTCAATGTTACATTTGTTCAATAAAAGAATATTGAATGATTACATTTCATTTGTTTTAAATTCATTTTTTATAGGGCTGTCAGCATTAATGCGTTAATTGCGATGCGATCAAGGGCCAAGCATAACACGTTAATTTTTTTTTAATTGCATGCCACCATTTATTAATTTATTTTCACTTCACTCGGCTTCGCGTTGTGCCTAACAGGCTACTATTTTGACCCTTTGCCGCACTTTGCCATACTTCCTCGTAACACATCCTGCTGCTGCAGGCTGCAGGCATGATGGAGAAAGACAGCAGCAACTCAATTCTGAATGGCGCTTTTATTTTCCCAAACTCCCGGATGGGTTAAAAGCCATATGCACATTGTGTAAAGCCGAATTAAAATATCACCGAAGCACGTCAAGCTTGAGCTACCACCTACGAGCTAAGCGTAGTACAGTTAACGTGACTCAGGTTGATGCTAGCGGGCTCAGGCAAAGCACTATTTTGGAGAGTGCTACTCGCCAACCTGCGGATGAAACCAAATCCCCCAAAATTACTACTGCTCTTGCAACATGGGTGGCAACTAACTGCAGACCTGTCAGCATCGTAGAAGACTTGGGTCTTAAAGACTACGGTTGGCATGTTCTGACCCATCTTACATTACCATCAAGGGGGACAGTAGTTTCAAACACGCATACGCAGCCTGTACGACACGGAGAAAGGAGCTGGAACTGCTGCAAAGTGATGCAAGGTGATCACTGGACATCAGTGAGTAATCAATATTTTGTAGGAGTTACTGCACACTATATTGACTCTAGATTGAAATGTGTGACTAGATTCACACATTTTTCTTTTGTTTACAGTAAATAAATAAATAATAAACAAATACAAATCTTAAAATCAAGTTCATAAAGTCACTTTCTTGGTATTCATTTGATTCCCAATCAAGATACACTGGTAAGAATTGCTTTCCATTGTTAATATGTACTTAAAAACAGTTCTGAAATGCAAAATAATAGAATTTTAATCATGTGATAAAACATGCGATTAATCGCGATAAATTATAGAAATTCAGCGATTAATTGCAATTCAAAAACAATTATTGTTTGACAGCCCTAATTTTTTATTTTAGCAGAATACTGAAAGCAGCAGAAATACAGAACTGAGTACACTTCAGTATATGTCGCGATATTCAACAACGTATTGCATATTTTCCTTATATTGTGCAGCCCTAGTTGTGATAATATTTTACTCACCAATGTTGAGATCTGCAAGACAAGTGACAATCAAAGTGGAATGATGACCAATGGTTGCAAAAACTATAATCCTTCTATCTCCTCATGTTGTTTGTCAGGCTGAGAATGAGGAGCTGAGGGAAGACCTCTCTGAAGTGACTGCTCAACACAATTCAGTTCTCGAGGAGAACCAGAGACTCCGTGCCAAACTGGAGAACCTAGAGCAGGTCCTAAAGGTACCACTGGGCTCAGATACTCTGCGTATCATTTTTTTAATGCTATTGGAGAAAATTCCCTTCTGATATTTGTTTCCTTCTGAACAGCATATGCGAGAGGTCGCCGAGCGAAGGCAGCAGCTGGAATTGGAACATGAGCAGGCACTGGCTATCCTTAAGTTCAAACAGGATGAAATCAAACGGTTACAAAGGGTAAGAAGCACAGCCTCTTCTATACTTTATTAGCCTGACAAGCCAGACCCACATCAAGATGTTGGGTCTGGTAACTCACCATTGACAGGGCTCAATCCGAGGGGCGGGATAAACGGTTGTCTTTCAAATTCCCTCTGCACGTGATAGGATAGCGCTACAACCAGTCAGAGCAACGAAGAAGGTAGCGGAGCTAGTTGATAGGTTAAACTTTTGCCGTATCTGGTCGGCAAAACTCCTAACACATCTTCCTTTTTTAAGAATGATTTCTGTGCCGTTCTTTTCTCAAAGAAAAGCTTAATTCCAAGTCTTCCAGAAGACCGCTGTTCCCAGCAGCAGCCATAAGCCCGCCCACCGACTCTATACACGATGTGATTGGCCTAACCAAAATTTGGTTTTTCCAGCTCGCAAGCCAATGGAGAGTGCCTAGACCCCCCCTGGCTGCAAAATACATTTGCTGCCACTAGGGTGCGTCTAGATTTCTAAGCTAATACTTGTATTTGACTAAAATATTTCTTGCTAAACTTGAAACCTTTATGTCCCCCAGGCTGCATTCAGCCTGACTGTGGGGAATGGGTGGCTTTGTCCAGCAGGAGGCAACCTTTGGGCACCAATAAAGCATGGAGTTTTGTTAACAAAGCTCAATGTGTTGTGAATTCTATTAGGAAAAAACCCACGTTTTACTGACTTTAATGTCTTTTTAATCCTCAGGCTCAGTTATACGCCAAGAGGGAGCATGAAGGAGTGGTTCAGATGCTGGAGGTAAGTTTGTGTTACGCCACTATGACTAGCAAACAAATGATTTCTCATGTAGTGGTTTTATTGCCATACAGTAAAGCCCTGACTTGCTTTCAAGACTTAATGACTGTTAAAAACAAAAATCAAAGGTGCCAGTGTTTATTAGTCACACAAGAGAGTAGAACTTAATTCACTAAGCCCCAACATTTCGAGAGAGGAGGAGTGTGTTTCAGACTTCCTCAGTACTCCTCTCATGCACTAGCGAATGTCTGTCTGAGATCAAATCTAATTCATTAGTGAAGACCCCAAGCAAAAAGAATATAAATGTTTGATTATCTCCCTGTTTAGTAGACAGAAGACATCCCATTGCCACTGAAGCAGCATGGACATATAGCACAATGTGCCTTTATTCTTATCTAAACACCTGGCAGAGAAGCTGTTGCAGAAAATACTTGTACGCATATTTTTGCAGCACTCATGGGCCTGGAAATCAGTTTGAACAGATGGCTTCTCTGCCGCCGTATGTGACGTTTATACTTGCTCAAAGTCTGAGAGTAACACTCTTTGAATTCTGAAGGAATCCAGACAGTCGATGACAGTTGAATCCCCCATCTGCCTGATTGGCTGGATTGCTGATTTGAAATGATGAAAAAACCAAACAGTTCAGAGCCTCAAACCGTCCTCCACAGCTGATGGCTATATATATGTACTTTCTGTGCTCTGTTTTTCACACTGCACATTTTGCTAAATGAAGTGTGTATTTTATTGTAGGATTTGACCCAGCTTGTGTTGCGGAGGGAGCTGGTAGAGTATAGTTGATCCTGTGTATTAAAAAATGCTTTGTTTCCTTCCTCTTGCTTTGTTTCTCTCACTTTCTGTCTCTATTTAAACCCAAAGCATCACAGGAGAAAGTCTCTTTCCCTCTCGAGAACCCAAGCTTTGTTGCCAAGTCAACACACTGTCTTTTGTGAGATTAAACCGAATATTTGTGTTCAATCAAAAGGCAGGTGTTGGCTGCTGAGGGCCAAGACACATTCTAGTGATACTGGCTCCTGACAGGATTTTCCTGCCAACCTGGACTCAGATTGCTGTGTTTCTACACTTTTTTTTTCTCTTTCTCAGATTCATTGTTTCACTTGCATGTGTTTACTTTTGCATTCCTTTTTTTTTCCAACCAGAGTACACTGGACTGCATGCAGGTACTGCTAACCTTTAGCCAAATTGTTTACCTTCCTGCCACTAAACCTCCCTTAGTCCCCTGTAGATAGAATCACCAACAAATTCCTTCTTTTTAAATCCTTCAAGTTGACAGTTTTGTTCATATACTTAAATTAAAAGCAGACCTGCAGTAATTACTGTACAACAGTATTTCATTAAAGCTTCATGTGGCCACAGAGGCCCATTTAAAGCTAATGCAAAAAGGGTTTGTGTAAATCAGGTCATTCACATGAGGCCAGATAACGGTGTATGTGGAACAGTTATCACCATCCTAGCTGCACTGAGCACACTTATCATGCTGTCTTGTTATTTGATCTTATTATATTCAGGTAGATCCTGCTTTTGTGTATACCCAAGCAATTGTTTGCTCTTTGTAATTGAGTATTCATTTGAGGTTTCAAAGTGATTTTTCTCTTGGCGTTTCAGAACTCATTACTACTTCAGTTCAGTGTAGCTACAGTATATACTAACTGACTGCAGACTGGGCTTTGCGTAGGTGCGAGCTAACAGGAAATGTTGTTTGAGACAGTTTCGTGCTGAGGCTCTTGTCAGATCAGCTTGCCAGGAAACTCCTACCGCAACCTGAAGTGAAATCAGTCACATATAGAAACTCAGTGGAGCTAAGACAAACCTCTGTACTCTTCTGTCAAATAACCCTGCTGCCTGTTTGTGAAAGTGAATGAAGTGTAAAACAGAAGCAGAAAATAGAACTTCTCATAACCTACTCTATGCTACCCCTCCACTTTCTTTTTACTCCTGTTTCCAATTTTACCAGAACACCACCCGCCTTTATTTCCCTCCCTTTTTCTTTCAGCTGAACCTTTAATTCTCTGCCATTTGTGTTTGAAGTTTATAGCAAATGTTTCACTGACCGTTGATATTGTCTGTCTTGCAGAAACCTAACCTTATACTGCAGTACTTCATTTTATAATGAGTTATTTATACCTTACATAAGCAGCAATGTATTTACTGTATGTAGTATACTGTATGCTGTCTATTGTCCATCCACCAAAATAATTATAACTGATAAGATCAGATGTGAAATTCGATTTGTCAAATGGGTTTTTATCCATGACAAAAAATGTTTTCCATAGTAACCAAGTAAGTGACTGTATAAGCATTCAAGGTTTCTACACGACTCTGACAATTTATGAAGAAAGCTATTTTTACATACAGGGCCCTGTCTTAAGCATGCAAGCGCAACGACCAATGCAAAGCGGTGGGTCCAGGGCACACCGACTGTCATGGCGTCTCCCAGCGCTATTTTTGTTCTTGTATTTGCAGCAGCGCAGAGTGCAAAAGAGCTGGGTGACTGTTAATATATAGATTGGAGGGTGCATTTTTAACAGCTAATGGTTATAAAGGAAGCTGTGACGCAGAGGATTGATGAGCGTTGGTAATCCCGAATACCGAGTTATAGCCGCCCTGTCTGATGTATGTGCAGGTGTGTGGGGTTACTTTGTTGCAGCCTGGTGTCATTTGCACGGGATTTAACACCATGGACTACGGAAGCGTATTACATTCACCATAGAAAAAAAATGTAGACACCTCATCTCTTAATTACGAGATCCTGATCTCGTAATTATGAGAAAATAACTCAGAATTTCAAGAAACGAGCTCGTAATTACGAGATCAGGATCTCGTAATTTTGAGATCAGGATCTCGTAATTTTGAGAAAAGATATCGTAATTACGAGAAAAGATCTTGTAATTATGAGAAAAGATCTCGTATTTATGAGATGAATGCATTTTCACAACAACAGAAAACGGCTCTCTTGTGTGAAGCTTTCAGGCTAGTTGCCATGGAACCAAATAAGCCTACGTCATGTGTTGTTTGTGTCTTAAAGATGAGACATGGTTTTTAATCCACAATGAGCTTGTGCTCAAACTTTAATGTACGAACCAACATCATCACCAAAACCTAGCTTGCTTCTTCGTCTCCCTTAATACCAACATACACCATGCTCCTATAGCTTCTGCTGGTCACACTAGGTATACAGTTACAGTACACACGTCTCACCTGTTTAGTTTAATCCATTTTTATTTTGGTTTGGGTTTGAGACATTGGGAGATGCTAATGTCTTTAGATAGTACTACAGATGGGATTGTTAACGGTTTGTTGACTTTGCACAGGCACCTTTAGGACTTTGCGGTTGTTCTGGTGGAAAGCCCATTCTGATCTGTTGGACATTGTAGTGTTTCTGCAGGATCATTTGAACAGATACCTCCATTAACTAATACTGTCTATAAAGTTACATAAGAGGTGTCACGCTAACTTAAACCAGCTGAATTTAATGTTACCTCTCTGTGGTACAGTTGATCACGGAGCCGTGGCCTACTGACAATATAGATATAAATAGATATGCCGCCTTCCATGTGTTTAAAATTATCTCATAGTTACGAGTTATTTTCTCGTAATTACGAGCTGTTTTTATTATTGCGAGATAAGGTGTCTAAAAAAAAACATTTCTATGGTGAATGTAATATGCTTCCGTAGTGGACGGCCATGCATAACAACACTGTGCTCTGGCGCAGCACTTCTCAAATTGGAGGCTGCAGATGTAGCAACATCTCTCCTGCTGCCTTCAGGATGCTGCAGGAATTTAATGAACGGAAGGAGAAGCTTTTCATACGATATAAAGCAGCTGTACGAATTGTTCATATTCATTCATGCAGACGGCTCCATCCACATTAAACATTAGTTGTTGATGCTGATTCAGACACTGTGCATTTGATCCAAGTATTAGCTGAGTGATGTGCCAGAAACAGAATATATAACTGTCTTTTATTAACGTCTAAGACACGTTTTCCACCGCAATACCAAAAAAACACCAAGCCAAAGTAAAGGAAAATGCCAAGTGGTCAGAGCACTGCTTGCGCGTGTCGTTGCGCCTCCATGAAAAAACGGGAGCACAAGAGTGTTACAACACTCAAGATTCACTTAAAGCACAAGCCCCTGTGTTCAAACACTACTTTACTAACCTTTTCAGAAAAGCTTAGCTCACTTGCTTGTGTAGTCAGTTGATCAAAAAACTGTGTTTACTGTATGGCTGTGTTCCTTGTCTGTTACGCCATATGTGCAGTCAAAAGTACGAGACCTGGAGGACAAATGTCGCAGCCAGAGTGAACAGTTTGGCTTGCTGTCCCAAGAGTTGGAGAAGTTTCGACTGCAGGCGTCGAAGGCGGACCTGGCCGACGCTAGCCTCTTTAACAATCCCAGCCTCTCTGTTCTGACCAATGGGGTAGGCCTGACTACAGAGCGAGGTGAGCCACATCACCATGACATGTACTCACACCCAAAGGTACAACCTATACAGGGAGATTGTGAAGGCTTTTGCTCTTGATAGATTCCTTACTGCAATGAGCTCTACATCATAGGATTCTTAGTGCTTTTGCTCGTGATATTTAGTGCTTTAAACAAAATTTAAAAAAATTGGTTTAATTTATACTATCCACAAAAATGCTTATGTGCATGTAACTGGATAATAACAATGTTAGTGGTAAATAAATGTTTGGTAAATTACACAGTGGTGTCAACAACTATGTGTATTTAAAGTACCAGCTTCACCTGATTTAATGACTCCAAACAAATAATAACCTCAAGTGATACGAATGAAATCATTGTCTAACCATAATTCAACTTTGATGGTATATAATCTTTGTTGTCGGGACATGTGACCATCAGTCCACTCATGGACTGAATGCCTTCAAAAGCATCCAAATCCATTTTAAACGGCCCCATCAGGGATGCATCCTTTCAGCTTTGAGTATAGGGATTATTCATTTTTTACTTTGTATATACAAATACAGTGTGTGTGTGAGCTTGTTCTACTCAGGCTGTGAATTAAAGGCACAGGCATTTAAAATTGCTTTTGACTTAACAAAGTTATGTTTAAAAAAAAAATAAATCCATTATAATGTAAGCCCAGCCACAACTGCCTTAAACGTAACAACAGTGCAAATCTAGTCCAAATCGTTCCTATTGTATGTATCCAACCCTTTTTCTCCTGCACTGTTCATGTGTTTTAGACTGCACTGGTGGCTCATGGGATATGGTGTCTCTGGGTGAAATAGCCTTCTGGAGTCTCGAGGGAGGTGACACTCTCTCCTGCCCTGAGGGTAATGATCCGCTCGGTACTCTCTCCGCCTCTGTTACTCATAATATGTGTTGGGCACTGTAACAAAAGCACGGCATGTTCTAACCCGTCATCTCACCCCCACCGTCACAGTCCAGCACTGTCTCGAGCGCTCGCCATCACACAAGGGTCAGGGCTTGTGGGCTGAGGTGAGAAATGAACCAGTTAAGCCCCTTAACAGTGCTGGTGTGACACACGTTGCCACAAGGTACTGTGACCTCTGACCTCTGACAGATGGAGACAGGATTTTTCCTCCACCATTTAATCAGCCAGGTTCAACCTTGAGCCTCCTGCATGTCAACCAGTGACCTCACCCACCTAGCTGCTCATGGATTCAACCCGTTTAACCAGTGAGCGGGCCAGAGTTGTCTGTTAAAGTCGTGGATTATGTATTATCCTCTTCTTTCCCCCCCCCCCCCCTCTCGCTTTCTCTCCTGCTAGATGTGGCGGCTGCACTGCGGCTTGGGGCAACCCCCCATGCTGCAGGGCTCTCCAGGGTGGAGCGCTCGCCCGTCACCAAGCATCGAGAGCTGCCCACCATCAGTGTCAGCAAGTCAGGCTCTTCTTCCAGCAAGTCAGAGACCACGCACCTCACCCCCAAGTCTGACACCCACCTCAGTCCGCACAAATCCAGCCCAACACATGAGGTACAAGCCTTGAGAAAAATTGCATCACTCATTTTGTTCATCATTTATCAGGAGCAACACACATCATTAGTTTTAGTCAGTGACATACAATTTGCATGTAAGGTCGAAGCAATATTGGCAATTCTGGCCAAAAGTGTTCGCCACCTCTCACAATATAATACAGTTTGTAGACATGGCTTAAAATTATCTTTCTGAAACGCTAGTCAAATGGTTACGTTTGAAAGCCTCCAGCCACTCTCAATATATTGTTTTTTTTTTCTGCATTTGATGGGTGGGTTAGTGCTAATTTTAAAGCCCTAGGGTCTCATTTATAAACTTGGCATACGCACAAAACGGGGCTGAAAATCCACTTCCCACGCAAAGGTTGTGATTTATAAAAAACAAACTTGACGGGAGAATGTGCGGACCTCCACGCAAACTCTGACCCATGCGTACGCACATTTTTGAGACAAAATAGGAATTGACGACGCAGATGGTGAGGTGGTGAACTGAAGTCAGACTGCAGAAAGTACATGTGGGAATAACGATTAGGCTACTCTTAATATGTTTAAGTATTAATAATATAAATAAAAAACACATTTCTTCACACCATATCATGAAGATTGTACTGAGTGATAATTGAGTGATAATTGTTCCATAAACACCTCAAACTCAAATCTTAAATCAAAATTCCTTCTTAATATTTAATCAGCGCTGTCTCGCCGTCACATTGTCCGCTACAGAGCGCAGGAGGATGAGATGGCCCGACTGCATGGAATACAGGATATCATCAAATACCCTAGCATATAACTGCAGAACACTGTGTAAATAACTAAATATCTGTCTTTAAAACTGTGCATATATCATCAAATGTCAAAGTCTGGAAATACAGCCGTTAAGCTATCGCGCAATCGTTACGCTCTATGTCCTCGTTATCGGTCCGAACTTTAATACTGTTCATAACAAAACCTGCATGAAGAAAAGTGTGTTTGCTTTACAGTATTTGACCCCTGTTCATAACAAAACCTGCAATTTTAAGTAAAACAGTGAAAGACAGAATCCCAAAGAAAATTCCTGAAAATTTCATATGAATATATTAAAATTGATAACCATCTGATGAGGAAAAACAAGTTTTGTTGGCTTGCCAGTGATTTTTCTTTAAGACACAGGTCCGTTATCAATCAAAAACCTTGTTGTAGAAAGACTAAACATATAAATGGGCAAGACCAAAGAGCTTTCTCGGACATCAGGGACAAGGTGAACCAAGGCTGGGATGGGCGTAAAGCAACTTGCAACTGCATTATCAGAAATGGAAGAAGCACCACACCACCGCCAACCTGGTCTGGGCCTCCACACAAGATCTTGCCTCGCCCTGATCATGTGAACGGTGAGGAATCATCCCAAAACCACAAGGGGGGAACTGATGAATCAACTGAAGGCAGCTGGGACCACATTACAAAAAGAAACGAAATTGAAATCCTGCAGCGACCACAAGGTCCCCCTGCTCAAGAAGAAACATGTACAGGCCCGCATGAAGTTAATTCACCACCTGGACGACTCAGAAGAGGCCTGGAAGAAGGTGATCAGATGAGAAAAATAGAACTTTTTGGCCTCAACTTCAGGGCAATGGGACCATGACAAGCATGGTGGTGGCAACTGGCTCATATGCCGGGGCCATTTAAATTCCTAATAGTAGCTGTAGATGGGTCGAGGGTAATATAGCCGCCAAAGCAACAAAAGAGTGGCTGAAGAAGAAGCTCTTGGATCTATGTGAATCTGAAAATTGGGTCCAGTAACCTGAATGATTTGGAGGCTGTCTGCAGGGAGGGTTAACATCCCTGCCGAAATGTGCACAAACCTTGTCACCAACTATAAAACCGTTTGACATCTGTGCTGGCCAATAATGGTTTTCTACAAATACAGGGGGTCCTTGTTTTTCCTCATCAGATGGTTATCAATTTTAATAAATTCATATGATGTGATTTTCTGGAATTTTCTTTGGGATTCTGTCTTTCACCAGCTGTTTCAGCAAGGGGGAAAATGTCAGACAGGGGTGGGGATACCAAGTGTTGTTGCTGTGATTTTAGCAAGGTGTTAACAATCACAAATTGTTGTAGACTAAATATATAAATATAATGGCACTTGCAGGAGGACAGCAATGGAAGAATCAGGACAAAAGGCTTGGCTTTGCCGAGAATTCCCTAATATATGTAATAGTAATATAGCTTCGCTCTTGGATCTATGTACTGAATTGGGTCCAGTAGAGAGGGCAACGCGCCGGAACTGTGCCATATCGCGGTCCAAATACAGGTCCTCGCCACTCTGGGTGAAACCAGCTGTTTCCAGAGGGAAATGTCAGACAGCTAAGTGTTTTTTAAAATAAATATTATATATAATCTTCAACTTCATCATTAAGGCTTGTTTAGATATAATATATAGTTCTGTTAAATTTTATTATATACGTCTGGTATATCAAAGCTGTCCCAGAGTGCCGTAATGCCTGCCGTTTTGAAAGATTTTATTAATAAAGGTAGTCTATAGATCCGGTTTCCCTACACTGTGCGACAACAGGCCGAAATTATAATTCAATTGGCAGCAATTCCAGAGCTTCTGAGAGTTTGTTTTTTTCTTTTTCTCCGCCAGTCGGCATGATTCGGTGTAACGAAAGAACAACTAACATACTTATCAGCATTCACGAGGTGCTTTACATTGACTATTTATGGTTAAAAATGGGCATGTACAGGGATAAGAGGCTGATCCACGTACGCACACTTGCAGTCAATCTGTGATTTATAAAGGGAACATTGCTTACAGGTGTGCGTACACACGGTTTTATAAATCTGACTTTTTTATGGCGTACGCCAATTTGGGCTTTTGGGCGCACGTACACTTATAGTAAGGATCCTACGCACAGTTTTATAAATGAGACCCCTGGTTGTAGGTTTGTGATAATGCTCATTTGGTCTCATCCAGGTTATGTCATTGTGCATGACTCCTGCCTGCAGCTCTTCTGCTTTCTTTGTTTCTACATAGTCAGGCAGATTGCTCATCAAGATTACCAAGATAGCCACGCACAATTGCATTGATTGTGTGGATTTAATGGATTAAAAAAGCCCTCCTTAACCTCCCTGTCATCTCATGCAAGCACAGACTGTAGCTGAACATGCCAGAGCTCCCTCTGCTCATTCATAAGAGAAATTATTTGAATCGGCTGCCATGATTTGGTATTTTTGTTGTGCCGTGTCTCCAGTCAGTGTCTGGTCTTGCATGACCGACAGGTTGGTGGTCTTTTCATCCAGTCATTCGTCTGCCCACATTTCAGTAAAGCTCATATTTAGTGAGATAATCCATTCACCACTGTGGATTATGAAGGTTATACAGTAGTAGTTGTAAGTGACTTTGCTTAAAAAGGTTTCCCCAGGGAGCTATAAATATACAAGCCCTCTTATTGTACCGTGTAACCGCTATGAATGGTAATCAAACTCAGGTATCAAGGTGATTCTCTACCAACAGCAGTGAGTCATTGCTATGAAATCACCATCTAACAAGAATTTAGAATATTGTACACAGTATCTTCATGTGCGTATTCATCTATAGTAGCTCATCGTGATTAGTTCTGTATTTACAGTAAGTATATTTACTGATTTATAGAAAAATGTTAAGATGCAATGAAAAAAAAACACTTTTTTAAGAATATGCTGTTCAAGCCAGTTCACAACATTTCCTCTGGTTTTTGTGGATCTGAATAAAATATATATTTTTGATATCTCATTGATAAAAAACTATATTGAAAACAGGAGTCAGTTTGTTCAAATGGGTAATCACCAGTCAGTGAGCCTTAGTATTTCCTGTGGCATTCCACAGGGGTCAGTTTTAGGCCCGAAACAGTTTATCCTTGATGACATTTGCAAAGTATCAAATGTACTAAAATATACTGTTTTTGTAGATGACACAAATATTTTTTGTTGCGGGGATAACTTGCAGCAGATGCTGGAAATGGTCACAAATGAAATTAATAAATTTAAACTTTGGTTTGATTCAAATAAATTATCTTTAAACTTGAACAAAACTAAATTCATGATATTTGGAAATCGAACAATAAATACAGATGTTAAAATAGTAATTGATGACGAAATAATTGAAAGAGTCTATGAAAGTAAATTTCTGGGTGTTGTACTTGACCACAAACTGAGCTGTAAGCCCCACATTAAATATCTGTTCATGAAGATGGCCAGAGGTATTGGTATATTGAGCACAACTAGATACATATTAAACCAAACTACATTACATACTCTGTACTGCACACTTATTTTACCATATATGTTATATTGTGTGGAAGTTTGGGGAAAATACCTACAAAAGCAAGTTACTAAATATTTGCACATTGCAAAAAAAGAGCAATCAGCATAATAAATCACACCGGGTATTATGAGCACATTAATCATCTGTTTTTTAATTCACATTTGCTGAAATGTATGGACATTGTTACATTTAAAACTGCACAATTAATGTTTAAAGTTTAAAGAAAATAATTTACCATGTAACATACGCACAATGTTTAATGAAAGAGATGGGGGATATCTTCTAAGAGGACAATGTATGTTCAAACAACCTCTTGTGCGAAGTTTGTGGGGTGACTTATGAAATGGACTGAACAATGACATCAAACAGAGCCATAATATCAATCAGTTCAAAAATAGATTAAAGGAATCATTACTTGACCAATACAGAAAAGAATAGACCGAAAAATAGGAATGGAATTGTAATGTAAAGGTATTGTTGTAAGTTATTGTAAGACCTGAACGATTGTATGCTGCAGATCTATTTGTTTTATAATAATATGATATTGTGAAGTAGGGGCAGGACCAAATGAGCTATTTACTTCCACCTGCTCCTTCTTGAACTAATCCTTTTATTATTATTATTTTTTTGTATTGGTTTTTGGTAAATTCTGATTGTTGTGTTTTATTCTTGTGGTTTTAATTTTTTTGTTTTGCAACATTGTTGATTGTTCGAGATAAATAATAAAATAAAATAAAATTAATTTTTGCACACCAATACAAGCGGTTTTCGGATTGCCGAAAGGTCTAGGAAATTTACCTTCAGTTGATGGTGTTCTCAGGTGGACACTGCCAGTGAAGTGGAGGAGCTGGACATTGACGTAGCCCCGGCACCTTACGCAGCCAGCAGAGGAGCAGCAAAGCTTCAGGTTTTCATTGCGAGATACAGGTAAATATTAAACTATGGCAAGAGTTGACTCACTATGTCAACAGTTTAATATGTGTTTTTCAATTTTCAACAGCTATAATCCATATGATGGCCCCAATGACAACCCTGAAGTGGAGCTTCCACTTACTGCTGGAGAATACATTTATGTGTATGGAGACATGGATGATGATGGCTTCTATGAAGGTAAATCTGGAGTATGAATTGCTCGGTCTACAATTTCATATTTCTGTCTAGACATGATATTCAGTGTTGATTTGGCTCCTTACAGGTGAGCTGATGGACGGACGGAGAGGGCTGGTCCCCTCTAACTTTGTGGAACGTGTATCGGACGACGATGTCCTGAGCACTCAGCATCCAGAGACGGGGGACATGTCCCATAACTCCCTGCTAGACAGCAGCCTGCACAGTGCCAGCCACCAGCATCACCTCCACATGGGCGTCAGCGCCTCAGAAAGGACAGAAGCCTCTGCTGCCTCTGGCCCTGCCTCAGCCCCCTCAGATTCAGCATCGGCCTTGGCTGTCCCAGCCCCCCTCACCAACGGCCTAGACTTGGATTTGGAGGAGGTGGGAGTGGACGTTGTGCCTTACCCACGTAAGCTTACCCTCATCAAGCAGCTTGCCAAGAGCATCATCATCGGCTGGGACCCTCCGCTGGTGCCGGCTGGCTGGGGCAATGTGTGGAGCTATAATGTGTATGTGGACCAGGAGCTGCGGCTCAACGTGCCCTTCGGTGCCCAGACCAAAGCGGTTCTGGAGCGGTTGGACATAAACCTCAAGGCCTACCGTGTGTCAGTGCAAAGCCTGACCGAGAAGGGCCCCTCAGACCAGCTGCGCTGCAGCATGCTGGTCGGTCGGGACGTTTGTGTGGCGCCCACGCAGCTGCGTGTGGAGAGGATCACCGCCACCTCTGCCAACCTGACCTGGCTGCCCAGCAACAGTAACTATGTGCACATTGTGTCCTTGAATGAGGAGGAGTGTGAGCTGGTGAAGGCTGGCTGCTGCTCGCTGTGCCTCAATAACCTCTTGCCCAGCCTGCAGTACACAGTCAAAGTGGAGGCACGGCCGCACCGCACGCCATGGGAGTTACCTGTGGAGCGACGCGAGCACAGAAGCGCTACGATCACCTTCACTACACTGATGGCAGGTCAGGATTTAGTATTTTATCTCATATCAGATGTTCTCTAAATGCGCTAACTACTGTTAGACATTGCAGTGATACAACACAGTGATACTCGACTTAACTGCCCGATAGGCTGCCGAATAGCCCACCGACCATTTTCTATATGACAATTAAAATAAATTGATACACACTGGGATTTTTTTTTAAGGTGACAGAGAGCATTAAAAAAACTTAAAAATGCAACAACAAAAAAAGTGCCAGGGGAAGACTGCTGTGACTGGATTTGCCAATTGCTGTATGCAAGGTTGTTTTTATCTGATAAATATTATTGTGTGTTTATTAACTTGCCCCTGGCCTCCTGACATTTGGCAAAAGTGGCCCCAGGGCAAACTTCAGTATTCCTGGTCTATGGGGACTTGAATGTCCATGTCTGGGTCTAACATGAGACTTCTTTGCAATATTGCAAATTTGAATCTTTTGCAGCTGTGTGTGTGTGTGTGTGTGTGTGTGTGTGTGTGTGTGTGTGTGTGTGTGTGTGTGTGTGTGTGTGTGTGTGTGTAAGAGATCTGTGATCCCATTCAGAAGCTTATCATATCTCTGTGTGACCAATGTCCTTGAAATATCTTTCAAAATTTTGACCATATGCACATGTTATTACATTTACATGTAATACATTTTAGTGACAGGAGCACTGCTGGCAAGTGCCACACATTGGGGATTGTTGAGGCGGTCACATGATCCACCATTAATGTTAGGGACCGTCTGTAGGCAACCTATCCCATAGCCAAGTTCTTCCTACAGTCCACTGCTGGTTCTGTCCAGCATTTCACATAATATCACAGAACTTCACAGTGATCAGAGCTACATGTTAACTCAGTGTGTTATATTCAGATGATATATCTTATATTCAGTAGCGGTGATTCTGTACCTCCCACACAAGGACATTGGTTTATTCTTGAGAGCTCCTTTTGTGAGCAGCTCTGACACCCTTCTCTTGAATAGCCAAAGCACCTTGGCAAAGAATGTATTACTTTTAAAGGGAAGGAAAATAGGTGACTTAATTGGTCACGGCAGATGACATCCTCTACCACACCTACTGATCACCTCTGTTATTAGTAGGGATACTTATCCCTACTAATAACAGAGTAGGGTTCTATCCTCATGGCAAGTTAGTATTTTCTTGATTTTGAAGTGCCCTTGTTTGATGTTTTCCTGCCCTGCCAACAAAGCACTGTGCAAGAGTAAAAGCTAAAAGAATTTGAATTGAATGTAAATGAGGAAGCTCAACGTGAGGTTTTGGTATTTTTGTGAGAACTGAATCACTGATTTTGTTTATTGCAAACATTATTTGATGTCAGTTTGTGGTACCTTTTTGCCATTCAGCTCCTTCTAGTCAAACGTATTTTTTTTTCTTTCATGACTACATTTTAGACCTGTAAGATGCTTATTTGTGATCAGTGTCATATTAGATTTGAGTTGTATTTCTATTAATGATCGTTTACATTTGCTTAAGTTTCATGCCCACAGTCTGGGAACTCAGGTATATGGTTTCTAAATGTCTTAATGTCCCTTTAGAGTTTTAGACATTAGGCATTTATTTCTGTAGAATCATGTTCCCATTGTGATAATCATTCCTAATGCTAAGCACTGTATTTTCAGTATGAGTGAATCCCCTGATCCTATATTAATATGAAAATATTTCTCTATCTTGTGCTTGCCACTGGCTGTGGTATCATGCTTTCAATCCCTGCAGGCCCCCCTGATGCTCCTCTGGATGTACAGCTGGAGCGTGGCCCCTCCCCGGGCATTGCCCTCATTAGCTGGTTGCCAGTCACTATAGATGCTGCCGGGACCTCTAATGGAGTCCGTGTCACTGGATACACTATATATGCTGACAAGAAAAAGGCAAGAACTTTAACATTCATTTCATTGCGGTTTAATTTCAGTGTATATCTGTCCGTCTATGGCTTTTTGAAAGCTGCTGTACACTTTTTAATGTCAATGTGAAATTTAAAAAATGTACCTGTCATTCTCCTGTCCAAGGTGCTGGAGGTGTCTTCCCCAACAGCCGGCAGTGCCCTGCTTGGCCCCTCTCAGATGCAGTCCCTGCTGGCAGTTCAGGAGCTCACTGTCCGCACCACGTCCGCCCACGGGGATTCCTGCCACTCTTTGCCAGTCAATGTGCCCTCCAAGCTGGCTGCCATCATGGCAGGTCCAGTTATCACTGCCCAAGTTGTGCCACCTGGACCCTGCACTCCTACAGGTTGCGGTAACCTGCCCTCACAGCCGTCCTACGGGAACTCTGCTGCCAAAGTCTCCATGCTGCCCAGCACTTTGCCATCAGACACAAACATCACTGGCCTCACAGTGGAGGCTGATGCCAACCCTACTCATGCAATCCACTCAGAAAATCTTCTTTTATCTGCGTTATATGCGAAGGCCTGGGCCAACCCCTCTTCTGCTGCTGCCTTGGCCGAGTGTGAGGCCATATTACCATTAGCCTCCACCATTACTCCAGTGGTAATGCTCACTCTTCCATCCTCCTGTATATATAAAAGGCCAAAACTCGTTTATTTTCCTAGATCAGAGGTTTCAAACCGTGAGGCGTGCCTCTTGCAATTTGCGATAAATCTGGATACAGACATGATATCCAAATTTTGAGGTTCAGTGTGACTTGCGTTTTTTTGTACATATCATTATCTTCTTTCTCCATGAATAAATGTCCATAAATCTACTTAGAAATCATGGAAAAAGTTCTTATAACTCCGGAGCTTGCCTGAGAAGCTTCACGTTTTTAAGTTTCTGTCTGTACATCCATGGGTACAGTGCAAACTGCTAATAGCTGATTTAAAACTCAAATAGTGTTGTACTGACTATCTTTCTCCTCTTCAGGTTAATGTGACCTCCCCCACCACATCGCCACCCCAACCATCTCCAGTAGCAGCAACTGCACAAGCAAACGTAACGGCAGCAGCAGTGTTGGAGCAGCGCAGAGACACCAACAGCCCTGACACCATCCGTCCTTTCCCATCTATGAGAGAGTTCATCGAGGACCCCAGTGCCAAGGCCGGGATCCCTGAGCGCATCCCGACCCCACCCAAAGCCCCCATCTCAGACTTCCTTAACCCTCAGAACCTCCTCCGACCCCCCAGCACCTCCCCGCTGGAATCCGAGGCGGAGGAGGAGCAGGAGAATACCCGCCTGGTGTCCATCGAAGAGTTCTTGAGACAGGACCAAGAGCCAGCGTACTGGACGAAGCAGCAGGTCAGCCCTGATTTCTTAACGCCGCCTACTATCTGAAATAGTTTTACTCTTCACTACAAAAATGAATATGGCATGTATGTGTAGCATAGGCCAATCACTGCTGATAAACTTGTTTGAAAGGGGGAAGCTGAATTTTTGTTTGAGCCCTCCAGAAGTGTTGTCTACGTTTTGCGCTAAAGTACAAGAATTTGCATTTTTATATTAATTAAAAAAAAAAAATTATAATTTCACAGGCATTTTGTATTCATAGTTAAACCGATATCGTGATTGTCTAGCAATATATTGATTATCGCAGAATTGCTGTAATCCTGATATTATCGGTATCATGAGCCATGTATCGTGTATCCTATCGTGAGGTAACCTCTGATTCCCATCCCTACAGGAGAAGGCCATAGGCATGTATATCTAATACATTTAGAAACCTGCAGATTTTATTTATTTATTTATTATACTCAGTATTCAATGGAATGGCTAATATGGATTTAAAATGTAAGATAAATCGGATATATTGTTTCAGAATCTTGACGTATTTCATTGCAGAGTTATAGCAGAGGGCTTGTGGAGCCTCCCAGTGACTATCACGCAGACAACAGCCGTTCAGATCTGTCTGACATCCTGGAGGAGGAGGAGGAGGAGGAACTTTACTTTGACCATCTCGGCGAAGCACAGGCCAGGGGCTACACAGTCAGAGCTAACAGGGTAAAGGAATTAATCCACTACATATTCTGTGGCCATACGCACCCACATTTGCACAGGCACTTTGTGAGTTCTGCTTTTTGAATGAAACGTGCTTCTTTCAGTTTGTCTCGCATAGTTAAGGTGTCCTTCACTGGCCTTGTTTCTTCTGTCATGTTTCTGGTCGTGCTTAATTGAGATTCTTTTTGTTTTTTCTTCCTTTCTTTTTTTCCTTCCTTTGCATGGCCGGGTTGTCCTCTGTTTTGTCTGCACTTCCCTTATTTTCACGGAACAATGTGATCCCACCTTCACCAACCCATTCTTGCTTGCTTTGACCTGGGGCCTTGTAGTCGCGGAACTTAGAGCCCCCAGACAGTGACGAGGAGGTATTTCGGAGGATCCCTAAGTATCCTCCTCAGGTCCAACACCACAAGCAGCTGTTCTGCATTCCTGAGATGACAGAAGAGGAAGATAGCCGTCAAGATGAGCCTTTAACCCACCACAGTCAGCCTCGGCCCAGGCCCAGCCACCATCGCCCCAGAGCCTCAGAACGCCTCCACCATGCCCCCCAGCATCACCCCAACCCACACCCACCTGTTCCCCCTCACCATCACCACTTCAACAGGGATTCCGGATCTCTACCCTTGCAGGTCAGGCCTAAGACACAGCACAGGGTGCACTACGCAGACACAGTTGACACCATGAGTTATCCTGAAGAAGAGGACATGTGTTTATATGAGGGTCCCTCCAGCAGGCGGGTCTCAGCCCGCTGTCCTCCCCAGCTGAACCCCTACAGCAAAGATAGATCACTGCTCAGAGGGCTAGGGGACCGCCTTAGAAGGGAGGCCATGCTCAGGAGTCAGATGGCTGCTGCCACAGCAGCCAACCCCGGCCATGGTCTTATCCCACCAAGACCCTACCCAGTCAGCCAAACAGGACCGACTCTGAGGTCACCTATTGGTCGCGAGGTAGAGATTGACGTGGAGTACGGCACAGATAACGAAGAGCCTGTGGAGTACAGTCCGGCGGAGGCGGTGGCGGAGCAGATGAGCTCTGAGTGGTGGGTGGAGGGGGCTCAAACGGAGCACAGCAGACCTCCTCTCCGCCGAGGGCTGAAGGCTGATCCACCGGTAAACGTTGCTGCAGGCCAGGCGCAATGGGTGTGTTGTCCCAGCCCCCTCGTCTTCCCTGTAGCAGTGTGGATCCAACCCTCTGGTTCCTTTAGTGGATATCCCTTAACTCCAACTCAGTACACAGCTACGTTTTCCATCATCACCACTGTAGTGGACAGAGGGAGGCTAAGCAGCACATTTTTGCCATATTTTGCTGTTACAAAAGCAGGCAAAGTACAGTATGTTATTTAGTAATGGCTAGGTCTGCACGATTAATCTAATTGCAATCGCGATGTCACTCTGTGCGATGACATAACCACATATGTGCGAAGAATGTCTTAAGAAGCTTGTTGTTTTATTGTTCACTGTTACAGTTACTCACTTCACATCGTCTTTGCTATCTCTTCTTCCCGTCGCTTTTCCCTCACACAGCTGCTACGCTAATCTCCGACACCACTCGCGGCCCCTCTGTCTCCTTGCTTGACCAATCACTCACTGACGTCACTCAATCAACGCACCTGCAATTCTCGCTCTCACTTACGCTACCGTCCTAACAACATCCACAAAAGATATGACCAGTCAGTCTGTTTAGGCATTTTTCCTTGAGGAAAAGCAGGCAAGTAGACTCATGATGCCATTATATGGCTACAGTATTGCAGTAATGCAAATGGCAATATTACTTCTCCAAATCGTGCAGCCCTAGCAATGGCATTTAGTTGAGTTGCCAAGATGTGGCCAGAAAGCACTTGCAAAGAGTTTAAACCAGTTTATCATCAGCCAGTGAGTTCAGACTTAAATTTATAAGATTTTGACTCGGCTAAAGTATAGCGGACTCTGTTCTCCCTCTGTCTGACTGCACTACTTCATGTTGCATTCATATTCTCCTACACATTGGAAAACCACTCAGCTCTTGTCTTTATTTAGTCTGCCTTGTCCTGCATTAGCTTACAATGATGTGCTTTGGTCTATGTCTAACACCACCACCACAATGCAAAAAAGGAACATTATTGTTGAAACAGTAAAATGTTGGAAACCATGTTTTGTTTTTTTGTATTTGATGAGGTTTCAATCTCTACTGAAATAAGTAACTTTTCAAATAGATTATCATTAGAAGACCCATAGATTATTGAATATTGTTTAAAAACATGAACAGCTGCATTTGCAGTTCATTTTCTCTGAACCCAGAGGTGCCCTCTCCTCCCCAGTAGTGATTGTTTTTAGTTTCTGTGTTAGATGTTTTTTTCTTATTGTCTCATTTTCTGTATGTTGAGCAGGAGCCTAGCCAAATCCCTCCCGCTGAGGCAGGTCAACCGTGGGGAACCCAGGGTGAGCTCTCTTCTAAACCAGCATGCTTGCAGGCCAGGCAACCTAAAGGTCAGAGACTCTTTCCTCTTTTGTCTTCCTGTTTCCTCTGTCTCTTGATTTCTTTCTCTCTTCTTAACTCGTATCTGCAGTGGTCTGATACAATGCTGACACACCTGTGCTTTCTGTTGGCACGTCTCCCCCTCTCTCACATGATTGTAGTCAGATTACCACCTTGTGTAGGAAGGAGGAGGGGGGGGGGGGGGGGAGTTCAAGGAGGAGGAAGAGAAGCTGTAGCTCGCAATGAAGAAGTGGGAGAGAGCGTGCTAAGCTGTGAACCAGCTTAACTCAAAGTGGCTTGTCATGACAGGAGGAAGTGACAGACATTAAAATAGTAACCTCGATTAGCCAGCAAAGAAACGGCCTGTGGTCCCTCTCTTTCTCTTCTTCCCTCGCTCTCTTCTTTTCTTCTCGGTTGCATTTGATAAAACTGACCTTTCCTGGCATATGTGTGGGGGCACACACAGTAGCACAAGTGTACACGTGCACACAGATAGAGGAAGGGAGCAGGGAGAAGTTCTGTCCTATCTACTAGAAAATCAGTGAGGATGTGAAAGTGTGCAAGTTGTTTGCCCGTGACTGTTGCCACAGATGGGCTGATTCTCCCTAATGAGATAGAGAATACGGCTCTTCAGCACAGCTTAAAGTCTCACTACAGCTCTCGGAATGTGTCGCTCGCTGTCGAATAGGCTGCAGTCGTAATGCTTTTAGCAATACTGGTGTCATACCTCATGTCTGCTATGCTGTAGACCATGCCACAAGCCACATTTAAAGGCTGCTTTGCACAATCTGTGACATTGTACCTTTGATAATATTAGTATTCTTTTTAAGCCCGTGAGATGTCAGTAAACGTCCTCAGATGTAGATTAGAGCGTGGGTCGAACACTTTTTTCCCTGGTACTTTTGCTTGCTGCAGATCATGAACGAGTGCACGTTTGTCAAACGGCTCACACAGCTTAGGATCAGTGCTTTAGCTCGATTACCTCTTTTAAGGACATGCCTGTGCTCACAGTAGCAATGCAGTTAGCGGGAGGTGGGGGAGGAGCCAGCTGGATATACTGTTTGCAGAGCTTATTGCAAGCTATGCATGGCTTGTGTGCAGACTCAGTGTGTGTAGTAATAGCAGTGACAATAAATTGTATTTGAACTTCATGAAGGCTAACGAAAAAGAAATTGCATGAAAACAAAAGCTTTTATCAAATAACACATGAATAAATAGAAGGAATTATATATTTTATTTGTTTTAGGAAACAAGCAAAACCTCTTAAACCCATAGATATTAGAAAATACTTTTAGGAATTAACTGATTTACTATGGAGCTTATAACATAACCAGTGCTCTCGACATTGCACTTGTCTTAACAAAAGGACACTTATGAATCAGTCACCTGAGAACAAGCATCATTTAATTATATAAATTCTGTGCTAAATACTCCTGGATGTGTGTAGCAAATTAAGTATTTTGACTGTGTGTGTCTGCAGGTACTGTTGATTCACCAAAGACCAAAGGAAACAGTGACATACGTATCTTTGTGGCCCTCTTCCCTTATGATCCTGCCACTATGTCGCCCAATCCTGACGCTGCTGAGGAAGAGCTGCCCTTCACTGAAGGACAGATCATCAAAGTATGTCCCCACATAGCTCAGACAGTCCTGGAAATAACCCCGACAATCATGCATGTTTTTCATTCAGAGCATCCCTCTATAAGCTCACATTAACAGGACTGCTACAGCGCAAGGGTAAATATGCACATAGTATATAATGGTCCTCTCATGAGTCATTTAGCAATGTTTTTGCATATTTGACCTATGTTTTGAATGCCCAAAAATCATTTATTGAATATATCCGGGCTGCAACTAATGATTATTTTTCACTGTCGATTAATCTGTCGATTGTTTTCTCCATCAGTCGATTAGTTGCGTGGCCTATAAAATGTCAGAAAATAATGAAAAATGTCAATCGGTGTTTCACGAAGACCAAGACGACGTCCTCAATTCAGTTTACTGTCACAGAGGAGTGAAAAAAAGAAGAAGAAAATATTCACTTTTTAGGAACCGGAATCAGATCCTTTTCTTTTATTTATTTTCATAAAAAATGACTTAAACCGATTAATCGATTATCAAAATAGTTGGTGATTAATTTAATAGTTGACAACTAACCAATTAATTGATTAATCTTTGTAGCTCTAGAATAAATATTTAAATATATTAGCCCAGCAATATTACAGGTGTGTGTTCCATTTCAATAGATGCATGTTTACGCTCCTCTGCCCAGGTGTACGGAGATAAAGACGCAGACGGGTTCTACCGAGGCGAGTCTGCCGGGCGCCTGGGCTATGTTCCATGTAACATGGTGTCGGAGATCCAGGTGGAGGATGAGGAGACCCGGCAGCAGCTGCTGCAGCAGGGCTTCTTGTCCACAGCGGCCTCCATGGAGAAGATAGGTAGGTCAAACTGTCTGCTGTGTGCTGTTGTATGAAATGAGTACATTTGGACATCCTTTACCGTAGGTGTAAAAATGTTTTACTCATAATATCACCGCTGTTCATGTTTAAGTGGTAAGTAAAAATAGCAGCACTAGCAAGTGTTGCAGAATCCATAAATTAAATATCCATTTCCCTAGTCTATTTTTGTCTGTGATTAATTGGAGAAAAAACAAAATCTGTTTTCAAGATGAGAGGAGATGTAAAAGCTCCCTTTGGCATTTTCACCCAGCAGGAAGCACAAAGAAAGCTCTCATCAGATCAGATTTCAGTTGAACTAAATTTAAAATGGACCCCAAACTTTACCCGTGGCAACACTTTGTAAGTTTTTATGGCTTCTTGTTCACTGTGTTGCTATTAAGGAAATCATAACCATCTATTCTCAGTCAATGACTGCTTTTTCACGCAGGTGTCATGAGAAATAAATAAACCTAAGTAAAAGTGTTTGCCTGTGGCGAGTTGTAGCGAGCCACGCAGCAAAAATTGAGCTAACACTTTGCTTCTGTTTCCTGCTTTCTACCCAGAGCGGTATTTGCAGATGGTTTAACCTTTTCACTTCCACTTGTTCTCACTGCCGTGTCTGCTGCTCACTGGTTGTCATTTTTTAAATTGCTCTTCACTGGCTTTTTCATTGTCTACTTTGTCTGGTCTGCTTCTCTCAACAATTGCACCTCTGTGTTTCTTTTTGGTTTCAATTTTTGTTTGTTTTTTTTGGTTTTCCTTTCTAAAACTCCATAAAGGCACTCGCACACACACAGCACAGCTTCCACGTCGTCCTGTTCCACCGCCGAAACCGAGACGATCCAAGAAAGGTGTGTCTCGCTGCAGATTGCGGCTTCCCACCTCCCTCCTTTAATCTCTTCTCTGGTTTGCTTCTCCTTTTTTGTCTCTTTCACTTTAGCTTTGCTCTTTCAGTTGCTGCTTTTTCACTCAGCAACCGGGGGGGGGATTTTTTTAGGTCAGCTACTGTAGGAATGGATTCAGACAGCTTTCCACTATAAATACTCCCTACAGTATTTTCAAATTCTGTTATTAGGGCCTAGTAACACTTTTCTTTCTTAGTGCGTATAAAGGCTCTTCAGAGTGACTTCATCTTTCCACAGGTTAACTTTTCTAAGATTTTTGTCAGTAACACCTTCACAAGTGTTAAAGTACTGAGTCAGTCCTGTCAGCTTTTCATTGGATATACACGTAATACATTGCAGAGATAGCAGCAGAATGTGTCAGTATGTTGCCTACTGATTGATTAAAGATAAAAGTCCAGTATTCTGCTCCCATGTCACCACTGCGTTACATGATCTCCTCTAAAGTTGACTTTGTTGAAACATCCATCCCCTCTGATCTCCATCTGTGACTTTGTGTGATGAAACGAGACAGACTTTGACTTCAAACAGGATTACTCTTTGGCCTTTGAGGTCTCGTGTCATTCTGGGATTGTGCTCATGCTTCTTTCCCCCCCATTCCTCATCTCTTCCAGTGGAGTCTGCGACACTCTGGGAGGAGAGCGTAGACTCCTCCAGCCAAGGTTCGTAGTTAGCACTTTGACTCCTCCTCTGCCTCTCTCTGTTTTCACCTGCATGATCAGAGGAACGTTTCAACGTCCACTGGAGGACAGCATGGGTTTACTTGCTATTTTAGGCATTAACGTGCCATTGTGTGACCTTTTTCTTTAAATGGTTGGACTTTATTTTAGCTGCTGATAACACCAGAGCTTGCCTTCATTCATCCTTACTAGGGACTGTTTGATTAGTTGGGGGTATACTGAAGATGTTTACCTTTTTAAAAGAGCTTAAATAAAGAAAAGATTGTTTCTGAGAGTAGGGTTGAGTCTGAAATTCCATACTAATATGCTATTTAGTAGGCTAAAACAATATTTGAGATTGTATTATGAAACCAATCAGTACGTGAATTGCATACTATTTCCAGTGAAATATTATAGCATGCAAACATGACACTACGCCGGCATAAGTATCTCACAATGCAATGCGGTAATTAACGACAACGTTCAAAACGGACCGCAGCCAAGGCAGCTCTGTAACATCAACCTGCGACTGTTTGTGTAATTGTTTACCTTTTTCAGTAATTTAAGCATTATTTGGCTATTGTGGTTACGCGTCTCCAATGGCAAGGAGGGTCTCAGGAAGTGACGTTGAAAATTATTTCATACAAGTTTATTTACATACACACTACATTTAGAAAGAATTAGGTATGCTCTAAAAGACAAGATTTTGTTATTTGAAAAAACGTGGTCCCCTTTTATTTCTTTTTTGCAAGCTAGTGATTAATCTGTACGCCTTCATTACCTGCCTTTACCACTGGATAGCACTTTTGGGTGGGGTTGGAGATGTGTGTTTTTATTTCATAAAATTTTTTATGTATTTTTGTTAAGTTGTCAGTTTTATGTTTGCAAAAAAAGTGTAGTTGCAAATGATCGTCTGCCGGAATACCAAATAAAAACATTTTGAACACAAGTTTATTTACATACAAGTATGTTGAACGACCTTATACATATTGAGTATGTAGTATGTAGAATGCCATTTCGGACGCCACCTACAATAATAACTACTAAATCTAATGTCCTCTTCATTAACCCCCAGTTATAAATATCAAGCAGTCCCTTCTCCTAACTCCTCTTTTCATTTCACAGTTCAAGTGGCATTATTTAGTCATTGCATCATTTCAGTTGTCTTCATTTTTTACAGCTGAAGCTGCTAAGAGCTTTTTAATGAAAATAAAAATGCTCTGACTGCTAATCTTTTTATTTCCATGTGTTTGAGTGCAGTGGTGTGACTTTTCCTCAGCTTAGCATGACGCTGAGTGAGTTGGACATGCACACACGATGAGCTGCATGCTGATTGGAATTGCAGAGACATGTTACTGCTCTAATTATCAGGATGAAAGACTGTACTGTGTTTGACTGACAGATCCCAGCCAGACTGCCCCTGCTGCTGCCGCAGCAGCTGTGGGAAACCCAGCCCCAGGAGCCCGCAGGATGGTCGCCATCTTTGATTATGATCCACGAGAGAGCTCCCCCAACACTGACATAGAGGTCAGACTTGCTTCTTTTTTTTTTCCCAAGACAAGGCACTATATGTGAGGTTGTTGTTTTTGCTCATCTCTCTCGTTTTTTCTGACTCTGTTCAGGCTGAGCTGACCTTCAGTGCAGGAGACATCATACATGTGTTCGGTGACATGGACGAAGATGGCTTCTTCTACGTAAGTGTTAATAACATGACTCTAGAATCAGTGGTGGAATGAAACTAAGTACATTTACTCAAGTACTGTACTTAAAGTGCTCATATTGTGCTTTTTGGCTTTTCCCCTTTCCTTTATTGTTATATATATCTTTTTTGTGCACGTTATATGTTTACAAAGTGAAAAAGCCCAAAGTCCCCCCCAAAGGGACTTACCATCTCCAACAGAAAATACTGTTCACAAACTGCTCCAAACAGCTCTATTGTAGTCCAGCCTTTACTTCAGAGACAAACGTGTGTCACTTTGTAACACATGTTATAATGCTCGCCTAGCTGCTAGCGTGGCACAAGCATAATATGAGCACTTTAAGTACACATTTGAGGTACTTGTAAGTCTTTACTTTTCATGCCACTTTCTACTTCTACTCCACTACATCTCAGAGAGAAATATTGTACTTTTTAACTCCACTACATTAATCTGACAGCTGTAGTTACTTTACAAATTAAGATTTTGGCACACAAAACGCTTGTAGTTTATAAAATATGATTTATTATAAATGAAACTACCTAAAAATATAACTGCCTACAAGTCCAGCTGAAATGATTAGCTGATTAATCACTTAGTTGATTGTCAAAACTGTTTGGATTGTTTCCAGTTTCTAAAATGTGAGGATTTTTCTGCATTGAGTACTTTTTCTGATGATACTTACATACTTTTACTTCAGTAACATTTCCAATGCGTGACTTTTACTTGGAACAGAGTAGTTTTACAGTGTGATATTAGTACTTTACTTAAGTAAAAGATCTGAATACTTCTTCCACCGCTGTTTAGAATTAAGAGTGGTCTGTTTATTGCTACACTTTATTGATAGAATGTTGCTGCACTGTATTTCCTGAAAAAGTGTAGTGGCTCTTGCTTACTATGCAGTTCTTCTTGCATTTATTCCACACAAAAGAACATTGTTAAACCTGTGGGAAAGAAATAACAGTGCATACTGTGTGCAAGAAGAGTTTTAGCAGCAAACAAATTTACTTAAGATAAGACGAAAGAAGACAAGACTTTATTGATCCTAAATATTTGAATGAAATAAATAAATAAAATAAAACATTAAGAAAGCCAGAGAGATGACTATATACAACTATTTACAATATATATACATTACAGTACTTGTATTATAATGAATAATAATAATAATAATAGAAAGTGAAGTGATATATATAATATATGTGCGGTATACTGTATGTAATATACACACACTATACAGTAATAATACAGTATTATGGCGTCTATTTATGTATAATAGAACTTGAAAAAATACTTTGATATAGTATACAAAAATACAATGATAACAATAGTAGCAGTATATTAGCAATTATTTAGCATCATCGATTAATGGTTTGGTCCATCATTAATTCCTATAGCCAAATGTAACCTCTTTAATAGTCTTTTTTTTTTTTCGATCAACAGTTCGGACATTTAAGTCATATATTTGGCATTTCAGCTAGAAGAATTACCTAAATAATTAATCGATTTGATTGACTAATAAGACATGGCAGAGTATGGACCTGCACTAGTTGACCTGCCTTGTTGTTAAAAAGCATCCTCATGTCTTGATGTTGTGTTTCTCTTCCAGGGAGACTTGAATGGACACAGCGGCTTGGTGCCCTCCAACTTCCTGCAGGCCGTACCAGAGGACACTCCCTCTGCTCAGTCAGCACCAGAAGCCAAGAAAGAATCCCAGGTTGCTTAGCATTTCTGTCTGTCCAGCATGCATCACTGGAACTGTGGGCAACTTCCTAGCCTGCAGGCATAAATTATGTGTCATGTTTTTTTTTTTTTTACAAATCACTGACATCAAAACTTTTTCTTTTTTTTTTTGCTTATTATATTTTTTCATGTGTTTCCAGCATCTGGTTGCTGTTATTTTCTGTTCTGTTTCTTTAATTCTGCCCTGTCGCATTTCTTTTGCCCCACTGTTTCCTGCATGGCCTTTTGCAGAAGCAGAAACGAAGTGTACACTTTGAGACTTGATCGTAAGTGTTTTTACGACTATAGCAGCTCCGTGATCACCACTAGTGTCCCCTGTTCACTCTCTGTTTATGTCCTATCCCTCCACCTCTACGTTAGTTCTTCACTGCTACATTTGCGTAGGATCCTGCACCTACCGATGGTTTTAGTTTATCAAAACGCGTGTCAAAGAGTTGAGACTTCAGATCCACTGCCTCCTCCTTTGTGTTAGTCCTATCCTTGTGTTTCCCTTTGGTATTATCATTTAAAGCATAACTAAGTTTAAGATATTGTTTAATATATTTGGCTTGCTCACTCTAAAAGTCTTACTCTCTTCCTGAAGGGTACCTGGACGTCTTCTACAGAGCAACAACAACAACAACAACAACAACCTGGGCCCTCGACCCTAGAAGAGAGCTTGCAGCTCCAAACAGAACCTCCTGTCCCTGACCCAATGGAGCACACAGACCTGCGACCCAAACTGGAACCCACTGCAAGCCTCACGTCAGACCTGGAACCTGCTCCAGGTCCAGCAGCAGTGGAGGCCTACTGCTCCCCTCCAGCCCCCCTTCCAGCAGATAGCCCAACACAGACGGACTGCTCTGCACAAGGCAAGAAGAAGAAAGGCTTTTTCTCCAAAGGCAAGAGGCTGTTCAAAAAGCTGGGATCCAGCAAGAAAGAATGAGTCAGGACATCTGACTCGGAATACTTTGCATCACATTGAGGCACTTTTTTCTATCTTCACGTTTAGTCTCAGTGGGTGTGGTTCGTGGCCATCAGATCTAATAACCGATGCTTTAACCGTCACTAATTATACATTTGCCTTAGAGCACTGCTAGCGGCTGTTAAATTTAGAGTACATCAACACACCGCTTACAGCATTGTACGAGCATGTAGAAGTGCATGTTGAAGTGTGCAAGCACACAAATATATTCTCTAAATACTACCTAACTATCTAAGCATTTGCAAATGTTCAACTCAATAGAGGCGTTAATGCTCGATATACAAACACTTAGTTGTCTCTCAATGGATCGGTTTTAACAATCTGATACAGAACGGTATTGAACAGCGGACGAGACTTCAGCCCAGCTCAGACACAGCTAATTAAATATTAGCTTTAATGTTCATGTACTGGTGCCACTTTATTTATTTGAAGCGAACGAACTGAAGCAGCAGTCTATCTCTTCCTCTGTGTCACTATAAAGAATGCACTATCCATCCTGAACGGATGTATTTGAAATATCTGTCCGCTTGTCCCTCCCGTGTTTCTTGTCTTTAAGAAAATGTATACAGTACTTTGTACAGAACATGTTATTTATTTGTATTACTCTTGCCCTAACCATCAGCACATTGCATGAAGTGACATCTGGGCAGGAGGTTAGTCATCTAGCGCTGTCAGAGACAGCAGTGATCCACTTTGATACGTGTAGTTTAGATCAAAGTAGTTATAGGGTTTGAGGTTAACAGTCAAGACTATTTATTGAAGGTAAAGAATATGAAGGGTTGCCCTTCTTTGGTGTGTGTGTGTGTGTGTGTGTGTGTGTGTGTGTGTGTGTGTGTGTGTGTGTGTGTGTGTGTGTGTGTGTGTGTGTGTGTGTGTGTGTGTGTGTGTGTGTGTGTGTGTGTGTGTGTGTGTGTGTGTGTGTGTGTGTGTTGTGTGTTGTGTGTGTGTGTGTGTGTGTGTGTGCGCGCAGATGAAGCTGCCCAGTCCACCGGTGAGACTGAAAACAGATGCCTTTCTCAGACATTAACACAGGAACTCTGGATGTTTGTGACAACAGTCATAACTGGACTAAATGTTGCATACTACATATTTTCTGTCTTTGTGAGTATAAGAGAGAGTGTGCAAAAATGATGTAGTATCTGGTGATAAACAGGCTGCAACTAATATTATTAAATCATTATCCATGAATTGTTTGGCCGGTACAACATCAAAAAAACAGATAAACGCCAATTATAGTTTCCTAAAGCCTAAAAGGTAATGTCATAAAATGTCTTGTTTCTTCCCACCAATTGTTCAAAACTCAAACATTATTAAATTTAATATAATGTAAGATGGGGGGGGGGGGGAGCTTATTCTCACATTTGAGAACCTAAAATCCATCAACCATTTTGTGTTTTTGGTTAAATGACTAATCGGTTATTGACATAGTTGCTAATCAATTTGAGACTAATGCGCCTGATGGGAAATTCTGAGCCTTAATCCTGTCAAAGAAATATTGAAAAAAATCTACTGGGCAACTTGAAGTAAGTAAAATAAATAGAAATTTAGAAAAATAGTATAGAAAGAAATAGGGGCTTTAGGGGATGTAAACATGAAGTATAATGTTGCTATGGAGTCAGTGAGTTAGCTGTGGGCTACAACATGAGCCCTCATTTTTAGCCTGTATTTGTTTCCAATTTGGCAAATTGGCACCATTAAAAGTATGCAGATTTATCTATTAGCACTTCCTGTTTGCGGTGTACACTACCCATGAATGTACAGACAACTGTCACAGGACTACTTTGATGATGAAGTAAACTTAGAAACGTGATGATCCTCAGGCAAATTCTGGAGTTCATTTTTCTATGATTTCCAAATGAACAGTTTGAAACCCTCTGGACTAATTGATTAATCAGCTAGCAGCTCTAGCTAATTAATACACCAAAATCACAAAACTGAAAATATTCTAGTTTAATATTCAGATTGGAGTGAAACCGTGTCCTCATTGCTGGATACATTGATAGCCTACAGTATATAACCCTTTTGGAACAACACTTGCTAGAATTGTGTTAAAGTGAAGAGTTTTCATTCATGGCACTGGTGGTGGTTTGTGGCACTGCTGTACTGTGATAGACTTTGCAATATGTTTTTCATGTATCTTTTCATTTGCCTCCATGTTTGAGTATAATGAATTTCAACTTATGGTGTGTGAATATTGGGTCAGACAGGCTAAACAGTGTCTATCAGCCCATGCAGTGTAGCGGTGATTAGTTTTTTGTATCCACACACTTGCATCATACAACTGTAGACTGTTTGATTGAAACTAAATAATACCACTTTAGCAATATAACGTATTGTGTGCTGCAATACTAGAACAAAAATAGAACCATTCTGTATCTTCTAATGGTTTATGATAGCTTTACATAGACTAAGAAGTTGTACAAGTATTCAGTTTTGGTGTGAGTGTGTGGATCAGGCCTTAGTATTGAGCTTATTAGTCACTTGCAACACATTCAGTGATCGGTCAATCCGTCTGATTGGATCTTTGATCTGCGCGACACAGGGCTGTTAGGTAACTTCTCAGGTTTATCTTGTAGTTTCTTACTAATGCTGAGCCGTCTGTTGGCTCTGGCTGTCAAAAACTGCAGAACATGCCAAAATCTTAGGTGCTTTGTCTGTTACCATAGATCCGAGAGACCAAGCATCGGGCAGCATGGGGGATATTCAGCGGGCTAGTCTTGATTGAAGCATGGAGGTTTGTTTTGAACATCACACCTGATATCACTCACGGTGTTGATGGAGTCACACCTGATGACACAAGTTGGAGGCAATTTCTTTCTTTCTTTAATGTCATGAATGTTTTAAATTGTTTGTCAATGTTACATAAAGGGAGCATGACGATGCCAAGAATAAAAGGGAGGGCGGATCGACAAAGACACTTTAGATGTTTAATAGCCGGGATAGAGGCAAGAACGAGGCTGTACTGTATGTTTTATTTATTTTTTTGTTTTTTAAAAGGGGGTTGGATGCTCAAGTTGCCGAAATGTACAGCGAATATTTGTACTGATCTTGTATTTGACGGCCTTTAATGCACAAGTATTCCTCTACCTGCTGTGTAGTGAGTAGACGGCTCCGCTGTTGACTGAATAGGACCTAGGCCCAAATAGGTAGGATTTTAGCTCAGTTGATCATATTTAGCCTTACAAGAAGACCTTGTTTAGTCTTAATATGTTGTTTACAGGATGTTTAATGACTGCATGCATACCAATGTTATACCCATGTTCGGCCTTATTTATGTTACTGTCATATTTATGTTTTTATAGGCAGACTTGTCTACAATATTTGAGTTGTAGATTGTCAATGCAGTGGAAAAAAAGCTGTAGGAGCTGTCTGTATATAATGAACATTGTTGGGACTTGTGGTATATTTTCATACAGCGCAGGAAACTATTTTCTTTTTCTTTCTTTTTTTGTCTTCCCTGACCTGCATTCATTGTTTGAAAAATTGAAGATTTCCTTCTTTCTTTTTTAAATATATATATCTATATATCTATATAGATATATAGATATATATTAATGTTTTTATTACCCTTTTGGAAGCTCGTCTGTAAATATGTTTTGTTAATAATGTTTTTCAGATTATTTTGGGTTTTTTGTTTGCATGTCCAGGCATTGTTGATGGAGCAACCGTAAGTGAAGATGTAGTACACAGAGGACTCGTTGACTTTAAATTGTGATGGTGTGTTTCAATACGGATCTTTTTACAGGAATAAAGAATGTATATTTTCACAGAAAACACTTGAGTCTGTAATGCATGTGGTGTTCCTTTTTTATTTTTTTTATCTTTATTGCATATCACACAGATCATACATCATAATGTACATGATTATCTCTTTTTTTTTTTTTTTTCCAGGACAGTTGAAACCGATGAATTATAAAATGGAGGAAAGAGTTGCGAGCTTTGCTCCGTGCCACACACCGCCCATGTGAACTGACTGGGGCAACACTCTGGGCAATGCATGGCTTTGTGAGACAAAGCAGCTTCCTCTTTTCTGACTTCCTGCGCGGGCTCCACGCGGGGCCTCTCCTCTCCCTGAAGCCAACAGTACACTCATCCATAAAGTAGGAAACACTACACTGTGGCGAAGAGTTTAGTAGTGCTTTCTACTTTATGGATGACTGCACTGTACATCCACTGCTCGTCTTCTGTCTTCTCCCACTTCTCTCTTCTTCTGCACCTGCACCTGCTCTCGCGTCAGCAGCTACACGCACGCACACACGCACACACTCGCACACACTCACACACACACACACACACACACAAGCGGTGCACGCGCGCCAACCCCCACCCAGACACAAACTTTTACACCAAACTGAAACCTCTCAGCTCAACGCTCAAACAGCTTTAATGTCAAACCAGAAAATGCACACTTCCTGATTTGTCTTGAGACATTTGCATGCGTAGTTTTCCAGGCAGCTCGTTCAAATCTAAGTGAGGCCTGTTAGCACTTTTGTACAAGACAAAAAAAAAAAAAAAACCCCACCCATGTGCCTCAAACTGCGCCTCAATGCAGCGTTTGAATGCAAAAGTCTGAGCTAAAGCGCTTGCCAGAGGAAGCGCTATCTTGAGGAAGCCATTTTGGCTGCATGAGTAAGCTTTTCTGTCTGTCACTTGGTATATTCAAAAGTCTTGGTAAATAATGACATCCGTTTATCAGATCAGAAACAAATCGGAACGAGTGCAAAGATCCGGTAGACACATTAAAATAATACTACAGTACAATATGTAATATATACAATAATGTTTTTTAATCCAAATTCCAAATGGACTTCTGAATAGAGGTCACTCACACCAGACGTGAAAGGAAATGCAGAGTTAATGAAGTAAAAGCTGTAACACTAGCTCAGCTGTCATTATCTGACCGATTAAAAAGCATTTTGACCATGTCGACACAAATAATTCTGGCATTTAAATACACAACCTCGTCCATCATACTTTACCTCAACCTTCATTTTCTTTTCTCTCGTTTTAAGTGAGGATTGTCCGGCAGCCACACAGGTGTCTTCTGTCTGTCCCAGGAGTGGATGAAGAAGAAGAAGAAGGAGTCGTCTCCTTTTGAACCCTCCACAACCACGTGATGGTGTAACCACAGGAAGAGGTCTAACAGTCACAGCCGCTCTCTTTCTCTTCTTCCGTTTTAACTACCCGCCTTCTGCAGGCGCTTTTTTAAAAACGCTGACAGCAACTACAAAGATCACTTTTCGATCACAACTGCAAACTAAATACAAGTACCCTCAACATGTGAGATTTTCTTTTCTTTTTTGTCTTAAGTACAAACTAGAACATCCCAGATTTCCTTTTAATAATTGAATTGTTCTTCATCAACTTCAAATCAAATCCTTTTAAGGCCAAAGCACACTTGACCACGTCTGTATGGGTGTGATGCAAGCAATGATGTCATTTACATTTAGCTTTGTGCAGTTTTGTCCACAGCAGAGTGCAAAGTGAAGTTGGGTGATAAGCCAATATTACACACTTTGACTTGGACCGATTTACATTGTTATAATTCACATTAAGTTCATTTTATTAACAGTTTCATAACTTGTGTGTGTCATACGTACAGTGATGTACATATAATATGAAGTAGACATGAGCATGGGCATGATTTCCTGCTCAGACGACATAGATACGATACGATACAACTTTATTGTCAGCCAAAGGCTGAAATTCTTTGTACATACCTGGGTAGCTCATTTAAAAATGAGGACGTACACATACATCCAAACAGTGAATGACATAACAACAGTACATGACATGAACATACACACAGACAAAGTCTTGGAGATGCATATCCCTGAAATAAATATTGCACTGGGTTTAATGTAGCTGATTTAGCAATAGGATAGATTGATGTACGAAGGAGTTAATTAGAGATGCAGAAAGGTTTGGTCACGTCAGGTACCTGCTGAGTAAAACGGTTCCTACGAGATGATGGTGTCCCTGGTAATCTGATTTACTCTTCTGAGTATATTTCTGTCAGAAGAGTTACGCGTTTGTTCTCTTTGACTAAAGCTCAGATGACGTGAAAGCGATAGAAGATACAGGATGAGCATCGGCATTCGGGCTATTTTTACTTCGTTCAGAATTAAACTACTTGAACCGAGATCAGTCGTAAAACGCAAATATATCATTAAAGGATAGGTTCACATTTTTTCAAGTGTATCCTCGTGCAGTACTCACATGCTCGTGTGTACATTGAAGGGTTACTGGTCGCTGTGATTGTTCTTCCTGTATATGTGGGCATGTGAGAATAGTTTTAAGACGGACTTGAATAAATGTGACCATATCCTTTTTATATGAAAGTCCACTGCAGCCATTTTTTAACGGGAATTCTTTTGTTTAAAGATGACTTGTTCGCTTGTTGAGAGACATTTTCGTCACTATGATTACCATTACCTTTCTGTTGGTTTTCAAAAGTGAAAGGGCACAGGTTTCAGTTCCTTGTAAATGTACATTAATTCCAACTGTAGCTGTGGGGTTTCTCATAATGAGAACCTGAGGAGGGGGTTCTGTACTGTACAGTAAAAATTTAGATTTTTACAACCCTTAAAAACTAAATGCACCAATTTTTCTCTCTTGAGGTAAAGACTATTTGTCTGGTAGTTGGCAGTCTAATCTAGGTCACCATAAAAAAAAACCTCTCTGAAGTAGCACCAGTAGTGTGCACTTCTGAGACTGTGACAGACTGGCTGGTTAAAAACCGTATCACACAACACTTTGGTTTATTCTATAAGCTCCAACTAATTCTTTGTTGGCACAGCAGCTCTTTATCTTTGTTATTCTTCCCTTCTTAGGCTTTTGAAATCAGGTATAATAAGCCCTGTTTCAGCGTAATAATGTAACCTTTAAGAGAACCATTTTTGGGATCCATTATGTATAGTTTTAATGTGGATTTAAGCAGTGGTGGCAGAAGTACTCTGATCATTTACTTTAGTAAAAGTACCACTACAACTACTGTTTGTAATAATACTCTCATCCCAATCAAAAGTCCTGCATTCAAAATCCTACTGAAGTGTCAAAGTAAAAGTATTGTTTTATCACTGTAATTGATATATTGTTACATATGGCATTATTATCTTGTTAATACTGTTGCATAAATGTGTAAGTAGCATTTTACTGTTGTAGCTGGTTGAGGGGAGGGGAGCTATTTTTTAATCCTTTAATATAGAATTAGGTAGTTTAGTCCAGTGGATCCCAACCTAAAGCTCGGTCCAAAGGGTCATAGCATAAGAAACAAAGTTCTGCTTTGGGTGGTATTTGTAAGAAGTTTAGAGGGGAAATCACTATTTGGTAGAAGATCTGATGCTTTTGTAAGAGGTCGCAAGCTTAAAAGGCAATGTGTTATATTTCATAAGCTTATATGTTTTAGTTTGTGTAAAATCTTAAAGAAGTAACTTGTAACTTTAGCTGTCAAGTAAATGTAGTAGAGTAAAAACAAGCAATATTTTTCCTCTGAATTGTTTTGGAATAGAACTATAGCGTAGCATAAAATGGAAATGCAAGCATCTCAAAATTAAACTTGAGCACAATACTTGAGTAAAAGTACTTAGTTTACTTTCCACCACTGGATTCAAGCTCCGGGTGTGCAGGGTTGAGATGCGTTCTTGCAGCGTTCCCCCCACTGAGGATTTGAAACAACATGGGTGTGTTTAGAAAACTGTGACATGGTTAGGTTCTTCTCTAACTTTATTGCCATGACGTCTGTTCCTGTCTGGGAGCTCATGTAGGTTAATGGCGGAGAGAAAACGAGCGGATGTCATTGTGACCTCTATACTTTTGAGGGCAGTGGATGTGAATGTGTTTGTGTCCACTACACAACCGAAGGCATTAAAGAAAAGATGACACGGTTGTGATAGAAAACTTAGAATAAAAGACAGGGAAGGTGACGTCATCTGGCAATGGGTAAACTGTTCTCAATAAGCCCCGAAACAGAAGCCTACTGTATGAGGGTTCTCGGTATTCATCTATTCATTCATATTCAATCACTCTTGATGCTCTGATTACAAATAAGACCCATCACTCACAATGGAGACTTGTTGAGAATATCCAGCATATGGTGTCCTTTAAAAGCCACACATTTTTTTTTAGCCTTCAACCCTCCAAATCTCCTGACCCCTGCCCTGCATTTTACTAATCCCTGCCCTCTTCAACTTATTGAGTCATAGGCCTCCGCTGAAGTGCTGCTGCTGCTTCATCTGGCAGACGACCACTAGCGTCTGTGCATGTGCCAGTAGGGAAGTGATCCCAACTCCCCGTGTGAAGAGTACACTAAAGCTGGGCCCTGATAGACCTTATCTGGGCCGGCAGCCATTTCCCCTCCCCGCCCTCCTGGGCCGTGGCCGGTGTCGACACCACCGACCGAGCCACCCAGAAGCTTATTTCCCTCCCAGACCTGCAAGCTTTCCACAGAGGCCTGAGCTGCTCTAAACCGGCTTCTGCAGAGCACCAGTGGAAAGTAGATTTACTCACGATCTGTACTTGTAGGTCAAATTTTAAGGTACTTGTACTTAACTTGAGTGTATAGCATTTATACATTTATTTGACAGCCATAGGTACTTTTCAGATTTAGAGTTGGATTTAACATAAAAAAGGTTAAGTTTATAAAATAGTGTCTAATTGGGGCTCCTTGCACTTTTCAGATGTCTAAACCTAACCAAAGAGATATTTCGTGACGTGGTGTCATTTAACCCTCTGGAGCCCAGGCTCATTTTGATTAACTTGATATGCGTTCATATTAATTTGGTCTTTGTTTAGCACCTTTTAAACTGTCCTTATCCCCACTCGTTGTGTTCCCTGTTTCCCTCATGCCAACACTGTGAAGCAGATGTCATCATTTGTTAAAAAAGAAGTTGGAATCTTTAAATAGGACACGCTGCTCTCTGTCCTTTAGCTGCTTTCTAGTCTGCAAGAGACAGGAAGTTTTGTCAGCCTGATGAAACGCTCACACGCACCAGTTTGTGTGTGTGTATGTGGCCTTCTGTTGATAATGTCCATCCCCCATGTTAAATACTTCCCTATCTCCACATTATCCCTGTCAGACAGAGCACAATCCAACACTGAGTTGAAGAAACCTCCGCTTGCTCTTGCTTTGTCCCTATTTTTTTTTTTTTTTTTAAACCGAGATGACCGAGCAGCCAAGGCACTAAAAACCTTGAGTCAACACCTCGTTATTTGATCTAATACTTTCCCTTTGGCTTAAAGCCTTGACATATCCAAATAAGGGCAAAAGCCGTAGTTTTGAGCACCAATGAGGCCGTGGCAGACGGGCCCGTGTGTCCCCTGTGAACACGAAGGGCGTGCTTCTTCTCGCCTCGCTCAGATGCTGCTGGTACAACGCTCGACATGTAGAGGACAGTGCATGGGCGGAGCTGACAGCTTTCCTGACAACGCCTTCCTGTGTGGTTGTGGAAGTCTTGCAGCGCTGAGCCCCAGTTCTCGGTTTTGTTTTTACTTCGCAGCTCTCGTGAAATGACTTTACCCACATGTGTGTTTGAAGAGAAAAGAGGTTCAAGTCTCACAGGGGAAAACAACTTCAGTATGGAGTTGTTTTGTTTTAAGGTCAAGCTGAGCAGTGAACTGATGCTGCTGCACTCATCTTCACATGCACTCAGCTCTGCGTTGAGTTAAGAAGCCCACATGGAGGCGTACAGACGGACTTGTGGTTTATTTCTCATTTGATTATAAACTGTCTCTAACCACTGGCGGTAGATTCTCAGTGCGACAAAAAAAGTCTTTGTTCCGCTTGGATTGGAAAGAATGACAAATATTTTTGTACATTTGAATAATCACAGTGATATATGGTTTGTAATTTATTTCAGAAAATATGAGTTTTACATTTATTCAGCAAAGTGGCCGACTGCACCAAAGTGTATTTCATATTTTAACATAAAATAGGAGATGTAGGCCTTTGCTTTTCAAATGGATGAGTGTTACTGGGGCCCTGTATTTAAGACATATGGCTTCTTCTTTTTTTTACTTGTAAAATGGCTGACTCCCAGGCAGACAACATGATGTGTATCAGAGCCGAGAATCATTTTATAGGTTATAAAAAAGTAGGATGAAATCTATATGGCTGCACCCATGCAAGAATATTTTTATACCCACGTTTTCCTGCTGTGACTCACAGGGGTAAGGGTATTCCTGCATGCATTGGGCCAAAGATGGAGAAATAATCCTGAATAGAGTATCAAACAGCCACTCACACATTTACACATTCAGTGTATTTGTCTACCTTTGCCGCATGTCGTCTGTATCAAACAAACACAAAGAGAGCCAGGCTGTCTGCTAACTGTCCACAAAGCAGAACAGAACCATGTGTCCTCTCCCCACTTTCACATCGGTCCTTCATTTAGGACAACATCCATAAAAATACACTTTATTTATACAGCACTTATGAAATCCTCTACATGGATAAAACGGAGATGAGTTAGTTTTCATTTGTTATCAATACCCATGAGGTTGGGTATTTCTTTACTATGGAAGCATGGTATTAATGCTAAAATATTATTACCATGGTAATGCTCAATGGATACATCACACATTAATGTCTAACTAAAAGTCATCTTTGTCCATTGTGGTCCTCTTGTCCTTTATGTGGCAGCAATGAGGAAAACTTAACATTATTGAGACATTTTAAAGATTACGACATTTTAAAGTTTACGACATGAGATAATAATGTCTCTGCATGCTGATCTTCCTATTTAGCTTGATGAGAACATTAACACAGCAAGTTATGGTGAATTGATGAACGATCCATTTTTTTATTAAAATGGTTTCTCAGGGCCACCACCATTAAGGAAAAATAATTGTGATGTATTTTAGAATCGTATAAAACAACTTTGCCTCTTTATCAAAGCTAGTTTCCTAAAACTCAGCCATCAACCATGTGTGTCGGTTATCTGCACTGTAGCATCGTTGCTTACAGTAACTGAGCCTCATGCAAGTGCAAACTAAAAAAGGGTGAAGAGGGCTTTGTGAGTGTTTCCACTGAACAGAATAACTCAAACAAACTGAGTCCTTGCACGCTGTTAGAGTACACTTCTACTGCCAACGTGGTTACAGTGTCAAGGCCTGCGAAAGCCCATTATATGACAAATCCGACACATTCCACTCCTACACATCCTGCAGTACAACACACCTTATGAAATCAGTTTTGAGAAGAGGCGAAACACTATTTCTTCAGGATATGACCTGGCCACAGTAGATTAGTATCTTTCATTGCAGAGATACTTTACATAAGAAGTAATGTGTCATCATTAAAAACAGATGCATTAAACCCCCTCTGCTGATATTTTAACATTATTTAACGTAGATGTTACGTCCTTGTTCATTACAGTAGAAAAAAAAAAGGAAATGTAGGTTATGGCATATGTTGCACGCCATTCTAAGGCTTTATCTTATCTCTCCCTCCATGACCCGTAAAGTTAGAAATGATCCTGCATACATGAAACTGGGACAGCTTTCCTGTATATCAAATTACAACAACAATGTGTTTAATGCTGTTTACACCTTATATTATTTTACTGAATGTAAAGTCCCGGCTGGGAATAAACATGAATTCATTTTTGTGGTGGCAAAACTATCATCTTTAACTCATAGGGCAGCCCTTTGAATTCCTTTCATAAACCTCTTTCTGTGCTCCATATCTTGGACTGAATGTTATGAATTTAATTTTCTGACACTATTTAAGGAGCGTGTGTTTTTATAATGGGCATTATGATCGAGGACAATGAGATAAAAACCTATCTCCTTCCCTTTACTAAACCATGGCAGTCTCAGTTGTTTATTCCAAAGAGCAGTCTCACTAACCATGCCTAAGTAACTGAATATCAGCGCCGAGAGCAAGAGCTCACTGTGCTTACTTCCAGAGATTTAGAATAGTCCTGCGTGTGCATGACCCCGATCCATCGGGTTACAGTAAAATGGGACAATGCTCAGACCCTCTAGCAATGAACAAATCTTCAACAGTATTATAAGCCAACAATAGAGTGCTACTGTACAACTGAACAATGATACACACAGCAGCACAGGGACGACAACCTACAAGCCTCAGATGTTATTACAGACTATTGTACAATGAAACAGTAGCTAGAGCAGGGATGGACACTGGAAAGGTTAACATTTAACAGGAGAAAATACTGTTCTGTAGGTGAGAATCACACGGCTAGATTAACACCACTAATAGTTTGGTTGACGGTTCCCCCTATTGGTAATGTCTCTCACTGCATTTAATTCCAGAATTCAGGGGAAAGGACCACCATGTGACCCAAATAACACAAAGTAGATGTATTCAAGTAGCCTACTGTACAATGTTTTATGAATTGAACTACCCAACAATACACAGACCTACATATCTGAAATCATAAGATGGTTAAACACTTAGTTGATTGACAGTTAAAAGTTTGGATCATTTCCAGTTTCTAATATGTGAGAATTTTACTACATTGAGTACTTTCACTTTTAATACTTTAAGTAGGCCTACATCTTCCTGATGATACTTACATATGTTTACTTAAGTAACATTTTTAATGCAGGACTTTAACTTGTAAGAGTATTTTTACAGTGTGGCTTTAGTACTTTTACTTAAGGATCTGAATACTTCGTCCACCACTGCAAATAAATAATACAAGGATGTTTTATTAGTATTTGTTCAAAACAGAAATGCTAGACTGTTTAGTTCCTCCTCTGCAGGGTTTCCAATCAGTTGCTGGTTCAGTAGCAACACTAAGGGGATTTCTCTGTGAATACAAAGAACTCTCTGAACAATGTTCAGTGTCTTCATGTCATATACACTCTCTATACACCAATTTGTTGTATTGAGCAAACTAGTTATTGAATAATGTACACAGTGGACCTTGATGAGCTTTGTTTTTTGCAGTTTTCTTTCGTGGACTTTTGGGAAGCTGTTTTTAGGGGCATTTTCTAGGGGAACTGGAATTGTGCTGTATCATCTTTGGGAACGATCTGAAACCCACAGCAATTCACGGTCTACTGAATAACACACTGCTTGTACCTGAATCAGCAAATCTCACTGTGTTCACGTGTTACTGTGCTTAAAACAAATACTCACATTTCTAATAAAAACAGACCTTTATTTTTTTTCTTAATAAATCAAAGAAATAAAAAACACTTCTCCCCGTGTAAGCATGCATGCTAATATTTCTAATCACAACAAACAAAAATTGAACAGTTGGAGGGCAGTCCTATAAGACATCACAGACATGATCAAATTGAGTCCCGCTGTTGTTATGTCTTCCAGGAGTTGGTGCTGCAGTAGGATACCACTCTGGTGTGGCTAGTCAGACAATTGGAAGCAGCCAGGTTTATGTCTTCACTGCTGTATCTCTGGATTTGTAGATCACTCCTCTGCTTTTCAACTCTCTCACCACGCCTTCAGAAAAGGAGAATGTTGAAAAGTTACGTAAACGTAATACTCAATAAGGAAGGAATTCGTACAAGAAAAAGCCAAACATTAAACTTGCTACATATTATACACAGTGCGGTTAGATTAAAGTGTACCTGGAGGTAGTCTTCCTGTCACTGACACTGCATATACACCGGGCTTGAAGTTGCCTTGTAGGATGAAGCAAAAAATATATGACTTAATAATAGGGTTGCACAAAACATCAGTTTTTTTTTTTTTTTTTTAAATCGTCATTGCAATATCAACTGGCGCAATATACATACCGCGAAAGGCTGCGACATATTGCGAAAGACACTCAAGAGATTTGGTCACTTTTTTTAGTGGTTCCTTTGACATTTAATTAAATGTACAATTGGTTCAATAAAGATGTAAGCAATGATTTGATTTTATTTGTTTTAAATTCAACAAGCCTTTTGTTTAGTACAGAACTGAATACATTTACATATCTGTTTATTTATAGCAAATGTTATCGCAATATTCAACATTATCACATATTCCTCATATTGTGCAGCCCTACTCAATAACTCAAACCGAAAATTATATATATATACACACTTTTTTTTGTAAAGTAAATAAGTCCCTTATTGACATCGTATTGAGTGATAAACCCACACAGTATTATTCATCGACTTTTTGTCATGGTCAAACCTGACAAAATCCTCCTTACCTATCCTCTGCCATTTAGCTACCCAGCTGTCCTCAGGACTCATCATGGATATTACGCTGTGGACAAACAAGACAGGATTTTGTAGGCTAAACATTAAGAAAACTGTTCAATCCACGTGGAAGGTTTTTGAATCGTCAACGCTAAAAAAAAAATACAAAATATTTACCCATCAAACGAGGAACTTGTGCATTCATAAACCATCTCTCTGTTCCCCTTCATCTGAAGGTACGACTCACAGTTGTCACAGCCGTCGTATTCAAACTGGTCAATGGTCTGAAGAAGACAGGACGCAGAAAAGAGAGAGTTCATGTTAGACTACATGAATCCAGGACAATAAATCAAAAGGACACGCATGTAAAGTAAGATACGAACTACTTCTAAAACCAACAGCCTTACCAAGACTTCTTTTTATTGGCGGCTGTGTAAAAACGTACTCCAGTTCGTGTAACGTTAACGTGATAGGTTTGAGTTTAGCCAAACAAACATGGCTTGTTAGAAGACGAACAGACTATGACCAAGTGGCTTGATGAAAACAAGTTATGGAACAAATTCAATCCGACTTTTTTGCGCCATTGAGTAAATAAAAGTAATCATGAAAGCATTACTTTAAAAGTGTTAGTTCCTGTGTGAGACACAACACAACAAAATGCAGCGCAGAAAGCGGCTACACGTTAGCAGAGAAGCTAGCTTGAGTGTTTCATTCTCGTAATTGTGAGTTTACCTTCACTAAAGAACAAAGAAGGCAGGCACGCAGATGGCGAAGGTCTTTGGGGACCGTTTCCAATGCCATTATGTTTATGCTCCTGGAGAAAAAGCGATCGTAATACCCAAATATCAAACGGATTAATGTTTTGAATATGTCTCAGTCGCTGGAGATTTACGTCACTGACTGTGAGGACCTAGTAAAAGACCAGCACAGAGGGGTCCCTATTGTGCGCCTGTATAAAACTCTTTCTATCTCCATCATATAAAGCAATCATTTGTTACAGGGATTATACTTGAAATGTTTTGTAAAGTCACACATTGTATATTTGTTCTACTATGTCCTTAAACTTATTATGAGTATACTAAACACTGATTGTTATTTATTTGGTCATGCATGCGTGCATTTCAACCACCCCTAAAGGATTAGGACCAGTGAAGACTTTGAAAATGTAAACCTTATTTTTACAGTCTATGGATTATACTAAAATAATTGGTGTTCAAAAATAAAGACGTGTTATAGTGTAGAAGATGGATGGACAGAGAAGTGGATGGATAATGGGTGGGTTTCTATTTGTGTATCAGAATGAAGACCATCTGGATGCTTTTTAACATATACTGTACCTATAACTTTAATCCAAATAGATTTAAGCATTTCGACTCACATGTATATTCATGGCCTTCTCGTTAATTTTACTGTGTAATGCTGCCTTGGTGGCTCCCCTTTTTGATCCACACTAATTTCTGTACATATACCTTACTATTTCTTACTTTTAACTAAAATCTGTTAAGTTAAATGGTACTCCATGACCATTAAATGAAGAATACATTTACAAAATTTCAAATTTCAGCTAGTTTTTCTCCCTCTCTGGTTTTAGACTATATGCATTTTAAATAAACTGTTATTACATTGTCTGTTTTTTATATATTATCATAATATAAATATATCACTGTATTATATCACTTATCGGTGTCATTGTTTTATTTATTTACCTATTTGTTTTAAGAATAATGTTGGAAATACTTTGTTTTTATACAATTAAGCAATTTTATCTAAACATAAATTCAATCATGTACATTTGCATGCACATTTTGGCACAGGTACAGTTGACACATTCTGGCTTCCTGCATTCCCTTTGCACAACTGTGCATTTTGCTGACATTGTGTATAACTAATGAGGGTAAAAAAAAAGTTGAACCTTGCTTTCTATCTATCTATCTATCTATCTACATTAAATATCAACATACTCATAAGGTTTTGCTGCCTTATTATAGTTATTTCAAATAAGAGGATTGTAGCTAATTTCTGTAAGTGATGTACAGTAGCTAAATTCATAGTACATTTGTACTTGTGCTATACTTTATCATTTTACTTGCTACTCCACTACATTCCATTTCAGAGTGAAACATTATACTTTTTACTCGACTGCATTTGGTTCACAATCACAGCTATAGTTATTACTACTTTACAAATAAAAAATGTTCTTTCACATGTTATATCTTAGAAAATGTGAAAGGTTAAAAGCCCAAAAACTCAGCTCCAGCTTGGCTAGCTGCAACCACTTCCATGTTACTGGTAGTAGTTTAGCCCAAGATTTCATGTATATAATAATATAAACCTCTGAATGGGACAATGGAGCACGTTTACTGTTGATGAGTTTATTTTGTTGTTCCATACTCTTTAACAACATTTGAATGCAGGACTTAATATACTTTTCCCACCACATATTTGTCCTAATAGACAGTTTAGACACACAAACCTGCGTTAGAAGGAGCCAGTTCTAAGCTGTCCTGTCTAGCTGTAGAATATTATAGAATCCTGACAGTTGGCCCCAGAATCAGTCAGTGTCAGATGAAACGTCTAAACTCCCAACAGTTCCAACGGTTCGGGAACACTTCCAACGGCCCGGAGAACAGAAGAGAGTCATCTTTGGAGCTCCAGGTACAGTTCACCTGTCATGATGTTTCTTCTTGGTGTAGCATGACCCAAACAATACAAGGATATATCGAAAGAATTGTATGCAACCTTAATTAACGTTACTGTGCTAAAAAATAACTTAAAATACAGAGCAGTTAGATAGCTAACGTTAAATGCTAGCTAAAAGTAAGCATTTTCAGGTCTTGTCACTAACCCTAACCCCACACTAATGTTACAGCTAAAGTTAACAATTTAATGTTACAGGATTTTATTTTTTTACCTAGTTAGCTAACTCCTCCATTTTTTTTTATATTATCCACTACTAGCTAATTATGTGTAACATTAGCCCAATGTTACAATCTAGCGATAGCTAGCTAAAGTTAATTAGCTAGGTAGCTAAGTTACTTCATAATGCTATGGCTAACTTAGCTAACTGGTAGTAAATGCACGTTAGCATTAACGAAAAAGTACGTTAATGCTAACCGTAGGTAGCCAATACTCCACCTTTACACATGTTAACGTTGGTAACATTAGATGAAGTAATTTAGCCATTATTAACCACTTTTACTAACGTTAACCATAGCCAAAGAAATCAAATCCATACGTTACTCTAACGTTACTTAACTGATAACATTAACGGTTGGCCTGCTATTCAGATAAGTTGAAGCTGAGTCAACTTGACCTCTTTTTCCTATTTTACAGACTGAGCTAAGCATGCATGTCGGTGAAAATCCCCTCCCTGACAGCATCAACCCTAATAACTTTCCTGCCAAACTATGGCGTTTAGTGAACAACCCGCTAAATCACGCCATCTACTGGGACAAACTCGGCAGGGTGGTCGTCATTGATCAGCATCTCTTCGAGAGACAAATCTTGTCTCCTAGCAACATCACCACCCCGGACAACGCTGACGCCTTCAAAACAACCAACTTCTCAAGCTTTGTCCGTCAGCTGAATCTGTATGGCTTCAGGAAAGCCGATCCGGCTGTTAAAGACACCTGGGACAATGCAGCATATCATCATTTTTACAACCCAAACTTCCAGCGAGACCAACCTGAACTTGTTGCGAGTCTGAGGAGACTCACTGTCGACAACAAGGCAAAGATACAAGCTGGTGTGAACGTGACAAGTCGGCCCCCGAGTCGGTACCTGCGATACAGTGGGGGTGATGATGGCACAGATAAAAATGTGAAAAGAGGCAAGTGTCACTGCAGGACTTCTCATGGCTGTATTTCAGTGAGGGAGTAGCTGTAGATAGCAGAAATATATTGTAATGGTCACACAAGTTCCCCTGTAGTCACATAGTTAATACTACTGTAAAATTAAACCATTTCCTAAACATTTCATGGACTGAAAAGGGTCCACCAACCCCACTTGGGAAATCACTATAAATCTAAATGCTTCTTCACTTTTCATCTGAACCAAACGTCTTATTGCAGTTTTAATTCCACAATCCAGTGCTTTACATTTCAATAATGGCTGTCTAACAGGTTGTCGTCATGCTTTGCTTTTTCCTGTTTCTGCAGTCAGTACTTCAATGCTTAGCCCCACACATCAGGAGTCAACTCATCCTTACTATCCCAATAAAGCTCAGCCCATGACAGCACACAATGGAACCCCAGTCCCACCACGATTCCTGATAAGAGGCCATGGTGCAGCTCTTTCGCCGACTGTCTTTGCTGCAGACAAAGGGTTACAAGTGTCTTTAAGCCACCACTATGCAAACGCCAATGCAATGCACATTCAGCAGAGTTTACTGTCCCGTGCAAACCATGGAAACCCAAATTTCCCTTTTACTTCTCCAAATGCACAATATCCGCCTGGCTACTATTCCCCAGGTGAGCATGACATCAGTTTTCTTTGTTCGGATAGTATGGGAGGGAGAGTAAACCACACTATTTACATCACTTTACTTATGTTGTACATGAGGAGAACTTTTTTTAGCTACAATGTACTTGTAATGTACTAAAATGTACTAATCTGTGTGTAAAATCAGTAGTACTTATTAATTGGGAATGCAAAATTGTAGGTTTCAACTCCAACCCAAATCCTGCATTTTATAATCTAAAATATAATCTTTTGTCTTGTTGAAGTTTGCCAGTGCTACCATCACAACCTTGTGACATCACATATGGCAGGTAGTGGGATTCAGACAGGCTCGTTTGCTCCCCACAGTTATTACCAGGTAGGTGAACTGAAGTGTGGTCACTTTTCTATCCATAGTCATGTGATTAATGTCTCACAACAAATCTGTGTGATGAGGGGTGAGGGGGGGGCATTCCACCAGCCGTTACACAGTGCGTCCCAGAAGCGGCTCTCTGCTCTGCTCTGCTCTGCTAAAAATACGTGGCAGATACATTTTTGGTGGGGAGGTCAACAGGCTGGGCAGGAAGTGGAACAGCTAGAGCATCTGGTCAATTTTCAAAATAAACACACTGTGAAGACTCCCGATCATATATAACATCAGTATAGTATTTTAACAACAGCCACAAACCTTTTGATCCATGTCATTCATGACTGGACATACAGTAATGTCAGAAACCATTTAACTATGTAGACTATTTACTTTTATGGTAGAAGCACAAATATCCAGGAAAAAATTACCGAAACAACAAAATATGCAGGCAAAACGCTCCGTTTCTGAGACGCTCCCAGTGTGTTATGACGCATAGCAGCGGACAGAATAAACCCACAGCGCAGCCAGACCATGGCGCAGTTGGACCACAGGGGTTAGGCAGTGTCCTCATTTAGGATCTTAGTGGCCTGAGGGTAGAAGTTTCTTCAGAGACTTTAAAGGTCCCATGACATGGTGCTCTTTGGATGCTTTTATATAGACCTTAGTGGTCCCCTAATACTGTATCTGAAGTCTCTTTCCCGAAATTCAGCCTTGGTGCAGAATTACAGCCAGTAGAGCCAGTCCCACAATGAGCTTTCCTTAGTATGTGTCATTTCTGTGTGTAGCTATTGAGGAAGAGAGGGGGGTGTGGCCTTCACCAACTGCCACTTTGCTTGTTTGAAAGCCATGCTGTCTCTTTCTCATTGGTGGGCTAAATTCTCTGGGTGGGCAAAGCAGAGAAAGGGGAGGTAACCTTGCTCCTTATGACCTCATAAGAAGAAGATTCCAGATTGGCCCATCTGAGCTTTCATTTTCTCAAAGGCAGAGCAGGATACCCAGGGCTCAGTTTACACCTATCACCATTTCTAGCCACTGGGGGACCATAGGCAGGCTGAGGGAACTCATATTAATGTTAAAGGGAAATGTTCATGCCATGGGACCTTAAAGTGCTGGCCTGGTGTATCCAGTACCTTCTTCCCGACCTCAACAGAAAAGCCTGTAACCCGGGTGTTTTGGATCTTTAATGATTGTCTTAGCCTTTTTATCGCAGCGCCTGATGTAAATATCCTTTAGGCAGGGTAGGGCTGCGCTAATTGTATGTTCAGCCGAAACAAACCACTCTTTGCAGGGCCTTGCGGTCCTGTTCGGAGTTGTTTCCGTACCAGGCAGGGAATATTTTGAACATTTACTGTGTCTAAAACATATCTTTTTTTTATTTCACTGTTACAGGCGAGCTATCCTGTGAATATGTTGTGCCATGGGGACAACAACCAGGATATCAAGAACATGGAACACCAGGAGGTGAAAAAATTTGACATTAACTTGGACACAATTTTCCAGATTGCCGATGAGGTGATGCAAACTCCACCCAATAACAACTTGGTTAGAGTCATGACCCCGGAGAAGCCAGGCCCTGTGTTAGTGCCGTTCACCTGTAACCCTGTGACGTATGACAAACCTGCCAGCGCCATGAAAGCTAACCCTTTGTATGGATCCATTATAATGGCTGTGTCAGGCCATGCTGATCAAGTCAAATGCGAACAGCAGGAAGAATCTGTGGTTTCAGTACCTGAGCAAATGCCTGAAGATGCCATATCCGAGGTAAGTCTCTACATTGTAGATCCCCTGAAGGCAATTAGCTTTATTTTTTCTAAAAGACTTTGCCAGGAATGGCTGGGTGAGGTCTGTCCAGCAGACCTATTCATATATGATTAGAGAACGTGTAACAGCTTAGCAGAAGACCTGTACATTATTTGCTGTGGTTTTCCTCTGTGCCCTGGCAAGGTTACCGTTGATGATGCAAAGGACACGGAGGTTATAGGTGGCGAGGTTAGTGACAGTCTGAGGGATACCAGTCAGGCCGATAACAGCAAATGGACAGGAAGTACACCAAATCTTTAGGTAAGACATTATTTAACATCTAGGGAGCACGGTCAGAATAAAACTAGTGGAAGAAAAAGGCATTTAAAATGTGAATGTATGTTTAAAGGTCATCACTGCAACAAGTTTACTGACAGTTGGTTGTATTTCTCGTTTTAGATCTCAACTTGTTGATTTGATTGGCATGTGACAGGGAGTCTTGATTCACTTCAGGATTTGATCTCAGATTCTCACTATTATCAGACTTTATTCTCCATTTTAGTGAGTTTTGTGTAAAAGATGCGTTCTATTTTAAATTTTATTTCATTCTTGTAGCAAAATTAGTTATAGGCTGTACATTTGTGTATTTTAATAGCAATGATTTTCCTTATTGTTAGTGACTTTGGAAAATACAATAATTTGAGTAACAAAAAAAAAAAAAAAAAAAAGGTTTTACCTCTATATTTTTACCACAGTATTTTCTAAAATGTAACCATCTTGTAATGTTTTTAAAGAATTGTAATTTTAAGTATAATTTATACAGATTTGCTACAGTAAAGGCCACCTCTGGCTGTCCACATGTAATGTGCATGCTTGACTTAGTCTGTTTTTAATAGCATAACTGGTAGTGTTTGTCATAGCAAGTTGTAACAAACCGCTGTAATGGGGGAGAAAATATTGAATAAGTGTATGAAAATATAATCCTATTGATTGTTGATATTGATTGCTTTATGATGGTGACCAAGTGGTGGTTGCATTTCCCCACCTTTTTATTTTTCCACTGCATCATTTAAAAGGTGCAGGGTTTTTTGAACGTGTCACTGAAGTGTTTTTTTAATTGCAAGTGTGTAAAAGTATTATAATTAAAGTTGAATATATGTCCAATAATTTGGCTTGATGGTTTGCTGTGTATGTGAATTTATATTATTTCTTGTTGACACAGCAGTTGTGTCCTAAAGTTGTCTGCTGGTTCTGTAGGATTGTGTACACTAGAGGGAGCCACTTGTTCGTTTTTGATTTGCTGCTGCTGCAAGAACTGCTCCGCCCTCAACCTCCAATGTGGCTTTCAGGTGCTACTCGGAAGCTCATTTTACGTTATTACTTAATTTTTTAATTTTTTATTCTGTGACATGCAAGTGTTTTGGGGTTGAAAACAAAGCCTGTAATAAATATTGGTATTCGATAGCTGCTTATTATCAAAGACTGTCATTACACAGTCACATCGCATTGCATGAACATAGGAGTAAATAGCCTTCTTTTTGTAATTATTACTTTAGAATTTTGATAGCAGCGTAATAATAATTACCTGTAACATAATTTGTTTACACGGCTTCTCCTTCTAAAAAAAAATAACGTGACAAAAATCCACCCTTGCCCAAACATCTGGTCGTTCACGTGCATCGTTTCTATAAAGTCCCAATTTCCGACAGCACTGGAAGGCAGCAGGACAGTTAGCAGGTAGAGAGTGTCAATGAGATCCCAGGGGAGCGAGAGACAGTCCGGGAGGTAGACTTTTGGGACGGTGTCATAACTACACGGTGTCTCTTCACTTTATCAACTTTAAATGGAGATCACACGGAGTTTGGACCACTCTTATCACGTACTTTTTTTTTTGTAGTGTTTCTACATTGTAATCGTTGATGATTTTGATAAACAATTCATTTCCCCTCGGTGTTCTCGGGAGGATCGTATCTAATTTCTTACAGTGCAGCGGAGGCACTGGACTCAGAGAAAAGCCTGTGTGCGTGTGTTTGTTTTTTTACAGTGAGTTGGTTTAAATGAGGTCCGACTGTAGAAAATAAGTTGATGGGTTTGTTAGAGAAGTCGCTTTGGTTTCAGACCCAATATAATTACCAAGTAAGTGAAGCAAGACAACGGTTCATTTGCTTGGGTTAATAATTAGATAGAGCGGTGTATCCTACTGAATTTAACAACTTCGAGGATTATTTGTCGTAACTCTTTGGTTGTAAAACTATTACCCAACTTTTTGGCACTGCACTATCTGTCAACATGCCTTATAACTTTCCGGCGGCAACCTGCAACCCAGCCTTTGAAGTTCAAGTTGTCGCTATGCTGCGTTTTTGTGGATTTATCCAGAAAATGTGGCGCCCACAGGATGTGCTATCTTCTGACGCTGTTTGTCAACTTGTGCTTGGTCGCAAAATGTGATTATAAGGTACATTGACCGGTGTACACTGTAATATTAATAATAATAAATAAATAATAGCAGTTTGGATACGGATTTAGATTGGTACACTGTTGCCAGGACCTGCCCTTCTGGGAGAGGATACAGCAGCTCAACTATAACGCAAACACTTGACAAATGAGGACATTTGTTGTGTATCTCATGAAGACCAGGCTGTTGGAAACCAATGCATGCTTCAAGCTCTAAGACAACACAGCGTGTCTTTGAGCAATGCAATGTATCGCCACCCACATTAATGACACTGGATAAAAGTTCATTCAAGCTTATTGTATTTCGGAAGATATCGGTTTTCTGTAAGGAATCGCATTGTTCCATGGGGACTGGGCACTGAGTAGCCTTAATATGCATTTTCTATAACGTGGAGTTCCAATATAACTTTGGTGCTGAATTGAAGTTTTAGGACATTCAAACGTGAGTTATGATGACAGACCTTCAGCTTTAAAAGTTTGGATTGTATCTGTTTAGCAGTAGTCATCGAGGCGGAAAGGAGAAGTTGGGACATAAAAATACTTTCTCCGTTTGTCTATCCGCGGTGCTTGCCTGCTTTGAAGTCCACCATGTGCGGCCGGGCACCGCCGCTACAGCCGAGGCCATGACCGTCCCCCAGCGGCGCCTGGCCGGGCTCTGGCCGTGGCTGCTCATGGCGGCCCTGCAGGTGGTGCTGGGCCAGCCGGGCCTGGAGTCCGAGCGGCCGGCCATCCGAGCTGTCATCAAGGTGACACTGGTGAATCACGAGCCGACGGGGAAGACCATCACTTTGGAAGGGGTGTTCGCGGGAGGAAGTGCCGGCTACGCGGAGGGAAAACTAATGCAGGTAAGGTGTCATTAAAAAAAAAAGCATCCCATTCTTTACTGTACCTCCAATAAAAAGAGGAAATCACTGGACAGGGGTGTGGGTGCGGCACCTGTTGTCAGAGTTGTAGTTCAGCTGTGTCACAGGGGCCCACAGTGTCTACAGGCTCCTCTACAAGTCAATAGCGCCCTCAAATCACACAAAGACACTTAGGCAGATGTAGATGTAGGCTATGGGGATATTTGGTCTTGAAGGACCACAGCTTTACCACTTGGCAAACTTTTTGCCTTGATATGCAGTAGGCCTGCATTTACATTGGCCTGTTGCTCTGATAATTATTTTTGTCTCCGGTGACCCCGCCATTGATAATTTAATTGTAGAAGTCTTCTATCTGTACAAATGGACAACCGAGATAGAGATCAGATCAGTATTACTAAAACTGAATGTGCTCCCTTCCCAGTATTGAAAAAAAATATTGATAAAGTTAAATAGTGTCAACTGGAGAGTAACAATTCAACATTCAAAGTCCATAGATTACAAAAAGTAAAATGTAAAAACACACACTGTCCTGTCTTTAAGTGCATCAATCCTTCTGTGGAATGACTATTGTGGCCCCACGTTTCTCTAAAACCTAAAAAACAGTTTACACAGCATCCCCTGTCCTAAACCAAATGATGTTAACACCTGGACTTGTTGCCATACGCCATCAAAATACTGATAATATAGAGTGACCATGAGTTACAGTACACTGTATCCTTCAGAGAGCTGCTCACAATACCACAGTTCCTTCTCAGCCTGTTATGACAGAACATCTAATTTCTTTGAACAATAGTTATGACATACAGGTGTTATTGAGGTTAGTTTGTCTTCAATCTATTTTTACTTATCCCTGAAAAAACATGGGTTTGGTTGAGATGGTAGCTTTGTTTTGCAGTAACTATTTATGGCATCTAATGCTCTTCCAACATTTTTAATATCAAGGTGTGGTCAAAGACTGTTTAAACAACACAGCAAATCATGTTTAGACTCATGCAAACCTATGATTTAAGCAAAAGTGCTTCTTCTCCCATACCATTTAGAAAAAAAGCATGCTGTTACCTTGCAAATGTAAAGTTTTTTATGCTTTATTCAGTGTGCATATTTAGGATTCAGGAGTGGATTAAGGCTCCCGGGCCTCAAAGCTTGGCTGTGTGAATTTATTTACAGTCTCCGGAGAAACGGGACGACAGATATGAGGTACTGTAGGATCATGTCTCTTCTCACTCACCAGGCGTGGGAGGTTTTGTGAATGGCAAGCCAGATGCTGCAAGTTAGCCATAATTGATAAGGATTTACATGACTTCCCCACAGAGAAAGGCCAGTATTAGGGCACTGTGAAAAGCCAAAAGCTGTCTCCCTCTCCAGTTAAAAGTGATTTGGGCTTTAATGTGTCTGTTATGGATGCATTTCACTGTGCAGGCCAGGCAGGTGAGATCAAAGACACTTGCAGCTTTCTGGAATTTCCAGCTTTCTTTTTTGTTTTCCCATATAACCTGGCAGATTATTTTGTAGTGTTCCAAATGCAAACAGGCTGTAGAGGAAAAATGCACGAAAAGATATTAACCTGTCACCAGTTCTCAGCAAAGAGCTTCAGCAAAATACTGTACATATTAAGGTAGCACATGGGTGATGAGCTTGATCAAGATTGTAGACGTGAAACCTGCCCGGATTTCCTTAACCGTGTGAAGAAATGTGCACCAGTGCCACATTCAAACTATTCGTTTTATTATTTTTTTTATCCCTGCTATAATCAGAATGGGTGGGCTACAGCTTCATCTTCTGCTGATAAGATCCCTGTTTTTTTCTTGCTTTCTGCTGGCTAAAAAGTCTGTACAGTTGGGTTTTTCTGCTCTTCTGTTTCCTTGTTTCCCTACAGCAGACCTTTGATTATGGTTCTTTCCGAGGCTAGGAAGGTAGAGTTTTGTCAGGCTCTCTTCCCAGGCTGTTCCCACAGTGCACAGAGGTGGTGTTATGCTGCAGGATGCTCTTTGTTGCAGCTTAGACCTGTTCCAACAGGTCCTCATTGCCTCTGCATGCTGCTTTACGGTCCCGCTTTATGTATTTCTTTTCCAGTGGATGGGGGGGGGTCTCTGGTTCATACTGTCATTATCCTTATTCTACCTTAGATTGTGCTCTCTTCTCAGTGGTGTCCAGACTTCATGTATTATCATAACCACAAAGCCAAATTGTCTTCTAGTAAGATTACGTCCTGCCTGTGAGTTCAGCAAGTGCACATTAGGAGAAGCTACCCCCAGATTTGACTCTGGACCACGCTGAAGCATGGCAACCCCTTTTCATAAGCTGCAGTTATTATTTGACACGCTGATCTTCCTCAACATGTTGCTCCCTTGGGATGCCGTGCCGTTTTATTTGAATTTTCTAATTTTACAGGTTGATATCTAGGAAACAAGCATTTGGCAATAGAAGTTAAACAGATTTTTTTTTGTCGTACAATGTTGTAAAAGATGACCCTTCACCGGCTGTTACGTTAAACAGCACAGATGCACGTATTCAACCCATTTTTTTTTTTTTTGCCAATTGTTTTGTAACTGTAGAACTGAAGTTATTTATCTTATAAATCATCAAATCCTGCTTTGATTATGTTTGCTAATGCATGTGAGGAACAAACTCAGAGTGCTTGGGATAGAAGAAATCCATTTCCAAAATCCAAATCAGTTTCCCTCTATTCAAGTCATAAGACTTTGCTTTGGTACGCATCTCGCTCTGATCTATTAAACTGTGATCTCCCTGGAAGTATGCCCTGTCCTCTGAATGAACACGTTCATTGGAACACTGGCTGGGGTCTGGCCAGCACTATTTGGACAAATACAAGTGCTGAGGAATTTTGACTCTCTCCCCCTTTTTCAAAATGAAGCTTACATTATGACCAGAGGGGAAGTGCAAAGGCTTCTGGGATAACTTTGAACTTGAGAGGATTGTCAACTGTTCTCTGTTGAGAGAGGAGTTGGAGTTTATCCTCCAATGGGCATTGTGCCCAATTAAAGGACATCAAAGGAGCTCCACCTATTTTCTCTCAAAGCCATCTTGACGTTTTTTTCTTCCTCACGCTGTATTTTTGGGTCTTTGTACTTTGAAATGTTGAATTGACCTTTTGAGAGCTGCCTTAAATGCATCAGCTATAATTAAGGCAGGGCAGGCAATTGACTGAACACAAGTTAACTCTGCACCACTTCACATTCTTTCGTCTCCCTTCTCGGTGTCCCACAAGGTACTGAATGCCTCCTCGGCTCTCCCGGAGCCCTCGACTGTCCGAGGCCACTATCTGCACGTTTCCCTGGCTGGCCCTCAGCACGGCCGTTTGGGAACGAGGGATGGGAGGGCGGAGGCGGCGCTCAGGGAGAACATCAAAGCGCGTCCAGTTCCGAACGTGAGCTGGGATGATTAAAAAACCGAGACTGTTTACACTGCACTTCCCATATGGGCCCTCTCCTCCCCCTCCCTCTAGATTTCCTGTCCATACTTCCTATCTCCCTGGATGAGATAACAGCCTGTGCAGGCCTCCTCTGGGCTCCTCACTGCTTTACATGTTGTTCGAGGTGCTGCTGTGCATAGTGGCATAACATAAATATATATAAAAAAATATATTATATTTGTTTTCCTGAAGTGTGTCCAGGTGTCTGGAGCGTTTTTTTGTTTTTATAAAGCCTCTAAACTCCTTGCTGTGTGAGAACTCTTGATGAGATGAAAATTCAATACAACTTAAAAGAAATTTGAAAATCATCAGAAAGAGATGAGAAAATTGATTTGACTCCAAATCCATGAAGTTTTTGGAAGATTTGATATGCATAGCAACAGCCAGGGATGAGGATGAAGCACAATGTTGAAAGGAATATCTTCAGTAAAGTGGCTGATTATAGGATGAGTGTGGATGAAGAGTGCTACATTTTCACATGAAACTTGGTGCTTTGTTCTCACTTTTATATTTTCTTGCATAGATAGAACCCTCTAATTATTTACTTGCTAATTAATCTGGAACATCCTCCAGGGTTAAACCCACACATTTGGCAAACACGTTCACTCACTGAAGTCCAATTCGTATGTCTTTTCACAACATCGTAACAGAGAGAGTAGCAGTGGAAAAAGGCCTGCTCTGAATTTTGTTGCAAGCCACAGTGGACATTCACAGCGTGCATGTCTGGCATGCAAAGCTCTTGCCATGTCCACTGGTATGGACACCATATGAGACCCCAACATAAACAGCAGTAGAATCACATCCCCATCCCTCCCATCTGCCCCTTGGCGACACTGGCAGTTATATAAAGGTATGAATCAAATCACTATAAGCTCACAATTTCCCCTTGCTTACCCACAGCGCCTGTTAAAAACAACGCAGACTTTTCTCAGATTAACTGCTGTTTGTGTAAAAAAAAAAAAAAAAAAGGCAATATAGGGACAAACATCAACTTTAAAGCCAGCTAGACCATGAGAAACCTGATCAGTGATGTTGATAGGGAGATTATTAATATTCTTTTATGTGGCCGGCCCACACAGATCTGCTGTCAAGGCATGTTTGTGTTTTGTATTTCCATATGGTCATCAGTTCAGCCTGCCTGCTATTCCTTTTCTATCGTCTCCTTCCTTTAGTGATGTGAGACTACGAGTCCATGTTGCCTCTGGCTCTCCCCTTGAACAGACCCCCACGTGTGTCCAACCTATCAGACAAGCTCTGGACTAATGGTTTCTCCTGAACAGGGGAATCTGACAAAGCTGCAGCCTGCAGCACAGGAAGCAGGGGCTAGAGCTGTCCTGTCCACCCTCTTCCACAAGAGTTGAGATGCGTCTTAGGGCACAGGGAAGAAGGGAGAAGCAGGTAAAAGGAAAGATGGCAAATCTCTTAATCCTGCCGGCCCCCTTCTTTTTAAGTCATTAGACCAGGTCTGGAATTCATGGACGTTATACAACACATTCTTTTCTACTTTTCATAGCTCTCCTCATGCAGATCACCAGAGAAAGTATCCGTTACTTCAGTATACACTCAGTCATTGCCTCATACATTTGTGCAAAAGAGTGACATGTTTAATTCCAAGTTATTTGTAGCTCATGCAAAAACACACACACACAATGCAGTATGGTAAAGGCATTACTACTGGATTTATCCTTAAACAGGCCCACAGACAGGGCCAGTTGAAGAGGATGGACGAGGAATAAGGGAACATCAGGGCTGAAACAAACAGCATTACCAACTCACATTAAAGTGAGGGATTCTCCTCCTACACAACTCTGTGTGCGTGTGCGTGTGTGTGTGTGTGTGGCGCACACACATAAATTCACTTAAATGAAATGTTAATGATACAGGCTTTGTCTCGCTCTTCTTTTTGAGCAGTTTTATTGTCTGTCCTTCTGAGAAACCACCATGGCACTGAAGGAGTAGCAAATGTGTGCAGCTCTTTTAAGTTGTGCCATCATGTAGCCCCAGCCACGCATCCATTACAATGGAGAGCAGTGAATCACCGCTAACTATAAAAGAGTGCACGCACGCATGAATACACACATCTTGCATTAATTTTCCTTTGATGGCACTGTACCTGACATAGGGCCAGGCAGGGCCAGGGTACTCTCAGGGGTCAGTGGAATTCAATCATGTAGGGCTAAACAGTTGAGAATACCTTGGCATTTTTGCATTCCCAGTGAGATGGGTATCTTGTGTGACCTTTTCTGAATTTGTCCTGACAGTGCAGGTCAAGTGAAGCACCTGTCCTCCAACCTTCCAGTTGAAACCGATCCACTGGGAGTACAGAGGAAAGCCTGCTGATCCATGGCGGGCATGGAGGCCAAGCTATCCTTTCCCTTGGGATCAAGGCCACATTTATAGAGATTTACAGGGAACCATGTTGCAAGAGATGACAATTGCGCCATATGGTGGTAGAATTAATATGCTGCTGGTGGGGAAGTTGACTGTAACTGTTTTGTATTCTCCCCCAGGTGAAGGAAGAATGTTGTGTATACATTGTCAAACTATGCTACAAAAAAGGGCTCAAAATAAAGAAAAACTATTTTCAGATCAGATTCTTTTAGGCCTTTACTATCAACAACAAAATTCACAAGTTACTGACAAAACATGTACTTTGAAATACTGGAGAAATCCGAACAGATGAAATAGTCCATTTTGCCTTCTCTTCCAGGCTTTTGAGACACAGCACATTTTAACAAATGAATCATGCTAATGGCTCTGGATTGTTAAATTGGTCGGTCCACCACTTTTATCCAGGCTGAAATATTTATTATATATATTTATTATTATTATTATTATATTTATGGTGCCCAGAGGATTAATCCTAATGAATTTGTTGGTCCCCTGACTTTTCCTGTTGTGCCACCATGAGGTGGACATTTATGGTTTTAAGTGAAATGTCTGTCTTGAATGGATTGCCATTATATTTAGTAGTAGTAGTAAAGAAGTTGTTAGCATGCTAAACTGAGATGGTGAACATGGTGAACATTATACACATCCGCGTCAGCATTTATTTCAAAGCAAAAGTAGACTCTTAGTCTTAGTTTATTATCTGTAGACCAGAAGTTTCCTTTTCCATCCATTTCATAAAAAAAATTGAGATTCTTAGGGGGTGCGCAATCACGGAAGGCTTATATCATGTGGACGCGCCGACAGTTTTGTTGTCATTACTTAGAATTCCTCATGGGGGCGACAGAAACTACGCACTGTAGCTTTAAATCATCAGTATGTACAGTACAAAAGAAATAAAACCGCTTACAGTCTGTTTTCCTCCTGAATACTTTTTTCAACTGTGCAATAAAATATATTTGGCTTCTAGATAAGTGAGATGTAACATATGCCAAACCTTTTTTTATTACGCGTATATGTCCTTTTTTTATTGAAGGTGTGTGTGCTGTTTTGTCACTAGACAGGTAATATTCTGTTAATTTCAGCCAAATGTTTTCATAGTTAGTATAAGCCCTGACTTTATCGTGAGTCCCTCACTGATACTTCTGCCCCGCCTGTAGGGAGGCGAGAGCAGCTTTTTCTGCTCCCGCGAACATCAAAGGCTCAGAAGCGTCTCTGCAGTTTTTCATTTCTCTGTTTGACTCGCTTCTCTTTCTCCCAGAGCGCAGCTTCAAATTCCTCCTCCTCACCGTCTCTCCTCCAACCAGCCCTCTCTTGTTTCTTGACAGCTCTTTAAAATGGTTGTAATTCATTGCATGTGCTTTAGTTTCAAGGGCAAAAATGGCTGCATGCGCTCAAAAGGCAGGAAGCGCTTAGTTCGCAGAGAGGTTGGAGGAAAAGAGTCATCACCATACCACAGATAAATGCTGTCTGACAAACTCCCTCCCTCTCTCAGGCTCCCTGTGGCTCCTTCAGTCACTCTCTAAGGCATTTCTTTTTCTTTTCTTTTTTTTTTTGTATGGCTTTGTGCTTGCCGCTTTGGCAAATACAGCAACAACACCTCCCATCAATGTTATTTCATACAAAGTTGTTTGGTTACTGTATGAGAAGACCGAAAACTATATGAACTAGAGGTTTATGACCGATAACGTGTGCGTCAAAGCTGCAGAGTGATATTGTTTAAAAAAGCAGAGTCTGCGGTGAGCACAAAGCAGTCTTCTGAGTGGAAGCACATTTTCTATTTTTCTGCTTGAACGCTTGGCTCAACGATCCGCAAGAAGAGGAGCTTTCACCTGTGTGACGGTCTGATTCTTTATGTATGTGTGTACAAGCATGAGTGAGTCTGTGTGTGTGTGCGTGTGTGTGTGTGTGTGTGTGTGTGTGTTCGTGCACATGTGTGCGTGTGCACAGGAGGCGGATATCCCTAACTGAGATCATTTACCAAACTCTATTAAGCGGTGTGCCAAAGGCTCTGTCACTTTTGGAGGACCCATGTCCCTGGGTCTGAACCAGAGCTGAAGCAAAGTGCTGCTTCATATAGGGCCTGCAGCAGTCACACTCCGGTGTGCTGGTGGTGGAAGATACCATATATCTGGGTCATAGGTGAGGGTAGATTTTCTAGTTGAAAATGTGTGTAAGTTTTTGTGTTTTCTAAAGTTCGATGAGTGGAAAATGGTTTGTTCAAGAGTCTGTTATTTGTCCATGGTAGAAACTAGCAGTGAAATTATAAATGTCTAAATGGTAACATAATTGAGAGATGACTGAAGCAATTAAGAGTTGTTTGGTCTAGTGGGAGGGGGCTTAACATATATAAGCCTCTGGCCACCTAAGTATGGGGGTCAGTCTGAGGGTGGCTACGATCCAGACAGGTGATGTGAAACTTTGAGAAAGTGACGCCCTGCGTTTGTTTATCCACTTTTTTTGAAAATAACAGCACCTTCACATTTTGCAACTCAAGCCATGGTGTTATCAACTTTTTTGTTCAGATTCCCAACGCTTTCTTTAACAGGGTCAAAGTGACTTAGATCTCTCAGTGCTGCAAGACTACAAAAGCCACATTGTAAACCCAGATCCAGGGAGATAACACTACTGACAAAAAATGCTTTATGTCCGCAAGAGTCACATGGTCACTTCCAGACAACAAACAGCATATCCCGGTTTTGACTTCTTTTTTTTTTTCCCATCCCTTCAGTGTTAGTAGTCATCATACTTCCCTGCTTCATGCAGTTTCATTTATTGAATTAGAAAAGCTCAATACAAATGTCAAATGTGAAATGGCACTAAAGTGGCGTGAGACATGTTGAAATATTGCCCTTGCAGTACTGTACTATTACTCTCATGAATGCTCATCATGGTGTTACAGTAGTTGGTGCGTTAGTGTAGCCAGGTTGATGTGTTTGTTTTCTTCAACATGGGCTATGCAGTAGTTAACAAGTAAAACCCTAATGGCCTACCAAGGCTTGCTCACTACATGCGTTCTGATTCTTTTTGTTCATTTTAGTTTAGTTGAAGAAATCCCACATGTACGCTGCATTTGTAGCATTAAAAGATTTCTGCTCTGATTCTGCTAAAAGATGCTGTCACTCGTTAGCTTGCCTGACTCACCGAATGTGGACGGTGGACCTGCCATTGGCCGCGTATATCATGGGGCATTCTCCCCTCCTTCTGCTTTCTGCTCCGTGAAACAACAAAACCCTCTGAGCTAGTGACCTACATGCTGAATATGGCGAGTTTTGAGGAAGATTTGGATTGTGCAAAATGGCAGGCCTGCTTGGTTCTTTCGGTGAATGGTTGGTCGTAAAGCTATACAAAGAATATGTACAGCATATATTTGTTGTGGGGATTTAGCCATTTTAATGCCAGGGCTCGTCTCCCCACGTGCAAATGTTCTACAAAAACAAGTTCCCTCCCGACACGATTTTGCAAGGGCACTATCGCTGCATCCTGGGCTTAGCACTGCCCAACACGATTGTGATTTGTTTAAAGAAATACAAACAAGCCAGAAGGTTTTTCCCCTATAGCAGAATGCTAGTGGGTGCAGCCAGACCATTCTCCAGTGCTGACACAGCTCTGCGGTGATGGGTCTGGCTATGCAAGATTACTTGTTAGCTAATATTTGGACAGTAACGACAGACTCTGCGTATGTTTCCATCCATGGGCTTAGTGTTGTAGAAAGAGCTAAAGTTATATACGATTTCAGTCGTGATTTGTCAACACCTGTGGTTAAACACCTGTGGTTACTGGTTGTAACAGCAAGTGCAGTTTGACGCTACAGATCCCAGAATTCGTGGGGCAGAAAACACTTGTTGAGCGGCTACTTGGATAGAAATACAACAGAAGAGTTTACAGTGCAGCCAAACAAACTTGATATGAAGAGCATGCCGTGCCAACCTCGGTGACAAATGCATTGTGTTTCCTGTGACTGTTTCACAATAAAAGCCCCCCAGTGTTTCGCCTGGTGAATGTGTTTAATATATAAACTAGCAGCAGTCGGTTAGCCTTAACTTAACACAACTCTGTTCTGCATCAGGAGAGTGAACAGTAAACCGTATGGGTCGTATCAATAAGATATAATTACAAACCGTAACCCTGGATTAAATGCTTGCATTATTTCCTGTTGATCCCTTGTGCGTAAGTAGGTCATTTGCACAGGAATGGCGGACTCCACGACTGAAAAGATGGTAAAAAGGGGTTTGATCTTGTTAAAATGTTAAGGATTATAATTTGAATGAATTTGACTTAATCTTACTCATGTATAACTGTATCAGTGTCCCCCTTGTTAGTTGTTCATCTTGCATAGTTGATTACAGAATTTACAGTGCCACTGAGACAGAAAATTAAGAGTAAACCAGATAACAAGTTTTCTATCTATCAAAGATTGTGTTTCAGAGACTGTTGTTCCCAGGGAAAAGGTAGTGTATCACAATATAAAACACTGTCAAAGGAAAATTACTTTGTCATTTATTTTTTTTTGCCTTCAAATAGGGCTGTGTTTTTGCCCTTTTGTAGCTGTTTGCCTGCTCATAATGACTGCTGTGTGAGCTGGAGGTGAATGATTGTTCTCTTTGAACATGGCTGATCATCATACTTTCAGTCACATGCCTGCCAGCATGATATATGGCTGTTATCTCAGTTGGACTAAATTATAGGTGCATCCTTCAGAATCAGACAAAGGGTTAGTATGTCTGCCAGACTGATGTGATCATTTCCATTCACTCGCAGAAAGAGTTTTCCTCTTCCATTTCGGGGAGTTTTTGTTCCCATGTGACTTTCTGAGAGAAATTGAACTGTGTCACTTGGCCTTGGGTGCTACATGCACATATGCATGCGCTCACAAGTACATTTCACACCCATCCACTGCCATCAGTACCACTTGTAAGCCTGCTTCTACTTGTTCATTTGCATCCATTTTGTGGTCCAGTCCAAGTCACACAAATTCAACATGCTTAATAGGTTTAATCAGCGGCAACCGAGTTGTTCAAGCACTCCAACCACTTGTTTTTGAGGAACTGAGATATCAAATTGGTTATAAAGATCTATCACTCTCAGTTGGCTTGGTTAAAATATGACTAAATCAGTCTTTCTCTGCCTCTTTGCTGTTACCTCTGCTAGCTTATCAGAGGTTAGATCTGTGGCTAGCAGTAATCATTTTTGGTTGGCACTTGTTCTGCGCCATGCCATGAAATACCAGGGTTCGGATCCCAATGTCAGCACACAGTCACCAGGCTGAAGTGCCCTTGGGCAAGAAAGAATAACGGAATCCCTACCAACTTCTTTGTTTTTTCTTTTCCTCTTCCTTCCAATGTGTGGGAGGCAAAGGTATGGATTGGCTTCAATCCCCCAAATAGCGCTTTCAAATTTGTCACAATCAGGCTAATTTGCTAACTGCAAATATTTCTCAGATTATAAGATTTTTTAGGACTGCACTGCACTGTAAGGCCATTTTAGAGCTCTATACTCTACAAACAGTTGGAGACTCCCTTGAAGCGTGTGATAACAATGCGGCCATCAGCCGTTTATTAGTCTTACCCCAGGTGGAATAACTGATTCAGCCCAGCCATGCAGTGACCTTGTTGCACGCTCCAAAAACAAACAACTAAACCCAAACCTGACTGTGCCTGGTGTACCATCCAACAGCCCTCAGGAGAGGACTGCGTATCTAGGAGACCCGTTCCAATTGGCCATGACCTCCTGACTGGCTGCTCCTAATTAGAAGCAGTCCCTCAAAGTGCCTCCCTCTCTTGTCCAAAGTAAATACCTTGGCACCCAGCAGGAATGCTGACAGACTGCTGTTTAGGGTGCTTTGAGAGAGGCTTGGACAGTCGCTGACTCCCCTCATGTTTAACCCTCTGGAGTGTGGTGCAGCCAACACTAACACCTAACACTAGTCTGCAACGGAAACACAAATGACTTCATTGTTGAACTCACTCAAAATATGCATTGTTATCTTGGCTTTTTCATGCCAGCATGCTGTGTTGGTTTTCTACTTGGAATGCGTTCAGATTACCCTCTTCAAATGGCCTTGACCACAGACTGGGACTTTGTAGGGAAGTGATTGAGCCGGGGGAATATCATCTACATCTGGGTTACATAACCTGTGTACTTACATTTACTCCAACATTAGGCTTCCTGCAGCCTCCAAGTAAAAAAAAATACAGATCCTCGCTGTTTGAATGTCAGCTGCCCTTGGTGTGCAGCGGTTCACTGGAATCAGGTGGGAGGATCAAAAGGCAGTCTGTATTTGAGGGAACAGGGCCATGATGTCTCATCAGGGCCATTCACCTGATAACCTCCTCTGTGGGCGCCTCTCCAAAGCAGGAAAAAAGGTAGTACTTGACAGCTAACAGTAGGGCTAGAAACATAAATCCTTTTTTTTTTAATCAACATCTTGATATCAACTTGCGCAATAAACACATCGCAAAAGGCTGGGACATATCAAGAATATGTCTATTATGATTGGGTAAATGAAACCCCAATCAACACAACTGCTTTAAAAAGTAATATTAATATTAAAATACCACCGTTAAAATCACCGGGAGAGTTGTGCTAAGCCTGACTCTGGATGGTAAAACTGAGATAAGTGCTCCTATTCAAGTTGATGTTCTGCTTTTTCAACTGTGTTGCTTTTAACACAGTCGTCCCAGTCGGAGAGGATTTGAGTGCTATTTTTTTCTCTAGATTCTTATCCTTTTGGCGCTGGTGATTTTTCTTTGGGGCTGGCTAAAACCTCTTTGGGGGGGCGCCAGAAATTCCGCCATGCAGGGAAAACCCTGAATGTTCAGTTTTGTTCTATAAAATAAATGATTTCCTCTTATTTGTTTGAATTCAACAATCAATTTGTTGTATTTCAGCAGAATACTTAAAGCAGCAGGAATGCAGAACTGAGTACACTTTAATATCTGTTTATGTATCGCAATTAAAAACATTATCGCGATACATAACAACATCATCACATACCCCATATTTTCCTCATGTTGTGCAGCCCTAGTGTGTCGGGCTGTGTGGAGTCTTATGGGCTCCTTTTTTATATTGTGACGGTCTGTTGGTGACTAGAGCTGCCAAGCCCCATTCCCTCACACCCTGCTATTTAAACCCCCAGATTGTTGTGCGGGAGTGGAGTGGAGCATGGTGTTGCTCTTTGTTCTGGGCCCTAGGTTAGGGTTAGCACAGCATTACACCACAGCAGCCCTGAAAGCCAGCTCCAAAGACTAAAGCAGAGCTGCGTGTGGTTTGGTGTTTGGTCTGCTCCCTCTGAGATTAGAGTAGCAGGTTGGCAGAGGATTGGGTAATGACATGTCTACCGCTCTCGAGTCCTTGGACTGTCTGGGGAATACTTGAAAGCAAGACGCACACACTCACATACACCTACACACGTGAGCGTAGCACTTCTTCCTCGACCAGGGTACATTTGAGCATGAAGAATCATCAAGACAGGCTAACATTGTGGATTACAGAAACAACATAACAAGTATAATCCTTGCCAAATGAGATGTGACATGGTCAGCCACTAATAGTCGTGGACACAAATGACACATACGGTTCCACTCATGTCACTGAGTCAAAATGTTTCCAGAGAATTAAGTCTTTCTGACTGTGTACAATAATACCAAAAATGAAAGCGAAGCAGTGGAACATGAGACAAAGTGTGCATATTACTATTAAAACAAATCATGGTGACTGTACGAAAAGTTGCGTGAAGAGAATTAGAATTAATTTGAAGCGATGTCCATGGCTTTGATTTTCACCCTCGTATACTCCATTAATATACAGTAGGTGTTCATTTTGTTCTTTTGTGCATTCTTTCCATTTTACACACGTGTGTTTGTACATGCTCGGAATGTTCCCTAGCGAGGATGTAGTGTTTGGCATATCTATGCATTCACAGCATCTGACACTGGAAATGAGTGCGTTAGTTTTGATCGATCTCGTTACTAATCTGATCCATTACCCTGAAAAATTATAACATTTCCTCAATTCCAGAATTGTATGTGCATCACATGAACTCGGAAAAAAGACGGGCTTTCGAAGCAGGTACAATGGGGCAGTTAGATTCTGCGATCCTGTTTGAGGACATGGTTTACATTGGTTTACATCCCACGGTATTTTATGAAGAAAATCCTGTTGAGCACTCCTTACACTGTGTCCGATATGAGTCAGGAGCATGTTTATGAAGCGCCAGTTCAAACCAAAGAGCCAGGAGCTGAGCCAAGAGTCCCAGTGCAATGCCAGATCTATCTGAGAGAGGGAGGGAGGGAGGGAGGGAGGACTGGGCTGGAGGGGAGGGGGGGCAGCAGTGTCAACTGCAGTTCTCTGACCTACCTCCATGCCGCTGACTTCCACTGTTTGCCCACTCTGTTAACTATTACCAAAAGGCTGTGTACCTTGGCTGCAGCCCAACACTCTTACACATACTGTGGCCCATTATCAAAGGAGACCTGCACTACAAGCCCTGGAGTCCTTCCAAAAAGGCCACAGTCTCTGCTTCGAGACCTATCCCAACTCTGCAGCACTATCTGAGCACTCCCTCCTGTTTTGTCTCCCCATTTCTCTCTATCTCTCTCTCTCTCTCTCTCTCTCTACCTCCTCCTCCCATTCTTTATTTCTCCTAATCCCCTTGCTTGAACATGCACATGTTGGTTAAACTGTCCTTGGCAGGTACCTCACCCACTTGCACTTCTTTTTATAATCCCTTTATGTTTGCATTCATTTTCTTTGGTGTGGTCGCAGTACAAAAACAGAGAGTAAAAACTGGAGGACTTCACCTCAACCCATGAAATGACTGTTTAGGATTTAAATTTATTATTTAAAGTACCTGTCGTACCTGAGTACCTCTCATGCAAATGGCATTTGCATGTTATAGAGTTATAACAGCAACAAGTGAGTCAAGTGCAATGTATTATTCTCAAAATCAGATTGAGGTGGATTGGTCAAGGATGTGTACACTTATAAGGAATCTGACTCCAGTTTTTCGTTGCTCTTAACTGTACTTACAAGGGAATAGACATACAGCTAAAAACAAGGACAACAAGCCGGACAGGGGTAAAAGAGATTTAACTATGTACATATATATAAAAACATTTGTAGACAGTAACACAATAGTGCAAAAGAATGCTGGCATAAATAGGGGATGATTAATGTAGTGTAATGTAACAGGTTGCTTTATGTACATAAGATAGGTGGATATGATATGCATATACATCATGCTTAGATTTATATTTGACAGATATTTACATATTTTAAAGGAAACGGTGTATATAAACTATACAAAAAATATCATTCTCATGTTCAACTCAGCCACTTATTTTCTTGATTTCTTGAAATATCAGAAATGTTGTCCAACCAACAGTTTACTATCCTAGACAAAACCCCTGCACATTTGAGAACCATCACATGGTTGTGATTTTTGCTTAAAAAATGACTTAAATGATTCATTGATTAACAAACTGTATTTGTTTTCAATCAATCAACTAATGGATTAATCAACTAATTGTTTTAGCCGTAGAACCAAAAGTTCATTGAGTCAGCATGTGAAAGTTGGATCACAGTATGTTGAGTGGTATAAAATGCAGGGTTTTTTGTGTGTCAAATGAGCAAAAGGTTCTCGCCCTTTCAACTCCGTAACTGAAAAAGTACCACAATGCTGAGTGCGGATGTACTGTAGTTGCTGGTGTAAAAAAAATGTTTTACACCAGTTTATCTCAAATCACATCATAAAGGCAGCATATGTGATCCACATGTAAACATTACAGTCACATCAAATCCTGAAGCCAAAAAACAAGACAGGAAGCTGCTATCACTACCAAATTGTTATCACAACTTTATGATTTCATTATTTCTGATAGCAAATGACAATTTTGTGCATATTTAGCCTGTTTTGTCAGCCCATTATTCTGATATATCAATTGAATTATATTGCAATGTTGAGATATCAAACATCAATGTCTTATGATGACCATGACTTTATTATCTCGTTATCTTGAGAAGGCAGACCCATTTGTTGTTGGCAGTTTGTCCAAACAGGAAGTAATCATAGACCGGAAAAAGGATGACCGTTCAACTTATTAGATTTCAGTCAATTATTGACTTAAAAGTCAAATGACCAAATAGTGACTAAGCCAACTTGGATAGAATCTTTATCTACAATAATCTAGTTAGACTTTGGCAAAGCCATAAATTAGCTTTCTCATTTTAAGTGAGATATCTATGTCACGATCACAAGAAAACAATTTTATCTGTAAGTAATTATGTAATTGTATCATTAATAGGCCCTTTGAAGACTAGAAAATCCCATTTAGTTATTTTAAGATAAGGAGATATGCTTTAAATTGTATTTCCCACACCAATGGATTAAACAGTTAGTGTGTCTGATTCTTCCTGACATACAGTAAAGTGTTTTTTAATACTAAATAGAATTTTTTGTCTTTGACTTTTGTGCCATCATGTCACAAGTCATTCATTACAAACAAGGTCCAAATATTGAATACTGTATGGCCATCTTACCAAAATATCACTCAGTTCACAATGTAATGCATTTGTTATGCCCCCTGTTGGTCCATACTGATATGTGGCTGCCATATTGTTCATCTAATTTTAGGTTGCATAGAGACTGTGTGTGTCTGATAGTACACTCATGTTATGAGTTTGACCACAGAATTAAGTAATATTTCCTGGATCTACTCTGCAGCATTTTTATATTCACTATTAGGACATTTTGTTGTGTGTTTTAAAAGAATTGTAGTTTAGAGGAGTTGACAGCAGCCAGGTGAATACTGTGAATATGTTCCCATCTGTATGTTTGTCATAGTGTATTATGTTGCTTATTTAAACAGGTGGTAGCCTCATACTTGAACCAGGTGCTCACCCATATTAGGTTGAATCTGTCTGTACACATGGCACTCTTGATGGCATGTAAACAGACTTTGAAGTGTGTGTGTGTGTGTGTGTGTGTGTGTGTGTGTGTATTAAACTTGGAATCTGATTCTTTATAATTGACATGTATACACAAAGTGCTTTTGAAGTGCGTGTGTGGCGCGGACTGTATCTGAAAGTGTGATGTTAGATATCCCCGGGCCATACATGTCTCTGTTGGTTCAGTGATGCCTGTTAATGTGGAGAGATATCCCCCCCACCACCACCACCACCTCTCCCAAGCTCACTTCCTCTTCCCAGCAGGAAGTCCTGGCCTTATTATACCCTGACAAAGCAGTGGAGACAGTAGCTTCTCATTGAAGCCTTATCTCTGCAGCTGCTAATTAACACTGAGGCGTTTACTCTCAGTCTTTTAATGCCAGGGGGGTAAATGATTAGGCGCACAATAGAAGCACTAACTCTCGGTTTAATCCCTGACCTGAATGTGCTTTATGATGTAAATTAAAGTCATTAGATACATAATTGGCTCACCTGCAATCCTCTAGTCTAGAAGTGTCTCTTCTAGTACATGCAATTCAGTCAGATTGCAACATATTATACCAGCAGCAGATTGATTATATCATTAAAGATGAAGTGGGCTTTTAGACCGAACCGTGTTGGTGCGGGTGTGTTGCTTCAGGTACCGGTGAGACTTGATATTTTATCCAGGAAGCCCAGATTTGGTAAGAGCTCCATGGACCTGAAGGCTTCTCAGACACTTAAACACTGCACAGCGATTTAACGCTCTCAGGTCTAAGCCATTTCATTCAATCTTTGGTCCGCCTGGTTTTCTTGCGTAATAATGGTTGCGTTACCTCAACCCTGGAAACCTGGTAATTTGCTAATGAGCACTAAACACAAAGTACAGATGAGACTGATGGGGGTGTCATTTGTTTTCTCATTTATTTGATGATATACCAAAGAATTGACACAGAACATGTATTGAAATCACACAGAGTATTGGAGGCATTGCAATTTTGACCTGATGGATTGGAGAGGAAAAAAAAAAATGTATCCAGATTCATCCAATATTTGAGATATTTTAGTCTGGACCAAAGTGGTGGACAGTCTGACTGGCCAACAGAACATCACTGCCATCCATAGAGCCATGGCGCTAGCATAACAGGAACTCTCAACTCTTTATTTTACTTTAATACGTGTGTGAATGTCAGTGCTGTGTCATACAGTACACTGTGTGAAAGCTGAAAGTTACAAAACAGGTACAGATTTTACAGGCGTTGACTGCAATTAAATGACCTGTTTTATGCTCTGTGCCTATCGGCAGTAATCCTGTTTGATTTCAGTCTGGCCGTGTTGCAGGGCTCTTTGTAGTTTGTTATTTAACAGTTTGCAGTTCGTCAGAGCTCTGCTGAAGGGCTGGTAAGGCGAGAGTTGGTTGGCTTTGACTTGGAGAAGGCAGACTGGTGTCTGGTTGGTACCCAGGGGACAAACAGGGGCAGCACTTTACAGCTGAGTATTGCTAAAGACGTCACAATAAAATGTGCACAATGATGCATAGGCCACAATATGGTAAAATTACAACTCTCTAGTTTAAATGCCTGCCGTTGCCAGCACATAATTATGTGTAAAACACAGTTACTCACCACCTCCTGAACACAGAGTTATTGCTTTAAACTGTCTAATTAGACACAACTTGAAAATTGGTGACTAGTGAGATCTCAAACACACCACCCACACACTTACAATACACACATACAGTACACAGACATAATATGCCCTGCAGCGACCCGGTGGTTCCAGTCTGCATGGCGGGCAGGGCGGAGAGAGGGCAGTACCCTTCAGAGGGTTTCTCCTCCACGCCCACGACGCCTTTGTTTCCTCGCATAATGTTTTCCTTTTGGGTCACCTCTCCAGCCTTTTAGGGCAGTGAAAGTGGATCTGTCCAGGGCCTCTCCATTACATAGCCCATCAGATAGGGAGCGCTAGATAAGTCCCCCCTGTATAATAAATGTCTCATATTTGATCTTCACAGGTGGGAGCGATCTCACAACACTGTAGCCACGGTGCCTCTCCTGGGACAGCTTTCACAAACGCCTCCTTTTAGGAGAGGAGAAAGACACGTCCCGTTGCCTTTTTCACTTGCACTGTGTGTCGCACAAACACAATTTCAAAAACACACACCCTCATGTAGCCATTTTCCTGTGACCCTGTACAGTTGGTGCATGGAAAAGGTGACAGGTTAACATATCCTTGCTTGTTCAGCCCGACCAACCTTTCAGGAAGCTTTATGGTGCGAATCGTAAATGAGTTAACCCCCGAACCTAGAGCCCTCTCCCCATGCCTCGCCTTCCTGCAGTGTACCTTTGGCTGGTCGGTTCACAGTTCAGACGCAGGGCCCGACAATCATTGACACAGTAAAAGCGAGACCATTTTAACGGTAAAAGATCAAAAGGGAATATAAGAAGGGTTGGCTCCAGAATAGACAAGAGATCATAAATACAGTGGAAAGTAAATAGTGGAGGCAGAATGTCAGGCTGCCTTGTTAGCAGGTATAGTGTTGCACGGCTGTGGTCTGAATGGGAGGCATTGGAGACATGGGAGGCAACCCTAGCTGTGAGTTATGTTTCCCGAGCTACCCGGGTATGCAGTACTTGTTCCCTCCTTAGCATTCACTGACAGTCAAAAGCTGTGGCTTGTCAATCATTTTTCAGGGTAACATGTTTCTTGGAGATCATTAGCCACCACCACGGAGCATGGGGTGTGTTCCACTAGGCGGCCCACTCCGAGCTCTTCCTCTCAGCCCCACCTATTGCTTCGGTTGACTCTTAGACACTTTGTGCACTGGTGCGGTGGAAAAACAGTGACCTGCTTTTATGCCTGCCACCCTATTTGTTGCACATGATTGTGCCATTTTAACAGAAACATCTAACACACCTAAATGCAGCGAATGCTGGGAAGAGAAGAGTGCAGGACTTCAACAAGGGCTAATATGAGAAGGGTGAATCTGTGCTGCTGCCACACTTTATACCAAAACCAATTGTATTAATTTATATTATCGCGAGTCTCACAGCTCTTTGTTAACCCCACTTGAGATATGGCTTGGAAACTTTGCATTGTTCGTTGTTTTACTGTTATTCAGATGGCTTATCTAGTGTAAATAGATGAAAAGGTTCTTTTATATCAGTCAGCTACAACTAAAACTCACAATCAAAGTTTGTTTTTCCAGCAGTGGAAATAGTCAGCTTCACCTCCCTCTTTAAAGAAACATGCATTACATTAATAATAAAAAAAACATGTAGGTCTCATATATATATATATATATATATATATATATATATATATATATATATATATATATATATATATATATATATATATATATATATATATATATATGTATATATATATATATGTATATATATATATATATATATATATATAGTATCCTTCAGTTCACTGAATCGGACAATCCCTGCACAATCGCTTTAATCCATAGCAAAGTTAACTGAGGAGCTGACCTCTGGCCTGTGTTATTGTTGCCAGTGTTTGTATCCAGTAGCAATGGAAACAGGCATTTCCCCGTTTATCTTCCTCTGTTTCCTCCGCTATACAGATTCAGTCATTGTAACCTGCACGCTTCACTCTGTCATCGTCTACCCGCTTCTTTAGCCCCTATATTTTTAGATCTCTTATCTGATATTGTCATGGCAATGCAGAATAAACAGACCGTTTTGATAGCTGCAGGTTTCTCAGTTGGAACCTGTCTCTGGGTGCTTTGATCAGAGAGGCCTTTTATTCTGCCAAGAAGCTTGAGAAGCCAGGAGGGGGCTGGAACGGCAACGAAGCAGCCAGAGGAGCAGCGCTGTGCCACAACTCTTCCCTGAATGGGAGGAGAAAGGAGTAGAGTTGACAATTCTGAGTTTATAACTGAACTGACCTAGAAGTATATGTAATGCTGGGTTCAGACAACATGATATCAGCCTGACACTTTCATAACTTCTTGTAAATCAAATCCGATCTAATTGTTTTTAAGATTATTTTTTGGGCATTTTCAGCCTTTATTTTGATAGGACAGCTGAAGACATGACAAGGGAGAGAGAGGGGGAATGGCATGCAGCAAAGAGCCGCAGGTCGGAGTTGAACCCAGGCCCACTGCGTTGAGGAGTAAACCACTATATGTGGGCGCCTGCTCTACCAACTGAGCTATCCGGGTGCCCAGTCTAATGGAATTTTAAACCTCTGTGTTTTTGTATTAAGCTGGATTTTCTTCTAGTACCTGAAGCAGCAAGCCTCCACCAATGCAGACCTTTGCATTTCTTAATTGCAGAGCTGTTTTATTACACCTATGGGTTTGCACCAAGCCACCCTCTGCACACTACATAGAGTATACAGTGCATGCTGTGCACCCACACACTCACCCTCTTTCTACCAACTGGGAAGGAGAAAGACAGAGCACACCTGCCTGCCAAGTGACGATGAATGGTTAACATTTATTACCTAACAACGACAGACATGATACCAGACTGGCCTTGGGTTATAGCTTTACCCTGCCTTTGCCCAAAACCAATGCACTTAAAAAGATAGAAATTTATAGAACTGTAACATATTTGAACAGCCTCCCTCCACATTTAATCTTAATGGGAAATATTTCAAGTTTCAAAAAGTACCAAAGAGAAACTGTAATCAGTAAGGAGATTAGGTTATAACCTGTTTGATTCTCTTATTCTTTTTTGTTGTTGTCTTTTTCTTTTTAATATTTCTTTTATTTTATTTTATGTCACTGTTTTTTGTTTTATAACATAAAAAACATGCTTATGTGCCTTTTGTTTTATAAAAAATGAGGGCATGCTATCATGGTTTTATTGTTCTGATATGACAAATATAAGTGGTGCATTATAATATTTGTGTATATGTTTGTCTTGTGTTGGACCACGGGATAAATGGTCTTCACCACGGTGACGACTAATGGGGATTCTTTATAACAATAAACACTTTGTTGTTGGTGCTGTCAGGTGAAACAGTGAAGCCATCCTCGGCACCATCCCACTCGCTTATCTATGTCATACAAGATGGCAAGCTGGGATTGGTTGAGGTCCAGCACGTAGTCTGCCATGTCTCTCGACTAAGTCTTGGTGAGAATTTAGGACGAATGTGATACAGTGATCATCTTGAAAGGCACAAATATCATGTGGTCTGATCTTGGCAGAAGTGGCCACCATGGTAAGAGCTTGCCAATTTTTCTAAATGGTAACAAAATGTTCTTTAATTCTCATTTAGCTTTGGAACACTGCAGCATCTTCACCAGAGGAGAGAATATGAATAAAGGAATATTTTTCAGTCATTTGTCTGCAGCTCACTGTTAAAGAAATCTTGAGAAAATCCTATCATGAACTTATAATCGGGAATTGTGAGTTGAGTGTATCGTTACGTCACTACAAAGCACACTTTGGTGTTTAGATTTTGGTGAAACTTGGAACGGTTGAACCATCTTTGAACTTGGTTGACACAAAGCATGGTAACATGTTTACTTGTTTATCCTGGCGTGGTTGTACATGTCATTGCGACTCTGCCAAAGTAATTGAGTTTGGGTTGGAGAGTGTATCAGCTGGAGTGAATGACAGTGGCACTGTGCGATTGGGGGGGGGGGGTGGCGGCATGGATGCAAATGTAGGTGTTTGTGACAATACGTGCGTGTGCAGTTGTGCATGAGCACTGAGCCTCTACACGGTGAGGTCATTGCTCATTGGCCCTTTTGTGGGGGTAAGGTTGGGGAGCAGTGATGCCTGCTACAGAAGGGGAGTGTGGGAACCAACTGGTCGGTGCACAGAGGATGGGGGTGGGGGTGGGGGTAAAGATGAGGTAAATGTTCTGGAGCTCAACAATCAGTGTGTTGATGTCTTCACTGGGTGGCCTAGTTCTAGGAGGGCTGCAGGACAGAGCAGGTCGCCGGGTCTCAGGGCGCTACGGGAGCTCTGGGCAGCGACACACACCATCATCCTGCTGGATGATGGATGAGCTGCGCTCGCTGCTAAAAATAACAAGATGGAATCATTCCATGAGGTGTCAAAATATGTACTCCACTTGTTACCGAATCCAACAACATGCAGCATATGAATGGACTGGAGGTTTGTCGTGCTCATGTGTTTCGAAATTGTTGGATAAGCACAGTGTTTTCTTTTTCAACGGCAGAAAGAGGCTTCGTGCCAAAGGGTGGAAATCAGTTATATTTTATAATCCGGAAATGATAAAAACAATTAATGAAAGTATAGCTCAACTAGGGCTGAACGATTAATCGTTTTCAAATCGAAATCGCGATTTGAAAGAATGCACTTAGCTTATTGTGAAGACGAAATCGAATGTGACTATTTAGTTGAATGTTTGGTGTAACATTTGGTTTACGATTTTTTATTTTTTTCGCAAGATAAATGCTGGAATAATGTCACGTATCACAGATTGTTAACAGAAAGGTCCTATTTTCAGTGGATTTTTCATTTATTTAACATGATTGTAGAAGGTGCAATATGTAGATGCTATTGAACTGAGGCTTAGCTTTTGTCCTAAATGTTCTGTGTTTGACTGTTCAATGTTCCATGCTTATTAAAAGAAAAAACACCTATTGCTGGCAATTCATATCCATATACTCATCCTTGCATAAGAATATAGAGCAATTTTGATGGTGTTTCATTTTATAATGCTCCATGACATGTTTTATCTGTTACACAGTGAATATTGAACTTTTTTTTTTTTTGATAATAGCAAATCAAATCGTAATCGCAATATCTAGCAGAAAAATCGCAATACATTTTTTTTTCCCCAAATCTTTCAGCCCTAAGCTGAACCTAGAAATTAGCTTTTTAAATGTGAACTTTTTTTTGCTAAGACCTTCGGGGAATCTCCTGTTAGTGGTACCTGTGTGTTTGCAGGTGGGAATGTTAGATTTTATTTTTATGAAACTGTCTGCAATAGCGCATTTGCTGCCATCCTGCCACCAGTCTGTTGACACTGGGGTGGGAGATATCCCGTCCTCATCAGAAATATGCCTTCCTGTCATCACTATTGTTACTACCCACTTATTGTGTCATCATCATTCTTGAGCAGTTTCATCAGTTTTTATCTTTTAGGATCGTAAATACCACATATAGCACTGTCTCTCACCATTTACCAAACACTTCTGTTTCTTTTTCCACACACTGCCTCAGTGATGTTACCAATATAAATCTTCTCTAGATGTTTACTGGGGAGTAAACATTTACTAACATCTCCTGTTGGTACACATGAGAGTGTAGTTTATCCTGTGCTTTACCCGGATGTGAAAGGACCCAGCTGGCCAATTTTATTTTAGCTCTGATAACATGACTTTAGTCCACAAAGTCTTTTATTGTGGGTTGGGGCGATGCTATGCTGGCAAAACATCACAGATCAGAGTCTTGGTTCTGCAAATGTAGCTTTGGCACAGTTCGCAATGCTTACAAATAATGATTAGCCTTTGACTTTTTTCTAGAAATAGCATGCACTGTCATTGTGGTAATAGCTTTAGTCCTCTCGGTAACTCTGTTGTCTGAAGAGGCAGCATAATTTCTCCCTGCTTGACAATACAGTACCCCCAACAGTCTTCCAAGCCATAGCATATATTTATATTTCTTCCGAGCACAGTTGGCTCCTGTTGGAACAATGTCAAAGCCCCCCACGCTCCCACCACACCCGCCTCTTTGAGTGAAATCTTAACTGCCAGCACTCAAAGCCTGTCAATGAAAGGCCAGCTGTTCCCCGCCCTCTGCCGGCCTGCCCAGGCCTCCGTTAGATGCTCGCCTCAATGTTAGGACCCCCCCTCACCCCTCACCCCCCCACCCCCCTCCTAACTCACACACACTCTCACAAACGCACACAGGCAGCCCGGGCTCGTGTGAAAGCATGAAATTCCATTACCGGCAGGCGTCAGGTTACGTGGGCACAGTACCAAGCTATGTCCCCGCTGCTAACGAAGGATGTGGTGAGAAACGTATATGATACATGCTAGCTGCACTTCCAGCATGCAACTAGGGCTCTACACTCTCTTTCACACACACACACACACACACAGTTCTGGAGGCCCCTGGTTGTCGGAGCACAATTCTGTAAAAGTTAACCATATGACATAAATAGAACGCAGCAGTCTTTAATGTTAGTCTCCTCAAGAAAACACAGGCTGCTGGTGGGACCCCTTGGAAGAAATGAAGGCGAATGTGGTCAGCCTACTTTGAGTGTTTTGAAGCTGTGGCTAATCTAACACAGTACGAGGAATGTCACTGCCAATAACAGCCTTTAGAAAATGAAATATAATTACAGCATGTTAACCATGTTGTTCACTCTCGTTTTCAGACATTGACAGCTTGAACCACAATCGCACTAAAACAACAGCCCTACATGTGTGACTACTAGTAAAGACTACTAGTCACTGACTAGGATTTTATTTGATTTATTTTTAGCTATGCTAGCAGCGTGGCTAAATACCTGCAACGCTAATGACGTTCCCATGCTAATGAGTTGAACTAAAATGTAAAAGAAAAACATGACCTACATTGCCTACCTGCTAAACATCAGCAGGTTAGCATGGTCATTGTGAGCAAGTTAGCATGCTGGTATTAGCATTTAGCTCAGTACAGGCTCACACAACCGCTAGCATGGTTTTTCTAACGAGCTTTAAAGTAAAAATCATATGTGTTAATGAGGTTCAGCGTTTGAATCTAGTTGATTAATTTATATTATATATTGTGCACATTATTTAATTACATAAGTAGTTTTTTCGATGCCCTATTATTATTATTATTATTATTGTTATTATAATCCGTACTATTGTCAAAGAAAACATTTATACCTGCAAAAGTCATGTCCTTCAAAGTTGTAAACACAAACATATTGTTGCAATATTATTATTTTTCTATTATTACTAGCCCAGGTTTCCATACAGAGTTTCACATAATAATTTAGAAAACAACTATATGAATATTTGGGCATGATTTGAATATTTTGTATTTAGTAAAATGATTAGCCTACATCCTTTTCTTAATGGTTTCCAGCTTTGGGAAAGTTCCCAGTGTGTTTGTTCACAAGTTGTTCAAATGCTGATTACCTATCTAGGATAGCATAGTTACAAGATAGCTTCCAGTTCTATCATATACAATATGCCAGTTTTATTGTATATATTAACTTTAATTATATCATGCATGGCAACAAAATAGCCTATTGTAGATAGATAGCACACTGTTGTTGCAGATAGTAGTGCTGATGTTTGTGACGGAGTGGAAAGATGGGTTTCATTTCCACACGTGGGAGGCATGCTCTGCATAGCCTGAGGATACAAAACCAGATATCTTTTTGCGTCAGCTCATATCACTTCTTGAATCTCGTCCATCACAGGCTGCGTTTTTTTCGACATGTTTTTTTCTTTCTCCTACTCTTTCCTCGCGTTTCTCTTTGTCAGAGTCGGGTTAGCTTTAATGAGTGGACTCCATTGTTACTTGGGGCTGCCGCCTGCTTGCAGCTGTGGATGAAACTATCTGGCATATTTGGCATGGCGCCCGTCTTCGGCCTCAGTTTCTAACGGTAGGAAGGAGGAGGAGGAGGAGGAGGAGGCGGAGGCGGAGGCCAGCACATTGGATGTGCTTGATGTGGACTGATGGACAGCAGACAGCTTGCCATGTCTGCAGGAAACAAGAGTGCTTTTCTATTCTACTCAGACGGGAGTCCATGTAAACCAAATGCTGGTGGAGAAGGACAGGGCATTACAGTAGATGGGAGATTGTTTCCATGACTCATATAGTATAATCTGCTTTTACAATTTTCATGTATGTGACAACATCAGACTGCAGTGTAAACTCTACCTCAACCTGTGGGCACCCCCGTCCCCTCAGTCATTGTTATGGCCCATCACATGCTGCTGACAGTCAAAACACGATGAGCCGTCTTATCGTTACTTTGTTTTGCCCAAGTTTGTCATGGGCTTTCCTACTACCTGTGGGACTTTATAAATCATCTCTGACATCAGCTGAGGCTCCCATAGTCCTCATCTTTGAGCCGGATGAAGGTGATGGAACTTCTATGTTAACACATTGCCCAGATCAGATAATACGTAACTTGTGAAGTCATCTACAGTGTCTGCTGTTTAGCTCCATTGAGCTCTCTAAGCAGCACTGTGAGAGCCACGGCACAGCCACCACCCCTACTGAGGAATGAGTTGAATATAACTGAGTCAAATTTTCACTACACAGTACATTAAAAGTAGGGCTGGGTAATAAATTGATATTATATTGATATCGTGATATGAGACTAGATATCGTCTTAGATTTTGGATATCGTAATATGACACAATTGTCAATATTGAGGTATTTGGTCAAAAATATTGTGAGATTAGATTTTTTTTTCATATCACCCAGCTCTGCATTAAAATAAGATTAAATTGGTAGTTGATTTTTCAATTTGAAAATGCTTAAAAGCCTCCTTCAAATCACGATTTTAATAAAAAACGATTCTAGCCCTAGCTTGAAGGAGATAATTATTCAGCCTATTCAACCATTCATTTTCAGGACTGAAATTTGTGATAGGTGTGTTATTACACAGGGCCACTATCACTACAGTTATAACTGATTAAAACATGGCAACAATGCTGTCAACGCTAACTGAAGATCTGACGTTTGGTAGATGCAAAATTCTGCGTTTTTAACCTTTGTAACTAAAATGTCATGTTGCACTGTTAGCTTGTATCACTGTCTCTCTAAAATGAATACACATGGAGTAGGAATTGGAAAGTCTTGAAATTCCAATAGCTGGGAAGTTTTACGTTTGTTCCAAAACATTGTAAGGGCTTGACAGTAAGCCAAACAATCTAGAACATTTGGAAAAGTAATTGTTGAGTCTTAGGTAGTTATCAGCATTCATATTGTCGTATTGTTTTGTGCTCAGCGGCAATAACATTCTTGTAGTGGCTCGGTCGCATACATTAGGCAGGCATATAGAGCTCAACAGTGTGGTTCCGGAAGTAAACGAGCTCCCAGCTTGTGAAACAAAAGTCTTTTGCTCCTGTAGAAGCCAGAAGTCCGAATGAAAGCTACCTTGTTTTCATGTTTAATGCGCAATCTTATTGAAAAATACTACACTACCCACAATCCTAAGCATAACAGCGACGTCTCTTGGTGGATTGGTGGAGCTCGCGGTTACCATGGAAATGTTTACCAAACCTGCAAACGGCTAGAGCGAGCTTCTTCCGTTGAAGTCTATGATCGTTTCTGTACACAGTATTGTACCTTTGCCTTTTTTTGCCGTTTTCAAAATGGTATTTTGGGCCAAATCAAATGTTTTATATTCATGATTCATCTCGTAGATGGTTGGCTTGGTTCCAGGCTTCAAACTCTTTATATAAGCATTTAATGAAACGTCAATGGAGATATTGTACGGGGAAAAACACTTCCGAAACCAGAGCCTTTAAAAAAAGTGGGCGGTCACTGAGCTCTATGGAGATTGGTATCATAAAGTCCAGTAAGTCTAAAGATTTTCGTCATGCTCAGTGGTTTTGGCTGCTGCAGGAGATTTGACCCTGCTGCCTGTCTTTTGTGTAGCTTGTGTGTACAGTATGTCGTGTTTGTGAAGTTTTTATGCCACTCTGATCAGCAGCAAAGCGGGCTACTGTAAGTGGCTGGGGTGGAAATAAAGGATCGGGATGAAAGGGGCCAGATTACATATTCATCTGGCCCGTTTAGTGGAAGCGAAGCCTAGAGAGATGCCTGTCAAAGCACACTGACGGACCCATGATTACACACAGGTGCAACTGTGAGACGCACACATGCACACATTTCAATCTCTCCCCCTCTATCCCTTCCTGTCTCTCTGTTTCAGACGCTTGTGTTTCGCCACCTTCAGCTTGGTGTGTTTTATCGCAGGCCCTCATCTCCCTGGTCTTGGCGCGTTTCTGCATGTACAGTCTTTGTCTCTTATCGCCAATCTACCTTCCTTATCAGTTCCCTTTTATGTGCAAGTTTTGTTCTTTTTTTCCTGGTCTGTTGCCGGCATGCTTTTATTTTTCCACTGTTGCTCATAATAAAGTCCTTCATAGGACGGTCCTGCTCCCAGGCCAGTGATGTTTCTCTCCTCACTGAGAGACAGTTTAAAACAGGAGGGTGCCAGTGAGGGCGTTTATGCTATGAGGGAGAAACAGAGTGGTTTAGATACAAAAAGGACATGTTATATTTATAAAATGGTTATATGTGAATATGCTATGTTCTCCAATAGGGCTGTCCTCGACTTAAGACATTTTTAGTCAATTAACACTCATGAGTTTGTCGACTAATTGATTAGTTGATTTAGTTAACAGATCTGTGCGCTTTGAGTGGTTGTTAAGTCTAGAAAAGCGTAATATAAATGCAGTCCATTTACCATCTGTCAAACTGAGTTTCTCCACAAAGAATCATGCAAAAGCACCACTTTAAAGCTGGTCTTTACCAGAAATGTGCTCAGTTTCTTAGAAATAAAACATTCAGCAATAAAAGGCATACAGATTGGACTGACTAAGACCAAAACAACATATTAGTTGACTAATCGACTAAGAGGGTGCAGCCCTGTTGTCAAATGTACAAATCTGAACGGATGTTTGCACTTTAGAAAAATACCTGAAACTTACACTTTCTTGTAATGGTTTCCTATAAAGGTGTATCGTTTATTGTCCTGTATTATTTTGTTTAGACAAGCGTAAGTGGTAGCAGGATAGTTTGGTCAGGAGTGGGAGCTTCTCTTCTTCTTCATGCATGAACAAAACACTTAAAAGATTATTCCACCGGGTTAGCATTGCTGTATATATATATATATATATATATATATATATATATATATATATATATATATATATCCTATAACATTGTCGGAACGGAAATCTTAATCAAGGAACAAAATGCAGCAGAACCAGAGATATCATCCTTTTTAATAAATACATCCTCCAACTTTTTTCACATATGCAGTAGTCCTCCCTGTAGACCTGTAAACAGACTTTGATGTGTGAAATCGTTGGAACGTTTAAGCATCAGCAGAAACATCACTGGACTTGTGATGATTGTGAAATATATATTGTAGGATGGGATATTTCACTTAATGGAGCGTATTTGTTTGCCTCTCTTCAGATGAATTCAGTTAGCGGTGCATAGAGTCTGAAATCCACCTGTTTGGCTGCACTGACTACAACAGTGTGTGAGGGATCTCTGGTGCCCTCTCTCTGTAGACCCGCTGGGCTCCATGTTTACAGATGGCCAACCTGCTCTGCATTACTGTCAATTATTGTCAAATCCACACATTATTGAGAACTAGTGTATTGATACAACTGTTTCTTGCAAGTTTTCAGAAATGCTGTGGTGGAACAGCGGCATGCAAACTGTTTGCATGGTTGCTTTTTTTGTCTAAAAATATGAAATAATAAAAAGCTCTTCTGATTTTTCCCTGGAAAGACTGCAACACCATTCTAGCCTCCTTCCATGCAGTGGACCTTTGATGCACTGGCTTAAGATATTCTCTCATGTGGAGGAGTCAGTTTTTGAAAACGTTATGTATGAGTATGGTCAGCATCCTCATGGTGACAACAAGACTGCAGGAAGTCACTGCACCCGGGCAATAAATGGTCCCACACATAAGTCCCCGTATAACTGCCCCACTTTGTTTTTGTACAGATTCAACTGGGAGACATAACGTCTTAGATTATGAGCTTTCATAGAGGTGCTGGTTCCAATAGGCACATTTTGTTACCTGTGGACATAACCAGGCTAGCTGCTTACCACTGCTTCCAGTCTTTCTGCTAAGCTAAGCTAACCCTTTCCTGGCTTTAGCTTAATATTTAGCATACAGACATTAGAGTGGTATTGATCTTCTCATCTAACTCTTAATTAGCGTATTTCCCAAAATGTCGAACCAACTCGTTCAAGCTGTGCCAAACACTAAAGCACGGATGCGTGAGGAGAACACAGGGCGCTTTCTACCATGAATCTTGCTCTCCTTGGGGGTCTTGCAGCTTGACAGGCATGCTTTTGATTCATACCTGATCTACCTGCCTACTCCGCTCCCATGTTCTGCCTGATTGGCCTGAAGGGCCTAATAGACGCCGTGCTTCTGAGCGGTAGCAGCTCAGCTGTCCCAGGTCTATGCCTAGGGCCAGATCCATCGCGTGCAACCGCTTCAGCCTCTAATTAAGCTTCTGAAGGGAGCGACAGCTTTTATTGAGAATAGAGATTATTTTTTTTTTTTGCCTCCTTCGTATTCCACACCCCTGCTGCTACAAAGGCAAGAAACTTAATGAAAGGTGCCTTCCGGTTATGTTTTTAGATTTTATACTTAATGTCTTATTGTTGCATTTGTGCATGAAGAAGTATGAGTGTGTGGATGTGATTGTGCTTTTGCATCGTGTTTGGTGGTGGTGGTGGGGGAGGGAGGGGGGCTGGGCTGCAGCCACTGGTTGGGGATGACTCCTCCAGATGATCCTGTGTGTAGCAGCAACAGCGACGCAGCTGGAATTGTTATCTCCTTTGATATTAGGGCTGCATGTAATGTGGAAAACACCCTGGGCCGGCTCCACTTCCTCCTCAGACGATAGGGGTTTCACATGCCAGTGAGTTTTTATAATCCCCTGTAGTTTATTCCACTGAATTCAACCTTAGCTATGTTAAATATTTCCCCATCGCTGTTTTTTTCTTATTCTTTCAAAGGCCCAAAGAAGGATACAGGGATTACATTTTGCTTTGCTCTTTCTCACTCAAATCAGCCACAAACGCAGCTCGGTAATACTTAAGATTGTTTAGTTTGCTCTTGAACACGCTCTTCAGAACAAATCCCAAAGTCAAGGTTTACTGCTTTGAAGTTAATGAATTAAAGGAAATTAATTTGCACCTGTGGTTCAACTAGAAATGTCTGATAAAAGGATGTGTCAACAACTCACTGACCAATTAGGTAGGGCCTGATATGTGGGTTGTATTTTCCTCTGGGCCTTTACCACAGATGATGGCGCTCCCTTGTGATGAATGCCTGAGATTCTTGGTCTGTCTCTCTCTACCTGAACAACATGTACCTTTTTGGAGGGAGGAAGTGCTTTGGATGTCACTGCCCGTCTACCCAGAGGGGCTGCATGTTGAGACACACCCCTCCTCCTCCCGTCCTTCCCTCCCCACCTTCCCTTCACACCCCGCACTGATCTACCAGCCCATCCAGCCCATCCAGCTCTCCTGAGGCGACAGTCCTGTCTCCTTTACTAGCACTGTCTGGCCTGTGGGGTCCACATAATGAGACGAGCACACACTCACCCTAAAACACTGCCAACATCACTTCACCACTCTAAAATAATGCAGACTTTCTCATGCTGTTGTGCGTGTGTGTGTGTGTGTGTGTAGTGTGTAGTGTGTATGTTCATTTGTGACAGAGGAATGTCTTGAGTAAACCACCTATAGACAGTGAGGTCTAGGCAGCTGTTGTAGCTCCCACACAGACATTTGCTTGTATCTCAACACTGACCAATGACAGTGGATGTTCCTTACTGCATCATACAGTACCCAGTACACAAAGCCACACATAGTATATTTAAGGCACCTCCAAGTATTGTGTTTTACATAACTCATCTATGGTTCATCCAGCTTTGGTTTCCTTTTCTTCTGGACATTAAGTGGACAGCTTGTTTCTCTGTTTTTCTTTTTATCATGACCTCCTATTGCCAGTGTCATGATACCACTGGTGGTAACACTAGTTGTTTCCATTTATGTGTTCTTATGCACATTTTGAAGTATTGCATTGGGAATGCTAAATGGAACGGCAAAACTTCCTCAATTGTGCACCTCGATTGTCAAAAAAGTGTTCACTAAATGGGATGGTTGAAACACCTTTGCCCAATAAGTTCTGACGTAGCGAATATTTAACTCATAGGATTGATCAGCTGCATCTTCGGACAGCATGAAACATGGCAAATACTCGCGGCCATGAAAGAACAATTAAAACTTGCTAAACTGAACCAAATTCCTGAAGACCTCTCCATTTCTTTTTATTTTTTCATTTTGTTGTCTTTGGACAGAGCCATGCTAGCTGTTGCTATTATTTATGCTAAGCTAAGCTAACCAGCTACTACCTCCAGCTTCATACTGTACTGACAGATGTGAGATTGGTACCGATCTTTGCATCTAACTCTAGGTAAGAAAGCGAATAAGCGTATTTCCCAAAATGTTGAACTATTCCTTTATGATGGTGTCCGATTGGAAGCAGCCACCCACTTGTATGTTGAATTTTTTGCTTGAAAGAGTCTGGCAATTTGCGTTGTTGTAGCTGACAACTATCCGATTCCTTATTTATGAGGTACTGTATGTAGTTAAAACAGCTGGGGTTTTAGTGGTATACCTTCAGGCGAAGTGATAAATGTTTTCCTGCGTGGGAGGTCGAGAGGGTTGGGCCGATGTTCTGCCCGAACTTTAAAGGAGAGAAAAATCACAGTTAATTAATAATGAATTAATAATGAATTAAAGGTTAAAACAAGAAGGAACAAAAGGCTGGGTGAAGACCTCCCTCTAGCACCGTAAATCAGTGCCTAGTCACTCTTGAGTGTCCCGCTTTGAGGAATTAACTCCCAGTAAAACAGCCATCACATGAAAGACACCCTGGGGCTACGCTGCGCTGAGTAACACAACAAGAGAGCCTCTTTTAGAGTCTTGGCCTTCTGGTCTTTGTACAGCAAATCTTGATGATTACCTTTCATCTTGCTCGTCTGTAGTGTCTGCATTCATTTTCTGAATTGTTCATTGAATTTAAACAGGAATTGGTAAAAGTAGAAAAAAAGCTATGTTTAAGCTTTTTTTTTTTTTTTACATTGAACATTCTCTATGTCTAGAATCAGCATTTAAAGTCAGCTAACAAATAACTTGAACATGTGTTTGGTATTGTTTATAATGAATGCACTATGGCATTAGGAGTAGGACAGTAGGATTAATGATATTTCACTTCTTTGTTAACCTGAGTGACGTGTTCAGCTGGCACCTTGGTGCAAAGCATGTCTAAAGTGTTTGTGTGCCAAGAATCACAGAGAGAGTAGAGATAACCACTTAAGTCATAGAAATACTGCCTAAACTTGAACAGTACAGCAACCTGTGCTATCAGCATGACTCACATCAAGCTTTTTCATATCGCCGTGATAATAAGCTGGCAGAGTGTCAAGATGACTAAACATCTGCTTGAATCACACATGTCTGCTGGTATTGATATAGCAGTTTGTTCTAGGCTGCGGGACTGCTCTTAATACTGAAATACACACAGGGCCACACCTACAGATTACCTAATGCTTTATGAGTTTAGGCAGAAATAATTCCTCTGCAATTTCTGAGCCGAATCCCATGAGTCACCGCTTCGTATAGACGGATGAAATCAATTAAATGGAATAGGGGGTAATGCGGGAAACAAACGCTGGATTAGTGTGTTCAGATTGTGATCATGAGGTCATTTGTCACATAGGAGGAATTCTGTACTGAAAAGTAAGAGTGCTTTTCATTATGTTTGTGTTTTTTGTGCATATGTGGTAAAAGTCAGCACTAATACCACCACCAGAGGCAAACATCTGACTGCCTATTGTCTTTTGTCTTCCATCCAACGTGGTTAGTTAAAGACATGCTTAATCTGACTTAAAATTACATTTTGAATTAAATCAAATGAAATCAGAGGACAAGAGGTTAACCGCAGCACTCGGCCTTGATGTATTAACACATTTAGTAGTTATGGCTAATGTGTTGCAAAGACAGTAGCCAATAATGACTTACACACTTCCAGCATACATAGAGGGGTCCACTTTCTCATATCGGTTGAATGAAAGTCCATTATTAGTTCCGCCAAGGAGGTTATGTTTTCGGTTTGGTTTGTCTGTTGGTTTGTTTGTCTGTCAGCAGGATTACTGAAAACATATTGGGCCGATTTTCATGAAACTTAATGGTATGGTGTAGCACGGGCCAAGGAAAAACCCGTTACATTTTTGGAGTGTATCCGAATAACGTGGGTAAAGAAACCTTTTACAAATAATTTTTCACTTTCGTTAACATTGCAAGATAAGTTATGTGGTGTCGGTATAATCGTTAAAATTGACACTGCATTGACATTGTGAGATAGCTCTCTGAGATGTGAGGATTTGCTGCTGTTGTCTGTTTGATATAATTATAAACTAAACAGAGTTTGTACTATTATTACAAAAGTAAAGTTTAAGTTTATCAAAAAAAGATTGTTTATTTTGTATTGTCAAAGAGCTGTGGATGTGACTTTCTCTACATAATAGCAAAGCCACAAAATAAAAACATGTGCTGTGGATAAGGTGAAAGAAATAATAATATGATGTGGAAAAAGTGGGTGTTCCTTTCCTTTATTTTTACCTTTCAGCACACCGACAGATGTTTAACATCAGCATAACACCCTCTGGAGCTTGTTTTGAGCTGTTTAACTAAACCATTTCATGTTGATGCACTGCCACTCTATCCACTGCTCTGTTATTTTACCATTTATCCTGCAATGATAAGCAGGTGTGACTGGGAATGGGAGGGATGTGACAATCGGGAGGCTCTTAAAGGTCAGGGTCGTTGTTGGTTTGGCTGTGATGTGGTTTACCAGGACAGAGCTGGAGCGGGACACAGTTTGGCGGAGTGGCAGCTGGCCTTTGCCACCCTGCGCTGATTCCTCAAAGGGACAAGCCTGTAAAAGCTGGTTCTGATTTGCGGCCCACCCACATAGCACCACAACTTGAATGGACCTAACTGAGGGAATGCTGTGCTTTCCCTCAGTCTTTATCATTTCCCTGCCAGGAGTTTAATTTTATGCAGTTATTTACTGCGGTTTACAGTGGAGCTGCATTGCTTATTTCCCCTTCTCCTCCTTCTTTCCGCCGGGTGCAGGTGTGTGTGCACTCGACCGAGGAGATGTGTTGGCTTGTCTACAAAGGCTCTGACAAAAAAAAATGGATCAGGAAATACTGGTTCCACTTTATACTGCATCCCTCCCCTCACATGGCAGTAAATGCTACACACCAACCCCCTGACCCGCCCATAGCTGCAGGAAAAGGTGATGAAAAGTTATTGCTACATTTTTGTTGTCACCTGCCCGCTGCTTAGTAGAACATTCCTTTCCAATAGTCTTCAATTAGCAATATACTTTAATGATTTGATTGGTCGGACAGAAGGTAGGAAAAACCCGATACAGGATTTATTTTTTTGTGCCTTAGGCCACGGGTTTTTTAAGCCGAGGAACCCTTAACTGAAAAAGAGAACCCCCTACTACAAGTCTTGCTTTGCCAGACCTTCCTCCACAGCGCTGCAGACGAAGGTCTGGCTAGTCCACACAGCATACCTGGATTGGAGAAAAATGTGCTCTGGTTTATTGGCATTTCTTTAAACCAATCACAATTGTCTTGGCCGGCGCTACACTCCGGACGTAGCAACAGTGCAGCTGCAAAATAGTCTCGGGAAGGAACTTGTTTTGGTGGAACATGTGTACGTTCAAAAGTAGTTTTAGTCGTGCAACAGAAAACTCAGATTCAACAGATAGTCTACCTAGCTGTCTGGATTTACCCTGCAGAGATCTGAGGACAAAAAACGGACATCGGCAAAAAGACATGCATCCAGCGGAATTTCCTGCGGCACCGGAGCAATCTGGGAAGTGGAACGTCGAGGATATAAACTACCCCACTAAATATATTGTACAAAATGAAGTTGCATAATAAACTGGTCATTATTAGCGTGCCATATAAAAACAAAAGTGCAGAAAAGACAATGAAAGCCATAACAAAAACAAATAAAAAAAAAAAAAAAACGAAAGAAAGAAAACCAAACAAAATGCAATACAATATGACCGTTAATAAACTGGTCCTACAATAAAGTGTAGGGCGGCCTAAAGCCTTTATACCTTGTTGCATAGCATACTAAGCTATTAAAATAGCCTACTAATTGTTGGCATGTTTTAATATCAAACATACGTGTAACACCGTGAACCCTTAAGATGAACTCTGTATGTGGATGGCCTTAGTAACTACCTTACATAAAGGCCAGTGAATAGTGGGGATTTATGTTTGCTAATTATATGTTAAATTCATGTTAAGTTTTTGAAAAGACTTTCAAAAAGGCCCCCCTGCAGTAACTCTGAGGACCCCCAGGGGCCCCGGACCCCCTGTTGAAGATCACTGCCTTAGGCGGTTCAGCAGACGAACTTGACTCACATGACAGTTAATAGGCTACTGCAGGACTGTCAGCATTGTGGACCCTCCAGTTGACTCCAGTTTAGACAGGATCCTCGAGTCTCCTTTCATGTCATATGAGGTCACCTTCTTTTGTTTCCACTGCACAAACATACACACACCGTCACAGAGACGCACAGATGCCCATGGTCGTCACACCCTCGGGGCCAGAGGAAGGAGACCCAGCAGAGGAAGTGTAGAACATAGATCATGTTGCAGGGCCAGCCAGGTCTTTATTGTAAAGATGAGTTGATCTGTCTCTGTGAATGGGCCTTGTTTCTGTCAGGAGGGTCCTGTTTGTTGCGTAGACCCCTGGACCTGCCTTTAGGCGCTAACCGCAGAATGCCACAGTGGAAATTAGAATTCCTTTGTAATTCAGAGGAATGCCATTCATGAATTTGTGACTCGAAAATAGATACTGGACCCAGTGATTCATGACATTGTCATTTTGTTTATGGTCTGACACATTTTGACACATTAACCAGCATGTCAGTTTTTAAGGTTTAATTAAAAAAAAGGTTGCAAAGGTCCCCCCAAAATGTGTTTTTTAATTAAATTAATTTATATGAATTTTGGTTCCAGGGATCAGGGACAACATTGACAAATACCATATTCGGCATTTAATGATAGATAGCAGCAGCTGGGTATTGGTAATCAATACCTTTTTAAGGTATCCTCCAAAATAGTCTGGATCAACTGAAGTTAGGGCTGCTCGATTATGGAAAAAATAATAATCACGATTATTTTGGTGAATATTGAAATCACGATTAGAATTAGAGAAGATTAAAATAGTATACAAAAATAGTCTTTTTTTTTCTCGATTGTACTATTTTGGTGATCGTTGGGAGCCAAAATCGAAATTGAAATTCAATGAATTGCACAGCCCTAACTGAAGTACATTTCCAGGATAATTGTCTGACATGTCCCTCACCTTGCGCTCTCTGTGTGTTGCCGTTCTCAAACTCTGTTCGCTTCGTGAAACAAAAATAAACTTCAAGCTAGCAACCTACATGCTAAAAATGGTTAGTTTTGAAGAAAATTTGGATTGTGCAATAACTCAGGCATGCTTGGTTCTTTCAGGGAATGATTGTAAAGATTTACAAAGAATATGTTTACTGGGACATTTGGGACCGATTGGTGGGATTGCTGTGGATGAAGTAACGTTACACATGGCGATACACTGGTAAGAGTAATTATGTATAACCATATATCTAGCTAATTTAAATAGCTCACGTTACTGTATTGTGTCAACAGTTCACTTTATTTAATATTGTATGTGGCGTTTTCTTTTCCGGGGTGCAAATGTTCCACCAAAACAAGTTCCTTGCTGAGACTATTTTGCAGAGCCACCATCGCTGCGTCCAAAGCTTAAAGCCGCCCAAGACAATTGTGATTGGTTTAAAGAAATGCGATGTTGAGACTATGTCCAAAATAACTCAGTACCAAGTAGTTTAGAAACAGCTCCAGTCAAACGATACGTGCATCTGATCCTTATAGTACCCAGATATAGAAATTACTATTTGTATGGTTTTGCTCGCAGCCAGTCACGCAAGTGTTCTTCAATTTAATGTGCCATGAGATTGGCCCACTATCACAACAGCAACAACCCATACAGTCTGTAGTGTGGTGAAGTCAAGCATTGTGTATTTGATGGAGTTGGCAGTTTAGCGTGACAAGATGCCACCTAAACGTTTGAAAGTATGAATATGGAAGAAGTGGTGATGACATTTTACCAAACTGAATGATGGGTATTGAATAAAGTAGAAAAAAGTATTATTTAAAGTACTCTATTGGTATCGGTATCACTATAATAGTACTGGTATTGGTACTGGTACCGTTATTTTTCAAATGATCCCCTGCCCTATAGATAGCTACAAAATACACAATGAAAAACAAGAACAATACAGACGTTTTTTATTTTTTATTTCATGGGACCTTTATTAAAGTCTTGGTTTGAGACTATTGTTTAGGAATGCACGTAAATCCTGAGCCATACTCAAAGTTCACAGCTGTGATGTTACCCTTCATTATGCATACAGTAAGTAGAGTAAATACGTTTTCTAACCTGCTTTTTGGTTACTTCTTCATTTTCATTATCAATTAATCTGCAGATTATTTTCTCGATTAATCAATTGATTGTTGGTGTAAAGAAAAGCCACAGTTTCCTAAAACTCACGATGACATCTTCACGTCTTGTTTTGTCTGACTAACAGTCTAAAGCTACATCATTTACAATGATATAAAACAAAGTTGAGCAGCACATTCTTATACTGTATGTGAGAAAGTGGAACAAGCTATCTTTTGGAAAACATGACTCAAATGATTTATCAAAATAGTTGAAGATTTATTTTCTGTCAATCGATTAATTGTCTAATCTCTGCATACCACGATAAACATCATGGTTTCTTTGGAAAGTATAGCAACATTGGACAAATCTTGGTATTGTTAAATAATGTGTGGCTATGCAACTTTCCTTTCTCTGGTAGCATAGTGTCTGCCAGCTGCAGGATCCCTGTATTGAATAAAGTCTCCATGTGATTCTAGCCCTCCTGGTGGCAGCCCGCTGGTGTTTACGTGCTCAAGGCTAGGCTGGTCAGGACTGTGAAATTGTAAGCAGGGGATATGCCCTTGAGGATTGCCGACTCTCTCTATGTCTGTCTTTGATGGCCAAGGCTTGTGTCCAGAGCCGTTGGGTTAGCCACCATATTAGAGAACAAAGAAGTGCCAGCGATAAATCTACCCCTAAAGACTAGGCAAGGACACAAGGGGGAATGTCTTAATGGGGCCCAGAAGAAAAGACTCACAAGTGAAGAGACTGACCCCATGAAAAGCTGAGATTGAAATAAATATTCCATCAGGAAATGACTTAAGGAGCTCCCTGGAACTGACCCCAGACTGGTTTAGTCATATGCCAGAGGCTAAAAGACAGTAGCAAAGTAAGGACGTCAAACTTTTCTGTCAGGGACATACCTTCTCTTGGCACTGAGGATTCAGAATCTCTGTTTACAATGAACCCAAGCCAATGATAGTAAAAAGGAAAAAAAATGCACGCAAAACTGGAGTGGAGTCTGGGTTCGCCTGTGATTGAATTGAGAGGCCTTCTCTGTTGCTGCCAAATATCCGCAGAAAAACACCAATGTTTTGTCTGCTGGCCCAGAGAGCTCCCAGGTTAGGAGGAGAGTACAAGGCATGGCTGAGGTAGATGAACCGCTGTTGCTGTTTTTTTTTATGTACCTTTCCCTACTGTCTAAGCTCTGTCTCGCTCTCACTGGGAGCCAGTAGTGGAGCGTTGCCCACTTGTGGTATCGGCTGGCCCCTAAATCACAGACAGACTGTCCCTGCTGGAGAGATTTATCTAACGGCAACCAGAATACAGCAGCAGACCTGCCCCGCCAGGCGGCACAAGTACCAATTTAAAAAGCTTCCCTATGATATGACAGCGAAGTGGTGATGACAGGCCGCGCTCTGTTCCGGGCTCCCCTACCTTTCATCCCACAGAATACAGAGGGAGAGAGCGGGAGACTGCTGAAAGGCCTTTAAAGTAGGAAGTAGGGCACCATAATGTTGCCGCTGCGGTAGAAGGACGCCTTGTGTTTTGGTGTCTGAGGCAGATCGAGTCTGGCTCAATACACTGGACATACTCTTACCCTTCTGTAATTATGCGCCAAATATATTTTAATGAGGAACGATGTCTAAATAAATGTCATTTGTGCAAAGCCATTTTGTTCTCTAGAGCCTTTGGAGTATATTTTGGATGTTGCTCTATCTACGTTATTTTTTTTTTTCTTCACCACTGGCGCCCAGACAGAACTACAGTAGGTGAATGCTGCGGAGTTCGTTCACCGGACTCGGGACTGTGTACTGTGTACTGATGTCCACAGACTCTTCCTACTGAGATGGCACTGTTCTGTGAAAATGAAAGCCCTCCAATGGCAGACAGCAGCAGCAGCCACGGCTCAACTTTAATTTGTTAGTGTCTGTGTGTGTACTGTATACATACGGTTACCAAGTAGGACAGGTGATTTATGTGTATATACACTATACTAGACTTTTATGAGTGTGTATATATGGAAGTGTTTCATGGTAGCGGTGTTGAGTGTGTGCTGCTATTAGAGAAGGCAGATGTTATCATACAACCTTCTGCATCCAGTATTTGAGACTTCCGGCACTGAAAAGCACTCATGTATTTACAGAAATAGGTCTAACTATCTTTAATTTAATCACATTTGCGGAGAGTATGGGGTATAGGAGGGTATGGGTGTAACTGTGTATGTATTCACACTACCCTAAACCACTTGGTATGGGACGTTCAGATTGGTACTGAACATAGTTTTTGTTAAGTACACCAAATAATAGTGTTTGGAGTCTAATAAAGCCTAATTACAGTTTGCAGTTTGACGCACGAGGAATTCAAAATAAATTCAAAAGAACATTTTGGCTGTTAGCTAAACACGGTTCGTTAGTCAGGTTAGAGCAGTCTGTTTAGCTAGAATTACCTTCAATGCAAATGAGAAGCCAGAGTAGGGAATAAACTAGAGAGAGCAGAAGTGAAAGTGTAACATCCGGGGACTGGAAGTTCAAAACAAAAAAATAAAAAAGCGTTGCACAACCCCGGAGATTTCAAAGCAAAACGGGTTCAGAAGTGTTTTCAAATTTCTCTGATTTAGGGGCTCTGAAACATCAGAGCAGTGTGAATGGGAGGTGTAAAAGTAGCAAAAGATACAGTATTAATTTTTAAACCAAAACGTATAATACATAATATGTAAATGTAGCCTTGGTGAAGCCAATCGGGGTAAAAAAATTACGTGCGCTGCCACTGCCTATTTTAAATACTAACAAAATGATCTATCATCTAACTTGTAGTTAAAATCACAAATTCTAATTGAATGTGCTGTAGTAGACCCTCACTTATTTTAGAATATGGATAGCAAACCCAAGCACCTGCTTCACTTTCTCAGAAAGACAGATGATATGCAATGCAAGTTTGCACTGAGTTACAAAAGCTAGTGGAGCAGCAGCTAGCCAGGAAGTGGCAGTGTCACCTGACAATACTGCTACTTGCTGAAAGTGGATATGTTAATTTGTTTGCATATATTAAAGTAGTATGAATAAAATGTAATTTCTTTCATTTAAAAAACCCATGTGTATTTGTTTCAGTGTGTCTCTCTCTCTCTCACTCACACACACACACACACACACACACACACACACACACACACACACACACACACACACTGGTTGTAGGAGAGAGTGGTGATCCAAAGGGCAGCAGTGTTTACCTGCCCACTTGAGTGGATTCCTCAGCCGGCTGGCTCAGACGCTGAGGTAGAGGCTCCGGTGCCTGCGTGTCTACTGTCTACACCGGAGACATTCTTTGCCTGATATCACTGCCGCACGCTCAACAAAGATGTTGAAAGGCCATATTGAAGCAGGAACAGGAGTGGAGGGGTGGGGGGTGGGCAGAAAAGGGAGGGTGGGAGGGAGTTTGAGGAGATCGGACTCGACTCATAAAACTGACTATCATCAGCAAGGCCGGAAGCCTTGAAGTGTCGGGCATGCAGAGGGAGAGAGCAGGTGTGTGTGTGTGTGTGTGTCTGTGTGTCTGTGTGTGTGTGTTCATGTGTTGAAGTGAGTGCATTTGTGTTTGAGTAATAGATAGTGTGTGTGTTCCAGCCTGGCAGACATGGAGCTGGGCTGAAAATGCACACATACTGTACATGCTGTGTTTTGAGCTTGCATTCATCTCACCTCCCCAAACAAAGCAGCACTTACCGGTCACCAGTTCAGATCAAGCTGTCTTGCTTAATCACACAGTAGTAGTAATCACACACACACACAGCGTGTGTGTGCGTGCGTGTGTGTGTGTGTGTGTGTGTGTGTGTGTGTGTGTGTGTGTGTGTGTGTGTGTGTGTGTGTGTGTGTGTGTGTGTGTGTGTGTGTGTGTGTGTGTGTGTGTGTGTGTGCGTGTGTGCGCGGGATAGGGAGATGAGGCGACTTCAAAGCGTCATGGCAACATTCTCTCCGCCCAGCCTGTTTACACTGCTCAGTGGAGTCTGCATTCCTCTGTCTCACTTTTCCATGGCATTCCACGAGGAGCTCCCTGCTCTTGGCCGCGTGCCCACGCCTCAGCGATGTTTACCCCAACACCCTCTCCCTCCACCACTACCCATATAGTGCATATATACTTCTGTACACACAACTGTACACTGCATTTGGCCCGTTAAAACAAGAAGCAACCCAGCTGGCACTGCAGCACACAGCACCTCTCAGCAGGGCACCTTCAGCGAAAAGGAGGGAATAGTCTGAGGTGAAGGGAGGAGATTAACAGTAGACCTCGGATTTCCGAGTACTAAACTCGGACAACCACCGGGTACCCCAAGCTCAAAATCTAACATGGATGCCCTGTGCATCAACAGTAATGAAAGCTGTAGTAATACAGTTATTAGCACTCTTATTTGTGTCTCACTATATGTCGTACACACAGTCCTGTCCAACTTCTGTCTGTGGATATGTGCTATGCTCTTTGTATGCACAAAAAACAGCGTAATGCAATTTTATCAACTAGTATTGCTAACCTGGGTAGAGCTAATGAAAACAATAAAAATCAGAGTTGTAAATGGAATGCGTTCAACTCGGGTGTGACGTCATTCCCAGCTCCGGCTTCTGAGTTCTGAATGGAACGCACAATAAACCTCCCTTCTTCCTTTTCTCCCCCTCCCCCTGACAGACTCAGGTAGCTATCCAGACGCACAAATGTCAGTCCGCCTCTAGTCTCGCTTTGCCAGACCCTCCTCCAAAGCACGATGGAGGAGGGTCTGGCTACTCCACACAGCATTCAGGGATGGGAGGAAAACGTGCTCTGGTTTAATGGCATTTCTTTAAACCAATCACAATCGTCTGGGGTGGTGCTAAGCACCGGAAAAAAAAAAGCCACGATGCTGCTGCAAAACAGGCTCGGAAGGAACTTGTTTTGGTGGAACATGTGTATGTTTAAAAGTTGATTTAGTCGTGCAACAGAAAACTCAGATTGGAAAGATAGTCTAGCTAGCTGTCTGGATTTACCCTGCAGAGTTCTGAGGAGCAGTTAACCATAGTCCTCAGAAATCCACCGGAGTTTAAAATGCCAACACAAAGGAAGCCCAAGGCAACGCGTATCCGGCCTAAATGAGTGCGTCAAGGATATATAGACTAGTCCGCGTCCCACCGACATTGGACAGAAACATCTGCGCTGGTTTGTCTTGAAAAGCTCTCAGCACATTCCCTGACCATAAATCAGGCTGCTTCAACGCTCGCCTCAGAGCCATAGTGAAATATAGCAGCAAAAAAGAAAACAATTACGCCGCCAGTTACAAGGTGTGTTGCAAGCAGTCGGCGGCCACATCAGAGAAGTTTGCTGCTGATGTTTTCATGACTATTTACTGTGGGGTTGCTAAGGATGCATCATGTGTATGTGCCTTGCAACACAGTCACATAAACATTTGCAAAGAGTAAAAATAACATGTCGTGTTTACTCGCCTTTTGCCTTTATGGCTGCATTTCTCCAACATCGGCCGCAGGTGATTATGGGATTCCCTGTGGGGTGGAGTGGAGGGACCGTGGCAGACAGTGACATCTGTGGAGAAATATGTCTTTTTTTTTTTTTTTTTCTTTTTTTTTCTCCTTTCCACGGGATCCTTCCCTGGATTAAATTAGAGATCCTCCATAACAGAATAGTAGTTAATGACAAGTGCACAGTAAAAAAAAATACTCATCTGAAAGAGTGCCTTTATGGAGTTTTCATCTTAAAAAGAGATACTGGAGAGATCTTTCTTCTTTCTTGATTTCGTCTCTCCACGAAAATAAGATTTAAGACTGAACATGCAGCCGCATGACTTGTTAGTATGGAAAGGTTTTGCAGTGTGTAATGTGTGTACATACTTGAGGACAGATGTTAAAGGAATCAACTGTGAGGAAAGAGGAAGTCAGTGGGTTAAGTCATTTTTGTCATTTGTTTTGAGCAGATGGGAGGATGGGGATGCCTCACAGGGTATTTCAGGGGAAATGATTTACGGTGTAAGCCCTAACCCCTCGATAACTGAGCTTTACATTTCTCTGCAACCGTTAATAGTTAATTCACGTTTCAGTTGTGTTAAGCAGCAAACAGGTGAACCACACCTGCTGACAATATTGGAAAACTGCATGATCCATCATACAGAGCCACATGTCAGAACTTATATTTCACTTATAAAATCAATTTAAAGCAGTACTTAGCATTTTAAAATAGCACTTGCAGTATATTCAACGTATGAAAACTATAGGAAAATCTGATAGTAAATAGGGGACAGTTAGTCACATACTTCAAACGTGATGTCCATGTATGCTCTTTATTCACTTATTAAATGTCTTGATTTTAAATGGCTGTTTTTATAGTTAAGAGTTTTCAGGATGTCCCTGTCCCCACGCAGGGCTGCATCTCTCACTGTACAGTGGCATTCATTTTAAGTCCAGAAGCTGCGTTTAGGGTTTAGAGCTTTATGAGGCTGACTGGAAGAACAGTTGGAAAGCTGGAGCAGCAAGAGGAAGAGAGAAGGGAGAAAAACAGCTCTCTGTCATATGCCATAATAAAGTCTGACCCCTCTTTAAGAACATCATATTGTCACAGACGAGGCTTGTACGTGGGGGTGTTCAAGATGGAGGGGGGGACGACCTGGGATTGCATTTCCAAATGAAAGAGGGATGTTAAAAACACCCCCAGCAGGCTACTGTTCTTTTTTTTATGTGCACCTGTCTCTCGTTAAAGAGAGCCACACTCTGGTGTCACCGTCCTTACCGTCTGTGTAGAGTGCAATTTTTTTCTTTAGCCACGCTAGCAGCATTCATTGTTCCCAGAGGATGAATCCTACCGACTTGGCTGGCGATCCTCTTGCACCATCATCAAGTCGAAATGTTCCCTTATCAAGTAAAATATCTCATCATCTGCTGATGGATTGTTTTATGACTTGGTGTAAATCCATGGTTCCCAGACCACGTATCCTAATAACCTTTTTATTTTTATTTTTTAACCCTGACCTTTCCTCTACTGTCACCATGTGGACATTTGTAGTTTTCTGTTAAATGTGTTTACAACTGCTGGATAGATTGCCATGGAATTTTGGTACCGATATCCAAGACCCCCTCAGGATAACATGTGATAACTGTGGTGATCACTTCAATTCGTTCAATACTTTGGTTTGTGATCAAATTATTGCAAAAATCAATGATTTTCCCATCAGCCTCCCCTGTACTTATAATTAACAAATGGTAGCTTGCTTACACACAACAGTAGGTGGATGGAAAGCCTTTTGGCTAATGCTAGCTCTGCCGTGAGTTAATAAAGCATTACATTACTAATGTAAAGCTTATGTATAGTCTGTAAAATGGGCACTCTGACATGGATACAATTTAACAATCATAAGTCCAAATACACAGTAGTCTCACTACACAAAGTCAATAAAAAGCTCATCATTGACAGTAATTTGGTACATATTAGCTCATAACAGACTTTTTTGTCCGTTGCTTTGTCTCTCCTCCTATAATTTGGAGTTCCCTTCTGTGAACACCCTGCCTCATTCTCCAGGCTAATCTCTTTCCACATAGCTGACCTTAAGTTCCCAACCGTAAATGATTGACACATTGAAAAGTGTGGGTTTTCTCTCTGACTGATGTTGTGGAACCTGAGAGAGTTGGAGAGTGGTCCTGCAGGCCAGGGCCGGAGGAAGCCTGGAGGACGTGTGGATGTGGCCCCCGTGTCTACAGGGAAGAAGGATCACTGCAATACTAACAAACTGCTGGGTTACCAAGCCACTGGCTTGTTATGACAGGGAAGTGCTGTGTTTATGTTTAACTCAGAGCTTTGAAATGTATAGCGTAGTGCTTGCCTGAGGCTGATGGAGTGGCCCTAGTTGTTGGTGGTGTGTATGTTTCGGTGTGCGTGTAATGTGTTTGTGTAAAACCACGGAACCTGTGCAGGAAGTGTGGAAAGGACACAGGGCTCCATCGTTGAGCGGTTTCCATGGGGATCACAGTGCAGCTAAGACACTTTACCTGTCGAGTGGCTCTAAGGGCCAAATCACCACACAGAGAGAGAGAGAGAGAGAGAGAGAGAGAGAGACAGACAATGATTATAAAAATTGGTGTAATGTGCTTCGTGGCACTTAAGGGCAATTTATGCTTTTGCGTTAAACCGCCGCCATTGGTACCTATGTAGGTACGTGCAGATACTGACACTAAGCCGGACCTTACGGCGTAGCCTGACGTGCAATTTAACTACACGTCGCGGCGACCCATTTCGTTTCCGGGTTTTCCTTCTCCATAAACAACATGAAATCAAGGAGAGGGTTAACTTTTCCTGCTACAGCTTACCGGCAGGGGAGACACTTTGTTTCTTTCACTATGACTCTAGAGTTGCTACTCGCTCCGAAGCTAATCCCTTTCACTCTCTCACTTGCTCTACCACACACTCCCTGTACACACATACCGTACATGCCGGCCCTGCTATTCTTTTAAAGTGATCAACGCACACACAGCTCTGCGTGGAGCCTCCGCAGAACCATAAATCAGACTACAAACAGGACTGGAGAGGGGTCTGAATGTAACAACATACGTATCTTCTTATGCCCTCATCCACAATAATGGCCACAATCCCCTTCAACTGGTCAGTAGCTTGACAGTATTTGATATTTTAGGTTTGTTGTAGGGGGGCAAGATATATCGACTCCATATCGTTAACACGTCAGCGCATGGGGCCACTACTTGACAAACCCTGTGGAGTGTACCCACTACGTGACAAACCCTGTGGAGTGTACCCACTACGTGACAAACCCTGTGGAGTGTACCCACTACGTGACAAACCCTGTGGAGTGTACCCACTACGTGACAAACCCTGTGGAGTGTACCACAGGTGGGCATATTTCAACAGAGGGACAGTGTAAGTGAAGAAATAGATAGAGACAACAAAACGGAATAAATCAGAGAAGCAAAAGAAAAGTTGTGTGCTGTTCTCTTTATTTATTTTATACTGTCCAACCAGTAAACCATGTCCTGTTCTGTAGACATGGTCCTTATTTATTTATTCATGTTGGACCAGTCCAATATGACCGTCAATTGAAATAATCCTGGTGTTGTATTTGTTATGAATCTATTTTGATGCCTTTTCCCGTAACTTTTGTAATTTTACATAGGTTTAAAAATATCTAAATTAATATCGATATCACAATATTCATAATCGATATCGCAATATCACTTTTTGTCAATATCGTGCAACCCTGGTTTGTTGCCACATCCATAGATTTCAGTTTATTGCCTTATAAATGTCATGCATATTCAGCTTCTTTTTTTTAAAATGTACTGAGTACACTTTACAAGTGCTCATCATCTTTATGGTTTCCTGTTTGCTGTATGTTTGTCACATCGGTGCTCGCAGGGTGTGTCCCTCCGACTGTCCATTCAACTTTAAGAGTGCTCTCAAATAGGGCAATATTACTCCCCCACTCAGCTCTAAAATCCAGCATATTCCATGACTTTCAGACACGTCTGAATGAAAATCTGAAGCACAGATCAAAGAACAGGTGTGGCTGGACATGGTTTGGCGCCTTGGTGCACACTGTGCAAAGTTCATCCTAGTTAAACTTTTGTGCAGCATGTTATGATGAAACCCTCGTACGCCTACTAGAAAAAAAAAAGAGGAAATGATTAATTTGAGTAAGAGTTTATTCCCCTTATGTGGCACTCCACCAGTACAAGTACTCGGCAGCTTTGTTTAACGACAACATTCAAGCTCACTCCTCAGCTTCCTTTCTTTAATTCCAACTCCTCTTCCCTCTCCAGTTTCTTTCTTCTCTCTTGTCTAATCCCTTTTATAGAACAGAGAGACAGTCTGACGGGCCTGGAGTTTGGGGGGGAGCACTCCTACTTAAAGAAAGCGCCTGGGCAAATTTGGGACTGGTGGTAATTATTTGGGCCTCATTATGGGATCACGTTTCCCCAAGTCATTCTCTGTGGTAACCGTTACTGGATATGGGGCTGACGCTGTCAATAAAGCGGGTGGAAAGATGACACGCCTTTTGTTTTGACAGGACCAAAGCAGTAATGGCTCCTGTTCGTTTGCATTTGCAAATAGAAGGAGAGGCGAGGGCCTCAGAGCCCACTTTTCCAGATGCCCGTGACAGAGAAAGACACTGTGCTCCGCTCGCCTGGCACCGAGCAACCCGGCGTCACTCTCATATCAGCCTTTCATGTAAATCTACTTAGCGTAGGGTCATGAGATACACGCCTGTTTTAATCGAGGAGTGCGGTATGAGGAATGTACTGTGTGTCTGTGTCATCTATGGCACAGAGAGCTGGACTACAGTCTGTGTGTAGAAGCCAGCGATGCTTGATTGTTGGTCCAAGGACGGATAGGATATTTGAGAAAAGGCTTGGCTTTCAGCGAGCGCCCGACCCCCCCCTCCCCCCAACCCCCCTCCCTCCACCGAAGTAGCCGCCGAGACTTTTAGACACACACTCCCACACCCAGCCCTGAGTGACTCACTCCCCTGCAGGACCACAGAGGGACTTTTTTTTGCACCAGTGGATCAGTAGACACACACTCATGCACGTATATGTTCACATGCAAGCACATGCTCAGGTGCCTCTAGCAATAATACATAGCTGCGCTCTCATATATTAACCCATGCTCTCACACACAGGAAAGGGAGCCAATAGGTCAGTGTCTCAGCCCGTCCTGTCACCTCAGGCTCCCCCATCCCTTAACAAGCACATACACTGGGCCAAGTCTCAGCAGCCACACACACAAAGTGTTGCCCAGTAACCCGGGTAACCAGATTTAGATCTCTTTCAACTATTACATGCGGTCTCGTTGCTCTTTTTGGCAAACGCTTTTCCTACTCTTAACACAAACATTTGCCCTCGTTACAGAATCTTCTGCCAAGCTGAATGAGAGTAGGCTTTGATTTACACCCTCAGAGGCAGAGATAGAATCATTCATTTTTTGTTGTGAGTGAGGCCAAATCACTTTCTGTGAGTTTGTGTGAGAGAGAATCAAAACAGAAATTAACTTTGCAAAACTGTGTTTAACATTGAAATTAGTCTAATAACACAGGCCAGTACTTATGCAAATAAAATACTGAATGTCATTCCATTAACTTTGGCAACCCAAATCTAAAGCCTTCTAAACTCACTGCTCGGCCCGGTTGCAGCAAGTGTATGTGTGTGTTTGTGTGTGTGTGTGTGTGTGTGTGTGTGTGTGTGTGTGTGTGTGTACCTGCATGTAGCAGGGTTGATTGAACTTTTCCCTGATCTGCCCTGACCTGGCAGGCTTTCCTCACTCCCTGTCTTGATTTATACTGCATGATACGATCATCATACTGATGTATTTCTTTCATCTCCTTCTAAACCAATCTGCTTCGTTCTGATGATTTTGCATATCGCATTCCATCCAAGAGTTCTTGAGAAGCCCTACGACCTGAGCAGCTGGTAATTGAGTGGGGGAGCTTGATTAGAGGCGCTAGCTCTTTTTGCTTCCCCCCTGTCTAACGCACGCTGACATAACTGCCTGGGCCTGGTTCCCTGCTGGCAGCAGATGAACTAGAAAGCTCTCTTGCTGATTATTGGCAGATGAAAAAAGAAGATCCGCAGGGCTAAGCGAGGGGAAAAAAAATATTATTGACTTCTCACCGCAGCTACTATTTATGCTCCTCTTTTTCTGTCCATGTATTTGTTTTTAAGGTTTTTAGATTCTTGCCTCGGAATATTTTTGGGGTAGTCTTTGATTGAGCTGCAAAGGAATGCCTTTAATCGTGGCTACAAAGGAACCGAGGGACATGTCCCCGTCAGTTTTGCAACGGATCTAGACAGATGAAGAGGAGGAGGCGGAATGGAGGAGTGAGCATTGTTAACAGTCTGTGGGGAACTGTTTGCGTGCCCTGTTGTTTCTAGTCCCTGTGAAATGGAGACTCAGTGATTTGGTTTCCCAGGCCCCTTTTTCTCAAAGCTGTACAAAAACCAAATGGCTGGTTGCCATTTATATTTCAGTGGCAGCGTGTTTCTAAGTGGTAGATGGCACTGACGGTGGCACATGGATAGTGTTCACAGCCATCTGATTGTAAGTGGCGTGGGCACATCTAAAATAGAAGATAATGCTTAGTCTTGTCAACCATGCAAAACATAGACACTGTGACCATGAGGGTGGTTGCCTTCAGAGCCTCAGAGAGCCAGAGGAAACTAAAACCAACCGCTCCTTCTGTGCCTGTTTGGCTCAGCTTTTGGATTATTATCTGCTTTATTAGGTATGATTGCTCAGTCCCATGTATCAACATGTTTAATATCACAACAAGATCCAAACATGACCAAGTAAGCAGGGAAATCGGATTCTTCTTTCTGAATGTAGTTTGTTTTCAACATTTCCCACAAACCTATAGCAAAAAAAAAAGAGCAGAGGTCATGGCATCAGTGAAGTAGTGTCATTAAAGGACTTTCTTTTTCTTTGTTCAGGGCCAAGTGCAACTGTTGGCCTCTAATTTGGGCCTAGTAAATGTGGACTGGTAGAGGCAGCTGGCAGCATGCAGGCCAGGCCAGGGGTGCGTGCTGTCTAGCTCCCTTAATGGGGGCTTCCATTCAGGCGATATGCAAAGGTCTAAAAACATCAATTCAATTCAATTTCAATTCAATTCAATTTTATTTATATTATCAAATCATAACAGAGTTATCTCGAGACACTTTACGGATAGAGTAGGTCTAGACCACACTCTATAATTTACAAAGCCCCAACAATTACAGTAATTCCCTCAAGAGCAAGCATTAGCAGTGGCTATTGCGACAGTGGCAAGGAAAAACTCCCTTTTAGGAAGAAATCTCGGCAGACCCAGACTCTTGGTAGGCGGTGTGTGACGGGGCCGGTTGGGAGTGTGATAGTGATAATAGTCGCATTAAAGATAGTGGAACAGTGACTTTGAAGGTAGTCGTTGTAGTTCATGTCACTGCAGGACGTTGCGGGATGAAACGTGGCGCTGCAGAGCACGGGTGGGTGCGGCAGACGCTCTCCCCAAACTCCCAAAGCTAGGTTAGTAACAAGCAGTTCTGGGACAGGATGCATACAAAAGGAAACAAATGAAAACATTGATGAGAGGCTGTACTGGCCTGCCTCCCTTTACTCACACTAGAGATGTTCCGATACTGCCTAAAACGCTGGTATCGGTATTGGGAAGTACTGGAGTTTATGCACCGATCCGATACCACGTAATAAAGCCCTAAAGAAAATCTACATTAAAGTAATTTATTTATGTTCTTTTTCCGTTATAACTGACTGTCAAACTGGAGAATAAAAGAAAGTTCTGGGGCATTCATTGTTTGTGTTTGTTCATGTTTCACAAAGAGTTTAACCTGAGCCAGACCGACAACAAAGATAGAAATCATATCACATCCATACAGGGATAGTAGTATACAGCTGTTAAAACATAATGAACTATATGACACTCTGGTATCGGATCGGTACTCGGTATCGGCCAATACGCAAGTTCAGGTATCGGAATCGGTATCGGGAAGCAAAAAAGTGGTATCGGGCCATCTCTAACTCGCACTATATTATTGATTATATGATCAATAAATCTGATGACTACAAAGAGAACATAAACATAAATTCCGTCACGGAATGTAAATTTCAAAAAGAAAAAATACTGAAATTAGCATTGTTGTCAGAAAAGATAGTATTTCAGTTTAACATGTTTCCTTAATATCTGATGAGGCATTGGTGTCATTTTTGGATTTATTACAGTACAAATATTACATATTGGACCTTTAAACCAGCTTAGTGCAATTCCTTTAATTCCGACTAAGTGTTCTAATCTCTGTAACAGGATTGTATGGTCAATAGTGTCAAAAGCAGCACTAAGATCTAATAAAACAAGTCCTTTGTCTGCAGCAGTTAGAACGTCGTTAGTAATTTTCACCAGTGCCGTCTCTGTGCTATGATTCTTTCTAAATCCTGATTGAAAGTCTTCAAATAAGCTGTTGCTATGGAGAAAATCACATAACTGATTAGCAACTACTTTCTCAAGGATCTTGGAGAGAAAGGGAAGGTTAGATATAGGTCTATAGTTTGCTAAGACCTCAGGATCGAGGGTGGGTTTTTTCAGAAGAGGTTTTATCACAGCTACTTTAAATGACTGCGGTACATGACCTGTTAATAGAGACATATTGATCATATCTAGTAGAGAAGTGTTTACCACGGGTAATGCTTCTTTGAGTAGCCTCGTTGGGATGGGGTCTAAGAGACAGGTAGATGGCTTTGCTGAAGATACCTTTACCAATAGTTGTTGAAGGTCTATAGGATAAAAACAGTCTAAGTATATGTCAGGTCTAGTCGTTCTTTCTCGCAGTCCTGCGTTGAAAGGTGAACCATTAGAAGTTGAGGGCAAAAGGTGATGAATTTTATCTCTAATTGTTATCATTTTATCATTAATGAAGTCATCACTACTCAGAGCTAGAGGAATAGATGGCTCAGTAGAGCTGTGACTATCTGTCAGCCTGGATACAGTGCTGAAAAGAAACCTTGGGTTGTTCTTGTTTTCTTCTATTAATGATGAGTAATAGTCTGATCTGGCATGTCTGAGGGCCGTCCCATAGGTTTTCAGACCTCTTCCATTTTGGTGGAGCGCCATTTACTTTCAAGTTTTCGCGAGTTTTGCTTTAATTTACAAGTTTGGGAGTTATACCAAGGGGCTAGTTTCCTTTGCTTCATCTTCTTCTTTTTGAGTGGAGCAACAGAGTCTAAAGTAGTCCGTAGGCAGGCCGTAACACCATCTACACAATTGTCGATTTGAGCGAGACTAAAGTTTACATAAAGGTCCTCTGTTGTATTAAAACAAGGTAATGAGTTTAGTGCTGTTGGAATGTCTTCCTTAAATTTAGCTATAGCACTGTCAGATAGGCATCTAGTATAGTAGCTTTTATCTAATTTTGTATAATCGGGTATTAAGAATTCGAAAGTAATTAAGAAGTGGTCTGATAATAAAGGATTTTGCGGGAATACTAATACATCTTCAATTTTGATACCATATGCCAGCACGAGGTCGAGGGTGTGGTTAAAACAGTGCGTGGCCTCATGCACACTCTGACTGAAGCCAATAGAATCTAGTAGTGAGTTGAAAGCAGTAGTAAGGCTATTGCTGTCAACGTCCACATGGATATTAAAAAAAAAAAAAAAAAAAAAAAGATTAAGATTATTCATTTACTATTTCACCTTCAACTCTAACTAGAGAAAGGTGTTTTGGATTTGTTTCTGTTTTTTTTGTGTGTCTTTGAGTACTTACAGTGGGGGAAATAAGTATTTGACCCCTTGCTGATTTTGCAGGTTTGCCCACTTACAAAGAATGCAAAAATCTACAATTGTAATCGTATGTACATTCTAACAGTGAAAGACAGAATCCCAAAGAAAATTCCAGAAAATCACATCATATGAATTTATTAAAATTGATAACCATCTGATGAGGAAAAACAAGTATTTGACCCCCTGGACAAACAGCAAGTATTCTGGCTCCTACAAGCCAGTTAGTCTTTCTTTAAGACACAGCCCCAATCCGAACCAATTATCTACATCAAATACACCTGCCTCACCTCGTTACCTGTATAAAAGACACCTGTCAACACCCAAACAACCAGCATCCAACATCACCACCATGGGCAAGACCAAAGAGCTTTCTAACATCAGGGACAAGATTGTCGATCTGCAAAAGGCTGGAATGGGCTACAAGAGAATCGGAAAGCAACTTGGAGAGAAAAGATCAACTGTCGGTGCAGTTATCAGGAAATGGAAGAAGCACCACACCACCGCCAACCTCCCTCGGTCTGGACCTCCACACAAGATCTTGCCTCGTGGGGTGTCCCTGATCATGCGAACGGTGAGGAATCATCCCAAAACCACAAGGGGGGAACTGATGAATCAACTGAAGGCAGCTGGGACCACAGTTACAAAAGAAACGGTTGGTAACACACTTCATGGATTGAAATCCTGCAGCGCACGCAAGGTCCCCTGCTCAAGAAGAAACATGTACAGGCCCGCATGAAGTTCGCCATTCACCACCTGGACGACTCAGAAGAGGCCTGGAAGAAGGTGATGTGGTCAGATGAGACCAAAATAGAACTTTTGGCCTCAACTCAACTCCTCCGTGTTTGGAGGGCAAAGAACACAGAGTACAACCCAAAGAACACCATCCCCACCGATCATGGTGGTGGCAACATCATGCTTTGGGGGTGCTTTTCAGCCAAGGGGACGGGACAACTCCATCGTATTGAGGGGAGGATGGACGGGGCCATGTATCGTGGAATTCTGGACCGACATCTCCTTCCTCAGTGAGAGAGCTGAAGATGGGTCAAGGATGGGTGTTTCAGCACGACAACGACCCTAAGCACACCGCCAAAGCAACAAAAGAGTGGCTGAAGAAGAAGCACATCAAGGTTCTGGAGTGGCCTAGCCAGTCTCCAGACCTGAATCCGATTGAAAATCTTTGGAGGGAGCTTAAAATTCGAAAAAAAAACCTGAATGATTTGGAGGCTGTCTGCAGGGAGGGAGTGGGCCAACATCCCTGCCGAAATGTGCACAAACCTTGTCACCAACTATAAAAACCGTTTGACATCTGTGCTGGCCAATAATGGCTTTTCTACAAAATATTAACATGCTGTTTGTCCAGGGGGTCAAATACTTGTTTTTCCTCATCAGATGGTTATCAATTTTAATAAATTCATATGATGTGATTTTCTGGAATTTTCTTTGGGATTCTGTTTTTCACTGTTAGAATGTACATATGATTAAAATTGTAGATTTTTGCATTCTTTGTAAGTGGGCAAACCTGCAAAATCAGCAAGGGGTCAAATACTTATTTCCCCCACTGTATCACCCTGTCTTACTCTATAGTAGTGGTAAGAGCTGCAAAGATGAATCGGCTAGTTGTTAACTATTAAATTAATCGCCAACTATTTTTGATAACCGATTAATCGGTTTGAGTCATGATTCTCTGATTCCTTCTGAAATGTGAATATTATCTGGTTTCTTCACTCCTCCGTGACAGTAGACTGAATATCTGGACAAAACAAGACATTTGAGGATGTCATCTTGGGCTTTGGGAAACATTTTCTGACATTTTATCGGCCGCACAACTAATTGCTTAATCGAGAAAATAATCAACAGATTAATCGACTATGAAAATAGTCGTTAGTTGCAGCACTAGTAGTGGTTCCCAACCTTTTTTTGTTTGACGTACCCTCACACCACCCATCACGTTCCTAATGTTTTCATTTCAATGGATTTGAAGGTGCGGGGTAAATAACATTCATACAATTGAATTGTCAATGTTTAGGTCACTTTTCTCAAGTTTGCATTCATACTACTTCCACTTTAGCTAACTATTTTAACTTCTCTGCTCGCTTGCTAACAAGTATCCTTGCACTCTCCATCACATCAAGTGGCTTTAAGGTGTTACAACTCAATGGTTATTGTGACAGTAATTTACTTAGGATCGTAATTATACCTATTCGTAATTCTATTCAGACTTAAATTTTTCTCCTGAAACCAAATATGTGGATATATTTCCAATCATAATTTATATTTTTTTAAATATGGTGTGCCACACCATAACATTAATATACCCTCTGGGGTACAAGTACCCTGGTTAATCACTTGTCCGTAGGTCATTAATACATTTCTCATATGGTGTTTGCGCAGTAGGTATTTGGTTGGCTGGTTTCCCAACTAGTTTCATCATTAACACTCGTAGTAGATATTATATTAACTATTTGTGGTATGTGAATCCACTGCACTGTCTAATCACTCCCTCCTTCCTTCTTTTATCAACGTGCCCCACCCGGTCACCCACTGCCTTCTCCTCTCCTCCCTTTCTCCTTGTGACAGACATGCACCAGCCCTTTGCAGCACATTACGTCAATTCCTCTGGATCGGGGGTGCCAGCTGTTGATGTCACCCTTGGGTCTTTTTAATTTAGGGATTTCCGCTGGGTGAGAGGAGGGGGAGCCCCATGACCATAGCCCACAGCCACATGAAGAGGCCCACCGGGGCAGAACCAGGGTTAGGGCAGAGCAGGGTGGGACCGCTCTGCTGGGGTGTGGGTGAACACAGGGACTGGGCACTGCAGGGTTGATCTGTGAGCTGTAACAAGGACTGATCGAGGAGCACTGCATTGGTGCCCTCATTGATGTCATGTGAGGAAATTAGTGATGCACGGGGGTGTTTTAGGAGCGGTTAGCTCCCTTTTGGGCTGCCGTGCAACTCCTCGTACCCGTGACAGCATGTCTGTGACTTGCAAACACTGCTGCTATCCCTTGAGCTCTTAAATGCAGCCTTTCAGCAGCTACGAATTTCCTCCCTTTCAGAGGGGATCAAATGTTCCTACCAAAGACTATCTCTTGTTCTTTCAGTCCTCAAGGCTTTGAGTGGGAGTGAACATCGCCATCCGTGTAATTGATTTTGTAGGGTGCCAAAGTTTTTCCTCTTGATATCAACTGTAAACGCTTTAGAGAGGAAAAGCCTTCATTTAACACATAAAAGCTTCTATCAAGTGCCTAGACTGTCTAGATTGTCTCAAACATCAGGATTTTTTAGGGCCTAAGCACCGACAACATCGGTCGGTGAAGGATCTATACCCTAAATGCAACAGGAAGTCAGCCATTTTGAATATACTGTGCATTTTTTTGAACTTTTTTGTCCATTTGCAGGTGTTTTACTTTAACATACACCTCCTAGAGACCTAACCTGATTGACTTCAAAATTGTTCCGTACAAAAAAAACCTTGGCAAAGCTAAATTCCATAGCTTTTGAGCTGTCGTCAAACAGCATTAGCAGGGCAAGGCGTCATATTCCATGTTTTTCCATGAAACAGGAAATTTTGTAAATAGACTGTACAGTACATTGTCCAATCAGCCCCAAACTTCACATATTTGATAAGTCCCAGCCTGAAGACATCTACATGCCAATATTGACTCATAGTGCCATCTACTGGCAACAGGAAATCAGCCTCATTTGACAAACATAATCTGATTTACATGAAATTTGCATTATGTGGTCTATACTTGATATAGAGCAACATAATGCATGCTTAGTGGGTGTTGTCTAACAGCGTGGTGGCCATTTTCTGCATTTCGCCAGTTGTTATTTTAAAGGTTGTTTTTGAAACCAAACAAGTTGTTGAACTTGAACGTCCATTGTCCAATCTGCCCCCATCTTCTCAGGCACAATAGCAGTCCTGGCCTGAGGACATCTACATAGAGCACCGATCCAATACCACGTAATAAAGCCCTAAAGAAAATCTACATTAAAGTAGTTTATTTATGTTCTTTTTCCGTTATAACTGACTGTCAAACTGGAGAATAAAAGAAAGTTCTGGGGCATTCATTGTTTGTGTTTGTTCATGTTTCACAAAGAGTTTAACCTGAGCCAGACCGACAACAAAGATAGAAATCATATCACATCCATACAGGGATAGTAGTATACAGTTGTTAAAACATAATGAACTATATGACACTCTGGTATCGAATCGGTACTCGGTATCGGCCGATACGCAAGTTCAGGTATCGGAATCGGTATTGGGAAGCAAAAAAGTGGTATCGGGCCATCTCTACATCTACATAACAATTTTCCCTCCTAGTCATAGTGCCACCTATTGGCAACAGGAAGTTAGCCTTATGCATCAGCCGATTTACATGACATTTACATTAACCCCTTAGCCACACCCCTTTCATAACTCGTGAACTGTTTGTCGTAGACTTGTGGGAGGCATCACTGCACTCATTTCATTAGTGCCCTGCCCCTATACTTTAGCAACATCCCTTTCATAAACCATTGGTTGAAGACACTTATGGGCACAGGAAGTGGTACAAAATTTGCAATACATAATTTCCAATGGCACACACTTCACGCAGGAAATAAAGTCTAACTCGTCTGATGGTCGGACAAATGCGCGGCCGCTTCGCTGAGATGTGCGAGGGCCCGTTCATCGCTGCTTGCAGCTTCAATCTTATTCTTTGTTTTGGTCTAATCTTTGATATCCTTTAGATCACATGTGATTTTGTTTGTATCTAGTATTTTTTATTTTCCCCACTTCCGCCTCTCCACATGGGAGGACAAATATCTTTACACTACAATTATTGTTTTAGAAATGCTCTTTTACTCCTTTAACTATTGTGGTCATACGGCTTTAAAAGAGACATATAACACGGTCTAAATGTAATTCTCAGTAATAGTGCAGTAAAGAAGATCAAGTTTCCACCAACGTACATTCAAGTATGTCAAAATGTTTCCAGATGATTCCATCACCCTCTCGGTTTTTCTCATATTTTGTCTTGTATTGTTCACTGGTATGTGAGATTAATATTAAACTGTTCAGTTTTTCAGTTATTCTCCATTTTTGTTTGTTTTTTAAGTAGTGGTTATTTTTATACTTTTTTTAAAGTGTTGTGTAGCTTTCCATAATCTAAGTTTCTACTGTAGATTTTTTTAGTATTTTGAGACCGGTTTACATATTCAAAGAACAACAAAGTAATACATTGGTGTGATTAGGATCTCAGGAGCTGTAGATGGGCTGTTTGTGTACCTGCAACTTCTCACATAAGGGCTGCACACATAAAAATGTTTATTCCTCTCAACCAGAAAAAAATGATTCCATATGAATGAAATAAAGACATATGCGTTAAAACTTTTACATGTAATTATTTTCCTTTTCTTACATACGAGATGTGAACCTCTTTCTCTCTTTTTTTGCAGTATCACCCTCTGTCTCTGTGCAACACAAGCGAGGATGAACGACAAGAGAGTGACTTCATCACCATTGTCAAACTGGAGCACAGGGTACCCCCCTGTCTGCCGCTGCTCGATAAGGTACAGATCGCACACACACACACACACACACACACACTGTTGCAAATGCTTCATGCATTTTTCCTAGTCGAACGCTCTGAGAAACTCCACTCTGTGTGACCCCTTTCCCACTCAGACATGGCAGCAGACAGATAAACCATCTTGCCATCTTGTCTTCTCTCCAGTACCCCTTCCGCTCTTGGATATCGACTTTAAAGAGAAGATGGTTTTAGAGGGAATTATTTGGCAGGAGCTTAATGTTTTGTTCAGGACAGTGATCTTTCAGAGTGAGGGCTTGGACAGGAGGGGGTGGGCTTAGCTCGGCGCTGCTATGTAGCAAGTGGCAGTGAGCCCTGGCTTTGGATGTAAGGCTTTCAAGCCCCAGCTGTCACTGGTCCGATCCCAGCCAGCCGGCCGGCCAGCCAGAACCAGACATTCGGCATTCTCCATTTGTGCCTCCCTCTAATATGAACGCAGCCAGAGCTCCATAGATTCCACCCACAATGGTTTAAATGTATGTGCAACTGCAATGGAGTTGACCTTAATCTCCCTTGTGTTTAAGTATTCCACCATACACACTGGCTGGCATATCCTGACTTTAAGTAGTGCGATTTAAAACTCTTTCTATTTTTTCCTTGTTTTTCAAGTGGTGACAAATTAGCAGGCAGGAGTATAGTTAGGCGACTGGCTTTTTTTAGCCTGTGTTTTCTTTTCCCCTAATTTAAAGCCATGTTTAGGAGCTCGCCCGCCGTGGCGACGATGTAGAGACATTCCCACACTTCCCTGCTCCTTTCTTCCTCCTCCTGTTGCTCTTTCAGTGGGAACCAAACCAAGCAGGCCAAAGGGGGGAAGAGGGGTGTCACTCAAGGCTGACTCCAGAAAACAGTTTTGATTAAAGCCTTAATGGCAACGCTATGTTGTCCCATAAACGAAACACGGTCTCTCCCTCATGCAAAAGTACCCTTGAACAAAAGGCTGTTGCTTCCGAGTGCTTTCTCCCTCCCTGCAGACCGCCTTTGAAATCAGGAGAAGTGAAGGAGGGAAGGGAGTGGGGAAGGGGGGTCTTTCTTGTTGTTTTGGTTGTCTGGAAAGTATGTGTTGCAAAAAGTCCACTCCAGCCACCTGCATCCTCACTTCCCTTAGCGAGATTCAAAGCTCTTGGTCGTGGTGGATTTATTGGGGATTCATGGTGCAGCTGTCGAGGAGCTCGCTCTCAGCCTTTTGAGGAGGATGAATCAGATGGTTTGGGATGTGCGGTGCTGGGTCAGCCGTGGTCTCTGGATGGGACTTGTTTACAGTTTAGTCTGACTGTAACCCGCACCACTGAGCTCTAGATACCTCGACGCCCGCAGAAGGGTTCGTGTTGCGCCACACACACTCAGAATAGACTGTAAACCAAGCAACGGTTTCATTGTTGCGCTTTGTATTTATTTTGGTTTTTAGAGGTTCCTATCCTTTGCTGATTTGCGGCGATCTGTGTTGTCTTTCTAATGCTCTTTGTTTTACCGAATGGATCTCACAGTATCTCTGGACTGAGCGTTAAAGTTTATCTCTTAGGATGTCTATGCTGCACTTGAAAGTGTTATTTTGACATGTGCAGGACATCTTCAAATTAAAAGCAAAATAGGCACCCTCAATATGAAGCTGTGCATTTAACCATCGCCCTCTCCTGGTACATTCTGCGCTGCTGGCCACCTCTCACCCACATTGACATATTTGTATGAAATGAGCCATTTTCTTAAGTAGAAGTGCTGCTACCTCAAGTTTTCAATAATCCCATAATGCCGTAAATCTGCGAAGGATCTCGTTCATCACACACAAATATAATACACTCAAGACATATCATTGTACATCAGTAGGAGATAAGATAAAAAACAGCATACTTTATGGGGAACAATACATTACACTTCTTTTAAAGGAATTTTAAAGGCAAACTATAGTGATTTTTCTGATTATATGTAGAGAATTGCACATTTTATCTAAATGGAACTCATAGTACATTAATTGGTTGTGATGGACTGCCCTTTTTAAACTCTGTGCCTACATCTTATGAAACACCATGGCTTATTTCTTTACTCACGTTTACAAAGTCAACTTTACAAAAGAAGAATCCGAAATCAAAAGTATCCAAACCTACTCTTTGTGCAGTTATTTCCTACCAATCTGTGTTTCAGATACAGCTCTCTCTCTCTCTCTCTCTCTCTCTCTCTCTCTCTCTCTCTCTCTCTCTCTCTCTCTCTCTCTCTCTCTCTCTCTCTCTCTCTCTCTCTCTCTCTCTCTCTCTCTCTCTCTCTCTCTCTCCCTCTCTCTCTCTCTCTCTCTCCCTCTCTCTCCCTCCCTCTCTCTCCCTCTCTCTCTCTCTCTCTCTCTCTCTCTATGCAATTGCCTGAATCAAAACCCTCCACTGCTCCAGCGGTTTTGCATCATTACACAACACAACACAAGCAGAGGCCACAGGCTTTCTCCGCCAGCATGTTGTGCTAGAAGTGATCCGTCTGCTTTCCACTGGCCAGCCTGTCTTTTCTGTTTACACTAAAGCCCTGGAAAGGTTCTCAAGCTAAGTCACGGAGCAACACATGACTCAACGAGAAAAGGCATCGCAGCGGTGCCAGGAGGGCTACTCTAAACTCCACATGAGGCTTACTTTGCTCTGAATAAATGCCGTAATCTGTGCTTTTTGAGACACTGAGCTGACTTTTGCCCACTGCAGCTCTGTTAAAACGGCAACAGTAAGAATCCATGGTTTTGTGAAAACAGCTTTTTCAGTGATTGAGCCTTTGGCCCGTGTCTGAACTTGTTGACTCTCAGAGTAAGCCTTGCTTATTGATTTGGCTCCTCTCAGATGAAAAGGGTTTTTGACCTGATTGTGCAGTAATCCTGTTTTCTTAAACTAGGTGTGTGTGTGTGTGTGTGTGTGTGTGTGTGTGTGTGTGTGTGTGTGTGTGTGTGTTTGTACACACGTGTGCGCATACTGTATGTGTGTTATTGGATCACTTTACTAGTTTGCGTTCCTAAATCTTTCACAGCCAGCCAGTAGAAAGGTGGCCACTTTGTGATTAGGCAGATCCAAAGACAGACTGATGGTGCATGTCTAGTATTTGTGATGTCATTACATTACTGTACCTATATTGTCAAATTGATCATCTTCAGTTCAATTAAACCTAAGTATAATTACTGTAAAAAAACAAGATCTCAGAGGTAAATATTGTACTTTTTACTTCACTACATTTAAATAACAGCTTTAGTTACTTTGCCCATGTCATTATCAAAAATAGCAGAAAATGGCAATATTTAGTTGGAAAAAGAGGGAATTAAGAATGTATTGCTAGTGTTAGCTTGTGTTAATGAAAAAATAAAAACTAAGGAGTTGAAAAAAAAAACTTAGGAAATATACTACTACCGGTATTCTTTTTAAGTTTTTATTTCTTCTTTTTGGAGGTAAAATGAAAATACCTTTTCTCTTTTCCAAACTGATTGGAGGTTAAAGGAAATATACGTTTCATACTTTTTAATTATTTAAAATATTATTATTATTATGAATTGATGAATTCAATTCCCGACTCTCGCTCCATATATATCAAACCAGTGGAGTTTTTTTTTTTTTCCTGGGGAACAGTTGCCAGCATTATAACCCAACATGTTACAGCAGCAGCTACTTAATGAGAAACTAAAGAATGAATAATATACACTCGGTCCAGCACAAGTCATGAAAACTCATCTCAATCTTCAAATGGGTCTTGTGTGGCCTAAACCTTTAGGCCAGGACGAGTAGACCCACTGACAGGAAGTGGTTGAAAACAAGGGGAGCCCGTTGAGGGAGGAATAAATCACGGCCCTCATGACAATGTTTTTGTCTTTTTGTGTCTGATTGTCTGTAGGGGGTGACACTGACCTCAGGCTATTCCTGCCTGCTGTTTTTTTATTTTTTTTTAGCAAAGACATGGGCTGGAAATGCAATGGCAGCTGCCTTTGGCTTCTTTTCCTTTGGTGGCCCAGTCCAACGTCTCCAGTTCATCAGAGATGAGTCAAGCAGGAACGCAGGGCAACATCTGGAAAAAGGGGAATATTTCAACTTTTGAGAGTAAATGCAAAAAGCAGCAAGTACACAATGGACATTTTGGCTAGTATGAAATGCATCATTGTTTGCAGACTTCTGGGTTTCTCTTTGATTTCTCTCCCAAGAAAATTCATTATTCGCTTGTCTGTTCCAGGCAGTTGCACAGCTGTCTTCAAAGGGATAAACTATGACTTTCTGTTTTTTTCTTAGTTAGTCAAAGATGGACTTTTTGCTAATAGTCCTTTGCTAATCTGTGCAATGGACTATTAGCACTTTAGATTATTCTTTTTAACCTTTGCAGCATACAAAACACACACACACCACAGCATTCTTGCTGTTTCCAACATGAGATAAACTGTAAATCACTGCATAGCAAGTTAGAACACCATCATATTCCTTCTGCTCCTTGTCAGATACAGGTTTACAGTGCTGTGATCATTTCATCTTGAACACAACATGTTCAAAAGTGATGTAGAAGTAGCTTTGGGCTTCTCTTTCTATCAAGCAGCAGTGAGAATGTTCCAAATATTTCTCCGGCCTTTAACTGTTCACTGATACTTTTTTGCCTTTTCAGATATGTCCTCCCTTTGGCACTGTACATGCCATTCCTTCTCTCTTAAGGAACGACAAAGACTAAGTGACCACGTTCCTCTGTATGACCCTGACGACACAGTCTTTTTCCCTCCCATTTCCTCAGTTGCTAAAGTTAGCCGCTGTCTTAGCTCACCATATCAATGTGGAGATAACTCGGAAGAAGGAAGTACTTACTGTAGCTTTGAGTCCAGCAGCCTAATGACTGCCTTCTTTTCAGTCAGTGCAATCATTATGGCTCTTACGGTACCCATGATGTCATTCGATTAGCCTTATTTATTTTGTCTTTTATTTTGATGGTGTTGTGACTGTGAGGGTGTTTTCCTGAGCCAGCATCCTCTGTCTCTTGTTCCTTTCATGATGATGCAGATATTAAAAGGGAAGCCACACTCACAGGGATTTTAATAAAGCCGAACAAAGGGTGCCTTTGTCAGGCCGTTCCCTTATCCACGCCATCCTACACAAGCAGAATTGTACACCCCCGGCATAGTGTTAACTTCAGCTGCACTCGCCTTTCTTCCTTTGGTGTTGTGACAGAGTTGGTGCAGATAATAGTGGTATTCATTTGTCCATGCATGTGTACTTAGTGTGTGTGTGTGTGTGTGTATATATACATGTAGCAGTAACACTTTTTAAGATTAAACCAGGTGTTTACAATAGATATATATGTAATGGGTAGGAATGCAAATTTCAAGGAATTTCTGATTTGTAAAAGTAAGGTTTAAAAAATTACATAAAACACAGTGTCAAAGTCCCTTTTTCCATATTAACAGCTGTTTTAAACTCCTGCTGTGGCCTGTAATTGCCACAAAATTAATAAATGACTTATTTGAGCAATGAATTAAATACAATTTGAATTTAAAATAATAAAAATAGGGTGTAGGGTAAAAAGCCCTGTTTATAACTTAGCACAACAAAAGAGTTTGGTCATCTCGCACCAGCATGAGGTTCACTTTTTTGGTTTTGAGCAGATTGTCTCAAAATCTATTGGCTAGATTGCAATGATATTTGGTAAAGCTTAATTTAGCCCTCAGGATGCATTTTAATGCAGATAACTTGGATGATTCCATTACTTAGTCACCAGCAGGTTGAAATGTCAATTTATCTGATTCTGGTTTATGACTAAATATTGGCAAAACTCCCATCAGCCTCAGCTGTACTGTGTTTAGTGCTAATAAGTAAGTGTTAGCATGCTGAAGTGCTAAACTAAGGTGGTAAACATACCTGCCAAACATTAGCATGTTAGCACTGTTATTCTGAACGGGTTAGCGAGCTGATGTTAGCATTTAGCTCAGAGCACTGATGTCCCTACATATACAGTAGCCTCACAGATTCACTAGCATGGCATAAGACTTCCTATTGAATCATCTTTGTTCTTCGTTGTCAAAATGAAAGCATGTGTAGTAGTGTGAAAATGGTGCCATTGGATCATAAATGGAGATTAAAATGCTGAATTTGTATGATATATTAGGTCACTTTCCACCTTTTAGTGGCTAACCATGACATTTTAGAGTTAAACACTATGCTTTCGCAGAGACATTTCGGTCTGTGCACCCCTGCTTGTAGAAGTCATCAGAAATATTCACATAATGAAGAGCAGAGATGAACTCAGGCAGAGTCAAATATTGCCATCCAAAGTGTTGGCTAACAAAGGGTCAACTCAACCTGGATCAAAGTTTGAATGTGAAAATGAGCCGTCAGTTGTCATGAATGTTTCGTGAAGTATTTGCTGTGTTCCAAGTCCAAGGTCAGGAAAACAGGCTGATATGTCTTCTGTTGTCGTCACACAAACAGGAGAGCACATTCCCATGGGACAAAGACAAAGAATATTTTGGACAAGGAAGAGCCCTGAGCAACAGGAATGTCATTCAAATTCCAGCTACTAAAATGAACCTCGGTTTGCTGCTTGTTGACCTCAGCTTGTCTGGGAGGGCTTGTACACAATTTCGGGAAGATTTTCTGCTCATTAGGTACAGATAGTTTCTGTATTCATAGTTTCTGTGTTGTTGATGCCGGTGGAGGACACCTGAGTGCCTGGTTATCAGAGGGAAACCTAAGGTCACCAGCTGGTTGGAATTCACAGACATGGTGGAATCTGTGGACGTGAGGGGCGGGGCAGTGACTAAACGGCAGTGTACTTTTAACACAATCAGGGGAGATTAGCAAGCATAGGAACAAGCCTTTATCGCTGAGGGAGACCTTTCAGGGAGGGCTGGGCTTTGTGAGCGGCTCAACAATGAGAGGAATACTTCAGGGTTCCCTCCTCCAATGAGAAAGTGCATTCCTCTCTTTACCACCACTTCAAAAACAAGTGGTGTGCTTTGCATTTCACACTCGTGTGGTATTGGAAAAGTGGTTTTGGTGACCTTTGTAAGGCATAAAAAGAGAGATTTGGAAAACAAGCATTGAGTTGAATTTGTCTGTTCAGGTGAGCAGGTGGGACAGAAAAGGACAGCATAGTTAGATAAATCTCAGGGGATTGAATTAGGTCTCCTTAGGGCCGGGTACCGAATTTCCCAATTTTTTAGGCACTGACCAAATTGCCTCCTTAGTATCGCGTATCGAAAAATGCCTCGTCATTCAAAACCGAATTTCAATACCCAAGGAGAAAATCTCATCATCGTCAGTGAGCCAATAAGCATGCAGTGTGCTTCTACCAAGATCTGATAATGCTGGTGAATGGTGTCTAACAATACACCTCATAGAGACACACGGGAAAAACTCTGTTACACACAGTAGTAGGAGCTGAAAAATAAATACAAATATTTTTGCCGTAATGTTGTAATTCCTTTTGATAAAATGGATTTTAGAAAATTGGTATAAAAAAAAGGTTTCAGGAACCGGTATCAAAGTCACGTTATTGGTATCATTTTTGAACGATACCCAGCCCTAGGTCTCCTTGTGTTGCTGTGGGGTAGGAAAGTGGGCTGCTTGGTGAGATATTTTTTAACGAGGTGAGGCTACACAAAGATATGTGGAAGAGGAATTAATTAAGATTTTCATTGAACTTAATGCCAATGGAAGGATCATGACACCCAACTATCCATCACATGCCATATTTGACCGCTGATGGTGCATCTCGGCTGCACTCCTACAGTTACAAAACAACACTTACTGGCCCTTAGGCTGCTGCAAACATCTATTAGTTTATTAATAATCAATCACATAGAGTTTAACCTACAGGTGACCAGGAGCATTTGAACTGCAGGTCTTTAAGTTTACAGGATCACAAAACAGTGAGACTCTTAGAAGTTACATGCCTTGAGGTCGCAGCTTTACAAATGTCGCCTTGACCTGCGGCATTGTTGTCGTTCAGCTCAGTTCAGTGCCGTCATCACTCCCACCAACGAGGTGTGAGTGATTTGCAGAGGGTCTGCTTCTCTGCTGCACTCTCTCCACTCATCCTGTCAACTTAAATAGGTGGGAAATGCTCAGGCCTAAAGGTGCGTGCGTTACTCCTGCGGCATCTGTCGGGATATTTTCAGTGCAACACGCCCCAGCTGTGGCTGCAGCTCTCGTCCGCATGTCTTGTCCTCAGTGGGGTTTCCTACCCGGGTGCCAGTGTTGCTAAGCTAAACATTGACTCTGTCCTGATGGCACAGCAAACTGTCCTCCCCACACGTACGTACAATCTGGAAGATGTGTTGTTTGCTTTGAGAGGTGGTGTTTTCAGATGCTGGCTCTCTTTTCCCAGCGATTGGCGATTAGCAGCTTGTTGCTCCCCCTTTCTCACTTTTCTGCTCTTTCCTTTTTCTCTCCCCTCACTGCGATGACACATGGGCTGTGTTCTGGCTCTGCAAAGTTACCGTAGGCATGCTGGGCGAACACCGCCGTCTCTGATTCTGCAGTCCAATTTGAGCATGTCGACGGCATCACCGCAAAACTTTTATATACAAACAGCGAGATGTCTACAGTGCCGCTCGCTAGGGAAGTACCTCTCCAAAATAGAAGCTGTTGGAATATCACCTGCATGTGTATATGTGTGGATTGCAAAATATGTCCCTCTGAACACGTTCCGGCTAATATTTTGTCCAGTATTTTGTTTCCAATGCAGTTTCACTTTCCTCTCAGCATTTTATCACAAGGAAAAATAGGCAGATCCTTTCCTACACTGTAAAACATCAACAACCAGGGATTAAGTGGAATCAACTAATCTTTTGTCACATATACATGTATGTTTTATTAATTTCAAGCTTTTCAAATTAATAATTCTAGTTTTTATTTCACGGCTGGTTCAGAGTTTACTTGACTTAAAGTCTTTGGACTTCAAATGATGGGTTGAATAAATATTCTGTTGAATCTTCACTCAACTCATCAAGTTAAGTTTCTATAGCAGTTCAATGTCAGACACTGGGTTTGTGAGCACAAAGTCGAGGAAACTGTGCCCTGCTGTGCTGTTTTAAGGTATCTTAATTGCCTCCAGAAGCTGTCTATGTTGTCTATGTGTTGCTAAAAGGGCCAAACCAGCCAAAATACAATAACTAACTTCCCCTTGTTTTTAGAACACCAGCATGCCCCCTGTCGCTTTCACCTCAGGGCTGTGTCTTTGCCTCACGTCTTTCCCCTGCACCCCCTTGAACTCTACAGTGCCCCCTTGGGGATTTGGGACATGATGGAGTCTAACTGTGTGTCTTAAAGTGCTCTTATGATTCTTTTTGGCTTTTTCCCTTACCTTTATTGTGTTATATAACTTTTTTGTGCATGTTATAGGTTTACAGTGAAAAAGCCCAAAGTCCACCCCAAAGGGACTTACCATCTCCAACAGAAAGTACTGTTCACAAACTGCTCCAAACAGCTCTATTGTAGTCCAGCCTTTACTTCAGAGACAAACGTGCGTCACTTTGTAACACACGTTATAATGCTCACCTAGGCTAACTGCTAGCGTTGCACACCCTCATGCTCTGCTTCTGACTGGCTAGTAGTCCTTACCTAGCTACTGCGCATGTGCAACTCCCAACAAAGATGGAACAGAAGTGTGATGCCTCACTCTGTAGCTAAAACAGAGAGCTCAACACACAGGGTGAAAAGAGGAGCTGCAGCAATGTGCAGTACAACAAAAATATGGTGTTTTTTGAAAATTAAACCATGTAAACCTATTCTGATATAACCTCTGAATACAACCTGGAAATGAGCATATTATGAGCACTTTAAGATAACTTACGGGTGTTTATTTTTATAAACATTAAGAAAGGATGCTTACTGTTACGAAGGTTAGCATCGAATTCAGTCCTTATCTCCATGATTATCATCAACAAGGTGTGAGAAATTGCGCATGTTGTCTTTGTAACTTAATTACGTGGCTTCAACAGCAGACATATCTGTAAGTACTGAGACCTGACTGACTGAACAGTTGTTTTTTAGACGACTTTAGCAACACTAATTATTCTAATTAAGTTCAGTTCACCCCCATTGTTAGGGCAGCAGCAACAGTTTGATGTTGAACCAGCTGAAAATGTTTTACAGTGTACTATTGCACAAATTAGCTAATTTACACAGAAAACATTGAAATGATCTCAGCTGGGAACACTTGTTTGAAAGCAATAACGATTTAAAGGCTAGTGAAGCCAGATCTTTCCTGTAGGAGAAATGAAAAATGAACTTCCTTTACTAGCAACAGTGTGTTTGTTATTGTGCACACACTATATATGAACATGCATAAACATTGTACATTTGCCTACAGTATGAGAGCATTTATACACGCAAGGCTGCTTATCTGCTCCCTGAGGGCGAGCACAACACCTTCTTGCAGGACTGGTATTGTAGAATGCCAAGTGCTTGCGTCTCAAGGCGTTCATATTAGGGCGCCACATCGCTCACTTGTCACTTCAAAGGGAGCGTGCGGAGGTCAGGGTTTCATCAGGCTTTCTTCTTCGCAGACGATCGGTGAAAAATACTGCCCTAAAAATAGAACACCATGTCATGCTCATAGATAAATAAACGATACCATATTGTGCCAAATTGCTGTTTTTAGAATGCCGCCATCCCAACTGGTTGGGAGACAGAGGTGAGGGGTGAACAAAGAGTCGGGACAGATTTGGAGTGTTGGAGATTTTGACGCAGGGAGAGAGATGTTTGTGCACTTCCTTATTAGTTCAGATTTTTGGCATTACTGGTCAGAGTTCATCCTAGGTTCTCACTCTGCCTGCAGAGCTCAAGATGTGTTTTCCACCCAGGGATGGCAAATAGGTTAATATGATGATTGCTTAATGGCCCTCCAGTTACAACCGTACTATATCACTGCCTCTCCCCGATGAATGAGGCGTTCATAGGGCAGTAACTTATTATTACTGCAGTATTAGTCCTTTGATCTTCCAGCAGTTTAAAACCCTGGAGTTTTTTAGGGGGGGGTGGCTTGTCAAAATAGCTTTGCAGAAGGGATCGGGCCTGGTCTTGCCCCGGCTATGGGGAGAGGAGGCCTGGAGGTGTGCAGAGGCACCCGTGTGCAGGAAAACCTGACTACAGAGGCATCCCACTGCAGTCTCACGGACCTTTGAATGGATTAAAGAAATGATTCTTTTATATTTGTAACAAATCTGTTGTATTTGTGTCGGGTTCCTCAGCAAGGAGAGTCTTGTGCTTACTCTAGGTTTGAATTGAGAAAGAGGAAGCTCAGTTTTGTCTTCACAGACTGCATGAAAAGCGGGGGCCCTGAATGTGAAGGCGCCGCTTTTGAATCCCTGCTCAAAACACTTCAAACACGAGATGTCGTTCTCAGCCAGGACATTCCTCTATTAATGACTAAGGCGACTGGTAAGCCCAATGGTGAAACATGAAGAGGGAGAGGAGAAGGGAGCAGAAAGCAAGAGAGAGAGAGTCAGAGAGGTGAATGGGTTGATTCAGAGGAGTGGCAGGCGAGGCCAGAGGGCGACCCACACTAGTCGTGTCTGTCTTGTGCTTCAAAGTCGGGTCAGAAACAAGACTGTTGACAGGAAAATTTGTTGCTTTGATTTGACTCTTTCACGTCTTTCTCCTGCCTTTTTGTTGCCGCCGGTCCCTCTCTGCTGCTCACATTCCCCCCTGTTTGCCTACCTAATTCTCTTTCCACCCTCCCACCCTCCATCGGTGCGTCTGGCACATCCCAGTTCCCATTGTGCAGGCTGAGCCGCTGGCCTTCTTTAAGATCTGCATTAGAATGTTGTTTTTATATAGCAGCAAGCGGAGGCATGTGGAGTCTCTTTTGAACTGCTCGGCAAACAGATGGAGGTTTTCACGCTGCCTTTATGAGATTAAGTGAAACATTCCCATAAAAAAAACGACATCTCCCTGTGTCCCTCCACTGTCTCAATTTCTCTCGGTCTCGTTCTTTTTTTCTGTCTTCGTCTCTGCCTCTTTTGCTTTCTCTTTTTTTTTTTATCTGGCTCGCCTCAGGCTTGGGCAAGGGCACGCTGCTGCTGAAATTGAAGTGGAAAGTAGACAGGTTTGTGTTACAGATAACTACGTCCCCAGGCAAGCAAGCGAGAACCGAGCATCTCCCAGAGTTTACAGAAAACCGGCAAACAGGTCTTGTGAGTCCGACACTGCGGACGAAAGGGAGTTCTTGTTTCTACTCTGCAGTATGAACCTGTTTAACTCTGACTCAGGTAGGTTAGTGCCAAGTGCCCACCACCCCCGCCTCCCCTCTCCGCTTTGGCTTTTAACAGGGGTTTGACAAAACAGATTCCCAGGGCAAACAGTGAGCCTGTGCAGTATGTAATTCACTAGGATACAATGAGACTATTTAGACTTTTTTCATGGGGCTAATGCCTAATAGCGATCAAGCGTGGTTATTCCAAGTTTTGTGAATATTGACCCACATTTCATGAGAAACTAATAATAAAGCTTGGATTTTTAAAGTGCCTTTTAAGGGACCCAAATGAGGCTTTACATGAAGGCAGAACAAGTAACGCAAAAACAGAACAAACTAAATGATTAAATAATGTGAAGTCTTTTTGTCCATGGACGCGACCTTAGAGATTTCTGCCTGGAGAGAGTTCCAGAGGGTTGGGGCTGCCACCCTGAAGTTCTGTCCTCGAAAGTCGGCAGGCTGGTGTGGGGTGTGGGGAGTGGGGAGAAGATCCGTGTCTGAGGACCTGAGGTTCCAGGACGGGGTGTAGGGGATGAAGGAGGTCTGATAAGTACTGGGCGGGTGAGTGTGTGAAGTGATTTGTAGGTGAGGACGAGGATTTTGAATGTGATACGGTAATTGACCGGGGAGCCAGTGAAGGTGGATGAGGGTGGGGGTGATGTGTTGCCAGTGCTTGGTGCGGGTAGGAACCAGTGGGTGAGACGGAAAGTGTTTTAGAGGCCAGATAACATTCAGACAAACACACTTTGTACACCCTCTAACCCCTTTTTGGTGGTGAATAAACATCATGTTGTGAACAGGTTTGAATATGAATACTCCTATGACCCACATGGTAGGTACTGCATGTAATTTGGCCTGTCTGTTGTACAGCCAGCGGAAACACGTTTGTAGCCATGCTAGCGTTGTAGCTCTTGGGATGTCATGGTCGGTCGGCCCGCCACTTTGGTCCAGACTAGAAGTACAGTTTTGAGCTGCTTACTTGAGAATTTCCATTTGATGCGATCTTATACTTCTACTTCACTACGTTTATCCAGGGATCATGTATTGTACTTTGCACACCACTATGTTTATTTGACAGCTAATAGTAATGAGTCACAACACTGCAAGTTAGCAATTTGAATTCGAAATCTCTTATCGTATTGTGAAACATGATACATCGTTAAAATAGCCAACAATATGTGAAACGGTTGAAAAGCTCCACCTCAAGCAGTGACAGGACTCTTACTTGGAACAGAATATTTCTACGCTGTAATAAAGTAAAGTAAAGGCTCTGGAGGAATAGGCTCCCATAAATGCCAATGATGTGCTAGGTATTCTTTTTTACAAACAAACATCACATTGATTTAACTGAAATGTGATGTGCATTGATCTACAGTCGGAATGTAATGCATCGTGTTTTTTAATAATCAGACAAAAATCAAGCACTTTTTAAACTTTGTGTCTAGGTTTACCTCATTTACAGACAGTGTGTTCAATTGTCCCTGTGCGTGTGTGCGTGTGTGCGCGTGTGTGTGTGTGTGTGTGTGTGTGTGTGTGTGTGTGTGTGTGTGTGTGTGTGTTTGCTCTGCAGAAAGACACGGCTTACTGCACGGCCTGTTCCAAGAATGAATTCCTGGAGGCTTACAAGAGCTGTTGAATGAAATGGAGGGCTCAGGGCAGGAATGATGGGAGGGAAGGAGAGGAGGGAGGAGGCTGCTCTACACTGTAGGAGGAGGGTGGTCAGGCTCTCACTTACAGGCCTGATTAAATAACAGGATGCTTTATGAAAACAAGAACATTATCTGCCTCTTAAAAGGCCAGAAAAGGCCCTCTAATTGGCTTCCCCGGAGTCTCTGTGTAGCTGCCCGATGGTGAGAGAAAAAAACCTATGCCATGCCCGGGACACAAACTGAGAGAATTTATGCAGGACACTTTCTCTCCCTCCTTTAGTTATACTATCATCACTTCTATAGGAATGTATCAACATACCGATACCAAGCCTACAAAAAGGGTGCCTTTTTCCACTCAAAGGAGGATTATTCTGACCTGAATCTCTTGATAGAGTGCAATACAAACAATAAAAAAAGATAGTGGCTCCTCTGTGGGAATTGGGCAGTTTCTCATGTGGCAACTTTCACAGCTGAGGTTTTTAAATAAATGTTTGGAGAAGTGAGAAGAAAGCGTCAGAGGTGGGGTTTGGCATGTTTGTGTTCCCCGCGAGATCAGAAGAGTCCGTACATCCAGAGATCTAACTCTCCCTCTTTACATCTCTTTCCCTGCCATGTCACCCAGGGGGTTTACCTAATTATACATATTACAGTCAAGTGCTGCTATGATTGAAGTATATCTTGATAGTTACAGCTGTAATTCATTTTCGAAGTACTTCATGTGCTTACACAGCTTTAGTTGTTTATAGAGATGTGTAGCAGCAGTCATTGTCGGTAATCTGTCAAAAATATGATGTTGTCTTTTGCGCAAGTGAATAGTTACCTTTCCAGAGATCCATGCAACCTGATTCCCCCTGTTTTTAGTCTTCATGCTAAGCTAAGTTAACCATTTCCTGGCTCTAGCTTCGTATTTAGCATACAGAGATGAGAGCAGTATCAACTTCTCTTTTTACACTCATCAAGAATGTTCCCAAACTGTCAAACTATTCCTTTAAGAAGCAGCACAGCTTATAGTTTCTGCTAGTGAGGCTTTTTTAAATCAAAGTGTTCACTTTTTTCCTTCTTCCAGACATGATTATTGGCTGTTAACCCTCTCAGTGCCCGGGCATCGGGCTGGTTGGGTTTAAAGAATAAAATGGGTCGCGTGTGTGCGATGGAGTCGGGCCTCTGGGCTTCTTCATCACGGCTGTCCGCCCCCCCTCCCCGGCTGCAGGCACTCTTTGATGTTTCGAGGATGTGTTTAGCAAGCGATAGTGTATCAGATGACATTGGTCTTTCTCTGTCACCCTGTGCTTTGCATTTCAAATGAAATGTGTGTCACGTTGTAGCAGGGGCCTGCTAATGAGAGGGGGCGAGAGACAAGGGAAGTGCAGAGAGAGAGAGAGAGAGGGGGGGGGGGAGGGAGGGAGGGAGGGAGGAAAGGAGGGAGGGAGGCTGAGCTTCAATACTGTGAGTTCTCTAAATGACCTCTCTTACCTCCAGACACGCAGATCAGGTTCATAACTTTTTCCAGTGTGTCTCTCATCTGCTCGAGAACGGTGGCCAACCCCAGGTTCTGGATTTAGTGCTTCTGTGTGTGTGTGTGTGTGTGTGTGTGTGTGTGTGTGTGTGTGTGTGTGTGTGTGTGTGTGTGTGTGTGAGGATGAATGGGAGTTATATGTAGGAGGAGGAGTGTGTGTGATTCAGGCCCACCCCCTCAGGCTTAATACTTTTCCTGAGAGCTTAGAATCTGCTCACCTGCCCTGACATGCCCCCCTCCTCCTCCTCCTCCTCCTCTTCATACATTACTCCCCCTCCAGCGGCCCCACATCAAAGTACCCCTGTGAGTAATGGATACCCAGCAGGGCCACACCCTTCCCTCCTCCAACCAACTCAACTGCCGTTCAGCTAGTGGCGAGCACCCGGCAATCACACAGCACACACACACAGCAATTATTCACACACAATTGGACTTAAATATATACAGCTTCAAAGCTAGGTAAACAATATTTAAAGCAAAGCTTTGTAGTTCTCTTGATTTTGATTTACCAAACTGTTTCAACATTTATGTAAGTGACAATTTGGATGCTGGTGTGGACTGTGGATTTTGGTGATCAGCTGTAATGACGTTTAAGCAAATCTAGGACCCATTTAATGTTGAAATCTATATTTGTAAATAGTAATTGTTAAAATCAAATAATTCAAGTGAATTCTTTACACCATCCACATACAAATTAGTACCATTGTTGAAAGTTTCCCTTTGGACAACACACGCAAGGCTATTAGAAATAAAAAAATGAATGACTCCAGTCCACAAATTCATTTAAGTATTAGAAGACAACCTTGTGAACACAGACACAGTGTCATCCCAGTCGTCAGTTTAACAGGCACTACGTATAGTGAGCTGCTTGGACATTTAAATTAATACATAACTGCTGCTCATGTAGTCATGTTTATTTTTGGAACATTTTCAGTTGAGCAAGTTCGAGGTCATCTGCTGTGCAGTGATTCATTTTTATTGGCCGTGCTAGCAGCGTGTCTATAAGGAATCTATCTGTCTATCTCTACCTGTGGCCGTCGCCCTTTGGTCCGAATATCTCACTAACCACGCAATTTGTGTTTAGTGTTAAGTATCAAATGTTAGCGTGCTAACACGTTAAACTAAGTCGGTGAACCCTGTAAACATGATCTCCGTTAGCATGTAAGCATTGTCATTGTCAATAATCTTCCAGGAACGGATCATTTTCATGTCTCATCATGGAACAGGTAAACTGACCAGCAAATCATCCAAACAATGTCCATAACATCAACGCAGACTTAGTCTGGCATTGCCCGACCTTCCTCCACAGCGCTACAGAGGAGGGTCAGGTAGTCCACATCGCATTCTGGAATGGGAGAAAAACGTGCTCTGGTTTATTGGCATTTCTTTAAACCAATCACAATAGTCTTGAGCGGCGCTAAGCACCGGACACAATGACGGTGCTGCTGCAAAATAGCCTCGGGAAGGAACTTGTTTTGGTGGAACGTGTACGTTCAAAGGTTGTTTTTAGTCGTGCAACAGAAAACTCAGATTGGACAGCTAGCTAGCTGTCTGGATTTACCCTGCAGAGATCTGAGGAGCAGTTAACCATAGTCCTCAGAAATCCACCAGAGTTTAGAATGCCAACACAAAGAAAGAGGAAGGTAACAGACATATGGCCTAAAATGAGGAACATCCGGCTGAAGGTAAACTGACCAGTAGGTAAATCTTCAAACTGTCTGTGGATTCCATTAATTAAATCCTGAAATCTAAATCCTGTTGCCTAAAAACAAGTAAATCCTGAAGACTTAAAGACACACAGGGCCCTATTTTAATGATCTAAGCACATGGCGTGAAGTGACTTGCATGTCCAAATCCACTTTTGCTAGTTTGACGGTGGAAATAAGGGTCCGTGCGCCGGGCGCATGGTTCAAAGGGGTTGTACTTGGTGTCTTCATTAATTAATATGTGTGTTTTGGGCGTAACATGCAATGAACCAATCAGAGTGTCATCTCCCATTCCCTTTAAAAGCCAGGCGCGTTTGGAACTTGGCGTATTGCTATTATGATGGCGGATTTGCACTGTAATATTTGTAAAGTTTGTGTGCTGTTGTGCTTCCCTGTGTGTGTGTGTGTGTGTGTGTGTGTGTGTGTGTGTGTGTGTGTGTGTGTGTGTGTGTGTGTGTAACAAGCATAGTGTGCATGCTGTGCATAAACCTAGGCGCATTTTACTAATTTGCTGTAAAAATAACAACGAAATGCCGCGCTATTGACTTTAGACCAGGTTTTTGTTGGTCAATGGCGAGATCACTTCCCACTGCCTCAAAATACCAGCAATACGCCCAGAATGCACCTGAACACACCTAGTTAACCATAGTCCTCATAAATCCAACGGAGTTTAGGATGCCAAACACAAAGAAAGCAGAAGGTAACAGACATACGGCCTAAAATGAGTGACATCCAGCGGAATTTCCGGCGGCACCTGAACAATCCAGGAAGCGGAACGTTGTCAATATAGATTATTTAACAGGTAAACTGACCAGTAGGTAAATCTCCACACCGTCTGTGGATTCCATGAATTAAATCCTAAAATCTCCTGTTGCCTAAAGACAAGTAAATCCTGAAGACTTAAAGGGTTGAGTAACTTTACATAAAACACAACAACAATGCCCCCCACCCCCATCGCCACACACTCTATTATCACCCCCGGCCTTCGCCCCAGTCTGCTCCTCATTTAGCCATGCGGCATGTCCAAGTGCCTCAGTAATGGTTCCAGTGTGCCGGGCCAGTCAGGAGAAATGACAGAGCAGAGAGTCGGCCTCAGACCTGTAGGCCCAGAGCTCCGTACTCTGTCATTAGACACTTTAATGCAGCAGCAGCAGCACCACAGCCTGCTCGCCTCACTCCTCTCCCTCCCTCTCTGTCCTCCTCTGTTCTCTGTACCTCTTTCACTCTCACTCCTTATTCCCACACATATTATTCCATGGTATAATTTACTCACGCACTGAATGATGTGGATAGTCACGCTGGGAAAAGAGAAGTTTGATTGAGTTAAACAGAGTCTAGTGGCATGTTTTAAAGAGGCAGGAAGGGGTTTTCGGAGACCGAGGAAGTGCAACATCAACAGGTTCATGACAGTGGGTATGGAGTGTGTGGTGGTGTGTAATTAACGGTAATAAAGATTTTCACTGTGAGGACAGTCATGCTCACTAATTAGCTTAGGTTGAAATTGAAATGTCTTACTTGCTAGTTGCACTGATAAAACTGTCCGTCCTAACATAGTCATTAAAATATGGTTCCAATTCAAAACCACTTCTTTTTTTTTTTTTTTTCTAGAAACAATCATTTTCTTGTTACTAGTGCTCTGCCGTGCCTTGTTCTGTCTTGTTTTATACAGAAACTCATTTCTAGAAAAATTCCTGAAACAAAGGAAATGCCGGCCACTCCTGGAACAAGTCAAATTATCTCACTCCATTGTCAGATTTGTTCTGCTATATATAAAAAAATAAAAATAAATGGATGGCTCAATATGAGAAGGATGACTTACTCAGCCAGATGTGTTGCTGCTGTGTGCTCACGGCTGCAGATGTTTGACTTTAAAGTTCGTATTCACTGCCCCACTAATTTAAATAAAATCTGCTGTCAAAGGTTATGGAGCTACTGGGTCACACTTGGACCCTGAATATAGTTATGTAATCATAGCTGTTCAACTAATATAGCAGATGTTTTCTCCATGGCAAGACTGTGTGTAATATTCTCATTATTGCCCTCTCCCTTGTCTCTCTCCGTTACGTTGGAACATGGCTGCAGATGAAGGGGATTCGCCCTCTGGATTGGATTGGCCCGGCTGTGCCATCCGCACCACATTAAAACCCATGACAAACTCTGAGATGTTAACAGGCAAAGCGATCTTGACAGGCGACGGAAAAACCTTGGCACGTTATGTGAAATAAAGACATCAGAGCAGCATAGTTTGTCTCTGCCCCGTTGAGAACACACTGTTATGCCAGGCCAGGCTCACAGACCACACTTTGCCAGGGATGTAAACAAACAGCACTGGCTGGCCCCCGAGCAGGCCACCCAATGCTGGAGAGGGCGGATCAGTGGCTCCATGTGGTGGTCATGCAAGATGAGCTGGGGTTAATACCGCCGTTAGCCAAATGCTGCATGTACTAAGCTGGAACACAGATTCTTAATTGGTGTATCTGTGTGAATCATTTGCTCCTGTCCACTTCAGGAGGCGTTGCAATTTAAAGCCACAATGTGTAAAATTTTCATGAGATTATAGCAGCTTTTGAATCATTCTTCTAAGGGCTTCTGAAGTTTTTGTCCATAGAAATGTGAGATAATGTTGGTGACAATTGGTGCAGAATATGTGGTGTTTTCCGCCAACTGTTCTCAGTGTCTTCCTTAAGAGAAGCAGTTAGACTAAAAAGTCTTGTCACAAGGTCTGCTTACTTGGTCGTACTCTTTTACCTAAATTTGGAGTATGGGTGCTCAACACCGGAAAGACCCTTGAGGCAAATTTGTAAAATTGCGTTTGGGGGAGATACAGCTTCACAAAAGTCTTGGAAAACAAACTACTAAGCATTGACTACTTTTTTTTTTTCCTTCTTTTTTTACATTATTTTTTGGGCTTTTCCACCTTCATTGACAGGACAGCTAGGTGAGAGAGAGGGGGAAGACTTGCAGGAAATCGTCACAGGTCAGATTCGACCCCTGGACCTCTGCGTTGAGGCATAAGCCTTGAGATACATATATGTGCCTGCTCTACCCACTGAGCCAACCCGGCCACGCATTGAATACTTTGAAAAAAACTTCTTGCTTCCTTTCTGCGAAATTTAATTGCAATGGCACTCCAAAGTCGCAGTTTGATTGGCTTCTGTGGCATGCGCATTTATTTCCTTTTTGTTCAAATTGATAAACTACATTTATTTCCTGTATGCTAACTGTAACAACAATATACTGTGACAGTTTGTATATTGTATGTATTGTATCAAATCAGCAGAGTATAGACTTGAGACAAAGCTAGAGTGTATTTTCTGTAAATGTTCAAATTCTACACATAGTAGTGCCCTTTAAGATACAGGTAGACAAGTGCAGATAATAAAATGAACGATGGCTTAATTCCATTTGTTTCAGTTTCAGCACCCTGGAATTGTGCATGCCCGCTCACTGTCACGCTGTCATGTCTTACTGGGACACTTGAATTGACGGAGCCATCGTTAATGTTGCTAATGACACACATGCTTTTCCTACAAGTCAAAATGTCTTGTGAAAAAGGCTCAGCATTAAGATTGGATGATATACACTTGTATATTGTAGTTGCATTTCTCTGTAACGGTTGGTCGCCATAGCTGCAAGAAACTGATAAGACTGTAAGAGTAATGGGTTGTCTGTGTTGCATGCATACCTGTTGGGTTGCACCTGTGTGACCTCACACACAGTGGCTTTCTAGCTCTGTGCCCTCAGGTGTATTTATGTTTGTGAAAGAAAAAGCTCTCCACTACCGGCTGCTGCCCTTCACCGGCCTTGTCTTTGCAAAAAACGCAGCAAAACTTCACCCGCGTTTGCCAGCACCCTCCGTCGAAATGCAATCAGTGTTAAAAGCCGACTGTTGTGGCCTGCGCGTTGTTTGTTAGTTTTTCAGCGATGACGTCTCCACTGTATACCTCTGTAAACCGCAGTCATTTCCGATGCTGCAATTGTTAACTGTCCATGTTTACTCAAATACCAAATAGTGTTGAAACACGTGTCAAGTTGCACCTCATGAGGATGGGTGTTTGCCTAACCACAGCGATGTCTGTTTCAGTTCCAACCATAACAAACCTGGAGATGTTGAAACCCTCGTCCATTTTTAACTTGTCTTGTTAGCGTCAGAGCTTTTCATTACACCATTAAAGGATAAAAATATCTCCTATTAATCGTGTAATGAGATCTCTCAGGCCTCTTCTGGGTCTGTAGAGACGTATGGCTTTGGCGTACACACTGTGGTATCACTACTGTTAAAACTGAGATATAATAAGACCTCAGCAGCAGTCATTTGAGAAATATATGATCATATATTTTTGAACTGTAGGAGACTATTTAAAACTACTACTGCTACTACTACTGCTGTGTGTTGGACCACGGGAGCGGGCTTCCCTGCATTTATTGCCTCGATTAGAGGACGTGTGGGCTCAGTGCCGCGTGAGAGAACTTTTGAACCCCAGGTAAAGCAAATTCCCACATGTCAAAGATCCAGCTTCTCTCTCTCTTTTTTTTTTTTTTTTTTTTTTTCTCTCCTATGTGACCGCACCCCATTTAGGCCCACGCACGTACTACAATTACTGTTACGATGAAACAGGGGCAAGGCTGTTGCACCAGAGCTGGAAGCCAGATCAAAGGGGATATGTTAATTTTTTATTTGACCTCTTCCTGACCGTCAATACTATGACCACCAGTGGTTCTGCGGTACAATGTTGTTAACTCTCAACCACACGCTTCATTTTGCACAAAAACACACACACACACACACACACACATACACACACATATAGTGTATGCACGCTCACAGATTTGTTTTTTGTGCACACATTGCTTTTAACTCATGATCGGCAATGTACTTTGAGGCAATAAGTGTAGGAGGGGTAAGTTTCTGACAGTCTGCGTATACAAAGAAAACGCCTGTTTCTTCCTTGTCATGCATTGAGTTTCTCTTTTTGTTATAAAGTGATCTGGGTTCAAAGCTGCCACTCCACAAAAGACCTTTCACATTAGCTTGATTAATGGATCAACCGAGTGATGTTTTAACCTGAATGTCTTTGTAAATGTGGGCTGGAAACCACTGTTTAGTGTTGTGTTTGACCCGGGTGATTAGATGATTAAACGTGTGTCTCCCCCTCATTAAGCGTTGGCAGATGCCAGACGCTTGAGAACATGTGCTGAGATACTGATGAAAAGGCTGCTATTTGTTTTCTCTTCTGGTGATGCTCGCGGAAGCATTTCTGGACTTTTTTTTTAGGGCACGCTGGTAAAAAATAAAAAACTACCTTCAGAGAAACCTTTGTAACAATGTTTCTGAGTGCTCTGATGGTGGATGTGTCCCCTTAGGTGTATCGTGCATTAAGGATGAATGGCCACACGGGACTTGCCCTTGCGCTCTCTTTAATCTTAATCACAACAGCACAACAGTTGCGATCAACAGTGTGTTATGCAACCGCAATATCACATCTCCAGCTCCAATGTGTTTTTCTTTGCTTTGACTTTCACAAAACACTTAACATAAAATGCATTTTCACATTACAATGCTATTATAGTCTTTTCTATACATTTGAGTGTAAAGCAAACATATGATCGCATAGTTGTTGTATTGTTGTATTTTGTATGATTTTAAGTAGAGCAGCATAAGCATAATTTCACATTATTTTCACACAAAAAAACACTAAAACATTCTGAATAAACATTTGTCCCCGGACCATAAACTACTACTTTTTTTCTTTTTTTTTTTCAAAACTGTTTATTAGCATTTTTTCAAAATCTGCTTTGATCTTTTCCAGGGTCTACTCTGTCACTCTTAAGTGTTGTTAAGGTGTTATATATAATATATATTAGTAAAGAAAAAATACTTCCCACATCTACAACGTGAAACAGGTGCGTTGGAGGGGGACAAGCAGATCAAAAGCATACTTTCTAATTTGCAAAAAATATAAAGTTTAATAGTAGGTACTAGACCATCTTCAGGCAAAAAAAAAAACAAATACAATTTTTTTTCCTGAAGATGGTCTAGTACCGAAACGTTGCCTACTATTAAAATTCATATTTTTTGCAAATTAGACGGTGTGCGAGAGTTTCTTTGCAGAAAATATTATTCAACAATTGACCACACAACTTCTTGTCTCGTAGTGATGAAGACACCAAGGATTATCACCCGACTCTGCAGTTCCCCTCAGCTCAACAAAGCTTTACAGTATATCGTCTTTCAGTTTATTGTTTTCATTTTCTGGTGCACGACTTTACTCTTTTGGTTCACTCTCACTGCTCTCATACAGTAGCACCAATTTAGACAGCAGGCAGTTATTTTCAGTGAAAATAGCTAAAATAAAACAACAACAACAACAACCTAGTCTGGCTATCACCAGACCAAGCTCAATCTTTTAAGATTGAACATCAGTCTGGTGAGTCTGCTGTGTATTTTCTACTGCACAAGAGGCGGGATCAAAAGGCATTGTTCAAATGACTCTGTACGCGATTGGATAGTCCTTCAACCAATCAGACCAACAATCCCGGTGACGTGGCAGTGACAGCGGCATCAACGGGTTGCTGTGCTTCGGTGGCCGCTATATTGAATGCAAACAAAAAGCTGTTTGGTCGCTTGTCTATCGCCATCGTGTTAAACCCGCCAATAGCGCGCCAGATGGATAAGCCAGTTTGTGATTGGTTCCTGCAAATTTGTTACGGAAGCAATCAAATCACAGGCACATCGGGCTGGGTTTACCCAGAGTGATAGAGATGGTTTTACCCGGTCTAACAACAACCGCTACGCTACCTGCTCAGCAGCGACACAGTTAGAGACAGTTGAATGTAACACAAATGGGAGGAGATTAAGGGATTTATGCATACTGTTGGGTGCTTATAGCAACATTAGGGAGTGTGGATGCGAGTTAATACAAGTTAACAATATGATAATAAACAAACTGTGCCCTGCTGCCCATATCCAGCTGTTGCCTTGTGTTGGTCATTGCCTGTGCCACAGCGCACCGCTGGTCAGTAGTGGCGGAATGTAACTAAGTACATTTATTCAATTACTGTAATTAAGTATACTTTTGAGTCAAAAGTATAGTACAGTACAATAGTTGAGAAATACTCAAGTTAAGTTAAAGTATTGACATACTTTATCTTAACTTGAGTATTTGTATTTGAATGTACTTTTATACTTCTACTCCACTATACTTAAGAGGGAAATCTGATATTTTTTACTCCACTACATTTACTTGACACTTATAGTTACTAGTTACTTTTTACATAAAAAATGATATATAGTTATATATATAGTTTATACAAATGATATGATGCAGTACTACACTACTAATTTACCCAGTAGTATATAAAGTATCTAAAATGGGCTCCACATTGACAAACTACAACAATGAACTACTCTTACATATTTTTTCGTGATCAAATCAGAATAATATAATATTCTACAATATAAACCCTTGAAAGGAGCCACTCATGCGTAATGAGTACTTTTTTTTACTTTTAAGTACATTTTGCTGATAATACTAATGCACTTTGACTTAAGTAACATTTTAAATTTGGGACTTTTACTTGTAATGGAGAATTTGGTATATCTACTTTTACTTTAGTAAAGGATCTGAGTACTTCTTCGACCACTGCTGGTCAGTAACCGGTAGTCATAAGTTCACTGATGTGCCGCCATGCTTGTTCAGAATATCTTTCTTTTAAAAATATTCTTTTAGCTTTAAAATGACACACTGTAAAAGGACATAATGAATGAATGCAGGACACTTTCAGAGCATAGTTTGAATACAAAATCTCTGTTTTTGAATACAAAATCTCCTTTTTTGAATACAAAATCCCCATCATCAACATTTGCATGTAAGGCTGAAGCCCCAACCGTTTCCTTTCATTCATATAACACCTTTTCTTTTCACTTAGTCAAATAATCCTCCACAATTTCTTTTGGCAACATTTTTCCAAACATTAGAAAAAAGGTTTAGATCAGGCAGCAGATTTGTGCTGTGGCCTTCAGATTCCTGCGTACGCACTTTTTAGTCAGTGTGTGGCTTCCAGAGTCAGGTGGAAAAGTGGCAGAAGGAGCTATACCTTGGTCTGTGTTGTGAGGCCTGAGGCTCAGTGCATCACTGCCACCTAGTGATGGCTTAAGACACTAAATGGACTGGTGTGGTCTTCTACAGCAGTGATTCCCAAACAGGGGTACATGTACCCAGGGGTAATCAATATCCTTCGCGTTCCACTTCAGGGATTGCTCCAGTGCTGCAGGAAATTCCGCCAGATGCATGTCTTTTCTGTTTCCTTCCGCTTTCTTTGTGTTGGAATTTAAAATTCTGTGGATTTATTTGGACTATTGTTGACCGCTCCTCAGATCTCTGCAGGGTAAACTAGCTAGACTATCTGTCCAATCTGAGTATTCTCTCACACGATTATTTTGCAGCGGCTCTGTGCGGAGCTTAGCACTGCCCATGACGATTCTGATTGGTTTTAAGAAATGCAATTAAACCAGAGCACATTTTTCGCCCATCCCGGAATGCTATGTGGAGTACCTAGACCCTCCTTCAGTGCGGTTTGGAGGAGGGTCTGGCAAAGCGAGAAATAAAAATAGAAATTATGATTTGATTAAAAGAATGTATCCACATATTAACATTACATCAACTGTAACACCTAAACAGTACATGTTGCAGTTATGTAAGAGTGTGTAAAACTAGTCAGTAAGTGAGCACAGACGTTTAAACAGGTAGCTAAAAGTAATGAAGATAAGAATGGAGTGTATTGCCACAGTAAGTTTCACGAACGTGGAATTTTTTAATAATATATAATAATATACATTTAAACATACATTCTGAATTGATAAAGTGGTACGTGAGTTCAGCTGACATGCTGTGGGGGTACCTCGGACCAAAACAGTTGGGAACCACTGACCTACAGTATATTCAAATGAACCGTCCGTTGTATAACTGGCCTCTGGAGGAGTGATGTGTTCGGTTGCATGGGTGACATGGGTGTATTTTCACATCCTTCAAGTATACATTAAGGATCTCCTCCAAATGTCCTCGCTGTTGTTACGTTTTATTTCTAACTGCCATCTCTCCTGTGTTGTCTCCTTCAGGCTCGCATGGCATTGGACAAAGGAGCTCAGGCCGTTATCTTTGATGTCAGTGATGATGCCAACGTTGCCGCTGAGGTCAGTGTGCAGCCGCAGCTACCCCTATATATTTATCTATAAAATATGTGAGACAAAAAAAACACACAGAAATGTCACACTCATATTTCTGTGTATTTCTCTTCCTGCTTTGGTTTGCACAACAAACACACACAAACACACAGCTGCGAAAAACCAACTCCCTCCCCCGTCCAGTCGTGCTGGTGGAGGCGGAGAATGCTGAGAAGCTGATGGGTTTGGTCAACAAGAATGAAGAGGCCAAAGTTTGTATTGAGATCCTGGTGGAGCAGTCTAGATGGGTGAGCAGTGAAACACATGGACACACCGCTCTGACTTTCCTTTCATTGGCTGGAAGAATATATAATGAAATCATATAAATATTATGCTCTCCCTCCATCCTCTTCTCCCTTTGCAGCCACATGATGTGGGTATCCTGCTCACCATTGTCCTAGCTATTCTGGCAATCGTCCTAATATTTGCTTTCCGCTCCAAGTGCAAGTCCAACAGGACCTTGGTGAGTGAAAGCGACAACGTTGGTAGAAGTGTAAAAGCTCACAGAGATGAGGGTGACAGTGGATCGTCTTCATTTTGGATGCACAGTTCAGCTGGAAATCTTGTAAAGGTTTTTCTAACACTCGCTGCTTGTGTGTGCAGGACTCTGTCCATCAGCAGACCATGCGGGCCATTAGTCGATTGGAGACCAAAACCTACAGCTCCCAGGGCTGCTCGGGCTCTCAGCACCACCAGGCACCCTGGGGGTCAGCCAGCAGCTCCAACTCGAGCCCTGTATGTGCTATCTGCCTGGAGGACTTCCAGGATGGGCAGGTAAGAGCAGAGAGAGCGAGGAACATACTGGATCTGTAGAGGTATCTGTCCTGGTCAGCTATTTATCATCACATCTACCTCCGTCTCACTTTTGTCCCAGCATTTGAGGATCATCTCCTGCGCTCATGAGTTCCACAAAGAGTGCGTCGACCCCTGGCTGCTACAACACCGCACCTGTCCCCTCTGTATGCACAACATCATGGGTGAGGAAAAGCTTATTTCCAGTCAGGTTTTGGTGATCATCTGGAAACATGTGGCTCTCTTTTCCATTCAGGCCACAATGCGGCAATAGAAGAATCTTAGTCAGTTTAAAATTCTACATTTGGAATGTGGATTTAAATAGATGTACAGTTTTACTAATACCAACTCAGACATGTTAAACCAGCCATATCTCTGAATTGTATATCTGGACCTTGAGTCTGTAAATAAAGTTTTTTATATATATATATATATATATATATATATATATATATATATATATATATATATATATGTAACCCCTTTTTGAATCTGCTATGATAAGTGCTGTATAAATACAATGTTACCCTGCAGTTTTCTGTATATTCTGACTGCTGCATTGGTCCACAGGGACGGAGCGGCAGCCCCAGAGGAACAGACTCCAGCAGAGTCCGGAGCAAAGCCAGAGTTTCCTTCACCCTCAGCCTTACAGCAGCCCACACAACCACCCCTTCCCCCAGCACGCCATCCCCTTCTCTCTGAGGCCCCACTATCCTCGTGGACCCTCTGGACATTATCCCTCCCTGGGCCACTACACCGGCTCTTCTCCCGTGGATGCCCAAACACTACGTTTCCTCACCAGCAGGCCGCTCGCGTCCGGCTGTGGGTACCACCTTCCTGCAGAGGGACCCGGGAGGCCCCACAGGATTGGAGGTAACTGCAGGACTTCCACTCACCACTACACCCCACGTCGGTCCTGCCACAACTACCGCTCATCTTGTCCGGCCCAGCGCAGTGCATCCAGCTCAAGACTGCACCACGCCGCCTCCGTCACACCACAGCCGCGTGGAGCGCCGGCCCATAGCCGGCAGGACGACGGCAGCTGCTCGGGTGGCAGCTACCACACAGAACGCAGCGGATACTTGGCTGATGGGCCAGCCAGTGACTCCAGCTCAGGGCCATGCCACGGCTCCTCCAGCGACTCAGTTCTCAACTGTACTGACGTGTCCCTGCAGGGGGTTTACGGCAGCTGGTCCACCTTCCGTAGCTCTCTGAGCAGTGACTATGATCCGTTTGTGTATTACGGGCCAGGGCCTGGGCGCGCCCCTCGCAGGAACAGCCTGGAGGCCGATGCCCAGGCCCGGCCCAGGTCTCTGGATTCTGTGGTGAACAAAGCGGGCTGCCCCGAGGAGCAGCCGCAGACTGTGTTCAGCCACATCCACTACCACCGCCACAGACACCACCACTATGAGGAGGGGGAGCACGGCCAGGGCCCGAGCAGAGGCTCGGACGAGGAGCAGGAGGGCGCTGCTGCTGCTGCTGCTGCTGCTGCTGCTGCAGCGGCGCCTGCTCCTCTTGTCCTGGACAAAGACTTGCCTGTCTGCCCTCCTAAGCACAGCCCCTGCCAGTGCCCAAAGCCGGACCCCACAGATCGGCCCAGTCCTGGGACAGAGTGTCAGGACCATGACCCCAGCAGCCCTGCAGGACCTCCTGTCCTGGTTTCCCCAATCCCTTTACAGCTTCAACCCCACTGCTGCCACCAGGGGCACGGACACCCTCCCGCTCCTCTTGGGCGAGTGGGTGGCTGTGTGCTTGATGGGCCCTCTGTTCGCTTCCACCAGAGCCTAGATCTGCAGGATGACCGTAGCATCCACATCCACTACGGCCAGGGCCCGGGCTTCTGCTGCTCCCCTCCGGAGCTGCACCCTGCCTTGCTCCCCGTGCCCCTCATTCTGGACTCTGGAGGTATGGAAGACTGGCCTTGCTATGCCGGGACCCATGTTGTGTGGCAAAAGCGGGTGCAGCAGGCCCGCTCAGAGCCTCAACTCTTGGGGCCTGGGACCTCTATGGACAGGCCACCCTGCAGGTTCCACCACGGCCCTGCTGCCGACCGCAACACAGACATTTGTTTGTACTGCCAAACATTACACTACAATCAGGGTGGGTGTCTCACTTTTTTATCTTTAATAACATGACCAGCCCTTTGGACTTAAAGGATAATTTAGGGTTATTATTTTTTTTATATATAGTTTTGGCTGGCATTTCTATTGCTTGTGATAATGTTGTACTCGCCGAAATAATTGGTAAGCTGTGGGAACATGGCAAAGTCGCTACAGCACAGTTCAGGGCTGCACAATATGAGGAAAATTTGTGATTTGCGATAACGACATTACTTGCGATAAATGAACAGATATTAAAATACTCAGTTCTGCCTTTCTGCTGCTTTCAGTATTCTGCTAAAATACAACAATTGCTTGTTGAATTTAAAACAAATGAAAGGAAATCATTTCCAACATTCTTTTATTGAACAAATTTAACATTAAATTAAACATAAAATGCACCACTAAAAAAGAACGACAGTTAAGTGCAGTTTTCTACTGATATTTTCTTTCAACTAACTCTTTCGCGATGTGTTTATTGCGTCAGTTGATATCGCGATGACAATTAAAAAAAAAAAAAATATATATATATATATATATATATATATTGTGCAGCCCCAGCACAGTTGGACCGGGCAAGAAACAAGAGCAGTCAGATGATCTGACGGGTTAACAAGTCAAAGCCGCTGTATTTGGAGGTTAAACTGCAAGTGAAAGTCTGAAATGTCACAAATAAAAAGTTCCGGTAAGTACGGAAAGTACAGAAGGTCAAAATTTAACCAGAAAGTCAGTCTGTGGTCGATGCTCAAATGGACAGTTTGGGTAAAAATTGTATTTGACTTTTGTTTCCTCTTTCGAATCGGTTTGGCTAACCTGTTTACAATCTGTATGTTCATCTGACTGCTTGCCTTCAGGGTTCAAACTTAACTTTTTCGTCCACCTGCCAAATGGCTAGTGAATGTTCAAATTTTACCAGCCACTCAATAGATCACCATTGGTTGTTTTTTTGGCTGGTGAGTGAAGCAAATCTACCAGCCACTTTTATATTTGACCAGCATTTGGCTGGTGGATGGTGCTAATTTTGAACCCTGACTGATTTGGTAAGTACTTTGTTTTTATTACAAATACTGTAGGAGTGATGGAGAATATACAAACATAAGCCCTGGGGGGAAAAAAAACTGGAATGATTCTTTTAGACCTGCATACCATTTTTCTAGGGCTGTGCTCGATTAAAGAAATTCTTAGTCGACTAACACTCATTCAATTGTATCGACTAATCGATTAGTTGATTTAATCGACAGATCTGTAAATCTGACTTTCTCCGCAAAGAGTCATGGAAAAGCACCACTTTCATTCTTGTGTTTACCAGAGATGTGCTCGTACGTTTCTTGGAAATAAGTCATTCAACATGAAAAAAGCATAAAACACGACTAAAGAAATCTAAGTTGACTAAGACCAAAACGACCGATTAGTCGACTAATCGACTAAGAGGGAGCAGCCCTACATTTTTCTGTATTCTTTGTTTCTCTTTGTATTATTTTTTTAAAGATGACTGGAGCTGTTTTTGTGTCCCCCAGGATCAGAAGAGGAGTCTGGCGTGTGAGAACTTGTTGCATGCACATTATCACGCTGCTACACAGGAGCCAGAATGGACAAGCCTCTCATTGGCTATCGCTCTCATGTCTTCAACATAATTCCACCAGCAATGCCTCGGTTCAACCGATTCCCCAGCTCCCCCCCACCCCAGGATTCAAAGTTCACATGCTGGAATGCTCTTTCAGCTGAGTACGATTGAAAATGATCGTGATTAAATCATGCTTACATTTTTAGAATAATGCTAGACCCTTTATAATGTTGTATATGGAAATATATTGAATGATTTGGGAGTTGCTGGGGAAACAACTCATACACCACCAAGGGGGGAGAAGTGTTTTTCTGTGTTTCTGCTCGTCAGTTATAGGAAGATTATTCATCACCCGGGTTCAACGTTTAAAGTGGGTTTTTTTCACTTGTCCGGTCGGGAAAAATAAAAATACTTGCCCAAAGTCAAATTTTTTTTCGAGGGAGAGAAAAAAAGTTTCAAAAAACTTTTCTTTAAACCATCAAAAGTGCCTCAAATCATTCAACAAGCATTCTTTGGACGGGGGCAAGAGAACGACATCCTCATTTATGATACGATGATGCCCAAAACGGGCAGGTGGGTTGTTTTATTTACTTTCCGGCCGTGGTGTTTTCACTTTCCCCGGGGCCATCGTGCGACCCAAACTGTTGAACCCTGATCACCGACATGATATCACAAGTTCCCATGCTCCCAAGCAACGAATGATCCCCGCTTAGGGCGTTGAGCCCTCGTGAAGTGAGACTCCATCTCTGCATTGCTCACTCTATTGCAAAATAACTTGATTTACTTTCAGAGGTACTTACTTCCACCAGCGTGATCTTTGTCTTCCTTCGCTGAGTCCAGTCTCAGCTGAGAGAAGCTTTTCCCTCCAGCCTACCTCAGCTCAAATTTCTTAACATGCCTCACACAACGGGGGTCTTTAAAGGTACTGCTGTAAATTTTTTAATAATTTTTTTTTTTTTGTCACATCCATGTAGCTCCCATAAACTCAACAAAAAGTGATCCTCTTGGCAGTTTGTCCAAACGGAGAGAAAGCTTGATGCTCAGCCACTCAGACGGACAGCATTCGCTGAGGTTGCTGAGCCTTGCATGGGCCTTGTTTTAAATAATGGCAGCTGTTTTCAACATGTTTGTTTGTGTTTTGGATCATTTTCTGTTTTTTTTATTTGTTTTTTTGTCCGTAATTGTTTCCTTTTTTAACCTTTCAAAATGAACCGGTTTGACTGAATTATGTCGTCGTCATTACAAGTTATTGCCTTGTTCTTGTCATTTCTCTTGCCAGTGCCTACTTCACATGTTTGACCCCGGTGCTGTTAAACCGCCTGATCAGTGCAGAGTAAACAGGCCTCATCACAAGGATTCTGCTCCTTTAATGCCTAATTCATCACAATGTTGTATTATCCTCCAAAAAGGATATTTACCAATCCAGCAACTAAAGCTCTACAACATTGCAGCCATAGAAAAGTGATAGTGACTATATTTAATGATATAACTGGAGTAAAGCCATGCTCGGTAGACCTTACGGTCCCAAGCATCAGCTTCATCTGCTGCCGTAGCACCAGTTTAATGAAAGCTCGAAGTGCCTTTTTCCCACGATTTTCAAACCGTAATGGGTAGAGCCTGAGAAATGTCTCAGGAACAATCAAACACTGGAATAAATGGTAAGAATACATCTTAGTTACAGTAATGATACCCCAGTTGGTAAAAGATCCTTTGTCGTGGTAAAGGTGCATTGCCAATCCATGCTTTGAAAGATCCACCTTGAATCAAAAATCAAACACAGTATTTCAAAGATGTTTTTTTCATTCAGATAAGTCATTTTTTTTAAATGTTTAACCATCTCTCCAAACTATAAACAACAAATCAAGGTTTAAATCTCCATTACCTACTATTCCCTCTCCTCCTATTTAGCCACTGGGGCAGACTGAAAGACAGAAAAGAAGTGTTTATATCCCAGCAAAATGACTCTGAACACTTTTACGGTGTAGATAAAAGTCGAAGATATGTCTCTTATTTTCAGGTTAACCACAGACTTCTTCATGCCCGCATGTACATGGCTAAATAATCAGAGATCATAGCTAAAGGAATTTTGTTCTAGCGTGGACTTTCCCTTAAAGGCTCTTAAAGTCAAAATGTGAAAGAAGCAGTCAGACTTCAGATCCAGTTTAACAGCAGAGCTCATGGGTATTGCCATGTAACCAGTAGCACTTAACTAAAGCCTCATGTGTGCCTTATTCATTCAAACTGTTCATAATCCTAAATCAGGAACCTCCCAACACTCTAAGCTCTTACATGTCTAACCAAAGTGGCAAAATCTTGAACACAGTGAATTTATAACATAGTATGTGTTGTGCCTTTTGTACCCCCTGCTTCAACCCTTTCCTTAAAGCTTTAGTGCGTAACTTTTTTTATGTTAATGAACGTCCGTTACTTTCAAGCCATTGCCAAATGAGTTGATACAAAGCTAATTAAGACTGTCAGCTCCACACAACTCTCTCTGTATTTGTCAGTATGGCTGTGTTCAGAAGATTGTGGCGTCCGGCAACTTTCGGGCGCAGAAACTCGAGCAAAGATAATTACTTCTTCTGAAGAGTTCATTATGGTTTTTTTAATCCTCCGTGTCCTCCTTGGCTACTAGCAACGGTGTGGAGGAGGGATGGGGGCACGTGCGCGATTACGGAAGGCTTGTATCATGTCGATGCAACAACTGTCGTTGTTGTCATTACTTATTAGTTATTCCTCATGGGGGAGACCGAAACTACGCACCTTAGCTCCAAATCCCAGAATTAAATGTGCTTTCGATGACAAGAGAGAAGATGGCAGAATTGAAGTGGAAATCCTTTTGGTGTCAATATTTTTGGACAACCATGCAGAAATGTTCAACTGCAGTCCCTCGTACTAATACCTCACTTTGAATGTGTCAACGCAGCGTCCTCCAGCTAAAGTATCAGGGTTTCCTTGTCTGTTATTGTCCGTGCCCAAACAGTCTCAGAGACTGAGATGGAAATGACTGAATTACAAGCAGCACTTTGGCTTGAGCAAATTTTATATTAAAGAAAAAAAAAACAACGTAAAACTCAGAGTATTAATTTAGCCCCAGACCATCAGCACATGGAAAATAGCATTTAGTGATGCTGCCGAATATCTCATGTGATTTCATCCTGTTCAAGATCTTTCTCTTTGTGTTATTATTTTATGTTTGTTTTGTCATGTTTTGCAAGAATAATGAGCTGAAACTGCCTTTTCTATGAGTAAAAGTCCCTACAGAACATTAAGGGTTATGTCAGTATATTTTGGATACTTTGTGTACAAAAAGAGAACAAAAAAAAACAGAAATGAGATAGTGTTGTATTTTATATATAATAGAACATTTCAATATAGTGACATGTCACTAATATATTTATTTACTAATATATTTATCCATTTTGTCCAGGTTTGAAAGAGGTGTTTCTGTATAGACTGAATGTTTCTATATAGAAACTGACCAGTGCCATCACAGATGTATCAACCTGTCTTCATTCCAATTATATGCAAATAAATTATTTTGAAATAAAACCTCCGTGCTGAATACGTTTTTATTTGCAGGAGAATCCAAAGGAACTCCTACAGCGTCAAAGGAGTTGTGTTTGCATGCCAGTGTTGTTAAAGGAATAGTTTTTTAGGAATCCTAAAAAAGAAGAATTACTCAAAACATTGATGTACAATACAACCCTAAGGAAGTTCTATTAAAATGAGGGGAAAGAAACTGTGGGTAGAGTATATAGTGTGCTGCTCAAGGCACAATCTAAACACGGTTAAGGTTGTATGATAATTGGAATAAGGATCTCAAAGTAACACAAAATGTTTGTCACAAAAGTGCCTATATCCCATAAGGAGCATCACCACGAATGGTAAATACCATACAGACAGATGGCGAGAATATATTTTACTTGACATAACTTTGATAACGCCCTCATGCACCCCTTCTGGGTGTGAACAAAAAAGAACAAAGATTGGATGTCTACTACTAAAAGTGTGTGTGTGTGTGTGTGTGTGTGTGTGTGTGTGTGTGTGTGTGTGTGCGCGTGCATGTTTCCTTGCTCTGCAAAAAGACATGGCTTACTGCAAGTATAGTGTGATAGATTGTGATACCTATAAATATGAATGTATGTAGCCAGACCGTAACCAATGACATGATCTTATATGTACAGGAATGAAATAACTTCTTTTATTTAGCAAAGATCGGAACCAAAACCCTGTGGTGGAAAGTGTGAAACTTACTTACAAGGCGTGAAATTTACTTGCCTATAAATTTCACAAAAAATAATAATCCAATTTTCCCAACATTAACATAGGTGAATTGTTCTGTAGCAAGACACACTTTAGCCACAACGCTGTGGTTTTGACAAAGAGCACATGGGACTTTGCTTATCATTTGATCTCAAACTTAGTGCGCTGGAAATGTGACCGATTTAATCAATACGGAACCCCAGTTGTGAATGCCAATGCTGAAAAGGGAAAGGTCTATCATGCTACAATAGATTTCAGTGGGGATTGGACTGGCATAATTTTTTGTGTAAAAATTATTTTGATTTGAACCATGACTTCAAGTCATATATGACTGAGTTTGGGAAATGCATGTATTCACTTTCTTGACTTTCTCTTGGCAAGATAGCAAATAATCATATTTTCCAAACTGCCAAACAATTCCTTTAAAATGTGTACCTGTTTCCCAACCACACATGCCAACAACCTGCGTGATCATGAGTATCTTTTTTTAGTCATACAGCAGGCAATCTATAGACAACTTAAAGCATATCTGATAACACTTGCAGCTTGTCACATGAAGATATTCAACACTTGGTACATGTGTTTGATATACTGTGTTGTTGATTGCCTCTGAAATGCACGGCCATATATATATGTAAGTGTGGTTTGGCAGCAGCAGTCGGAGGATCATTTGAAGGCTTTGGCCTGCCCTGCGGGTGTCAGCACAGTGAGGTTGCCCCTGGCATCTTGGTCCTTCTCAATGGCCTCAAAGAGAGACTTGAAGTTGCCTGCCCCGAAGCCCTGGAGAGAGAACAAGCACACACAGATGGCTAATTACCCAAAGATCTAGCGTCTTCTGTGTCATTTGTTATGGCTCTGGGGATCTCCTGTCAGACACCGTTCAGGGTGTTCAAAAACTTTGATGTTGGATCACGGCAGATAAATATTCCCACATCCACTCCGCTCTGACAGGGAGCTACGCTCACCGGGGGGCTCGCAGATTAATCATGTAAATATTTTCATAGATAATCAAAAAGATCAAGTGTTGGCGGTGGCTCTGAGGAGATTCTTTGCTGTGGTTCAGATTCAGTTTCTCACTTTCATGCATTGTGCATGCACATCTGTAGATCTGTGCTGGAGAGTGACAAGATGTGCCTGTTCTGACAAGCAGAATGGGTGCTAGGTGTTAGAAATGAAGTGCCACAGGGTGCAACCCAATCCAAAGATCCCCTCACTGTGAGGCGGAGAGCCTTTTAATCTGTATCTGTGATAGATTTATTGAGCTTTTACAAGTGGGCTACTGTTATACTGTTCACACTGGGTGGGACCTGCAAACAGGTGTTCAGGTGGCCCGCTCTCGTTTTCTTAAAGGTGGTGAAGGGAAGAAACCAGCGGTGGAAGAAGTCTTCAGATCCTTTACTTAAGTAAAAGTACTAATACCACACTGTAAAAAATACTCTGACTCTTACAAGTAAAGGTCCTGCATTAAAAATGTTACTGAAGTAAAAGTATGTAAGTATCATCAGGAAAATGTACTTAAAGTATTACAAGTAAAACTACTCAGTGCAGAAAAATCCTCACATTTTAGAAACTGGAAACGATCCAAACAGTTCTGTCTATCCACTGACAGTGATTAATGGTCTACTCATTAAAATTACCACTTAAATTGTTGGGTAGTTTAATTTATAATAAAACATATTATTTTATAAACTACATGTGTTTTGTGTGCAAAAATCCTAATCTGTAAAGTAACTAGTAACTAAAGCTGTCAGTTGAATGTAGTGGAGTAAAAAGTACCATATTTCTCTCTGAAATGTAGCGGAGTAGAAGTAGAACGTGGCATGAAAAGAAAAGACCCAAGTAAAAGTACAAGTAACTCAAATTTGTCCTTAAGTACAGTACTTGAGTAAATGATACACATAATAGGATTACCCTCCAGTAATCAGTTAAACTAGTGGTTTGTGTAACCGGTATGTTGCACTTACAAAGTGGTTGTTCCGCTGAATAACCTCCAGGAAAAGAGTTGGTCTGTCCTGCACAGGTTTGGTAAAGATTTGAAGGAGGTAGCCCTTGTCATCAAAATCAACTAAGATTTTCAATTCCTTAAAAGGAAACACAGATAGTGTATAGTTTAGAACACAAGCAAAAAGTACGGAAATAATTTCAGACTGGCTGAAATAACACAGTACGTCTCCTCACCTGTAAGCGGTCGAGGTCCTCTTTCACCTTGATCTTGGCGGTTTTGAGATTCCTCCGCAGGGTCTCGTAGTACAAGTCAGGCGCTGAGAGGAACTCCATCCCTCGGGCGCGCAGGTTCACTACCTGATTTAAGACCCGGAGGAGGGGGGGGAAGCAGGATCTAAAACTTGCCTTTACTTGCAGATTTGGGAAAGCTGGGCAAAGATGAAGCTAAAGTTTGTGGACTGACAGAATTTTGTTGATAATCAAGTGCAGGAGACTCACGGCTTGGATGATGTTTGACGTGTTGAGGGCGATATGCTGAACGCCTGGTCCCCCGTTGTAGTCCACGTATTCCTGGAAAGAGGGAAAAGCAGAACATAAAATGCACTGAGGCAGGGGTGTAAACCGGAGGTGTCACCAATATCGACAGAGGGATCCGCATACAGAAGGTTTTGATTTAGTTCATCATTCTGTGCCTCAAGCTGATAAACCACTGCGATAAACCGCATTTATCTTTTGTGATACACTACTGCGATAAACCGCTGGGATACAAACTGCGATACAAACTGCGATAACCGCTGCGATAACCCACTGTGATACATACCGCGATAAACCACTGTGAGAAACAGAAAGTATACTACAGTAATTAACTGAGCTGATAAAGTCCCACCTGGATTTGTGAGACTTTTTTCCCCATTGCAGGTTCGTTGATGGGCATCTTGATGGTCTCTTCGTAGTTGGTCACCACTATGGACCTCAATGAACTGTATTCCGTGTGGATCTGCTTGTCGTCTATTGACCAGAACCGATGGAACATCATACACTTCAGATACCTGGAATTTGGACAACGGAAACAGAGAAGGTGACGATGATGAGCTTAACGAATGAGCCTTTTTTTTTTTTTTTTTTTATTGAAACAAAATGTGGACTTTTTTTTTTTTAAAGACTAGTGATCTTGTACTGGAGTCCGTTTTTTTAATAGCTGCACTTATGTATCAAACTGTAAAAGAGGTGGTGTGAACGTGTGTGTGTTTACTTATCCTTTTGCCCCTGTGTGTCTGTGTGTATAAGTGAGCTCCAACAGGAGTCTTACCAGTCTGAAACTGGCACCATTTGGTCATCTGGCTGGTTTCCCACTACATGATCGATGAAGTTCAAACCTCCTGGTGGACTATGAGGAAAAGAAGAAAAAACAAACATTGCATGGGTACTTTTCCATGAACGTTCTGAGAAAAATACTCGTTGGATACATTTTGGTAAAAGCACAAGAAAATTTGATTTGATACTCACAGCGTGGCTAACAGAGGATCTCTAAACAGAGGCTTATTGTAGCCTGGCAGGAAAAGGCCTTTGTACGGACTGAGGTACTCAATGAGTGTGTGTGTTGTATCTCCATACTGAGGACAAAAGCGAACACAACATTATTATTCGTTCCCAGTTTCACGCGTGTAGGCTTTTCAAATGTGCGTCACTCTTTCCGTACCGTTTGAATCACAGCATACTTGACCCTGCCCTGGCTGTCCTGCTCCACCCAGGGTTCCTTGACGATTACAGCTCCTCGCTCTTTGGCTGTCTGTTGGCGGACATGTTTGGGATCAGTTGGCAGTGGTAGAAGAAGTATTCAGATCCTTAAATCCTACCTGTAAAAGTACTAATGCAACACTGTAAAAAATACTCTGTTACAAGTAAAAGTCCTGCACTGAAAATGTCACATAAGTGAAAGTATGTAAGTAATATCAGGGAAATGTACTTAAAGTATTGAAAGTACTCAATGCAGAAAACCCCTCACATTTTAGAAACTGGAAACGATCCAAACAGTTCTTTCAATCAACTAAGTGATTAATTGTGCTAATTGTTTAAGCTGTACTTGTAGGCCTGTATATTGTTGGGCAGTTTAATTTATGCAATGCTATGTTGTGCAAAAATCCTAATTTGTAAAGTAACTAATAACTAAAACTGTCAGATTAATGTAGTGGAGTAGAAGTACAAAGAATGGCATGAAAAGAAAAGACTCAAGTAAAGTACAAGTACCTAAAATTTGTATTTTCTTGAGTAAATGTACTCCACCACTGTCAACTTGGGAAATGCAGGAGTGTGACAACAGTTGTTCTGTCTGAAGACAGCTCCTGGAAGCCCTCCAGTGGCTGAAGACAGAATATCTCCCCATACATGCTGTAATATACTGCTTTAAGTATGATCATACTGTTGGTCTCTGTTCAAAGTCAGAGAGAGTTTATCCAAACCTCCGGTCTGACCTCGACTGAGGTAAAGAGTTCAAATGAGCTGCTAAATATCAAAGCTGGACTGTTGCACCACCGGCATGTTTGCCCCTATTTCAACACCCACTGGGTGCGCCGCACATAGAATGATAATACAAATCAGGTTGGGTTTATTTCTTGAATTTGAAATAGAATTGCAGTTGAAAATTGCATCAAGTTAGTGGAGGTGAGTGAATATACATATCAGTATATACATTACATTACATATACACCTGCCAATTGCACTTACTATATATTTTTGTTGTTGCAAATTCTGCACTCAATCCATTCAGCCTCTTTTTGTATTTTTTTCTTCCTATATTAAACAGCTATTTTGTATATAGTTGTTTCTGTATTTATTGTTTATTTAATATTAATGTTCGGTATGTTTGTTTGTTTATGTATGCACCAACCACCAAGGCAAATTCCTTGTTAAGTACTTAGTAGGCAATAAACCTGATTCTGATTCTGATTTGATTCAGCAGAAGTCAAATATGTTACTCTTCCTATTGCTGTACATAATGTAGGCCTTTATATACATGTGGTGGGAAATAACTATGTACCTTTACTCAAGGAGTACATTTTGAGGTACAGGTATATAAATACACAGCTTTCTGAAATGGTACATTACGGATGTCAAATCAGCCTCTTGCATTTAAATTTCAGATCACATTCTTCCTCCTTATAATTGTTACCTTGATTAAAAAGTCACAATCCTCCACTTGGAAAGCAATGTCTTTGACTCCATCTCCATGCTTAATCCAGTGTTCTCCCATCTCTGAGGTGAAGATAAAACCATGTTAAAATGCAGACATACTGTATGTCATCTTCCTAGCATTTCATCTTTCATATGAGAAAACTCGCCTTCATTTCCAGGGTTTAGTGGCGATTCAAATACAAATATGATCTGTGAGGAGAGAGGAGGGGTGGTTGTGTTTGTGTTTGTGGAGAGGATCATTGATCACGGATACATTGAGTTTTTATTTGATCAGCACAGGATGTCTGACTGCATACCTTATCCTGTCTGATGACATGAGACACCACCTCTCGGCTGCCAGTCTCCAAACCCTTGTAGGCCAAAGCCTCGAAGCCCATCTTATCACAGTAGAACGAGGCTGCCTGTAAAGTAATCAGACTGTCTTTCCTCGGAAGGGAACGTATGATGGACTATGACAATGTGAGATTCTGTTGAAAGAATTCAACTCCTGCCAGAAATGTATTGACTGCGGGTTGCTCTATGCAGGCTGTGTGTTTTCTGGCCTGTGTGCTGACCCACAGTGAATATATGAACTGAGTAAGTTTGTGTAGCAGTTTCTTTTTTTTTATGTATTTTTTTAAAAGCTGTAGTTGGCAGTGTATGTTTGTCATTTATGCATTGAAAAATGACTGAAACAGTTAATTGATTTTTTTAAACAGTTGCGGATACCTTTTCGACTTATCAATTGATCGGCTGTATATGTTGTAAAGAAATAAATGTCTTATTTTTAAATAGTTTGGGACAAAAAGAACAGAGTCTGGAAGTTCCAGAGGCTACAGATTAAATGACTCGTGGTTATTTTAACTGTATATGAAGAACAAAATGTACATTTATTAGGTAAATACTAAACCTGCAGATGTTTCTGTAAGTACTAAAAGTCCACACAGTAACTCATATTTACCCAGTAAAATGCATTAAGATGAAGCATGACGAAAATGTTTGGAATCTAAAAGAAATTCATCTTGATCCAAATATGAGTTATGAGGAAAACAAACAATTTGACTTAGATTTGGATTTGACTGGCGCTGAAATTAGTCGTATGTCAGCGTTTGGCTACTGACCTGTTTGGCATTGCCGACCCAGAAGGTGATATGATGAAACTTGACAAACTTTCCCTTTGCGTGCTAAAAGCCAAAAATACAACAGAATAATTAACATTGGCTGATGGTAAAAACAAAAACAAAAAAGTATCCGACAGTTAAAGACCAAGTGTTCATCTTTTAGAGCTATTTAATGATAAGCTTCAACTAAAGACTTGTAAAATATCATATAAGCTTTAGGCTTAGAATAATTCATTAATTCCTTCAACATTCGGCCACCTGTGTATGATTTCGGCCTTCCTCTGCAGAACAAGCAGTACTGTTAACACATCAACATTCATCACACATCACAGACTCCTGTCCATCTTCAGAGGCAGTTTTATTCTTACCTTCTCGCCTTTATCTGTGTAGCTTGTCTAAAAAAAGAAGAAGGAAAAAAAAGAGATCATTGTAACTTCATCTGCAAGTGCTCAGACTAACCTAGAGTCAAAAGATCTTTGGTTCTTATTCACTAAAGATATCATTATCTCCTCAATTACTGCTGTAACAATGTCTAATGTCCAACAACTGAGAGCATCTGCTCATCATAATTGAGTCTCTTACCATGCTGGGATTGTAGATGGGCCTCAGTTCAGAGAAAAGAAAGATCAAAATCAGTGTCCTGCACGACGGGGTGCAGATAAGTACTGACCGGATGACCAACTGTGATTGGTCCTTTAGGATCTACACCCACCTGTCCGCCTCCTCGCTTCCCGCTGCACTTTAGCTAAAAAGTTAGACAGCAGAAGTTGTGTCATCTCTGCTGAGTCCAGCGTCCAATCGGTTGTTAGTCCTCAGAGCCTCAGTTGTCATAGAAACATAGACACATAGACACATTGACATCAGCGTATATATAGGGGAAATAATGAGGTACAGAGCCTATACACTCACTCTAGTCTTGGATGTTTTGCCTGAGATACTGACTACACCTCTCAGCCAGGTGAACATGCAATAGGCTCAGGTGTTTGTAATCGAACAGAGAGAGACGCTTTACAGCAAAAAAACTAAAACGATGCATCCAGAATGTGAATAAAAATGCAGCGGTAGTAATGTTGAAGGTAAAAAAATAATCCTGTTCCACACCAGTCCCTCTGTGATTCCTCTCTGGTTTCTGCACCACCAGAGGGAGCAATATTGCCTGATTTAAACAGAAACAAACAAGCAATCATGTACTATAAGATCAGTAAGAAATTCCAGAACTTTCTACAAGTATGTGAACTGATTTTGAATATTTCCTCATTTTATTATTGTTCTTATAAATTACATATGATATCAAGAGCCTTTAATTTCCTTTCCATAAGGACTCACACATTGAAAAAATAAATATGACAGGCCGTAATCATGTTTATCAAGATTTAACATCTTATTAATTGTCACAGTAGCTGGCATATCAAAAAGCCTGATAATGACAGCAAACAATGTGCACATGCAGTATTTATTTAACATTTTTTTTACAGTCTTTGAGGTTGTAAAGATAGATAGAAAGATAGATAGATAGATAGATAGATAGATAGATAGATTTTTATCGATCCCAAAAATGGGAAATTACACTGTTTAGCAGCAAAATATCAGACACACAGCCCACATACAGAATATACATGAAATAATAGGATACAATATACATGAAATAATAAATAGAATAGAATACAAGAACACATTTTCAAAATATATATATACTTTACAAGTTAGAACATTTGCATAAGAGAGGTCATGTTTTGCCCAGCTGTGAAGGGAGAAATGGGAGGATTGTAGCAGACACATTGTGTGGCTGTTGACTGCTATCGGAGAGCATGTGAGGTCAGATCCAGGCTGTTACAGACAACAAAAATAGTGTCTGGCCCGAGCTACAGTGCTGAACTGCATGGTCTTATCAGGTGTAGCCTATGTATACACACGCCACTGTCTGTGTCAGGGAGCCCCATTCGAAAGACAATATGCATGCAGTGACTTGCCCTACACGTTTGCATTCAAAAATGGGTCACTTTTAAATGAAGTGGCTGAAATGAAGAACAAAAACGAATCCATCAATGATTATTTTAGATTAATTGTTTTGTCCATCAAATGTCAGAAAAATAGTCAAAAATGCCCAACACCAGAATCCAATGCAATGTCTTCAGATTGCTTTCTTTTTTCCAATGTTTCCAAACCCAAATATATTACATTTACAGAGAACAGAAGGAAAATGAGCAAAAAAAAACGTAACTCATTACATTTGAGAGGCACGAACCAGAGCATATTTGGTATTTTTGCTCGGCAGATGGCATTTTCTGGAATCAACTTTAGCTCTGACCTTTTAAAGGTTGTTTCGACCGCCCTTTCACTTCTCTCTTTCACTTCTGTTCTCATTACTGTTAATAATAGGATATATATATATATATATATATATATATATATATATATATATATATATATATATATATATATATATATATATATTTTTTTTTTTTTTTAAATCATTGACATTAACTTTATGTTGCACATTTTCAATATCTTTAGTTTTCTAAACTGTTTGGCTTTGCCTTACATTTACACTATTTAGAATGTATTACTGTATTTACATATTACTTATCTTCTTTAATTGTATATATTACTTATCTTTTTTATCTTTATTTACATATATTACTTATCTTTTATATTTTTTACTTGTTGTACGTGTCCTTATTGCACCGTAGGTCGGTGAGAAATGTATTTTGTATAATTGAAAATTAAAAAGTTGACTTGACTTGACATGTATGGTTCAACTCATTTTCAAAGCTCTTAATTTCAGTTTTGAAAAATGAAACCAATTATTTGTATTATTACAATATTTGAAAACCCTGCCGGACTGTGACTGCTAGAACTGTGTGCTTGTGCGCACGGTGCGCACGGTGCGCACGTACACGACTATGTACGTGTGTATCCAGTTTGTGCCGCGCTGTGATTTTCTATTGGTGCGCTCTTGGAGATTTGTGGCGCCTGATTGGCTCTGATGTGGGTGTGTTAAATCCACTCGCTTGACTGTTGTTCATTCTTATTGGCGCTACGGTGTTGAATGTTCAGTTTCCTTCTTACCGATTGGCTAGGGCTGTTGTCATCACACAAGAATGCGGAAGTCGTGTACTCTACTGAGTCACCGTTCTGTCAGCTGATTCTTTCTGAGTGAGTAACTCGATTTCTTTTTTAAAATGAAGTAACTTCTTAATAATGTATGGTGTGTGACATGTTCTCACGCTGTCAGACTTGGGTTGAAGGTGTGAACCTTAAGGCGTTTTGTCGTTTCCTGTTGGTACATGAGCGAATTTTACACACCAGCCTCTAGAAAGGTTGCTATCCGGTAGCTAGCATGATGCTAACGTTTGCAAACACAGCACATACACGCACACTTTCGGTTTGTCGACTAGTCGCCTCCTAGTACAGTGCCTGTCTGTAGTGAGGCTCTCGTCCACTTTCACTTTCCCCTGTCTTTAAACTTTATCCCTGTTATCGTGTTCACACCTGTTGTGTTGTCACGAGTCAAACAGAGCACCTGTTATTCACTGTTCTAGTGGGGCTGATAATCGTACCGGTAATGCTGGAAATGTGTAGTTAGAGCTACTGTGTTTTGGTCAGAGGAAAGTACCTTGGAATCTACCACTGGACTGGAAATTTATTTTATACTCAGGAGGAAGAGAAACTGGCTTTGAAAAAGTCACCCTAATGCTTAATGTTCATCACTATCATTGTTTCTGTAAATACTTACTCATTGCTTTAAGTAATTCACCTTATTTACGTCACATTGTCTGTTGCCCTCACTATGCACGTCATTTGGCCTTTGCCAATTTTAATGAACACTAATTTCCATATAGCTGAGTGGCGTACTGGGCATCCAATGTTTGTAACTAAGTATTTTTTTTACAATTGATTAATTTGGCATCTGAGTGCTTGTTTTTCTTTTTCACCAACAGTCAAAAACCTATAAGTATTTGCTCTGCTTTAATATAAGAAAAAGACAAGCAGCAAATCCATACGATTGAGAAGCTGGAGTCAAATCGTGATTTATTTCTTCTTTTTTAAACCAACGATTGATCTAAATATGTTGTGTTTATACGGTACCGCTGACGGCGACTACATCATATCTGTTTCCAGCTAAACGGAGTCAAAGCCGAAAATGCAGAAAATCCATGTTATGTTCTTCTTTACAAATGAAAGAAAAATGTCAGACTGACTGATGCATTCTTCTTAGAAAATAATCTGTTTTTAGAAATGTCTCATGATATATTGTCTCTAGAAGTGTGTTATTCAACTTTTGTTTGTGGTAAAGAAGGAAAAGAAATAGCAGTACTTCTAGAATTGCAACAAATTGAATCGGCTCCCATTTATCGTGACAGAATCGACTCGGGACAAAAGCATATCGTCCCAGCCCTATGACTTAAACAAAGTTTTGGTTAATTTTCTGTCCATTGACTATTTGTTTTAGAACAAATGTCTTAATCAGTTTTGTTATGCTTATTGTAATCACCCCTGGATTGTGTGGCTTAACTTGTTTTCAATTGTGTTTTTGTTGTACATTTTTATATACACTGTGCCGGAAATTCCGCCGCATGTTACTCTCTCGGCCGGATGTCCGTTACCTTCTGCTTTCTTTGTTTATAATTTTAAACTCCGGTGGATTTCTGAGGACTGTGGTTGACTGCTCCTCAGATCTCTGCAGGGTAAATCCAGACAGCTAGCTAGACTATCTGTTCAATCTGAGTTTTCTGTTGCACGACTAAAACAACTTTTGAAATTACACGTTCCACCAAAACAAATTCCTTCCCGAGGCTGTTTTGTAGCGGCACTGTTGCTCAGTCCGGCACTTAGCGCCATCCAAGACAATTGTGATTGGTTTAAAGACATGGCAATAAACCAGAGCACGTTTTTCTCCCATCCCGAAATGCTCTGTGGACGAGCCAGACCCTCTTCCACAGAGCTGTGGCGGAAGGTCTGGAAATTCGAGAATAGCCTATGCATAATGCCGGAAGGTTTGGTACCTGGAATAAATAGTTAACACGTTACTTTGTTTTATACAGACGTACACACCCTCCTTCCCATTGTGAATGTGAAATCTCATTCTTGTTTTCCTAGCATTTCATGGTGTTAAAAATAGCTGCTGCTGTGGCCTCCAGTGTGTCGTTTACTTTCACAATCATTTCCTTTTAACTGATGTCAGATTGATAAGTGAGAAGTCATGGCACAAATATGATTTAGTGTTTTGAATTACAATTGGCTGATACAAGTTCCCCAAAACTTTTGCCACAGCAGAATGATCAGTTGGATTATATATTACACGAAGCGCTCTCTTGCATGCCAAAATGTGCCTTCATAGCAAGAGCAGTACATAGTTTAAAAACCTAGATGATTAATAAAAAAAAGTGCACAAATTGCGTGGCCAACAGGCAGAATTGCATGTTGATACTTCTGTCGAGCTGCCTAGCTTTTTAGTCCCTTTTGGCTCATTGTTTAGGTTTCACAGCCCACAAATGTACTGTATGGTTCAGACAGAAGCAGGCAGCTGCTTTCAGCCAGCAAGCTTTGATAAACCCACTGTACACTACACTACCTGCCCAGCTTCAAACTGCACACAGAGTGAGCCACTAGCACGTGAACATCTAGCTAAAGAGCCAGATATTTTTCTCAGGGGTTGGTTGAGTCCAACTCGAAGCAAACAGGAGAGTGAATATTGGACTTACAATAATAATAATAATAATAATAACTTGGACTTATATAGCACCATGGTACCCAAGGTCTGTTAACAAATAGGGAGGGAGGAGGGGGTTAGGGGTCAAAGGACTTGGTGAAAAGAAATGTTTAGGGCTGCCACCTCTCAGTCGATTAGTCGACTAATCGGTCGTTTTGGTCTCAGTCGACTAAGATTTCTTTAGTCGATTAGTCATTTTTTATGCTTATTCATGCTTAATTACTCATTTCCAAGAAACTTCTGAGCACATTTATGGTAAACACAAGATTTAAAGTGGTGCTTTTGCAGGATTAATTGTGGAGAAACTCAGTTTTACAGATGGTTAATTAACTACATTTATATTGTGCTTTTCTAGTCCACCTCTCAAAGCGCACAGCTTTGTCAATTAAATCAACTAATCGATTAGTCGACAAAATCCTATAAGTGTTAGTCGACTAAGAATTTCTTTAGTTGAGGACAGCCCTAGAAATGTTTTGAGGTGCTTTTTGAACATGGGGCAGAGTGGACACTCATAAGATGGCCAAAAAAACAACAACACGCTATTTAAAGGAGTGTAAGATATACTGGCATCTAGCGGAGAGTTTGCAGATTCCAATATTATGATGGTAACATAAATTCATATGTCTCCTGATGTATTTCATAAATAAAATAGACGTAGGCTATTACTATATAGGAGGAAGAGGGCTAGTTCAGGATCACTTTTGAATCCTTTGTTTTAAATTCCGCAATGCTCTCCATCTGTTGAATAACCGAGCATGGTTGACTCGCGTTTTCGCACGTGTTCTATTACTGTCCCTCATTTTTTAATTTAGCTGTTTCTGTTCTTTGGTGAATTCTTTTCTTTTACTCTTGGCTGATCCTTTCCCAGTATCAGCCATAATCACAAAATGTAAAATTCACTGCGAAACTGCCTAGGCAAATGGAAACCTAGACCCTTAGAGTCTGCGTAAATCGCTCCATCTGATTTGGTGGGGAATTGGACCAGGGGACAGGCATTAAGAATAACTAGATATAGAAATAGCCAATCTTCTCGCTAATGGTGTTGTTTGCTGTTGAGGGTCATATAAAGGCATCCGTATTAAATTGAGACTTTCATTACCAGTTAAAAAGTGCTTGTTGCTGCTTTAACTTACATCTCATTACATTCACTTTGTCAGTGCACACTCTTTTTGTATAGTTAAATTGTCTGACGTGACTTTTTGTTTGTTCAGTAGGTGACTCATATTGCTTAGAGTGTAATATTATACCTTTTTTATTTTTTATAAAGCAATTAGGACTGGTTGCCTACATGTGGGGATTTCTATTGACGGCCGATTAGCAATGGAAGCTATTCCTTTTCCCGTCCCCTGTAGTATGGTTTCTTTCACTTTGAGAAGCCTGGCACTTAGTGAGTGGGAGGGAGAAGAGTAAGCAATAGAGAGAGAGAGAGAGAGAGAGAGGAGGGGGAGGGAGGGAGGGAGGGAGGTATGTCATGCACTGGATTACAACCAGTATGTGTTTGGGAGACGGGGACTACTGCTACTCTGCAAGGCATTGAGCTTTAATTCAACCTTAAAAGGTTGACAAAAGTTTAAACAGAAAGTTTGCAGCACACGGATTCTGCGCTTTGGACAGGTAAGAGGAGTCCGCATTGGGAACAGTATTTTTGTGACTTGAGAGTAGTAATCTTTTTCTTTTTGTGGCGCTGTGTGCAAAAGGGGGTGTGTCTGGAAAAGAAAACGAGTGTAGGGAAGTAAGACGACAGCACTAAACAGTGAGAACTTTGATCCAATTTAGAATTCTGTCCCTGTAATCAAAACGGTGAGAACTTTTCATCTCAAGTTGTGTCCTTGTAATCAATGTATTATAGTTAAGTGTAGTCCTAAACACAAGGAAGTGAAAACGATGTCCATGTTTTGTCTAGCTGCCTGCCTGTGTGGGTTACTCTCTTCATACTAAACATGCACTGAGCTTCCTGACTGAGCTTGTACTGTATATGCACAGGAAGAAAACATCTTGCAATATCAGAGTTTTACTTTTCAGTTATTTATTGAATTTAAGTGTTGGCTCAGTGTTGCACTTTGTCATCATTTATTGCCAATGTTTAACTTGCTTATGTGTGCAGCCAGTGTTCAGATATCCAGTATTGGCATGAATTAGGAACCTCCTGGTCGTGTCGTCGGAGGATCAGGATACCCACCTCAGCATACCAACTCAGCTGGGGCACCTCTTGGTGTGTTGGGTGTGTGGGAGAGTTGTGGAGTTTGTCCACGTCTGCCGTCGATTTCTCCTGCAGTTATCTGTTTGGCTGCTCGTAATCTGATGAGGAATGTTGAGTTTGCAATTCCTGTAAATCGGTGTCTCTCCCAGCAGGTCAGGTCAGGTCAGCTACTTCAAGGTTTCCGTCGTCATACTTCATGCATGTGCCTGCATGTCGGTCTCCAGCACTGCATACTGTGGAGCGTGTTTACATTGACTTGACCTGATTGGTAGAGAATACTTGTCCCAGGCCAGCCATTTCAACCATCACTCTGTATGCACCACACGCTTCTAAGAGCTTGAATTGTGGGGATTTTTTGCAGCGGAAACAGGGGGTTGAATGATAAAATGTAAAGTACATCCATACCTCTTCAACAGTCAGATAATTTGTTAGGGTTTGAGCGCCTGCTTTCATTCTACTTGCTGTACTTTAGACCAAGGAAGGTTGGGTTCTGGAATCCAGCCCTTTACGCAATCACACACTCCACGACCGCCCACACAAACACACCCAATGTCTGAAAGTGGTGTGTTTTTTTTTATTTATTTTTTTGCAGGAGCCATCGCTGGCACGGCAGAGCCCAGTAGACGGGAGGAGAGGGAGCGATCTGAAGAGGAGCGCCCAGACCGACTGTCTACAGCACTGGCTGGCAGCATGGTGAGCCAGTCACACTATGTATACGTACAGTACTATGCTGTAGATTCCTGATTGCTATTAAACCAGATGTGGCTCCTAACTTGCTGGGACTGTTTCACACTCCCGCAGGAAATGGCGCAATACTTGTCCAGGCCACAGGGTTTTGCAACATGTTTAATGACACCATGCACTACTCAAACATTTGTCAATTTTTCAACTTGCCACACATGTGCTTTAGGGCTGCACAGTTAATTGTACATGTTTATTCAGTTTCCTGTTTACATTTTTTTGTCATACAGCAGTTTCCATATATGATACTTTTATAATACAGAAACTACAGAAATACAGAAACTTCCACTGTAATTAAGTCATTTGTTGTTAATTAAATGTGCAATTAAAAAATAAGTGTTCATTAGATCATGATAAACAAGACACATGTATTAGTGATCGACATTGCTTTAAAAAAGGGACACATTTTCTATAAAGTTAATTTCTTCCAGGCGGTTCCTTGAATTTCTAACCGTCACATTTGGCCATGTTTTGGGGTGGGAAGTCGGTGAGGGATCATGCAATTTTGTCGCTGTGTTATCGACCCCTACTAGTTGTTCATGATACCTGCACAGAGGGAGGGTGGGATCTTTTGGGATCAACCAACACACAGTTAAATAATAAAAAATGTAGCCACAATCGGCACTAAACAATAATTTGCTGGACACCAATGTAATGGTGCTTTTCCATTACGAGGTACCTACTCGCCTCGCCTCGACTCTACTCACCTTTTTTGGTTTTCCATTACGAAAAAAAGTACCTGGTACATGCTAACAGATACTTTTTTTTTTAGTACCTGCTCAATCGAGGTTCCAAGCGAGCTGAGGCGAGCCGAGAAGGTGACGTAAAACCCTGCAGGCTGCTGATTGGTCGGAAAGAAGCGTCACTGATCACTGCATTGCTAGCGAGAGATGGCATTTTTAAATAGTTTAGCCAGCGGTGTCCATGCAGAGCTTTTTCCGTAGCATACAAGTGGCCTGATGGTTATACTGGTGCGCTGGTGTGTGCATGTGTGATGTGTGTGTGTCGAGTCGCCGTATGTGTGTGTGTGGGGAGCTAGTGAGCGAGGGAGAAGTGAGAGAGTGACGGCGATTATCTCCGCAGCGAGTAGCGACTCTAGAGTCTTATATATTGTGACCACGGTGGGAAATCTGGAGCAGTAAACGTTAACTATCTCTTTGATATCATGTTGTTTACGGAGACGGAGAACCAGGAAATGCGTCGGGGATATGTCAATGGGAAAAGCAAGCTACTAAGCCACGCCCACGGCAGTCGCTATGGCGACCAGCCACGCTGAGGCGATACTAAAATATGCAATGGAAAACGGACGCACGTCGAGGCGAGTAGAGTTGAGTAGAGTCGAGGCGAGTCGAGCAGGTACCATGTAATGGAAAAACGCCATAAGTGAGTGAAAGTAGATCATCCTCAGTCAGCTTTTCTATTCACCCAACTAGTAGTTTGCTCGGCAGGGTTACGACTTTATTGCATTGCTGGTTCATTCAGGAACTTGCTGCTGCATCAGTAAAAGTGTTGTGTATCAACCGGTAACAGATGTAGCTCCCTGCCACGTGTCTCCTGTACAACTCTCTGTTTTGGAATATTGAACGCAAGACACTGAACCCCAACAACGTATTCAGTGGCTGTCGTACTGAACATAAACCTCAGCTAAATGTCCAAAATGTGAAATAAAATGCTTGCACTATAGTCCAGTGGTGAAGGTGTCCGCCCAAGATGACCAAGGCATCACTCTGCTACAGTAAGTACTGAATGGGGATATATCTATTTCTACTGGTTGCCCTCTAGTGGATGCTACTGTCTAGTAGGCTCTGAAGCAAAACTAAGACTAAATGGTTTTTGTATTGTGTAACATTATCATGAAAGTAATTGGTGTAGAAAGATGGAGAAATAATTGTGCTGCTTCAAGTTACTACATGCACTTTTTTTTGAATCAGAGTGTTTCTTTATGCTGAGTGTTAGACTTTGCTCTACGTGAGACAAGCAGCGGTTTGTCTAATCATGCTGCAGCCGTGGGCCTTAGGGTTGTAATTACACTGAAGCATAGTAAATACAACGCAAGCACAATGCAAAACTATATATAGGTCACAACTGTACTTTTAAAAAAAGAGCCATGCAAGCTTGGAATGGATTTTATTTGTATAGCACTTTTTAGAACCCTCATAGACACTTTACAGAGAAAAGAAGTGTGTATACTATACACTATATTTGAATGAAGTGCTCAGGTATACTCAGAGCTTTAGAAATGTGCATAGACATGCAGGTCATTTAAATAGATGTTAAATGCATATTCTTTTGCAATTTTATTTGACAACTTAGGGGAGAACCCCGGCAGTCACAAGATAGCCTGCTCCTTTGCTCTTTCTCAGTGGACGTACAGTAAATATACTTCAGCCAGGATAGACAGTGCTTTAAGAGTGGGGAAGCACGAGCAGTGACCAAATGAGCCACAAAGTCCTCTCGAAACTAATGGGTGCAGGTTTTATGGGACAGAAATAGGAAGTGTAACAGGAGGATGTGTGTCCCGAGGTTCTGGTCAACTGGGTCCGCAGAATGCCACTGTGGCTGGCTGCCCGCCCAGCTCTCAGCCTTTTTATGCGACACACAGTCAAGCTCTGGGCTTAATTGATGGCAGGGCTGATGAACAAATAATGTGCCCACCGAGGCACGTAAAATGAGAACGCAGACATCTGCTAGTCCTGTGTTGCAGTTCAATTGCATACAATTCTTTTTTTTTTTTTTTTTTAAAAAAGCACCTTCTCACTGATCTCTCATTGCTTTAGTTTAGTTTTTGTTGCACTTCGGGTGTAGTTGGGTGTGGTCGGAAGTGTGCTCTGCTGTAACCGCACTCAACAGCGATGTCGGGTGAACGGAACACACCCTAGAGTACTTCGCTACATCACTGCAACAGGTGAGGAGTTCAATCACTGCAGATCAGCAAAACCAAAGTTAAGTTTCTGTATGATGGACAGATGCACAGCTATCCGTAGTATTTGTGCAACATGAATCTGCAGTTATTGTTTTAGAAGTATGGTGTAAGACTACAATGGTAGGTCATGTTTAATGTTTGGCCCCAGTGAATGATAGGTCTATCTGTTCTCAGCTGTTGTTGATCTAAGTGCTATTTTCTCCGGTGGCATTGTGAGACATCCGTTTGAGCAGTTAGTTCCACAGGTAATATGACCATTTTAATCCTGTTTGTAAAGCAGTCTCAAATTGCTTCCCAGCCTCCAGCTTTTTTGGCTAAAAACAAAACGGGAAGCATTGAGTTAATACTGTCGTCCACTCACGCTGCCGTATTGTTAGCAGGATAATGCGAGCATGGAAACGAGGACAATGGGGTTGCTTTACCCTGCGCTCAGTACCCACAGTGCTTTGTAATGCTACCTCGGTGGGGTTGTGGGGAACTAGCAAGAGAAGTTTCTGTGCCAGATCCATGCAAAGAGAGCTGTTTCTGTGTCACTGCCCCATATCATGTTACCTGCTTATATAAGGATTACATCACCTGTATGTGTGCCTTTTTTTTTTTTTTTTTTTTCAAAATGCACTGACTGGACACACCAGAAGCTCTCAGTACGGGTTGTGGTTAAAGTCAAATGGTTGATTCCAGGTTGTTGTTTATGATTTTACTTCCGCTCTACTTGAAGGGACTTAGGCTTCTAGCACTATTGGACCCTGCTCTGGTTTCTGACAGCTCGCCGTCAGTGTCTGGTAGTTCCCTATTCCTCCTTTTCATTTCATTTAAATAATGGTAACTTTGTTGTTTTGTTCAGTGCGGTATGTGTTTGTTTTTTTTTTTTTTTTTTTTTTACTTTTTATCAATGCCTGTTGACCAGAACTACTATGTTTGAGATGTTTTTGAAAAACAATTTTCAATGAAAGCCTAAATCCAGCACCTGTAGTCAGTATATTGGATAGCCTACATGTTAATGCTTGTAAAGCATCATATTAAGCTAAATCCTGCTTCAAGCTGAAATAGTCAGAGTTGCCACATATAACTGTACAAAACACTACATATAGCACGCATTATAGTATGCTGCAATCATTTTACCTACAACATTTTTATAATTAGTTAGGGAAGACTCGCAAACTGCAGATTGCAGAAGAGTTATATCTTGTATGGTTTTATATTGAAAAAGGCATTCATAAAATAACTATATGCATTATTCATATCCTACTTCTATAGATGTGGGCTGACACTCTGCGTTGGTGACTCTCTGCCCTCCTTTCCTAAAATAAAACCTAAGACACAAGAGGCCAAATCTGGTGCTCAATTTTGGGGCTGGGCAGGCAGAGAGGGGGGAATGCAGGCCTGTGTTGGGACTGTGGATCCACTCGTCATGAATTAGGCTGCAATTCAGAAAATCCTAAAATGTCCATATGAATGTGGACACACTGGAAATATTTGAAAGCTGTACACGTTTTTGAAGGTTCAGTGTTAAAATTAAAAAGACTCTAAGCCTGAGCATAGCTCAGTTTTGAATGACATACCTGCTGAGGTTATACTGAAAGTCTTAAAACATAGTTCTTCTTTAATGCTCTCGCTAATCTCATCAAGGGAAAGCCCTCCACACTTCCAAACTTGATGAGGTTGCACTTGTCCAGGATATGAGAAGTCTTAATCATTGGGAGTTTGCCAAAGAAATAAACACTTCAGGCTGTGGTGCTGAGCGATTTTCTGTCACACAAGACAGAGAAACTGGCATAGCTTCTACAGTGTACGTTCTTCTGCCTCTTACTCAATATGACCGCTCAACCAAGCATTTGTGCGCTGAAAACACCCATATACTACTAACAATGTCTTTGTAAAGCTGGTACAATTTGGGCTTAAGTAGAAAGCATAATACTTTATTTCACTTCCTCATTTCACTCTGGGATAATAAATGTAACGAGTCACAGGTTTACCATGTGACGTGAAAGTGTTTCTATGTAAGGTTCTGCTTGATTTGTGGAAGTGCATTTTATAGCAGCAGAGTCCATTTACCTGATGAGTTGGACGTCCTACTGCAAACAAGCGCAATGCATCATGCCTCCTGTACCATAAGGCTTTCCCTTCTAATATATTGCCATATTAAATATTATAGGTTAAAGAGCATTCAGACTAGGAAATGAAATTTTTTTTGTTGTTGTTCAAAAGCCAATTTGAGTGTGCTATATAGAACACAATGACCTAGAAACAAGTGATTATTTTGGGGGCATTTTAGGACTTTATTTGACAGGACAGCTGAATTACATGAAAGGGGAGAGAGAGGAGGAAATGACATGCAGCAAAGGGCTGCAGGTCGGAGTCGAACACAGGCCCGCTGCGCTGAGGAGTAAACCTCTATATATGAGCGCCCGCTCTACCAACTGAGCTATCTGGGCGCCCACAAGTTAGTATTCTGAGTGAGGTGTATAGATGAGAAGTAGCCTGACGTGGTCATACTCAGATTCTAGTCAGAACTTCCCAACCTCGAATTTTGTGGGCGGGGCTAAGTTCGGCTGGCATCCAGGCTAGATGAGAAGAGTAAATAGAAGATTAAAAAAAAAAAAAGGTATAAATAAGGGCATCCGTCATGTGAAACCTAAGCTGCTAATCAAAAATGGATGCAGTTTCAACCAGTTTCATTTTTACATTTACTGAAGACCTACAGTAGATACTGCGCTCAGAGCAGCAGCTGATAGATGTGCAGGGAAAGTCTGTTGAAGACGTGAGGTTGAATGAAATGCCATCGTACTTGGTACTATGGCATCTATATTTTTTGAATCCTGCAGAAAGCTGAATTGTCTGTAAATTCGGTGTTCATTTTGTTGTAAGAGAAGGTGTAGCTTTTTCATCTTGCTGATGGCTGTAATTTTATGAAAATCATAGATATCCTTTCTCTGGACAATAGCACTGTTTAGATAGAAGTATACTGTAGGATCAAATTTGTGTTGCTCCTCTGTAATTATACACATTCTGGATCAATTATTGGAAACAGCACATGAAGCTATGTGTTATGTTGAGAGTAGCTTCCTAGTTGTAATGATACAAAATGCAACCTGCTGCTAATCGTTGTCAACAGTGTTGATTTTATGTATTCAGTCTTTGTTAGCCTGGAGATGAAATAGGTACCTATATCTACCAGTACAACCATTATATTAGCCCTCAAATGGACTTTATTACATGGACTGTCATGCAGTCCATTCCAGGCATAGGTAAATGTGTGCACCTTATCCGCCAATGTTTCAAAGTCAGGTCGCCTTGCTCTCTACAGACCGAAATGACATAGCACACTCACTGGCAGTCATGGAGACGTATGACTAGGTTCCTCTAAAAATAATTTGAAACATGTCCCTTAGGGCTGGGTGACATGGAGAAAATCAAATATCACAATATTTTAGACCTCATACTTCCAATATCGATATTGTAGGCTTGATAACTGACAATTACACAATGAGATTTTTGATAAATAATCATCCGTAACGTGGATATATTGACTCAGTGGGTAAAGGCAAACAAGAGAACCGCTAGAACATTAGATCACTTTACTGGCTGAATTAGCAGCCTATAAAACCAGGAAAAAACAACATATTATGATATCCAAAATCTAAGATGATAGCTAGTCTCATATTAAAATATTGATTTATAATATTGATATATTGCCCAGCCCTAATTTCCCTTCAATATAGATTTGTAAGATGTCTAATACACCTCATACCAGTATCAGGTTGTATTAGAGGACAAGTGGAAAAACATCCTGGATGGTTGGATCTGGATGGTTTATTTACATGTATCCACACGTAACTACAATAAATAGTTTCAATTATGAAAATGATAATCCATCCCGTTAAAATGAGGCTCTACCATGTCAAAATCACATTGCAGCACCTCCCCCAGTAAAATTAATCCTATTTTAATAGTGCTGTGTTGTGCATCCAGCCTATGCTGCGTGTACTACGTTCTACATGTTACATAATGTGGGGTCATACAGCTGAAGGCCAGAGGCTGTCACGACTCTGCCAGGGAGGAGGTTGGGGTAATAGGGGGAAGAGCCGTGTGCTCCCCCCCAAGTATAACGGACAATGTATGTACCCTATATATCCGGTGACCTTCCCTGATTTTAAGCACAGGACTCGGGGAAGGTGCTGCAGCGAAGCGCTGTTCACTGCAAAGATGCACTGCACTTGTGTAGGACAGTGCCAAAATGACACTCAGACAGGTGAGGGAGAATTTGTGTCTGTAGAATGCTGTTTCACTGGAGATCTCCGCATTCATTCACTCTCCTCAGCACCCTCCCTCCTCTGTCCTCTGCCACATATTTTCCTCCTGCAGTCGATCAAGTGCTGCCAATGCCAACGGTTTGTGATGGGACACTGTCCGACCATACAGTGTGCTCGCTTGGGCAAGAGCCACAGAATACTGCGGTTGATCGTATGGTGCATGCATGGCGGTTGGAGCATCTTTTGGTTGCCGGCGGTACTCTCTAGGCTTTACCACCTTGTTGCCGAGGGAGAAGCATATTTATGAGGAGATGTCGGTGAAGGGTGAACAAGGAGGGAGTGGGGGAAGAGTAAGGGATGAGAGGGAGACAAGGGGAGAAATGTGAGCATGTTAATGTGAGAGAGAGAGAGAGAGAGAGAGAGGGAGAGAGGTAGATGCGCATGCAGAGGGTGGAGCTTAGCATCAGGCAGTTCCCTCTTGTCTTCCTTTCTCTCCTGCTCTCTCTTCTAGCAGTTTCCCCCCCCCCCACCCCTTCGCTACATTTGAGATGGCACATCTGCAGTGATTTTCATCCCGTTTGCTTTCTCCTCAGCTCGAACTAAGCTGATCGCGTGGACTGCCGTTCTTGTTTGTATCTTTTATGGACCATCCTTATCCCGGCAGTGCAACAGGGCTGTCTTCAGACACCAGCGTGCTCTCTCTCTCTCTCTCCCCACTCAGGGAGCGGTGGGCGGGGGTGGGGTGGGTTCCTAAATTTAAAGCCGGGACTGGCGTGTTGGCACACAGCAACTCTTGAGAAGGGGGGGGGAACGTAGAAAAGGTGGTGGTGGTGGTGGTGGTGGGGGGGGAGAGGGGCGGCAGGCGGAGGGGTTTGGAGCGGACGAGGGGTGGACAGGCTCCGGCTGGGAGAAGAATGGTTATGCCGGCTCCTCGTGCTCTGGTCGTGCTGCTGCTCTATAGGCTGTGTGTCGTTCAGACACAGCCCTGCCTCTCCTCGACATGAGCCTCGCAGGAAGGGTGTCCTGCTCCATGCTCAACTGCTTTGTAAGTCCATAGGCTTTTATTTTGGTGTTTTTGTTTTTGTCTGGTTTGTGATGGGTGTGCATAAAAGCCCTCCCTTATCTAACTCACCTCCTGCTTGTGTGTGTGTGTGTGTGTGTGTGTGTGTGTGTGTGTGTGTGTGTGTGTGTGTGTGTGTGTGTGTGTGTGTGTGTGTGTGTGTGTGTGTGTGTGTGTGTGTGTGTGTGTGTGTGTGTGTGCGCCTGTTGGGGGATGCAGCGCGGGGGGGTGTTGGCCGACATGTGAGCGCTGCAGTTATTAGCGAGAAACCCACACTCACTCCACACTCCACATACAAATAATTGAATTACCTCCGTGTCTTCTCAGGCGTGTGATAATGAAAAGCTGCTTTATTACTCTCATCACTCACCTCTGTTGTGTGGAGGGCCTTGAGCTGCCTGTATTGTCATATTGTGATTGGCAAGGAGGAGAGAGAGGGCCTGTCAGGAGCCAGATGTGAAAAATGTGTGCGCTGCTGAGAGCGAGCACATTGTGCAGTCACCGTTGCAGCCTCAGAGTGGTAAAGTATGTTCACTGCAGTGGAGCACCTGAATTAAGCACTTTGCGGTATTGGGATGTGCAGTACAGTGGATATAGGACAATGGCTAATTTCTCTTAGTTTGCATCTCCAGACATAGTGGGGAAAAGGTTGACGGTTTAGGAACAACACAGGGTCTTCTTGGCCTCATGTCCCTTTGCCAGTTAACCTCAGGTCAGAGTTAACCTCCAGCATTTCTTTCCACAGGCCACTGTCTGGGCCTATTAATTAGTTAATAACAGGTATATTAACTACTAGCAGGTATAATGTTTACCATGTCCACTATCTTAGTTTAGCGTGTGAACATGCTGACATTTGTTAATTAGCACTAAACACAAAATACAGCTGATGCTGATGGGAATGTTTGGGTTTTTTAAAGTTTAGCAGGGATTTAATCATGCACCAAAGTCTTTGACAAATTTAGATTTTAGCCTGATGGGTGCTCTAGATGGAAAGTTGAGCGATCACCAGAGTCACTACAATTCATCCTGAGGGGGACACAGTAAGTGTGTGTGTGTACCAACGTATTACATGTATAGCAATGTCTACAAAGTTCATGGCAATCTATCCAATTGTTGTTGAGATATTTCAGTCTGGACCAAAGTGGTGAACCGACCGACTGACCAACAGACAGCCATCCATACAGCAATGCTGCTAGCATGGCTAGAATGAGCATAGCAGTAGGCAGTAGTAACACTAAGTGGAAATCAGTTATGCTGATACATGATGTACATGATACAAGCAAAACCATTTATCAGTGTCTTGTGCTGTACAGGTCAGTGCACAGAGCTACTGTATCTAGACAACATTGAAAGGATTCCTTGCAGTTTAGCATTTTACAATGTGATGCTAACATCACATTTTCAACAACAATCAGTTTTAATGGGAAAGCTCTACTTTAATTTCAATCACTGTTTCTTCCAGAGAAAACGTTGGTCGTAAAGTTATCAGGTGAATCAGTAAGAGCGCCGCTGCTGGTTCCGCGTTTCTTTGTGGCCAGACATGGTCAGCCATTACACATTTTATGAGCTGTCTTTTTAACATGGCTGTGATGCAGCTGAGTCTGCAGTTCCTCTTCTGCGTCAGTATCTGTATAATTTAGTATCCACGTCCTCTGTCACAGCTCTGTCAGTCTCCTTCCGTGGAAGAGGGCTGCAGCGTTGTGCCGTTGTGCCATTGTTGTGATCCAACGATGAAAAAAACAAACCCATCTTCAGTTACCGTTCCCTCTATCTCCGATAATATCATGTTTATCTCCCTCTGCGATATGTTGTCTGTACCAAATGGAACTATAAAAAGCCTAATTAAATTTGTTAAGATTTTTCCATGACTCGGATTCTATAATGCCCACTAGCTAAATGAATCAATGGTGTAAGTACAGCCAAAAGCTTTTTAGGAATGTGCTTTTAGGGTATATACCTTCTCGCACCCTTGGTACCTGAGATGGGTCTGGTGTTGGGTCTTACCACTCTGCCTGAGACCAAGGCAGTAACCCATCGCTAAGAACTACACAGCAATGTGACACAGCGTGTCACTGAGGAAGACCTCATGACCACAGTGTCCTGATGGAGGATAACAAGCACTTGTTTTGCTCTTTTTGTCAGTGTCTATTGCCTAAAATCTTTGTTTGTACATACCTGCACATAGATCGTCTTTCTCTTTTCATGGTCTGTTACCTTTTGAATTATAATCCCCTTTAAATTGTTTTCTCAATGAAACATTTGTTCTTTGCTTTTTTGTGTGTTTTGCTGCTCATGTTTTTTGAAGGCCTAATTAGTCAACCAGTTTATTACAATTGCTAAATGCTGCCCTGTGTTTTTTCTTAAGAGGAGCCAGTATCCTAAACATGCCTACATGAATCTGCTATCTCCGTGTGCTACCGAGTGTTACTCCAGCTATGTATGTTTCAGATGAATTCTGCTTACTTATCGAAAACTCTGCCCCTGCCTAGTTTCCTCAGCTCTTTGAGCACGGCCCAAGTCTAAAATGGGAGGGATCATTTAGAACATGGTGATCTATGAAATATTAACATAGTCTGAGAGAGGACAGGGAGAAAGAAAAATGTCTTCTCTTGACCCATTACTCAGGCTTCACGGCCAAACACAACTCAAGAAAATAACCTTTTTTAATTTTATATTTGCTGTTTTTCATTCTGCCCAGTAATTGCATCCTCTCTTTCCATCCACCCTTGTCCTTTTTCTTCTACCTAACACCTGATTTGGGACAATTCTTCACATTTCAGACAATGTGCTGGGCTGCCTCATTTGATATGTCCAAAACTGTAAATAACTGGACACTTAAAAGCAGACATAGAAGTACATGTTCCCCACATATTTAGAAGGTCACCTCTGCATAATGTAGTGGTTCTCTAATCCGCACAACTCTAGGACAAAGCCCCAGTCAGATTAAGTAAATAATCTGATGAGTAAAGGCAGCAAATTGTTTCCAAAAGCTTTAGAGAGAAGGGGAATGTGCCACTAAAAAGAGGTGTTGTATCCATGGCAACCAGACACTTATTCACAGACTGTTTGTTTCTTTTTCTCTACCTATTCTAACTTTGTGTTGTCATTTTCCCATTCACTCGCATGCAGAAATCTCGTTTGACATGCTTTCCCCAGACGATTAAAATTTTATTTTTGTGAATAAAAATTAGGCCTACATGTTCTCTTACACACACACACACACACACACACACACACACACACACACACACACACACACACACTATTAGCCTGCTATATCGGGGCTGTCTAGGCAGCTGCTAGCTGATACTGTCACTGTTACAGCAATACATGTGTTATACACTCTGTCATTAATATTTGAGAAATACATGCAGACGTATGTGCGCATGCCTGTCAGCTCCAGCTTTTTGATTGCTTGGTGGACAAAGGTGGGGGAGGGTGTGCAGGCCCACAGCAGTGACGAAGCAAAAACGTGTTGGGCACAGGACAAGCTGTGCTCCATCTTTGTGAGTCGGTTGGAAGTGAGAGCATCTCTCTTTTCCTTTTTAATCTTCTGTAAGCTGATTGCCTGTTTGTGGTCACAATGGACCAGAAAACAGAAGTGCCGCACTGTTTGTATGTAAATGTAATGGCAGACTTTTAAGCCCGTCTTGATCAAGTGTTGTTAGCGAAGGGTCTTATGTAGCTGAAATAACAAGGTTATCTGCAGGAGAGGTTTCACCTGCTACAAGTCTTCCTCCAAACACAGCTACACATGTGCCTGTGCTTTAATGCAGCTAGTCTGTTTTACTCTCCTTGATATTTTCTGTCACAATAACTTGTCAGATAAACAATTTGAAGTGTAGTATCCTATATTCATTCTAAAGATTGTAAAATATGTTCAGCACCAATGCATCAGTAGCCAGTCTGTGTTTTTAGCCTGTGTCATGGATTCATGGAGCAACACAACATCTACATAACATTTAGTCAGCAGTTTTTTTTTTGTGCCTTTTTAAAGCACACTTTGTTCTAGCAGGCCTCTCAGCGGAGTGCAGTGTCAGGGCTGCACCATAAGAGAATGAAGTAAGTGGTGCCAAGTATTTATAGGTAGTGCAGCACCAGACAAATAGGATCCAAGGAGAGTGTGTGTGTGTGTGTGTGTGTGTGTGTGTGTGTGTGTGTGTGTGTGTGTGTGTGTGTGTGTGTGTGTGTGTGTGTGTGTGTGTGTGTGTGTGTGTGTGTGTGTGTGTGTGTGTGTGTGTGTGTGTGTGTGTGTGTGTGTGTGTGTGTGTGTGTGTGTGTGTGTTGAATGCATGTTCCTCTCAACTGATTTGCATTGCATCTTTCTTTAAGGGGGGGTGCTCTAACCATAGCTCATCCAGTATTTTATAATGGCTGTCTGGCAAGCCAAAGTAAACTTCATAACTTTATTCCCTTAAAAAAGAACTCTGTGCCTGGATGGCATGTGGTGGTTCAAACTGCCCAGCAAAGGTATTTGAGATCAGGCTGTAATGACCTGACCCTGGAAGATGTCTCGGACTAATGGCAACAGTCATGGTCCATCCATTCTCAGGTGAACCTAAGTCAAACTGATGGGCCGTAATTACTAGCAGCAGAATGGGAAACGTTTACGTAAGCCCTTGAGTTGTAACTCCACGTTGATATTTCCCACTTGGTGAAAAAAAAGTGTCAATAAGTAGTTGGTTAATACAACTGAGTAATTTTAAACCGTTCGTATTGGCTTCCTCTTGTTTCTGAAGCGCTACAAATACATAACACAACAAAAGTAGCTAATTTAGGCTATTTATCTGGTATCAGAATTAGTTTATTTGCCAATTGTTAAAGTTAAAAAGTCAAGTTAAATACCAGACTTAAAATAGTATATATACTCACATAGAGGTAATAATAAACATGCTGCATATAACAGCATATAACTACAAGGCTGGTATTGAGACTAACCATCTTTGATTAATCCGTGAACATTCCCTGGTAGGAATAACGTGAGGTTTTCCTATTCTCATTTTGGTGACATTGCGTAAATGCGGCATCATGCTAGAAAGAAGCTTCCACCTCATCTTCACCTTCGGTGTCTCTTATGTGGAGATGGAAACACAGCATTAGCGTGAACATAAAGACATTGCTTGGTAATGATGAACAGTAATAACAGACGGCACTTAGCGTTGGAGCATCTTTTAAGGAGTGTAGACCTCTCAGTTTGGCACAGCCTTGATACCCACCTGGCTTTGTTTAGTGAGTTATCCCATTAATCTCTCCCACACAGAGACTCCTATGTAGTAAGCCTTCCATACAAATTCAGTAAGACCTAAGACCTGTACTCTGTGTCCTAGCTAGACTTAGATTTAGTGCTTGTATTATTGTTTTCATTATCGATCGATCTGCTGATTATTTTCTCGATTAATGGTTTTGACTATAAGATAAAGTGAAAAATGCCAGCGCCCAATTTGGCCTCTTCAAATTCCTTGTTTTGTCTGGCCAACCCTCCAAAACTCAAATACATTAACCCATGTCATCCGTCGACCGTGCAACTTTGAGAATTTTTCCTTCTTTTTTGTCAATTTGTTGTTTTTTCAAAGTTTTTGAAGCTTTTTCTAACATTTTTGTCACTTTTTTCATCATTCTTTTATAATTTTTTTTCTTCAAATGCTGGAAAATGGACTAAAACACACACATTCAATGAAAGTAGTGAACTGATCATTTAGTTTACTTGTTAAGAGCGTTTCATAGAACCATCCACGTTATTTATTTTGGTTGAAAGAAACCCAAAGGGAGGGTTGCTTTTACTGTCATATGACAAAGAAAAGCATCAAATTTGATTAAAGAAAATTGTGTTTTTGTACGATTAATCATTTATCAAAGTAGTTCATTGATAAAGTTTCTCAACCATATATAATATATATAATTATTTCAGCTGAACTTCATTCTTGACGTCTTCAGTTGGCTAAAACCGACTGAATTATTGTAGGACTGATTGCAGTAAGAAGCTGAGGGTATCTTGGTCATTTGAACCCATTCAACATTTTATGATTTGAAATTGGTAAATTTTCAATGCATTATTCGCTAGTAATTGCCGACACATTTTTGAAGAACTTACAGTACCCCTCCTTCACATTCTCGTTCATGTAATGTCAGCAATGAGCTAAAGCTGCAAGGATTCATCAATTAAATTGATTACTTGTCAATTTTTTTAATTTATCCCCAACTATTTTGGGGATTAATCAGTTTGTGTTTTAATAATTCTCTGATTTCAGCTTCTAAAATGTGAATATTTTCTCGTTTCTTTACTTCTTTATGACCGTAAACTGAATATCTTTGAGTTGTGGACAAACCAGACATTTGAGGACGTCATCTTGGGCTTTGGGAAACACTGATCGACATATTTACCATTTTCTGACATTTTATAGACAAAATAACTTATCGATTAATTGAAAAATATCGACAAATTAATCGGCTATGAAAATAGTTGCAGCCCTACAATGAGCTATTTCTTTATTGCTGAGCTTATAAACTGTCTGTCCTCTGTCAACAAAGCTATTACGTCACAGTAGCTGATCAAATTGTGCTTTGGCTTGTCCATTCCTATGATGTCTATGCCTTTTTGAAATCAGATGGGGACACGGTTACTTGTAGGGGAGAGATTCTCACTGTAGGAACACTAACTCCATCTGTTACCAGCAAGCCCAGTGGGTGGTATGCTTATCATGGGGTTTAATCACCGGCTTGGACCTTTTGGATGACAGATGAAATGATTGTAAACATTGCAGGAGGTCTGCATAGTGAGACTTCAAGGGCTTTCCTGCTATAATATATGACATTTTATTGTGTTGATTTGTCCTGGGACATAAGTCTTTTATTAACAAAAGACCAACCTGAGTCAGTAGTACTACAGTGCATTCAGGTCTCCCTCTGGTCCCCCTTCAGGTCTCCATTGCTGTTTTCATTAAGGAACAGCATCGACATATGGTCTTACTGGAATGGTGAAGCCAAATCCAACAGAGTAGCAGTGTTCAGGCAGCCAGAAACCCAAACTGTGTTCATCCTCAACCACTGAGGTAACTCGCTGGTCGCTCCAGAAATGACAGACAGGCTGGATGGAGGAGTGAAAGGCATAATTGCACATCTCATAGCAGACATTCATAAACCTGGATAATGTTAGAGTCCTGTATACAGGGAGCAAGGTTTCTCTGTTATCCGTGTAAGCATCACATCACAAATATGATCCAAACCAGGATAAGACTTAAAATTGGGCACTCAATATGCACTTTATGTGTATACTTTGTTATAAGGGGGACATTTCCGGGGCAAAACCTTTCCAGGGATTTTTACAAATCATTTCAATTTCATAATTTGATTCATTTTGACCCTTTTCTCTCCAGTGATTGAAGTATGACCTTAAGGAAGCGCTTGCTCAATCTGACACTCTAAACTGCAAGGGTTGAGTGCCCTCTTTGTTCCTCTCTCATTCTCATCTCTGCTGCTTAGCTGTTGCAGTCTAATTTTAGCCACCCGTCCATTATAACCAGTGTGCACTTCATTTGGATGTTTCATTCATCAGCAACCTTAGAAATGTAGCATTGAATTAGTATGCGTGGTCTTCCTACACGGTTATAGAAACATTTGGTTTTTGGGTATAAAAAGTGACCCTAGGTGTTTGAACTCTGTAAGAATCAATGTAAGTGCATGACTTGTGAAAAACTAGTCAAGTGTGTGAAATACTGTACTAAGTCCCAGTATCTTTGTTTGCACAAGACTGCACCACCCAGTCACAAAGTCTAGAGCTTTTTTGGTGTCCGGGGCCTCTATCATTTTCACGCGCATGAACTACCTGCACAGCGCCAAAGCAGACGGAATACAAATATGTAAAAGGGGCATTCTTCTTTCAGCGTCCTGTTAATCAGTCAAGAAAAATGCCGTTTAGAATCGAGTGGTAAACATTTTAAAATAGCTTGCCTCACAGACCTAACACAAAGTCATGTGTGAGAGTTTTGGAAGTCTCGTAGTCAATATTTAATCTCCTACGTGACGTCTGTGAAGTAGCTGGTGGGGATTGTGAAATTCCACCTGGCATGCATCTTACATCAAAGGCCAACCACCCTGCTAAATGCTGAATACAACTGAACATTTTGGGTTTGACTTTCCGTTAGATTTATTTATTCAGTGATGGCCATTCCTTGGCCTGTAACAATTATTTAATAATTGTCTAATTGCAATATTTTTTAAGTATCGCCGTTTCTTTGTTTACCCGCTATTAATTGCTAACATTAGCGAAGGTGCTAACGGGTTAAACTGTTGATGGTAATTGTCAGTTTTATGTTAATTTAAGAAAACAAAAACAATGTTTGATAATAAAAAGGCGTAGCCTGTGTACTTGTGTTATTACATTATCTGGGTCACATAAAAGATAAAACCAAAATATGTATCCTGGGATTCATTCAAAACTTTATTTGTTAAAAAAAAAAAAGCATAAATAAATATTTTTAAATTTAAAGTGGCTGTATGTAACTTTCAGTTTGTGTTGATTCTAGCGGCTGCTTTGGACAAAAGTGGTCATTTAAGACCATTGTATGAAAAATGACAGAACTTCAGAAATATAAAAAAATTACATATACCGGTAGTCACTTTTACTGAAAGTGGCAATTATATCATTAATCACATTTATTTCTTAGACAATTTATAGTACAGCAAAATCTTGAATTGTTACAGCTCTAGCCATTCCAGTGTTCCTATTAAACTGTATTGGGCCAGGGGTTTGTCTGTGTTCCTTTATTTTAGAATATGTATCTCTATGTGGTGTTTCACCCCCGCTGTGTCGACCTAAATGATGACAGTATTCGTCTGACCACCCCTGCTTGGTGTTTGTGTCTGACAGGGTGAAGAAGGGCCTCCCAGTCTGGAGTATATCAAGGCCAAGGACCTGTTCCCCCAGAAAGAGCTGGTGAAGGAGGATGAAAGCCTTCAGGTGAGCTGAACGGTGTTCATTAACCGTTGACTTCTGCTCCAGAGCACAGCACCCGTCTGCCCTGGCATCCAGCTACATGTCTGTGGAGGAGACAACCAGGAGCTGGTGAAAAGACCAAAGTGTGGCACTTCCAGATTATGAGCTCCTCTTCAATCGAGACTCCTGGCGTGTCACCGGAGCGTTGGGTCGCCACTGCGTAGAGTGTTATTGCCAAGATATTACTGCAAGAGTCACAACTCAGCCATCTTGAAGCCAAACACTTAAGGAAAGATGGTGACACTGACCTAGAAGAGCATTTTCCTTTTTTTTTTTTGTCATTGCTCTGCCATCCTTTATCAGTGTTCAACACAAAAAAAAGTTAATTAGACAACTTGGTGGATAACAAAATATAATTTTAAAATCATATACATTTTTCAGTCTACCATATTATTTAGATATAGCATATATATAAATGCAAGACCTTAAGAACAGAAGAAACATTTTGAAAGCAGGAAGTTGACAAAATTTGTAGAGTATGAAAGTACAAATGTAATAATCCCCTACACTTACGAGTTTAGTTTCCACTATTCTACTTAATACACATTAATCTAAATGTCCTTTTATTTAAAGTGCATTAGCTGACCTTAAACATCACCGTCCATACAGCACTATTTTTGGCGTAGTCAAGTGGAAAACATTATTTACATTTTTTTTTTTATGAAAATAAATATCCTTATGTTAGCCGTCTCAAAAATGACTCAAAACTTTGTCAGTTCCTTTTAATGAACAACTTTCTAAAGCTCCAAGAATTGACTTCTCGGGGTTGTACATCTGTTGTACGGCTGTATCTTCCGCTGTTCCCGACAAAAAAGCAGAAGGCACTGCAGAGGATAAAGAACAGGGCAGCTAAAAAGCATTTACTGTAGGTCACTGAAGCAAGAGGAATTTCTAAGTCTGTTCCACAGTAAAGATGGCAGTAGCAAACTTGTGACGGATAACTTGCGCTGTGCCCTCCGTGCTCTCTGGCAGTCTGGTGGTTAATGGAGCTGAGTATGTGTCAGGAGCACTGGACTAAGGATAGGTAGAGAGATTTGGCCAGCCTGGGGTCACTATCTGTAGGTATTCAACTGAAGCATGTTTCCACTTTTATTATTATTATTATTATTATTATTATTATTATTATTATAGGGCTGCGTGCCAATGGGCTTTGTGTGTCAAAGGTCACGGTTGATTTTTCTTTATTTTTTTCCTGGTCATCAGAGTTTATATAGCTCTATCTTAATGTGTCTGTTTCTTGACTCTTATTTTAGTCACCTTGCAACATAAAAAAACATTAAAAATCTATGTTACTGCACTGCTATACTTTGCTTCCCCTCCCCCTGCATTCACACATGCAGTTCCTCATGGTGTATCTGCTTTTTTTTCATTTTTACTTTGTGTGCAGGCGATCCCATGATAGTTTCTCTGACAGACGATCTCTCTTACCACAGCCTTTCTGCAGGCTAATTATGGGCATTCCCTTGTACCCCACTATATTTAATACCCTGCTGGCTTTCCTCCGGTGTGCGTGCAGGCTGTGGTGCATGCTTGCAGTTGTTAGTGCACCGCGCACATGCATGTCGTCGCAGGCTGCTTGAACCGGAAGTCACGACTCGCAAGTCAGAGTGTGTTATTCGCGGGTATTTCTCTCTCTCTCTCTCTCTCTCTCTCTCTCTCTCTCGCTCTCTCTCGCTCTCTCTCTCAAATATTTCTGAAGGCTTCATAGAGGAAACGTGACACCGTATCTTCTGCTGCACTTGCTGACTGCTGGTGACTCATGCGCCTACTTTTGGAGCACAGCTTATTTCATGCAGCTCCCGGTCTGTACAGCATGTTAACTATGGCACTCTCATCAGGACAAGTTAGGTCTCTTCCACAGCAGAGCAGCACACAGACTCAGTAGCTGCACCTTCTCATTTATGCTGCTGTTGAGGCAATATTAAATGCAAATTGGCTACATCCCCTGATTCATGAAGAATGCAAAAATGCTTTAGATTAGGCTTTCTTTTTTTCTCTTCTTTTATATATGGTAAAACTGTATCTGCAACGTTTTTTCTGTCACTGCCCAAAACTATAGTGTTTAGCTTTGTTTGGGTGCCAGCTGTGTTTGTGCGCCTGTCACTTTGAAGTAGATTTTAGCTATTCAATTTTTTTTTAGAAGTCCCAGTGCAGAGTGCCACACCAACAGAGCTAAATATAGGCAGCAGACCGCCTATATTTGGCTCTATTGGTGTCTGAGTGCAGAGTACTACGTGCTCCATTTCCCAGGTTAAGCTGTACTCTTTCCCTCATCATGCTTCCCGTCCTGGCTCACGCACACATTTTCAGTTAAAGATGAGCAACAGCAGGTGCAGTGATAAATGTCAGGGGTTTATTTGTTTTTAACATAAGCTCTCTAGACCAACAGTCAACAGCAGCAATCGACAATATTTCTTTAAAAAAAGTTTGTTTTAGATTTATTATATGTATGGTCTCTTTTTTTTGTCATGGTAAAGCTGACTGAGTAGATGTTGACTTGTGTTTATGGGTCGGCCAGTCATGTCCAGCTTGTGTGCTCTGTGCTTTTAACCACGCCGGCTAATGTTCTTTCAAGTAAGCCTGATTTTCTGACATCTTACCATAATCCCCCATCTGCCCTTGCTGCATGTCCTCTTAAAACATGCACCATGGGTCCTCCTCTGTGTGTCTCAGCAGCGCATGCTAATGCAGAATGAGGTAATGTTGTCTCCAAGCAACACTGTTGTCCTCACTACCGGCAACTAAACAACGAGACCTGGGTCACAATTTGTGGTCCCCAATGGCTATGATTAATGTTCGAGCAGCCAGGACTAGCATCAGTGCATGCAGGTGATCAAACCGAAGTAATGACTAAGAGAAACTGAAGTGTGAAGAGGTTATGTAAATTAGGACTGAATGGGCATAACACAAGCCTCAATTTGTCAGATGGGAGAGAATGATGTCGGAGCGGGAATACATCTTCCAACACACTTTAACTCTTTCTGCGGAAATCAAATCCCTTGGAGAAGCAGCTCCGATAAACAGTACAGTAACATTTAGTGGTCAGTGTGAAATCGATCACTCTGAAAGTGGTTTGATGCTTTTATATGAATTGAGACATTCTTTAGTATTTGGCAAGCAACTGTAGCTGTGTGTTTCTTCCACGCCGTCGGCTTTTGAAGCTAATGCCCTGCCTCAGAGTGAAAGGAGGAATGTTTTCTGTTTACCTCTGCCGGGAACCAATTATCTTAATGTTTGGGTTCTCGTTGCAGCCAAAGCCCGGGCTTGGCTTAGCTGTAATAAAATGGGTACAAGTAGGAATGTTAATGGACAGTTTGGGATCCCTCACTGTACCATCAGCACTGGTGCAGACAGTCTCCCTCCCTCCCTCCCTCCCAGCCCTGCCTCTTGTCTGCCTGCTCATTCAGACTCAAGCCCTCTATGCTCACAAAGGTCCTTCTGTAAAACTACTATGTGCTAATTGGACAGCTCCACATGCACAGTTTCACTCGTGTCACCCTTTTTGTCATATCTCTAATGTCACTCTGTCCACAGTCATTAGTTTAGCTTTAGTAGGCAGGAGTATTGTTTGAAAAATTTCAATACCAGCGCCAATATGATACTTAGCAGAATGATACATTCAGTACTTCCCTTTGAGGGTTTTTCTATACAACCCCTTTTTCTGTTTCAAAAAAGGCAAACTTCTCAAATGCATCAATGTTTGTGTCTCAATACAATGCAGCTCTGCACGGTCTTTGCCTGAATAAAATGCAGTCTTAAGTTTGCAAAATTATGATTTGAGATCAGAATATATCTAATCAAAGAAGCCAACACCGCTAAGAATCTGACCATTTCAATGCCGATTTGTTGACTAAGGCAGTGGCTGTACGGATGGCAATGTTGGTCCAACATCTGGTTGGTTGGTACCCCTCAGAATGAATTGTAATAACTTTGGTGATCCCATAATGTTGGATAATGCTAATTAGAGAAAACAAAAACTCCGGTACTCACAGATAAGTAGCCTTCTTAATTATTGTGGGCAAAAAACTAACAGGTTTCAGCTAAAAGTCTTCATCACGCTGAAGACGGCGTTCATTTTATGCCCACAATAAATAAGAAAATTACTTCTTTGTGAGAGCCGGAGGTTTTTGTTGTCTTTGATCCTTGTAATTGCTGTTCACACTGTCTAAGATTTGGAGCTGTGCAGGCTACTTTTTTCATTTTATCTTAATGCTAATTAGTAAATGTTAGAATGTTAGAATGCTAAAATGCGCAACTACGGTAGATGGTAAACATGTCAAACATTTCACCTGCTAAGCAACGACATGTTAGCATTTAGCTCCAAGCACTGTATTGCCTATAAGTACGGCGTCACAGAGCACCTAGCAGGATTGAAAAACACTGAAAGTACAGCTTCAAAAATAGAAGTGTGGATGTTATGATTATACTCCCAGTAGACATAATAAAGCCTGACAGTAAACAGGTGGTGGTGTCATGTTTCTGCTGCGTGAAACTCAACAATCTGGTTGTTTTGTGTCTCTCCAGGTGCCATTCGCAGTTCTTCAGGGGGAAGGGGTGGAATATCTTGGCTTTGCCGATGAAGCCGTCATTGCCATTTCCAACTACAGGCTCCACATCAAGTTCAAGGACTCTGTCATCAACGTGAGTGCATGTCACAGACAATAAACACACAGAAGAACCACAAAAAGTAGAGTTTCACTTCAGTCCAAATGGCCCGACTGTCTGTGTGGTCCCTGCTGCTGCCATGCCATGCCTCTACAGAAGCCAATAGCAGGAGAGAGGAGGCTATAATGCGTAGTTTGGACGCACATAGGCTTTTCCCCTCTACCCCATATAAAGTTTATTAATGCATAATTGTGCTTACCAGGCAAAATATTTTACACCGCGTACCCGTGAAGCGGTTTTAGTCATATCCCAGCGTAGTTGGCATGAAGTTGTTTGTGCCGGGATTGTACCACAGGAATGGCCGGGACCCCTGATGTACAGGCAGCAGAGGTTTAATGTGACATCTAGGCTCCAAAGGCCCGGCCCCCACTGGCACTGATGTCCACCGCCTCGCTCCTGCTGACGTCAGACCTTGCCCAAACACAAACGGGCCAATTGTTTGCATTAACTGGCAGCAAAAATTCCTCCTCGGCTTATAGAAAAGATGACGGAGAGGAGCGGTGAGGGCAGATCCCCAGGATGTTCAGGGCGCCTCTTCACCTTGACTTACTTCAGCAGAGGAGAGTCAGGTTAATGAACTGAGTGCAACAGTCCCCATCAAACTGCTTTCCAGAGTTCTGCCTTGACCCCAGCAGTGCAGATGAACTCTGTATGAATTCCAACAAGCCACAACCTCTCACCCACCCCATTTACTTCTCAGCCCCCCCTACTTCTGCGCTGTTTTCTTGCCCTTTGCTCCTGTCCATGTTTGTCTTTCTACCCATGATTTCCATTTGGCCTAGCCATGTGCTGCAAGTAGCCCACTTGGTTGTCTTTCATCTTTCAACCTCTTTGATGTTTTCTTTTCTTTTTAACTCTTCATTTCCTTTTGTCTCCTGGATGTTTTTGGTTTAATAGTTTTTCCATTTCCTCTTGTCTTGTGTCCTCCCTCCCTCCCTCCCCCCTCTCTGTGTGTGCGTGCTCCATGGTGTCACTGTGTTTTAGACCTACCCAGGTGTGGACAATGAGATATCTGTGAGTACCATGTGATAAAACACCACCCTCTGCCACTGTCTAGACAGTTTAAATCATTCAGCTCCTCTTCATTTTAAACGATTACAGTGCACTAGGGACGAATCATAATTTACATTCAACTTAGTGGTACCGCTGGATTTATTGTAATTGTCTGTGAGAGAGGAGAAAAAAATATTGTGGTTGACCTTAAAATGTAATTAAAAAAAGAAGCACTATTTTTTGCTTTAAGAAGAGAATTAGTATTTGTTTCATTCATACACAGCGCACAAAGTGCTGTTGCATAAAGGTTTGACCAAAAGGGAAGTTGCGTGGGTGATGTTTGTAAATCCAAGCAGCGCCTTTGTTAACACCTCAGTTCGCAGAAACTCTTAAAAGCTTAGAAAGCAGACAATTCTGTGGAGACTAGGTTTATAGCTCCTGTTTGGCTTCATAACAGAGGTCTAGACGAGGTTCAAACACTGCACAGGCCTCCTTACCCTCTACAGCGAGCTTAAAACTGTACTATGTGTTTCTAGCCTGGATTCAGTCTGTACTAGACCAGAGGGTGGTAACCTCGTTGCAGATGTGCCGTCTGCTCTGACAGCGGGGCCATCAGGCTGATCTCACACACACACGTGCTCTCTGTCTCCCCCTACAGGTGCCTCTCAGGCTGATAGAAAGTGTGGAGAGCAGAGATATGTTCCAGCTGCACATCATCTGCAAAGACTCCAAAGTTGTCAGGTAAGGAGAGCAGCTCACTCACACTAAACAAGTCGTATCAACCCTACAGGCTGATTGATGGTGTTATTAACAAGAGTAAATACAGTACAGTGGTCTGGTACATGTTTTAATGAATAATACAACAGTTCAATTCTGTCTGGCTGCGAGGAGACAATTTATACTCAGTACCACGCTTAACTGCTAATCAATATTCCACGGTGTAAAAATAGGGGTTACAGGCTTAGAATGAAGTGCTAGTACAATTCTTGTGCTATTCAAACTCCTCCATCCTATCCTTTCCTGAAATACTTAACGACAGGGACATAGGGATTATGGAAATCATGTCATGTCTCGTGTCCTCACAGTTACAAAGGGTTATCCCTGCCTGTGTAAATTAAGCTACAGGGTGGAAATAACAGCATTCCGATGCTCAGGGGTTACCAGAACAACAGAATTATCATTAATAATGGTTTAAAGTTTTGGAAAGACAATTAAACTTTAAATTAAGCTTTTGCTGCTTGCTTTTGTCTTTTGGTTTGAATCAGTGTTAGCATGGCAACAGACTTCATGACTAGCCAGTCTCTGATTTCAGTATTTTGTGTGTGCAATAATGCTGAAACAAGTAGTCGGTTAATTGTTTGTTCATATTGTTGTCATTTCTCATGGATCATGGTTCCAGCTCCTTAAATGCCAGGCCTTGCTATTATTTTGCATCATTGTACATTCTTTCTATTGGCCGAACAACACGAGCAATTTGAAAATGTCCCGTTGTGCTCTCAGAAGTTTTGATGGGCATTTTTTCACATTGTATACACTGAACTAATACTCAATTAATTGTAAAAGAGTATTGATGAAGTAATAAATACTTACTAGTGGCAGCGCTAATATGCCATATGTTTAAATGTTGTGAGAGACTAGCATGTCAATATAATACATACTATAGAATAAAATGAAAGCAACATTTTACAAAAGAAAGTTTCAAAAAAATGGAAGCGTAAACAATGAAACAGTCATACATTTTCTTCCAGTTGATACTATTTTTTTAATAATCTGTTGTAATGAAGACTGAATAAAATAGGGATGTTGCAGATGGACATCCTATTTATTGTACTGTACTGTATTTATACTTTTAAAAGTGTATGCTGTGTAGCATAACTAGCACGTATTATGCTTACTTGCTTTAAAAAAAACTTTCAAGTTTTTTTTTTTTTTTTTAAAGACCAAGGCTTGTATTTATTTCACAGCAGAGTGAAATCCGTATGTGTTTATTGACACCTGTTAAGTTCAAAACCAGTGGAGCCTTCAGAGTCTCAGCGGCAGATGTTGGTTCCTCATCATTAAGCAGCCACATTATTATTATTACTCCTGTTTCAAGGCTGGAAAATCACTGAACAGCTGATCAAATTAGTTGCTCTTGTTTTTTTTTCTCCCAGTCCCCAATACATGAAGTCGTAACAAGATATTTTTTTGTTGGATCTCACTCGTCTTTCTAATCTCCGTTGTGTGACGTTGTGTTCTCCACAGATGCCTCTTTGCAACGTTCAAGCAATGCCAGGAGTGGGTCAAGCGTCTGAACCGGGCCATAGCTCACCCGTCCCGACTGGAGGACCTGTTCGCCCTGGCCTATCACGCCTGGTGTCTGGGAGGCAACGCTGATGATGAAGACCAGCACGTTCATCTCTGTCGCCCAGGTCAACACACACACACACACACACACACACCAATCACGACTGAACTTAACACCAAAGTTTATGAACAATTAGGCCTTCAAATAGAATGTCTTGATAAGTTTTGATATTCCTTAAATAATCTCCTCCCCTCCATGCTCTCTGCGTGTGCAGGTGATCACGTGCGTCAGAGAATGGAAATGGAGGTCAAGAGGATGGGCTTCGACACACAGAACGTCTGGAGAGTGTCGGACATAAACTGCAACTTCAAGTATGTCACAGATATGTTACCATAAATAATGGTATGGCACCTCTGTCGCGGCAGGTAGCTGTACAATACTGTAACTGTAAAGAGTCATGATGGTCGTTTAGAGAGGCAATGGTGAGTGACAGTGTTTCAAAGAGCTTTTTGAGAGCTGTGACAGAGAGTAGGGCTGGAATCGGGCCACAATGTCGCCAAACTGAACAGATTGTGTGACAAGCAGCTTGTGTGTATGTGTTAGCACATCTCAGCACCGTGTGTCAGGAAATGGGAGTTTTTAATTTATCTTAAAATAACCGTTACTGTTGGGGGAATAGTAGTCAGGTGGATGTAAATAATAAGAGTACACTGAACACAGACATTATACACAGTAATCATTATTAGATTTGGTGTGACATTGCCCAAGGTTATCATTGTCCCCAATGTCCATCACAAGTAGATGACCATAAATCTATAAAATAGAGAAGAAAAAACCTTCTTATATCTCCAAAACCTGTCTGAGAATCAGTAATCCAGTGACAGTTGGGTACACTGCAAAGAGCTACTGCTGTAAGCTAATTACGCCTTCTTTTATTGGTACCAAAATATAAACAAATATATGCAGGAAAAACCAGGGCTCTAGTAAGTTTTCTTTCAATTTGAAGTAAGAAAAAAATATTACTACTACTACTTCTACTAATGCTGCACTATCAATATTATTGGGTTCCATTGGATACCCAGATTCATGATAAAAAAGAATTGTGTATATTGTGTATAAGATATATCAAAACATCCATAGAAACTTATCAAACCACTTCTGCAGCATAATCCACTTCTCTGCCATTAATCCATATGTTGAGTGTGTTCCCAACAATCCTTTACTTTACCAGTACATTGCCAAAAATCATAAATTCCATGTCACGCTGTCGCCTCCTTTATAACTCTTAAGCTCTACTGAAAGTAGCTTATTCATATAGCGATGTATTGGTGGAACAATGCCTTCAACAACGTGGGTCAGTGTGTATACTTGCTCGCCTTTGTCTCCCCTGACCTCTCAGGCCAGCAGCACTCTCACCATGTCCAGTCAATAACACACACAACACACACACACACACACAAATAAATAGCATTGTAGCACTCGCTTTAGCAGAAAAAATGCAGTATACTGTGTGTGTGTGTGTATGTGTGTCTCCTTTGCTGTCTGGACAAATAAATGCTACAAAAAAGTTCAGTCTGCTCGCAGGGCCCAAGAGAGCACATCCTGCTGAGGGAGAAAGACATACAGGACAACTTGCTAATTAAACAAGCCGTAGCCTGCTGAGGCCCATGACTCAGCACACTATTCCCCCTCTCTCTCGCTCTCTCTTTCTTTCTTTCTCTCTCTCTCTCACTCACACACAGACACACATACACTGTCTTTGTCTAACCTTCCCTCCTCAGACAGTCAGCAGGTGGATAGACACTGAAGAAAGTATCATGAGAGAGGAGGAGAACAGAGACAGATGGAGTCAGGCAGTAGCACTTTGTGTTTTTTTTTTTTTTTTTTTCTGCCAGAGCTGAGAGTTAGAAGTAGTGACCCTGAAAACCAGAACATTTGTGTATGTTGAAGAATGTTTGCTGCAGCTCAAAGCACTATTTTTATGTTTTCTCACTGAAAGACTCTTGTTGCTTGCAGTTATCTTATGTCAGCCCTAGTGTACTGGCGCTACAATGTTTGCAGCAGTATAAACTGCATTTAACCTTCCTCTATAAAAAAATAATGGGTCTTGTCCTTCTTGTCCACAGGCTGTGCTCCAGCTACCCGCAGAAGCTTCTGGTTCCGATATGGATCACTGACAAGGAGCTGGAAAGCGTGGCTTCCTTCAGATCCTGGAAGAGGATCCCTGTGGTGGTCTACAGGTGGGTTCACTGACACACAGTCATGTGCACACTACCACATGTTTTTACCAATATGACCAACAGCATGTTTCCTTTTTGACATTTAGACCCGTACTCTTGTTTGCTGACTCTCTAACATTGAATTCCAGGCACCAGAAAAACGGGGCAGTGATCTCCCGTTGCAGCCAGCCTGAGATCAGCTGGTGGGGCTGGAGAAACACAGATGATGAGTACTTGGTGTCATCCATCGCCAAGGCGTGTCAGATGGATACCGGAGCCAAGGGTACCTGTGGAGCACCAGCCTGCCGACAACGCGGGGAAGCTCCCGACTCCTCCGATAGCGATTTTGGTAGAGCAGACTCATGCATACACTGTTAGAGCACTGTAGCTCCCAAGAATCCATTCATATTCAGGCTGATTATGTGGAAATATCCTTATGACTCAGAAGGAAGTAAATGATTTTTTATTATTTACATGTCTCGTAAATGTTACTTCCAAAGTGAACTACAAACAGATAAAGATTTCACGTATCTGGGAACAGTCTGAGAGCTGTGTGGAGGCAGTTACTGCGTTATAATCAGATTTATCTACAGAAATGTAACTAATGGGACAACTGCCAGTGCAACTTGTGTTGTATTTTTTTGTTGTTTTAGATCTATTTTTATATTTTTGAACAGACAAACACAGTTGAACAACAACTCTCTCCCACCCTCTATCCTCTGCGGTCTCGAGGAAAATAAAAACAGACACATAAGCAAAAACGGAAATCACACCTTGCCTAGTCGCTCTCCTCTAATTCTTGTGATGCTGAGCTCATTAGGACTGATGCTTGCGCCGCTGCGTTTCTCCATAGGTCTATAGTCGATGATTTGGCTTTGTTAATCCTTGTTGTAGAGAGCTCAAGCACAACTATGTCCAGAAAATACGCCAACCACTGCTTTATACAATATGAGTGGGGGGGGGAAGCCAGCGTTGAGCTATCATTTTCTTGGTTGCAGTTGAGCCGGCTAGCCAAACTTTTTTCTGTCTCCCAAGCAGGTGTAATTTTGGTTATTTTGTCAAAGTTGAGGCCAATGTCTGGGACATGCACGTCTAAAAGGGTGTTTGGTGCACAACGCCAGGCTGGAAAGGGAGTGGCAGCACAACACTGACTGAGTGCAAAGAGAAGTAGTTTATTTGCAGCCTCACAGTAATGACTCGTCTTTCTCCCTGGTAGCTGCGGACAGCAGGTCTCTTGACTTGTGATCGTTACCTATAACAACACTGTGGTTGTGTGTCATCAGAAGGAGATATTGATTATCAGTAGGTTACAAATAGTCAGTTTCTGTAAATCATGTCCCTGGCACTTCTCTGATTCCCTCCTTCTCCTTCCACGCCTTCTCTCTCTTCCTTTCCCCAGCTGTTCGGTTCACATAACGCTGCCCACTCATAACAGCAGACATTCTCTCTCTGTCCTCCCGCCTGTATCTCCAGACTCCTCTCTGACGGGCGGCTCTGGCTGCGATGACAACACTGTGCCACAGAAGCTGCTGATTTTGGATGCTCGCTCGTACACCGCTGCAGTGGCCAACCGAGCCAAGGGCGGAGGCTGTGAATGTGAAGGTTAGTGTGACCAAAACATTTGAAAAAGTCTTAAATAATTCAATCAATTTAGCATTTTGTAGGATATGAGATCAAAGGCAACTGACACTGTGTTTCAACATGTATTCATCACATTTTAATTTTTAACAACACGTACAATACTTTGTCATCCGGTTATATTATCTGGAGTGTGTATTCACCACCTGTATGCTTCTGATTCTGCTTAGAGATTCAAGCAGGCAATTTAAACTTAGAAGTATGAATGAATTATTTCGTATATTTATATATCCATTATTTTTATATTATTCAGACACATTTTAAATAAACTTTCATAGTGACACAAAACAAAATAAATACATAAAGGGTACAAATATAAAATTAACAATTAAATACAAAAGGGTAGGTAAGGACAGTACAAATGTAAAATCAACCTTTCAACAAAATGCTTTCAAACCAGAATAAATTATGGTACAAGTAGAAAATAAACGGATCAGGAAAATACTGTTCGAAATAAGTAGTAAAGGGGAAATAACTCAAGGCTCTGGCTAAAGAGCCACATCTTGGAGATGATGGAGATCAAAACGGAACTGAAAGGAGAGTGAATATTAGACACCCAATCGTCAGGTGCCCAGAAACGAGACTTGCTAATGTTGCTTTGTAATTGCTGGATGTGTAAATAGGGCAGTTGTTTGCCATAACAACTTTGTAAGGTGATATGTAAAACGTTTTCAGTCAAATTTCCAGTAAGTTCTCCATTACGCATGCAATTCTTTGTTTTTTTTGCCACCAGAGGTGTGTGGCACCTACAAACATTGTAACTACTGGCAGTTGGACAATGCCCTTGGATCTATCTTGTAGATATCAACATGTTTTGAGTTCTAAGCTCAATGAAGAAGATGCTGCCCACAGACACTGTGCTGCTTTGTTATTTTTCTTCGAACTTGCACAAGTAGGCGGAGAGAAAAAAACAAATACTGGGCAATCACCGATCCTGCTTTTGATTTCGAAATCGAAAGCTCATTTCGATCAATTTTCGATTCAAAAGTGAAATCCTGACACCCCTATAAGCAAGTGGTCAGTGCCAGTTAATGCCAAGTCAAACACCGTCATCATCTCTGAACAGATGATGCTACAGTATCTTACACGCTATGCTTTGTTTATGTATTATGACCTTCATCAGAGTTGTTTGTTTGTCTGTACTTAGAGTACTACCCCAACTGCGAGGTAATGTTCATGGGAATGGCGAACATCCACGCCATCCGGAACAGCTTCCAAGCTCTAAGGACCGTTTGCAGTCAGATCCCGGATCCAGGAAAGTAAGTTGATCTGTTTAACCTTTCTCTCTGAGCGGCTCTGCCATCATCGGTGCCTCCCTCTCCCTCCCCCCCTGCCTCACCTCATGGTAAGGCAACACCACACAGAGATGGGAACGCTGCCACAGTCCAGTGCCATTCCTGCTGCGCCGACCAGCTGTCTGTCTGTACACACTGATAGTGGATACGTGTGTTATGTGTTTCTGTTTGTTCTTAGGTTTACATCTGTATGTTTTTAATAGCTGTGTGTTTTACTAGTGTGTTTACATCTATGACTGTTTGTGATTACATCTATGACTGTATGTCATTACATGCGGTTGTATGTCACATCATGTTATTTTAAGGCTTGTTGTTATTCGGAGAGAGGGGTATAGTGACGTAGGGAGGCCTCCATAGATATAGGTCAGAGTCTTCCTTCTAACCCCGTCAGCCTAATAACCCCGTGTAACCTCACCCTGAGTAACCAAAGCTGATGTATGTATACAGTGTCTAGGCTCCAGATCACTTCATCAGACAGGCTCTATTTAGATTTGTACTTATCTAATCAGTCATCTCTGGTGTTTCCAGCTGGCTTTCCGCACTTGAGAGCACCCGTTGGCTGCAGCACCTATCCGTCATGCTGAAGGCAGCCACACTGGTGTGTTCAGCGGTGGAGAGGGAAGGTCGTCCTGTCCTGGTGCATTGTTCTGACGGGTGGGACCGCACTCCCCAGATTGTAGCCCTCGCCAAGGTCCTGCTGGACCCCTACTACAGGACGTTAGAGGTGAGAGTCTGTGTGGTTTGGCCCCAGAATGTTGCATACAGATTTTAGACATTATTAATAATAATAATAATAATACTTGTTTTAAATGTAGTATTAAAGGGGAACCCCTTTTACACATAAAATTCTCTACAGGTCTTAGGAGGGAATACTACTGCATTAAGAAAACAGTTGTATAAAGCCTTTTGTGTCTCCAGAGGATGCTGCATGTAATCTGACAAATGGCCTCACGTGATGTCACTTGAGTCAGCATCAGTTGTGGCTGAAGACTATTAAGTTTGAAAATGAAAACAATGTGGGAGTTTGGAATTAGAAAGAAGTTAGCTCACCTGAACTCTGTAGCCTGTTTCTTAATGGCTTGAGACTACACTAGCATAATGCACCCAAGTCTCTGATTGAACTGTTGGCGTTCTAGTTGCATTGTGGGTAATTGGGACGTCGGGTGTCCATCGTCCAACAATGCTAGTGCAATTTGAAAGTGGAGAATTTCTTTTAACTGTAGTTTTTGTTGCACTGTAAAGTGATTCCATTCAGTCCTGAGTACCATGTCGTCCACAGGGTTTCCAGGTGCTTGTAGAGACGGACTGGCTGGACTACGGTCATAAGTTTGGAGACCGCTGCGGCCACCAGGAGAACGCTGACGATGTGAGCGAGCAGTGTCCCGTGTTCCTGCAGTGGCTGGACTGTGTTCACCAGCTGCTCAAACAGTTCCCCTGCCTCTTTGAGTTCAACGAGGCCTTCCTGGTGGGTGGTCTTACAGCGCTCTTTACTTCTCCCTGTCTTTCTAATAACGACTATATCCTTTTTTTTTTTCTTTTTTTTTTTTACTATAAATCTCAAAGTGTAAGGGACATGAAACCATCTTTGAAGACAGAATAGTAGTAATACATTTTATTTTTTGCCTACCATTATAATCCTTGAGCCACTAACCTGGCGTCATGTTCCGTCTTCCACGTGTGTCCAGGTCAAGTTGGTGCAGCATACGTACTCCTGTCTTTACGGCACCTTCCTGTGTAACAACGCTCGCGAGAGAGAGACGAGGAACATCTATAAACGCACCTGCTCTGTGTGGTCCCTGCTTCGCAACGGAAACAAGAACTTTCAGAACTTCCTCTACATCCCCAGTCACGATATGGTACCTAGCACTTCTTACAGTGTCCTTACACTGTTATTATGCTATTACTTTTATATTGTTCTTCTTTTGTAGTACAGCAACCGGTTAAATACAGAAACAACTGAAGGTTGCTTCATACTGTACATTTAGACACTGAGCCTTTCAGTTTTTGAGGAGATGGTGATTACTTGAAGGAATAGTGGTATTTAAAGGAATATGCCAGCGTTTGTTGAAATAGGGCTTATCACGGTCTACCCTGGCTGTAGATAGGTGGGCCAATGCATTTTTTGTCTCAGTGCAAGTAATTAGGTTGTTTTTTGGTCTTTTGTTGGCTCACTTTTACTCACAACATGCTAACCGGCAACATAGGATTCCATTCACTACGCTAAGCTAACTAGCGGCGGCACTGCCGATGTTGCACCGGACTAAAACAGTGCATGCACAAAAAATGTGTTGGCCCACCTATCTACAGCTAGGGGAGACCGTGATAAGCCCTATTTCAACAAACGCTGGCGTATCCCTTTAAGGGCTGTAGCACAAATCAGCAGATCTAAAGTCGTAATCCTTTGATGCTGAGCAGGGTGGCTTTATTAATCATTAATGCATAGTGTGACTGAACTTTCACTTTCATCCTCAAGCTTTTCATCAAAAGAGCATAAGCTTGAGTTAACTTAAGATAAAACCTATGCCACCTTGATAAATGATCCATTAGAAAATGGACATAATACACCACCCACAGCAGTGGTAGAACAGTACTAATAGAGTAATAGGCACCATCATTACTGTATGTTGACCTTCCGGGATTGTTCTCGTCACTTGTGTGCCTGCCAGGTGCTGCAGCCAGTCTGCCACACACGAGCGCTGCAGCTGTGGACAGCTGTCTACCTGCCCACCTCCTCCCCCTGCACCGCTGTGGACGACTCCATGGAGCTCTACCTCCCCCCCAGTGTCACAGGAGACGAACTGACCTCCCGTTCCCTGGACAGGTATGTTTGTTTGTTTCCAAATCTGATCCGTTACTCAGTGTCTATACTTACTGTTCTTACAAAGATTTACATTTATTCAAAATTCCCTTTTTATGTGCCGAGAGCCAGACTGCCCTCTAGAGTCTCAAACAGACAATTGTATCATTGCCATTTCTGCACATGTGGGGGAAAAAAAAAATAACCCCTTCATATATTTCTGATTTCCAGACTTCCCAAGACCCGCTCCATGGACAACCTGCTGTCAGCTTTTGAGAACGGGGTGCCCCTGACACGTACTTCCAGCGACCCGAATCTCAATAAGCACTGCCAGGAGGGTCGCTCTGCCCCGGAGCTTTCGCCCGCCACAGAGGAAACCTCTGCAGCCATCTCTGAGGAGGTCACACCTGACAACACTGGACTGGACCGCAGTAAGGGGAAACCTCTGCATCCGAGTCCTGCCATGACCCCAGAGAGTGTCCCAGGTGCAGGGAGCTTTGAAGACACAGTGGAGGAGACCTGTCTCACCACACAGCCCCTGCCCTCTCTGCCCCTTCCCCCGGTCCCTCTCGGTAAGGACGTCCCACTCGCTCACATTTCCTTCCCGACTCCTGTCCTCCAGCAGGCTTTGCCTCAGATCGCTAACTCTCCACTCCCACCGCCTCCGCTAGAGGCTGAGAGCCTGTGTAGGACTGCAGAGAGCACCACGTCACCCGCTCATAAATCCGAGCCGTGCTCATCTCTCCCCTGCAGCGGCACTGAGCCTGCAGCCACCACACCCAGCTCGCTGCCTAACGGCCACTCTGGCGGCCAGTTAAACGGCTTCCCAGAATGTGCAGACCTGCTGGCTCTGAAGCAGCTGATACCACTACTTCCCATGGAGGACTCCACAGAGACTCTCACAGGTGAGGGAGAGCTCCCCCCAACCCTGCCACCCACTGTGAGCCAGGATCTTACCCGGAATCATTTTAGTGACGAAGATCAGCCCGAGTCCCAGCCCGAGTCCCAGCCTGAGTCCCGGCCCCAGGTTCAACCCCAGAAGGAGAAGGAGGACATGAGGACAGATGGAGTGAAAGGAAAAGAGCGTATGTTGACCGTTGCAGTAGCTCCTGTAGACTGCGCCCAGGTAGCAGCTCGCCATCTGATGGCCCAGAGCCAGATCGCGGACCTGTCCCTGCTCGGCTCCCACTGGGAGAGCGTCCAGGGTCTGGTCCAGTCCGCCTGCAGCAGTGCCAGTCGCTCTGGCGTCAGCCGGGCCTTGCAGAGCAACACTTACCAGAGCCGCCGTCTTGCCAGTAAGCTGCTCCGCTCCCAAGGCTTCGCCAACGGGTCCCAGTGCTGCCGCAGAGAGGCTCTTTGTAATCCCAGCAGCCCTTTGCCGGCTGGATGGCTGTCTGCTGCCAGGAGTGCAGCCTACACCGGCCTGTGTGGGCCTGCTGCCGCAGCCCTCAACAGCTACTCCTTGGCAGGCCATCAGCTCCTGCCAGTGTCCTACTCCTCGCCCTCCGCCTCCAGCTCCCCACCCCCGCCCCAAGCCCCAGCTTACCTGGATGACGACGGGCTGCCGGTGCCCATGGACGCCGTGCAGCAGAGACTGCGCCAGATTGAGGCCGGCTACAAGCAAGAGGTGGAGGTGCTGAGGCTGCAGGTGCGACAGCTGCAGATGAGGCTGGAGAGTAAACAGTACAGCACCCCTCCCTCGGAGCCAGACATAGACTACGAGGATGACATTGTGAGTACCCTTCTCCGTGATGGCAATAGTGCCAGACAGCCCAGCGCTGGAAGATTTTCTTTTTTCTTTTTTTTTTTTTTTTTTCTGTCTGCAGTGTTTGTAAATGTCTACTTTTGATTATCGTCTTTATCATTCCTGTCTGTCTTCTGATCTTGCCCTTCTCTCTCCGTTTTCAGACGTGTCTGCGGGAGTCAGACAACAGCAACGAGGAGGACTCTCTGTCGACCCACAGCGAGGACCGTCTGTCTGAGGGCAGCTGGGACCGCGTAGAGCCCAAGGACACCGAGGTCTGCATCCGTTGTGCTCCATCGTCTATAATAACTTCTATCTTTTCTTTCCTCACAATCCTCCCTTCCCCTCCCCTGTTTGGCTAGGAGCACTTCTTAATACAGCACACTGATCTGATAGATTTGTGTGTGTGCGTGTTGTAGGTCACGAGGTGGGTGCCCGACCACATGGCCTCCCATTGTTTCAACTGTGACTGTGAGTTCTGGATAGTCAAGAGACGTCACCACTGCAGGTGGGGCTTCCCCGTGGTTTTCTTACATTCATTGACACAAGAACACAAAGAATCTTAAAATGTACTTACAAATGAAAAGGTAGGTGAGAAACAACACTGGTGTACGTATATCAAAAATACATATAAGCCCATCGCCCCGACACTGTGGTTTTGGGATGTAACAAGAAAAAAGAAAGTTAAAAAGAACATTCAAAGGGCTGCAATTCATGATTATTCTCACTATCAACATTTTGACCATAACCGTCCAAAAAAATAAACTTTCTTGTATTTATTAATAAATAGTCAAAGAAATTTAGATTATATTGCCATCCCAAGTCACCACTTCGCAAAAATGATTACTTGTCAAAAACCGAATTATTTAACAATATAAAATACAGAAACGCAAGAAGCATTCAAGAATCTTTAAGCAGCGCAATTTTGATCAAATCCTGTCAATTATCAAAAATTGTCAGTAAAAATGTTCTATGGATTCACTAATCAACTAAAGTCCTTATCGTTCATTATGAAGATCTCTCACTATTGTTCCTCTAGCCTCAAATGTTTCTTTTTTAAGGAATAGTTTAAGTTAAATGCAGTAAACTTCAGAGGTGCTGGTTGCAGTTTTTCTTCATCTAACTCCCTGCATACAAGGTAATGAGTGTATTTACCAAAGTGTATTCTATTACTTTTTTAGGCCTCGTCATCGATGGTAGCGGTGTCAAAATCAGGTTTAACAACGTCCTGATTTGTGTATTCACTTAGAAAAAGCATCCGATATAAGGAACATTTGTTCATGAGAGCTTACCATTTCCTTTTAAACTCTGGCAGTTTTTTCTATTCACATTAATCCTGGCAATCCTTTGTTGCAGAACAATTCTGCCAAAGTAGCAGCCTGCGATTCAAAGACACACTTTGCTCTGTATTTCCAAGGCAATAAAACAAGCTTTGCGTCAGGCCCATGGTTTCAGAATGAAAGGCTTATTATTTATATGCTCCACTGAAAAACTGACAGTTGTCCCAAAATGGAAAGAAATGTATAACAGATGTCACTGTTGAAAAATGTTTCATTCTATAAAGTGATGTAAGCACTGTTAACACACATACACACTGCTTTAACAACCTCCTGTGTGGTCTCCTTCTACAGGAACTGTGGCAATGTGTTCTGTAAAGACTGTTGTCATCTGAAGCTGCCCATCCCAGACCAACAGCTGTATGACCCGGTGTTGGTCTGCAACATCTGCCACGACCTGCTCCTGGAGTCCCGCACCCGCGAGATCCGCAGCCAGCAGCTCAAGAAGGCCATCGCCACAGCCTCCAGCTGAGAGAAGCGTTGTGTAGCATGGCTCGCGCTTCGGCTCTGTCCTGCTCGTTTTGGTCTGATAAGCTGAGCGCCCCGTTGTAACCCCAACCTGCTCTGGTTTCGGCTGCAGGGGGGAAGATGAGGAGGAGTTGTTACTCTTTGGGAGGCTCAGTTTGGGAGCGGAGGTGCACTGTGAGACTGTCTGTCTGAAAGGCGGAGAAGAGGAAAGGGAATGTCTGAGATGGATGGCGTTTCAGCGGTTGAGGTTTTCCGGCAGAACAAACCCCTTCTGTTCCAAGACATTTTCAGCCCGGAGCACTGCAGCGCCCAGCTGCCTCCACACATGCCCTGTCCGAGACACATCTCCAACCTGTCCACCCCATCAGAGTCACCCACCTTTAGTACCAAACACCTGCACCCTCCTTACAGACACTGTCTCGCACTTCAGAGGACAATCGCTCACCCTTCCACGTGTCGGGGACTCCAAAGCCTTTACCTGTACTACTGGAGGCTTTCAACTTTGAAAAGAAAAGAATTGCTGCTACAGTATTTAAAAGTCTAATTTTGTATTCTTATTTTGTGCACTACTAGCTGTTGTTGTATTTGAGGGAATTTGAGACCAAACTTGAGTAAAAGGGAGAAATCTGCTGTTTACTTCGTCATTGCATCTTTTTCTTGGAGCCTGAATGTAATATGTAATGGATAACTGGATCGTGTTTATGTTAATGTACATTTGGTGGGTCGTATATGTGTTCATTGCTGCAATGTGTTTTCAAAATGATGTATATGCACAGTTAATGTGGTTCTGTCTTTTATCAATGCTTTTCTCCAGTATAGCCGTGTTGGGACATTTGACGTTCTGAGGGATGTGTGTGGACCGATCGATGCGATGCTGCGTGTTTGTTTTGCCGGGACGTGTGCTTGATGTGTTAAGAGGAAGAGAACACAATAACGTTGGGAGACAGCAGATGTCTTCTTCTGATGTAAGAAAAATGTCATTTGAAGGTACTGTGGGTATTCTGGGATGTGACAGAGGTAAGGTTTTCCTGCTGAGATGTTTGTGAATGAATGGCTTAATGTCCACATGAAGCTTGATGTCCATCTGACTGGTGACTCCTCCTCAGATTGTGAACCGGCAGGAAAGACTGCTCGGGAAAAGACCGAACAAAGTGCTTGAGGTTTCTTGTTCTGTTTAGGGGAGTTTGACCACGGCCCCCTCTTCAAAAAATGTGTTTGTGTCTACTGGTTGTTCCTTGAGACAATAGTGCCATATTTTGTTTTGTCTATTTTTAAAGCCTTTTTCTTTCTTATGGATTGCAGCAGGTTTCTAATTGGCCCCCCTCTATGTTTTAATGGTACAGATAGTAAGCTGCGTAATAACACTGAGACAACTAAAGATTAACAGATGGTGCGGTTTGATGACAAGGCTAACCTTTTCAATGGATCATCGGATGTCACTAAATTAGTTAACCTTTTTGTGGTCATCCATTGTCCATTGTGGTTCTCCATATTTGGGATTTTTTTCAACACTGTGTTCATAAAGTCAAAATCTTTAAGAGGAACTCAGAAATGTAACATTCATAGTAATCTGATCCGTAGTGGTGGCTTAAAACCTGTCACTTAATGAATAATTGTTGTAAAGAAATGCACTGTAAAAGTTAAATCCCATGGGTTAAAATAAAAGATTATATCATGAATCTGTTTCCAAGCTTTCCTAATTGCATGTAGCTCTGGAAAAGGTGTTCAAGGCGTCTGGCACTTACAGTATTTTGCCCAAAAGGAATGTCATTTCCAGAAAATCAGGCGATAGTGAGGCTGAAAAACCTGACTAAACTAGTCATTAAGCAATCAACGAAAGCCTCAAAAGACTTAACACATATTTAAAAAGGCTAAAACAAGGAAGAAATTAAATGTATCGGCAACAAAAAGTACAGAACCTAAGCAATACAGGAACTAAATATAAGAAATTAAAAGAATAAATCAGTATACAATAAGAATAGAATAGTGTGCAAAGTAGCTACGGTCCAGTAAAGGTGCAGTAAGACAAATATGGAGTAATGGGTATGTGTGTGTTGGTGTATGAAAACTGCATATAATCAGTGTCTTGGAGTGAATAGTAATTAAATATTGCCTGTGCTCCAATGATGGCAGAACATCTGTCTTGTTAGTTCAGTAGTGCCAAAGCTTTGAATTATTGTTTGTTATTGATATCTGAATCACCTGCCTGATGGGAGGAGCTAAAGCAGATGGTGTCCAGTGTGTATAATGCTTTTTATGAGGTCCCCAAGGTGACAGAAAGGTGAAAATGAAAGAAATATTGAATGTGGCTGCAAATGCAGGACCTTACTATCACTTAAAACCAGTTTGCTGAAGTACAGAGCAATATTTAAGACATTGACTGCAGCAATTTGGTTACTTTACCAAGTAAAAAAAGATGGTGAATGTCACCACAGGAAAAATCACCAATGCTTTCCCTCCCTTTGTCCACTAGGTGGAGCTGTTCTATCGAGGGTAACCCAAGGCTGTACTTTGTTGTACTGCAAGGAGACCAGCACTTTCAGCAAATCAGATCTTTGCATTCAGAGCTCCATAAACTGAGAGCTATGTTTTATCTACAAAGAATGCAACAAAAAAAAGTTTGATGAGATTAAGGCAAGGTAAAAAAGCTGGTAATTTAGTTTGGTGCATTAAACAGATGCAGGCAGAGGAGGCAATACACTCAATTCAAAGAGATGGGGGTGATAGCTTCGGACCTAAAAAAGAGAAATAGCACTTTTCTAGGCTTCTACCATGACTTGTACAGCTCTGAATATTCAGATTCAGCTCTGCATAAACAAAAGGAATCTATGGATTTATTAGAATTTACCCCCCTGAATGGAGAATCATTAGAGCTTAACCTTGGGGCCCAGGAACTGTCTGATGCTATAATCAGCCTGAAAGGACCGGACCTGATGGGATTCCAGTTGAAATATACAAGATTTTTAAGACTACATTGTACCAACAATCGTTTGATGGTGGATTCCTTCCTCCCTTAACTTAACACTGTAATAATTACATTAGGCCAACTATTGATACCCAGAAAACCATCATCTCAATGATCTTCCTTCTAAATTATAACTATACGATCTTATGTTATTAGGTGGACAAAACTATCCATATCCTTGATTGGACATAACAACATTCTAAAAATAACAATTTGACCTACATTTCTGTACCTCTTCCAGTCAATCTCACTTTCCCCACCGTCTTCCTTTTTTTAATGGTTAAAGAAAACCTCTTCACATTTGATTTAACAATAAACTTCCTTGTTCGGCTATAGGTCTACTCGCCATATGACAGTGGTATACTACAAATCCTGTTTTTTTCTGGGCAGCCCAAATTAGAGCAGGTAGACCTATGTTTTAAAGGGTGCATCCCCCAGCATGGGTTACAATGCAATCCCAATCAATGAAGGCCTTTATAAGCTTGTATGGGGGGGGTCAGGGGTCAGGGTACTAAAGTATAATCCGTTTTTCGTTTTAAACCAAAAAAGAAAAAACAAAAATATGACCTCCGTTTTCTCGTTTTTCCAATGTCCATACAAATTAAAAATTAACTGGAAAACTGCTCGTTTTTCAACTGTTGTTAATTTTTCTGTTTTAACCCAAGAGCGAGAATACGGGCTCATTTTTATAATGTGTATAATCATTGAAAATCTGATGGAACACAGGTCTCGTTTATAATGTTATTTTGGTCTTACGTGTTAAGATCAAAGTTGACTAAAACAAATCTGCTCTCGACAGGAAGTAACATTAACGTGTCAAAATAAAAGTATGAGAGCTGTAACAACTGCCAGAAGAACGAGGCACTTTATGAATACATTGTTTGCCTGTAGCTTGTCAGATTAGGCTAAAGTTAGCTATTTAGGATTATAGAAAGTATTTAATTATTAAATAATAATTTTAAAATCACATGAAATCTGCATTGATCTATTATTACCTTATGTGTGGCAGTTATTGACTAGTTACTCTAATCTTACACCAGCCAGTAAAAAGGCATCTAGCACTTGTGTTGTCTTCGGGTTAAATGTGTCGTGTTTTCAAAGTTTCTTATAAGAAATTTGGGTTTCTTTCAACCAAATTAACCACAAATAACATGCATTGTTCCCTTCCATGCTCTTTGCAAGTAAATTAATATTCACAACTTTCATAACATTTGGGTTTTTTTATTTAATTTTATATTAGTTATGGTCTTCCCGGGCGAATTTTGATCTGGTAGTGCAATGAGGCACTATTGAGCTTTACAGAAGATATATTTACAAGTATGTGCATACACACACACACACACACACACACACACACAGACAGACAGACAGACAGAAAGACACAGACAGACACACACACACACAATTGTTGGGTCTTCGTAAATTATAGTGTGTGGTCTAGACCTACTCTATCTGTAAAGTGTCCTGAGATAACTCTTGTTATGAATGGATCCTATAAATAAAAGTGAATTGAATATACCAGTCTGTTATAATCCAAAACAACTAATCATATAATCTTCATTTTCACAAAAAATAGGTACAATTCATGTAAATGAGGTCTGTTGACCATGAATGCAAAAAATAAGTGTAAAACTAATGAGTGGAATGAAGTTGGATAAAAGGGGTAACCCAGAATTGAGGGATAAATTACTTCATGCTTTATGAAATGGTCAATTTAGTTATTCAATTTCAATTCAATTCAATTTTATTTATAGTATCAAATCATAACATAGGTTATCTCGAGACACTTTACAGATAGAGTAGGTCTAGACCACACTCTATAATTTACAAAGCCCCAACAATTCCAACAATTACAATAATTCCCTCAAGAGCAAGCAGTGCGACAGTGGCGAGGAAAAACTCCCTCTTGGGAAGAAACCTCGGACAGACCCAGGCTCTTGGTAGGCAGTGTCTGACGGGCCGGTTGGGGGTGTGATTCAGCAGGAAGCAGCAGGGTTCAGCAGGAAGCAGCAGGGTTCAGCAGGAAGCTGCAGGGTTCAGCAGGAAGCAGCAGGAAGCAGCAGGGTTCAGCAGGAAGCAGCAGGGTTCAGCAGGAAGCAGCAGGGTTCAGCAGGAAGCAGCAGGGTTCAGCAGGAAGCTGCAGGGTTCAGCAGGAAGCTGCAGGGTTCAGCAGGAAGCAGCAGGGTTCAGCAGGAAGCTGCAGGGTTCAGCAGGAAGCTGCAGGGTTCAGCCGGAAGAAGCATGACATTGCAGGGCACCGCTGAGCTCAGCAGGGAGTGCAGCAGGACCACGCCGACAGCTGGAACCAGGATCTTGGTGCCAACGTTCTCCAAGGAAATACGCTGGGGGAAAAAACATAAGGACTCCGGGGAGTAAACTCCCCAGAAACTAGGATTAGTAACAAGCATTTCTGGGAGGGGATACACACAAATAGTAATAGTAAAAGTAATAGAAAGGGAGAGGAGAGAGCAGCTCAGTGTGTCAAAGGAAGGAAGGAAGTCCCCCGGCAGTCTAGAACTATAACAGCGTAACTATAACAGCGTAACTAAGAGAGACCGGTCATAAGGAGAGGTAGCTTTTTCGGGCTTAGAACTCTCCCCCTGCCGGATCGGGCTTGGCTGGCCTGTCTCCCTCTACTTTGTTATGTATTATTAATCTAACAATTATGAAGAGAAGCAGGTGGGCCAGTTAGGTGAACACTGCAACTCCTCACTCCCTAACTATAAGCTTTATCAAATAGAGTTTTAAGTTCATTCTTGAAAGCGATTACAGTTTCTGCCCCCCGAACCCAGATTGGGAGCTGGTTCCATAGGAGAGGAGCCTGATAACTGAAGGTTCTGGCTCCCATTCTACTTTTAGAGACTCTAGGTACCACCAGTAACTCTGCATTCTGGGAGCGCAGTGCTCTAGTGGGACAATAGGGTATTAGGAGCTCTTCTAGATATGATGGTGCTAGACCATTTAGAGCTTTGTAGGTCAATAGAAGGATTTTAAACTCAATCCTGGATTCAACAGGAAGCCAGTGCAGAGAAGCTAATACAGGAGAAATATGATCTCTTTTCTTAGTTCTTGTGAGAACACGCGCTGCAGCATTCTGGATCAGCTGGAGAGTCTTAAGGGACTTATTTGAGCAACCTGACAGTAGGGTTATGCCAGTTATATAGGGTTATAACATTTATAATGACCCAATTTATGAGACAACACAAGGGCTAAACCACTTGACCACTTATTTTTACACTATACTTACTAATGTAATTCAACCACACAATACCTATCATGTATTATAGCCTATTTTATTATCCAATATTGGCCAACTACTGTTTCAAGGGCTTAGAATGAGCTGGATGATCCAGGCACAGGCCCAGCAGTGAGGAGGGCTACCATGCTCACCATGAACTCTGGTCCAGTCTGCAGGGCCTGAGGAGACCAGACAAGAATGAGAGTCTCCAGTACACTTTAACTTGTTAATTTATGTTCTTCATCACAATGACATGTTCATTGGCAACTAATGTGGTCAACCATGTCACGTACAATACTCTGCAGAGCAATTTAAAAAAGACCTTTATACTTTTTTTTACTGGCTGATGTAAGATTAGAGTAAAAGTAGTCAATAATGCCACACATAATGCTAGGGGAATGCAGATTTTATTTAAAATGTGATATATAAATAAATAAATTATTATAATCTTATATCTATTTAAAAACAATATCAACAATATCCATTCTTACTCCCTTTGTGGCTATTAATGAATGTTGCTCAATAAAATACTTTATATAACCCTAAATAATTAACTGTAGCTTAATCTGACAAGCTACAGGCAAAAGCTAAAGTACATTGTTCTTCTGGCAGTTATTACAGCTCTCATACTTTTATTTTGACACGTTAATGTTACTTCTTGTCGAGAGCGGATTTGTTTTAGTCAACTTTGATCTTAACACGTAAGACCAAAATAACATTATAAACGAGACCTGTGTTCCATCAGATTTTCAATGATTATGCACATTATAAAAATGAGCCCGTATTCTCGCTCTTGGGTTAAAACGGAAAAATGAATAACAAAAAAACGACAGTTGAAAAACTTGCAGTTTTCCAGTTAATTTTTAATTTCTATGGACATTGGAAAAAAAGAAAACGGAGGTCATATTTTTGTTTTTCCGTTGTTGGTTTGAAACCAAAAACGAAACATCGACCCGTTATTTCGTTTTTTTTCATTTTTGGTTTAAAACGAAAAACGGATTATACTTTAGTACCCTGACCGTCTTCAAGACAATATGAACGTTATATATTCACATTCCAATTAAAATGGATTTTAATAATAAATACAAATAATAATATTGCCGTTGCTCTGGAAGGCACATAGATATATTGATTTTAATAAATACAAATAATAATATTGCGGTTGCTATGATACGCTCATAGATATATATTTAATGGAACGCAGCACATGATATGTTAGTCTTCACTGGCAACTAACAGACTTAGCTTTTTGCTTAAAGAAAGGGACACAACAACTAACTGGTCGAGACAGCAGTAGATAAACAACTAGCTAAACATTCGAGGCAGCGGTAGAAGAGCAACTTTTCTGCGAGGTAAAATTGCTATTTTTTTAAATTAATGGAGCAAAGGTGGAGACTAGCACGACATGTCAGACTCTCTCAAATTTGACGACTTTAGCCTTGCTTGGCTTAGAAACAATGATGAACTGACTTGTTTTTGACTTGTTATTCAATACTTGATACTTTACTTAGATTTAAGACCGATGACTGGAAAGGAAGGGACTTGACTTTTTAATAATGTAGCTAGCTAGCTAATACAAAGTAATATTTGCTTTTTTTCAAGATATTGAGCAGTTGGCTCAACTTTGAAGGTCAGTTAAGACCAGCCAACACAGTTTTTTTAAATTATTCTTTAAGGTTGGTAACTTTAAATGTAGCTAACATGTTATTAGTAATGTAGCTAACATTAGTTAGTTGTCTAAATTGTTGTGTTTAAATTATTATTGTGCTTTATTAAATTAGTAACGTTAGCTAAGTTTCTGTAAGTTAGGCTGTTAGCTAGCTAGCTAGCTAGTCCCCCGGGATATGGGCTCTTTTTTTCTAATTCGTATATTATAACTTGTTTGCCAATATTAGGTAAATCCTAGGGATTATGACTGTTTGTGGTTATTTTTTTATATCTAGATGCCAAATTGCAATAATATCAGTGATTATTATTATTATGATAGCTAGCTAGCTGAGGTATGGGCATCTGTTAATTGTTGCCATAGCAACTAGCTACAAATAGTGCGACAGTTAATTTCGATGATCTGGGATTTATGATTTAAAAGATTGTATTAATTGTGTGTATATTGTATTGTATGTGTTTGCGTATAACGTTATATATCATATAAGAAAGAGTGAGTTAGCATAATGTTTGAAATATTGTTATTATTTGAGATTGTGATTTTCATATTATATTTTGTATTGTTGTAACGTATGGTTTCAACTGAGTTCAGTTGGCCGAATTTTTTAAATGTTCGAGTAACTTTAGCCGAACGGTACTTGCCACTGAAGACCAGCCAATGGACTGGTAGTTTTAAACAATAACAATCTTTTAAATCCGTCTGCACTCCATGGGTGCAACGTTAACGTTAATAATTATTTAACTGTCTATGGTTAATACCTAGCCTGACTTGGCCCTACTCAGATTCTAGACGTGGTCATACTCAGATTCTAGTCAGAATGTGAGTCTGAAACCGCTCCATTGGGCTGTGATTATGGGGCGTGTTGCAACCGATCCAGGAAAAAAAATGCCTCTGCATTCATTGGATAGACCTCCAACCAATCAGAACAACGGAACTCAACACTGTGTATCGTCTCCATAGCAACCACTCTTTGCACAATGCATTCGCGTGCATTCGTTCTAACTTCCGACTTTTAGACTTTTTTGAAGCTGGATATATCATTTGTTTCTTGTAAATATAAATGTGGATAACGTTAGTGATAGTGACATGCTCGCTACAGTTGCATTTCTAGAGATGGATCGGCGAAAACACGTTTTATTTCTCTGATTCAAGGCTTTGTTCTAGCGCCAGCGGTCCCTCTCTTCCATCCCTCTCAACCATATAACGCTCTCTCTTTTCAGTTTCTCTCTATGTCTCTCCACCATATAACGCTCTCTCTCTTCAGTTTCTCTCTATGTCTCTCCACCATATAACGCTCTCTCTCTTCAGTCTCTCTCTTGCTTTCGGGCAGTTGTTGAGGCTCCTCCGCTGAGGATTTTAAAATGAATGCGCTGTCGATATCTTCTGTAACAGAAGCAATGGTGGAATCTACACATCTCAACAAATTCAACCCAAGCGTTCTTTGGTGACGTGGTTGATTCTGTTACTGTTGATCATCTGTCCAACAATCTGATTGGTCCGAACATATCCTGTTGGGCAATAATTGCTTCTCAACGGAGCGACTCCAGACCGAACTTCCCGACCTCGAATTTTGTGGGCGGGGCTAAGTTCGGCTGGCATCCAGGCTAGTTAATACCCACAGAGTTGTATCAAATGTTTGGAGTAAGAAGGAGTAGCTATAAGTTACATCTAGCTTTAGGGGGTCCGGGTGCACATTTAATGCCACTATTCCATCATGTACACTGATCTTAATTATTGCATATTTTAATGAGTTTGCCTCGCCGATTGTAAATGTGGTGAATTATTGTAAGGGAGGATTAGGCTTATTGTGTGTTTTAGCACACAATCTGTAAATACTAGCTATTTCAAACCATGCCTACTCCTTTTTTTAATAGAATCATTAACGTTAGACCTGATTTATTAGCACTCCTGCACACTTCCAAAGTCTAATTCTCTGTATTTGCTACCAGTTACATTTTTACTATTGTTCATAATTGATTAGCAATAGAAATATTACATTAACATTAAACAATTGGTAAATAGACAAATTAATCGAAATAAAAGAAATCGTTTTATGTAGATTAAATACAAATGTATCAAAATATATGCACACAGAGCAACAGTAGCAGTAGCTGGTGGTGCCATGAATAGCCATTCGCTTTTTAGCTTGAGAGCCCTGTAAGCTATGCCCAATGTGCCCACAGTTTGCCCACTGCATGCCCGTTAGCTCAGTCAGTTTGTTTGACTAATTAATATTTTCTCAGAGAGGACAGACACTTTATTGTTCTAAGTAATTCGAATCATAGCCGTTGTAAGTGGTTAATATATCACGCTATGGACCAAGGGTATGGTGATAGATAAGCATAAGACCCCCTGCAGGATGCGATCATATTGGAAAAAAACACGTCATTGTGTTGTCTTCCCCAGGTCGAGTCAGCTCCAAAATGCAGCAGCTAATCCTGCCCGTTCTCCTGGCATCCTTTTGGACCATCTGCACAGGATTAGGTGAGTCTGCTTTCATTCATGGCTGGAAAATATGTTGAAAAAACTGGAGTTTTTTTTTTTAGATTTCTCTTGCAAAAGTACAGGTCCTTTCAGCCTGTGTTTTAATGTTTTTCTTATATTTCTGCTATTTTACATACAATCATGCAAGTGATAGATTGATAATATCGTAATTTATGTGAGCTATTTAATTCCTAGTAACACTGGAAAACAAGAAGGGCAATAAATACATCAGAAAGCTGCTCAATGAGCAGGGTGAAATTGCTTCTTTTTTTTTTTTTTTTTTACCAGTTTTTCCAACCATACCAGTCACTTTATTCAATTAGAAAGTTGATATATTGCAGAATCCCAATAAAAATAACAGAAATCCAAAAATAGATTCAGAAAGATGTTCTGCAGAGAAAAGATTTCATAGGGCAGAAAGTGACACATTTTCACAGCTACCGCCCATGCTGTCAGACCATCTAGTAAAGGTGCACCCAGGCGGTAGTCACAGAGTAATTAGACATTGCTGAGTTGTAAGATTTCTGATCTGACAAGAGTGATCACTCACACACATACACATCTTGGAACAAGAATAGGAAAATTAAATCCAAGAAATGAGCATCTCTTTATTTACTGCGACCAGTACAGTGAATGATGGAAAATGAAAAAGATTGCTCTTTTTATCCTCATAGCACAGAAAGATAAAGCACAACACTTTTTTGTAAATTGCAAGACAATTCCTACATATCAGGAGTTTTGTATGGCTGGGAATAGCAGCTGACTTCAACTAACAGGAGAACAATTCACTGTTTGCAGTAAGCAAAAAAACTATTAATAAAAGGACACATTTGTAAATACGTCTAGTTCATTCTAGCTGGACATTTGTCAGTGTATACGTTGAGAAGAAACATCCCATTTTGCCCTCACAATAGGCTGAGCTTGTTTGTGTCACCCAGAGGTTAACAATGTAGGCTGTGTGTGTGTGTGTGTGTGTGTGTGTGTGTGTGTGTGTGTGTGTGTGTGTGTGTGTGTGTGTGTGTGTGTGTGTTTGTGTTGTAATCTTTACATTGTTTGCTTGTTGTTGACATCAAATCTCAAGATGGAGTTGGCAAACTTTTTACCTTGACAAATGTTTTTTCATTTTCTGTTTCAGATTGGTGCTATCAGTCCCAATTCACCTGCGATAATATGTGCAATAGTAAGTAAATACAAAAAGTGTAACATTGTTTGGTTACAATAATAACTTTATTTATATGGTACTTTTTTTTTAAAGCACATACTGTACAAAGGATGTAAAACCAACAGATGTAAAGTGCAATAAACTATAAGCGATAAGGTTAAAATAATGAGAAATTCATCTCAATAAAGAGATTTCATTTAACAGGTTGCCAGCTATATTGCAGGTTGTTCCAAAGTTGAGGGGCCCTAAGTGCAAAGGCACCTCTGGTTTTCAGCCTTGACTTGGAAATCATTTAGAGATCTACAAGAGATCCCAGACTGCACCTGGCTCATGTGAAGTTAGATAGTCCGAAATATAGCGAGGAGCCAATCCTATACATACATTACTTACACTGTAGGTAATCATTTAAACCTTTACTGTATAATGTACAGGCAACCAATGTAGAGATGCTACATGCTAACGCGACATAGCTGTAATCTTGGCCAATGCAGGTAATTTCTCCCCAAATTCCGGTCACTTTACTGCTGGGACATGTCTGGGTGTGTAATATTTGATTTAGAAGTCTTTATTGGTGATTGTTCACGGTACAAAGTCCTGCTTATACTCTGTTGCAGTAGCTCCAGCTTCAACTAGTGAAACACGGAGTGGAGGCTCCGGAGGGTCCAGGAAGCATGCTGGCCAATCAGTGCAGACTGGGCTTTTTTGGGAGGCGGGTTTAAAGAGACAGGCGCTCCTACAGAGCGTCTCATTCAGAGAGTGAATACTGGTGCAGCAGCCATGGGCAGTATGAGAATAATAAAGTGTTTGTTTAAACATTAAAACATGTAAACATGTTCTAGTACAAACACAAAATGCAAGTCTAATCCTGAACATGCTATATAATAGTTGCCCTTTAACTTGAGTGTTTTTCTTGTTTTAGCACCAGACAAGTGGGGCGAGACCTACAGCGACTGTGTTGGAAAATCCCAGTCACCCATCAACATCGTCACCAGAAAGACTTTGAAAGACGAACGACTGACTCCTTTCATCTTTACCAACTACCGGGAGGTCTTCAGTGACACAATAACAAACATCGGCTACTCAAGTGAGCATTTTTTCCATTAAACATAAGATAGCCCTCAGTGCTGTGAAGCCGTTGTGTGACGTCTTTATTCTCGACGTATGTCCACTACAGTTAAGGTTGGAATTCCTACCTTCAGCACCATCTCAGGTGGAGGCCTCCCGACCACCTACAATGCTTTGCAGTTCCACATGCACTGGGGCAACAGCGAAGGGCCCGGTTCCGAACATACCATCAATGGAGAGCGGTATCCCATGGAGGTACCATAACCTTACTGTACAACACACACATCCTGTCTTTAGTCAAGTTATTAACTGATGTGATTAACTGTTAAAGGTTTGCTCACACATAACAGCTTGAAACTCAGGAGTAAAACAAACCAACAATTTGAAATAAGATCATAAAAATGCAGATTTTCTCTAAAACTAAACTTTTCAAATTTGAATGTGAATATACAGTTTTTTAAATAGCGTATTTGTTGGTAACTATTTTCGTCCACAGGTTTGATGTGCTAGTAAGCGTTTACGGCAGAAGGATGGTGTATGTAGTGTTGACTCAAAATAAACCACAGTGGCGTTGTTCATCGTAGTAAAGTATCGTGTCACCCAGTGTGATGATGTGGCTCAAATACTTCTTATTTTAACAGTGGAGTTCTATCGCACAGTGGATAAGATATACCAGGCTTTGGATACACAGATTTGTTAGTAGGATAAATTTATTATTGACTTATTATTGAAAATTTGTAATATCACCAGACTCATCCTTTAAATGGTCAGAAATACTGATTTGGCATTTCATTTTCTGGTTACTCTGATTCATTCTGTGACTAATTTATGATTGTAGTAGTAGTAGTAGTAGTAGTAGTAGTTTATTTTTGAACATGTAAAAACTCTTTGCAGTCACTGTATCGTCAGGGTTTAAAACTCTACACAACATGCATTCAACAGACATGATATTATTACGTTAGCCTAGGTTCTCAGATACTGTGATTTCCTTCTTCAGTATCACCAAATTCACTTTAACTATTCACCTGAAAGGTTTATTATGTTGTATATGGTATCATTGTAATCCTTGACCATCAAAACATAGGGGTAGACATCACCTATTCTGTGTTATCATGTTTGGAGATATGATGCAAAAGACTTTATTTAGTTATGGCGGAAAGTAAAAAGGCCACCATGAGGCGTTTTTGCGAGGGTTCCGTTTCTGAAAATGTTCAGGGTGCTAAATTGTACAAGTGTACTAAATTCCATGCTTTTATCACCTCAAATTTGGCACAATCCCCTGGACTATTAGGAATGTTTTTTTTTTTTTTTTTCATCATGTTTTTGATAAAGAGCTGATTCACTTTAACTGATATGTTAGGTGTTCTATTGTTAGAGTATGAAATCTACAAATTGCGCAACTTCTGTAAACTGATAAAATTGTTACTTTTTATTGGTCCCATCTACAATTCAACACACACACTGTAAAAAATGATGTGAAAAAAAGTGGTAATGTGATGGCAAATTTTATTTTAACCATTTGTTTAATGATATTGACCATTTGTTTATAGATTGTTTTAAACCTCCACATAATCCTGTTCCTTCCTGTAGACTTAAAGGCACCAGTGAGAGAGCTGGCCTTGTAGACTGTGAGCAATAGCATAAGTTATTTTCGCTAAAGAAATTGCAGCTCCTCATTTGTTTATTTCTCGCAGATAAAGTGAAGAAGGCTATAACATTGTGTGAACCGTATCTCTTTCTGTCTCCTGAGATAAGCAGGTGTTTAGTCTAATGTAGGAGACACAGGAGCAGAATGGAAGGTTGTAAAATCATCTGACTGTCTATGGTATTTTTTAGAAAAGTGGCAGCATGCTAAAGATATTTGAAGAGGGGTGGCTTAACGAGAGTTTCTTCATTATAAGATGTTTTGATTTTTAGGTTTCTAGTTAGGAAAGACATTTTCAGTTGTGCTGCGTGTACCTTTGAAACTGTGTTTTCTCCATTTGCAAATGTGAATAAATACTCAAAGACCAAACTTTGGTTTAATTCTCAAACAGTCATTCGTTTTCATTTGATCATTGATATTTCTAAACGCTGCTGCTTCATAGGAAAACTTCCACCACAGTAACATCGGTAATATTGTCTCAACAGCTGCACATCATTCACGTGAAGAAAGATTACGATGATCTGGAAACAGCTCTATCAGACCCAGAGGGAGTTGCAGTCCTTGGGTTCCTCTTTGAGGTAACCATTTTGAATCTTGTATTGTTGAAAACAAATGGCTATTACAGAAAGGACCTTAGACACAATGCTGAAATGTGTATATTGTGTATATTTCCATTCTCAGACGTCCAATACGGCAAACGAAAGGTATGACCCCCTCATCAGCGCTCTGCCAAGCATCACAGCTATAGGTAAGTACTACATGTAAGTTCAATATAAGCAACTAAAGACATGGCTGCACAGTGTGTGTTGGTAACATTTCATCTGTGGCTTTTCTGTTTTCAGATAGCGAAGCTCCTCTGGAGTCCATCTCCTTGGCACAACTAATCCCACATGAGAAGAATCTGACTAGCTTCTACCGCTACAAGGGCTCTCTGACCACCCCAGGGTGCAATGAGGCTGTAATTTGGACTGTGTTTAAGAATACCATCCCTCTGAGCATGGATCAGGTTAGTATAAAATACCAGAAATGTAAAGGTATGAATGTGCATTTTTGCTATATACTGTTTGTTTTTTAGTTATAAGGTACATTTTCTTACATTTATTAAAACATTTGCTTGAACAGTAAAGTATAAGACTGACCTCCCCTGAAAAACGCCCCCATAAGTTGTTTGTTCAAGCAGCAATTACAACTCATATTTATGTTTATAGTGACGGCGCCCTCTAGTAGCCTCCCGTAAATATTACGGGAGCAAAGCAAAAAGTAAGGTGACGAAGTATAAGACACCAATGTGAATAAGGAGGCAAGTTGGGGTGTTAGATGGGTCAAACTTTCACCCAGGAGACTGGTGTTCTGTTTGAAAATAAAAGTAAATGGCAAGTTTTCTTTTTTACTTATGGAAAAAAACAGAGAACTGTGTTATTCTGCATCAAGTGTGTAACCGGAGGTTAAGTAACGTAACAGATGTACTGACTTAAGTAGGTAGTTTGTTGCCTAATCCTAACCAAATGTGTTTAAAACCACGACCGTTGCTGAGGACTTCTTGAAAAGTACTGATAAAAGTTACAACAATCTAAAAATATGGATTTGATTAAATAATGAAGTATTGAGGAAGAAATCACAAAGTTCTTTATACAGTTCTAAAACTTTTGGTAGTTGTCTATACCTTTTTCTGTCAACTGATGGAACCACTTGTTTAATCTTAAACAATGTATTGTATTTTATAAGCATTTATATGTTTTCTTATGTCAATTCTCAATCTGTCAAGAAATGATAGCGGTCAGATAAATGTAGTAAAAAGTAAATAGTATTTCCCTCAGAAATGTAGAGGAGCAAACGTCAAAAAACATAATTTTTCTACATTTTCTAAATCATCCCGCTACTCCGCGATTGCTGTCTGCACCCTGTCATCACATATAACGTTGGAAAGCTCTCTCTCTCCTGTACAATACTGTCGGATCCAAATATGGTCATTTCCTTTTTATCAGCAACCAATCGTGAAAGGAAAAGGGGGGATTTAACTCTAAATGCACAATCTCATTGGCTGATGCCAATTTCTGACAACGTGATAAGCTTAGAATCATCACGTGACGTGCTCTGACATTTCCGCGGTAGTTCAGAATGTCGAAAGAAGTGCGTCGAAAACGGTCGAAAATCATCTCAGAGAAGACGAAAACAGTTATTATTAGCAAAAAGACACAGGGGATTACAAACTAAGACAGCAGTAGTACGTTGATGTGTAAACTGTCGTTCAGAAAACAGGAGTTTTCAGACAGCGGAGGTAATCAGATGCTCTCTCTCTCTCTCTCTCTCTCTCTCTCTCTCTCTCTCTCTCTCTCTCTAAGCAGTCTACATAAATTCATAGCCTACATGTCATATATTAAATGTAGGTGTCACATATATACTATGCATTTATTTTTTTTGGCTATTTTTCCAAGGTGTAAATCTCTTAGAGAAGATAGTTTTTCCCAGTGGAGGAGGAAGTGCACCTCTCTCTGAACCAGTTGGTGGTCACTGAGCCTGTATTTAGTCAGGATCCGTCTCTTCTTCTTCTCTGACAGTGTGAAGATAATGTGTCAAATAACAATTTAGTCTACTTTGATTGCTTTCTCCAATGTTCTAAATATTTGTCTTTTGAATGATCACCATAAAAACCTCATCCCCGTGTATCACCGGATGTCCAGTGACAGTGCAGCATGGAGGCCATATGGGCCCAATGTCCAAAAACAGTCTTTGTGGGGAAAAGCAGGGTTGAGGCTGCAGCCAGTATGACTATTTCTACATTCAACGAGGGTGCCTCTGCCATGCTGGCTGTGATGGAGAAATTGTGGCTTCAGAGCACAGACTGTCAATGCAATGAAGGATGACAACATAGTTAGGATCTCAAAAGCCAATAGTGTCCATTCCGCCAGTGCAAAGTGGAGCCTTAAAAGTGTAAGCACAGCCAAAAAAGTGAAAAGACACCAGCAGGAGATGGAGGAGGGCCCTACATATAGTACTGGCATGGATACGTAGACTGTAAACTAACTTGGGGGAACTAGGCTGTGTAATGGTTGTGTTCTGTCAGTTTGAAGTTTGTGATGTAATGGTGCATTCTTTTTGTCTTGTAATCGCGACTAGTAGCTCGAGTGTGACGTCACATCCATGTACGTCAGCATTGTATTTGTTAGTATGAGCAGCTAGACTCTGCATACTAATCTGCGACTTAATGCTGCGATCCCTACCCAGTGAGCTATGGGGGCGCTTCATGCCATCCCAACTCTGGACTAGGATTAAGCATTACTCCTTACCGTTCCCGATGTATTGTCACAGTGGGCCATGCCAACTCTTTTATTTATTCAGGCATTTTTAAGATTGACTTAATTTAGACAGAGGAGAAAACATGCAGAAAAGGGCCCAAGGCCAGAATCGAACCCTGGCCACTGCGGTTAGGACTTAATGCTGCGATCCATACCTGGTGAGCTGGGGGCGCTTCCTGCCATCCCAACTCTGGACTTCCAAGAGGAATTTACTGTAATGAGTGCTGAGCACATGTCAAGTTTGTTGTTTGTTGGTAAGGTGTGTTTGGAGCCCTTTAGCCTGTTTCCATTGGCCTTTCAAAAGGGACGGTCCCAGAACACAACATTCCCTTATCATGCAGCTGTGTAGACTCGCTCAACTTCTAGAGACACACATAAATTCATACTTGACCACAGGACAGGCTTAGTGATAGAGTACAGGCAAATAGAACTACACGGCCCCCTAACCTGTGACCTGGGAGTGACCTTTATGTTAAACAAGTTTTTACCTTCTTACCAACAGCATGGTGTGTTCTGGGAATTCCACCGCCGTACTCAAGTTCAGTTTATGAGTAAATGTACTTAGTTACATTCCTGAAAAACACACAATTTACGCACTCGGTCAAATAACACCTTGATGATCTCTTTCCACAAGATTTAAACAACATTTAACATTTACCCTCTGTTCCTCCAGCTAACGGCGTTCTCTCAGGTTACGATCGAAGATGAAACGCCAATGGTGGGGAACTTTAGGCCGGTTCAGCCCCTGAATGGTCGGAAGGTGTTCCAGTCGGGAGGCGCAGTGATCCTGGTCAGTTCTGCCCTTCTCCTGGCTGCCATCGCCACGGCCTTGGGACTGTCCCAACCCAACTAGAGCAAGGCATCCTGTGCTGCACTGCGACATCCATGAACACAATAAATTCAGTTTGACTCCTCAGCTCAACCCTGGTTTGTAATCTCTTCATCGCATTGTTGCTAAGATGATCCACCACGTCCTGGTGCAGGCATGACTCACCTCACAAGACAAATAACCAAGGTGTAAAGGAACGCCTTATTAAAAGTGCTGTAAGTGTTCGATTAGCATTCATGCATGTGTAGTGAAGCACCAGATACCTTAGTCATTAATTTCCTTCAGGATAAATAAAGTATCTCTATCTATCTATCTATCTATCTATCTATCTATCTAAATAAGATAAGATAGACTTTATTAATCCCGCACTGGGGAAATTCCTGTGCTACAGCAGCTCTAAAGAAAAAGATGTACACACATTAGAATAACACAAATACACATTAGTGGACATAGGTCAAAAAAATATACATTAAGTATAAGAAATAGAAAAAATAGAATTTGTTATAATAATAATAATAGTAATAAATCAAACATATTTACACAATAAACATCCTTCTATAAACAGACAGTATATAAACAGATGAGTAAGGTGTGGATGAATAGAATGAATGTATGAATGAAATATTGCACAGTTGGAGGTGACACAGAGTAATAAAGCATAGTGCAGAATATTCTCCAGTGATGGCTCATGTTGCAGAAACAGCTAGCAGTGCTACATTATGATTGTATATGATTGATGTTGTATTAAATGTCTGACTGCTGCTGGAATGAAGGACCTGCGGTAGTGCTCCTTCTTGCACTGAGGGTGCAGCAGTCTGCTGCTGAAGGAGCTGCTCAGGGAACTCACTGTCTCATGTAGGGGGTGAGAGGTGTTGCCCATGATTGATGCCAGCCTGGCTAACATCCTCCTCTCCCCAAGCCCCCCAGCAGGCTACTGCATAAAAGATTGCAGACGCAACCACAGAGTCATAGAATGTTTTTAACAGAGTCCTGCACGCACCGAAGGACCTCAGCCTCCTCAGCAGGTGGAGACGGCTTTGGCCCTTTTTGTACAGGATGTCTGTGTTTTTGGACCAGTCCAGTTTATCGTTGAGGTGAACACCCAGATATTTGTATGTCTCCACCATCTCGATGTCAACACCCTGGATGTTCACCGGTGTAGTACCAGGCGGCCTCCTGCGAAAGTCAACCACCATCTCCTTTGTCTTGCTAGTGTTGATGTGAAGGTGGTTTGACTCACACCAGTTGACAAAGTCCCCGAAGACCTCCCGGTATTCCTGATGCTTCTCCTCTGATACCCTCCCAACAATGGCAGTATCATCAGAGAACTGCTGCATGTGACAGCTGCTTGTGTTGTACCTGAAGTTGGCTGTATACAGGGTGAACAGAAAAGGAGCGAGCACTGTACCCTGTGGTGCTCCTGTGCTGCTCATCACCACATCAGACACACAGTCCTGGAGTCTCACATACTGTGGTCTGTCAGTGAGGTCATTGATGGTCCATGCAGACAGGTGGGGGTCAACACCAGCACCTAATAGCTTCCCCCAGAGCAGTGAGGGTTGGATTGTATGAAAGCACTGGAGAAATAAAAAAAAAAAAACCTCACAGTGCGCCCAGTGTTCTCCAGGTGTGACAGTGATCTGTGTGATAGATAGATAATGGCATCCTCCACCCCTAGGCCTGGTTGGTAAGCAAACTGTAGGGGGTCCAGTTCTGAGCTCACCAGGGTTCTTAGGTGTCAAGATACAATCCTCTCCAAGGTGAGAAGTCAAGGCTACCGGTCTGAAGTGGTTGGGCTCCCAGTTTTAGGTACTGGGATCACACACAACGTCTTCCACAGGACTGGAACTAGCTCCAGACTCAGGCTCAGGTTGAAAATGTGCAGGATGACCTCACTGAGCTGATCTGCACAATCTTTAAGCAGTCTGGAGCAGATTCCATAAAGGAAGTGACAGCCTGGTTTTAGAGGGATGAGGAGAGCATCTGCAGCGTGGGGAGACAGCAACACTTTTGACAAAACTCTGGCAGTTTTTTGTATTCACATTAATCCTGGCACTCTTTTGTTGCAGCACTATTCTGCCAAAGTAGCAGCCTGCGATTCAAAGACACTTTGAATTGTATTTTTAAGGCAATAAAACAAGCTTTGCGTCAGGCCCATGGTTTCAGAATGAAAGGCTCTTGGTTAGCCAGATAATTATTGATACGCTCCCCTGAAAAACTGAGACAGTTGTCCCAAAATGGAAAGAACTTTATAACAGACCACTGTGAAAAACACAGGGGATGAACAGCATATTTGCAATAGTAGATGTAGGCAACTATTAGATATAGTCCGTATATGTCACTGTTGAAAAATGTTCATTCTATAAAGTGATGTAAGTTAACATACACACACTGCTTTAACAACCTCCTGTGTGGTCTCCTTCTACAGGAACTGTGGCAATGTGTTCTGTAAAGACTGTTGTCATCTGAAGCTGCCCATCCCAGACCAACAGCTGTATGACCCGGTGTTGGTACACAGGTACAGGACTTTACTCTCACGTAACACCAGTTTGCTGAAGTACAGAGCCAACTCAAGACATTGACTGCAATGATTTGGTTACTTTACCAAGTACGAAAAGATCCACTCTTTCCTTTCCTTCCTCTCTTTTCTGTCTTCTCTCTTTCCTCTCTTTCTCTCCTCTCTCTTCTGTCTTCTGTCCTCTCCTCTCTTCTCTCCTTCTCTTCTTTCTTCTGTCCTTCTCTTTCCTCTTGTTCAGCCCCATTCTTTTCACCTAATATCTTTCACATCTCATCTCAGCTAGATTGATGCTTTTTCGTTCTATGCAGTGTATATGTCTGATAATATAATACAAAGCATTTCTTCTTTCAGCCTTTTCAGGTAATTCATTTCAACTTTCATCTTTGACAGTATTACAGTTCAACTTCCAGCTTTTCTAACAAAGTATTTTAGCTTATCACTTAGGTAATGCAGTTTAGCTTCCAACTCTGACAATTTTCCAGATGTTTCAGCAGTGCAGTGCATTGCATTTGATTTTCAAGATTTTTCATACAATTTGTTTCAAATGCATTTGTGAGTCATTATCAATTAGAAAATATACTCAGACCTCACAATGTTCTACATCTTTTGTCATTATTAAACTTTTAAAGCCAACAGTTCAGTTTAGCAAACGATTTCCACTTTTTCAACTATTCTCACTACTTCAACTTCTTCTTACGTATTTTAGCTATTCATCCAGTTTAGCTTTAGAAATTCAGCTATTCAGCATTTCCACGCATTTTCTGCAGGAAATGCATTTTATAGAGTTATTATTACCCCCCACTCTCACCAAGTACAACATTACATATCATAACATAAATAATAATGATCCAGTAAAATAATAATAAAAACATAAAAAATAATATGACACTGACAGGGGCCGTTCTGCATGATGAGAATTTATATTTTTGAAACTATAAGTAAATTGTGTTGCTAATACTTTGAATGCAGGACTTTTGATTGTAAATGAGTAATTTTCTATCTTTAATAGAGCTCTGGAACAAGCTAAATATATGAAATATGGTACTGATAGTGTGTAATATAATGAGTTTCTAAAGGTCCCATGACATGGTACTCTTTGGATGCTTTTATATAGACCTTAGTGGTCCCCTAATACTGTATCTGAAGTCTCTTTTATATAGACCTTAGTGGTCCCCTAATACTGTATCTGAAGTCTCTTTTATATAGACCTTAGTGGTCCCCTAATACTGTATCTGAAGTCTCTTTCCAGAAATTCAGCCTTGGTGCAGAATTACAGCCACTAGAGCCAGTCCCACAATGAGCTTTCCTTAGGATGTGCCATTTCTGTCTGTAGCTATTGAGGAGAAGAGAGGGGGGGCAAGGTGGAGGGTGGGGTTGTGGCCTTGACCAACTGCCACTTTGCTCGTTTGAAAGCCATGATGTCTCTCTCTCATGGGTGGGCCAAATTCTCTCGGTGGGCAAAGCAGAGAAAGGGGAGGTAACCTTGCTCCTTGTGACCTCATAAGGAGGAGATTCAAGATCGGCCCATCTGAGCTTTCATTTTCTCAAAGGTAGAGCAGGATACCCAGGGCTCGGTTTACACCTATCGCCATTTCTAGCCACTGGGGGACCATAGGCAGGATGGGGGAATGCAAATTAATGTTAAAAAACCTTATGAAGTGACAATTTCATGCCATGGGACCTTTAAGGGGAAGAGCTAATTTAGAGCTATTTTTACACAGTTAATCCTCTGAGGGTGACATTAAGTTACCTGGGGAGCAATAATTGTGATGATGATTAACTCCATCTGATTATCAGATACCTCTCAAATCACCAGGAAGTGTTCCCTGCACACCAGGAGTCCATGGATGGGCCCCCTCATTGGAGCTCTTCTCAGTGGAGAGCTTTATTAGAAGCATGCCTGAAGGAGGAGGGGCCACTCTTTCTTTCCTGTCAGGGTATGGTGATAGATAAGTATAAGACCCCCTGCAAGAATGCGATCACATTGGAAAAAACAAGTCATTGTGTTGTCTTCCCCAGGTCGAGTCAGCTCCAAAATGCAGCAGCTAATCCTGCCCGTTCTCCTGGCATCCTTTTGGACCATCTGCACAGGATCAGGAGGTGCTTTCATTCATGGCTGGAAAATATGTCAAATATGTTATTTAGATTTCTCTTGCCACAGTACAGGTCAAAAAATATTCAGAAATAGTCAAGGAGATTGGTTAATGTAAGTGAAAAATTAAGATCTCACTCCTCTGATATTACCAGGAAAATAAAATCTTTATTTTTTTTTCTGCAGACTTTCAGCCTGTGATTTAATATGAATTTACTTCATGTCTGCTGCTTTACATACATAGAGTGTTATATTGTTAATATCTGAATTCATGTAAGCTATTTAATTCATAGTAACACTGAATACCAAACATAAATGGGAATGAATACTTTAGAAATCTTCTAATGATAAGACGAGCAGGGTGAAGTTGCTTTGTTACCAGTTTATTCCCAACCGTGCCACTCACTTTATTCAATTAGAAAGATGATATATTGCGGATTCTCGATACTATGAAAACTGCATATAATCAGTGTCTTGGAGTGACAAGTAAGTAAAATGAAGTGAATGAAGTGAAAATGAAAGAAATATTGAATGTGGCTGCAAATGCAGGACCTTACTCTCACTTAAAACCAGTTTGCTGAAGTACAGAGCAAAATTTAAGACATTGACTGCAACAATTTGGTTACTTTACCAAGTACAAAAGATGGTGAATGTCACCACAGGAAAAAATCACCAATGCTTTCCCTCCCTTTGTCAACTAGGTGGAGCTGTTCTATCGAGGGTAACCCAAGGCTGTACTTTGTTGTACTGCAAGGAGACCAGCACTTTCAGCAAATCTTTTCAAAAATCTTTGCATTCAGAGCTCCATAAACTGAGAGCTACAAAGAGAGCTACGTTTTATCTACAAAGAATGCAACAAAAAAGGTTTGATGAGATTAAGGCAATCCTATTATTAGCAAGGTTTAAAAGCTGGTAAACTAGTTTGGTGCATTAAACAGATGCAGGCAGAGGAGGCAATAAACTCAATTCAAACAGATGGGGGTGATAACCTCGGCCCTAAAAGAGAGAAATGGCACTTTTCTAGGCTTCTACCATGACTTCAGATCTGCATAAACAAAAGGAATTTCTGGATTTATTAGAATTTACCCCCTGAATGGAGAATCATTAGAGCTTAACCTTGGGGCCCAGGAACTGTCTGATGCTATAATCAGCCTGAAAGGACTGGGGGAAAACTCCCGGACCTGATGGGATTCCAGTTGAAATATACAAGATTTTTAAGACTACATTAACACCGCCTCGGCTTGATGTACCAACAATTGTTTGATGGTGGATCCCTTCCTCCCTTAACTTAACAATGTAATAATTCCAGAGTGGATTTGTACAGGGTAGACAGGGCTTCCACAACACGAGGAGGTTGCTTAATATTCTGTTTAAAAAGTCTGGCCTGCCTGACCACTCTATCCTGTCATTGGACGCAGAGAAGGCCTTCGACAGTGGCAATACCTATTTGATGTCCTGCAAAGATTTGGTCTGGGTGTAAATTTTCTCAGATGGGTCCAGCTTTTGTACTCCAAATCACGAGCTGAAATACTAACTAATGTACTTTTGGACTCTCAACGCCATTTAGGCTTAACCGAGGAACTAGACAGGGATGCCCCCTCTCTCCCTTACTCTTCGTCCTGGCTATTGAGCCACTTACCATGGCAATTCGCTAGCATGCTGACATTACAGAAATTAAAGTCAGAGACATAGCACATTGTATCTCGCTGTACGCGGATGACGTCATTTTATTTTGTTCCAGATTGGAAAAAAACACTACCTAGCCTGCTGAAGTTGATGAGAACATTTGGTACATTTTCAGTCTATAAAATAAACATTAGTAAATCAGTGATAATGTTTTTGACAGAAAATGAGAGAAATAGTCCCCCGATCCCTACACCATTTACTGTGTCAAAACAAAGTTTTACTTATTTAAGTGTCAAAATCACCCCTACTATTGACAAAATGATTTCAGTTAATTATTCAATTCAATTTCAATTCAATTTTATTTATAGTATCAAATCATAACAAGAGTTATCTCGAGACACTTTACAGATAGAGTAGGTCCAGACCACACTCTATAATTTACAAAGCCCCAACAATTCCAACAATTACAGTAATTCCCTCAAGAGCAAGCAGTGCGACAGTGGCGAGGAAAAACTCCCTCTTGGGAAGAAACCTCGGACAGACCCAGGCTCTTGGTAGGCGGTGTCTGACGGGCCGGTTGGGGGTGTGATGAACAGTTGCAATAATAGTCACATTAATAATGGAACAGTGACTGGATGTAGCGGAAGCTGCAGGGTTCAGCCGGAAGAAGCATGACATTGCAGGGCACCGCTGAGCTCGGCAGGGAGTGCAGCAGGACCACGGCGACAGCTGGAACCAGGATCTTGGTGCCAACGTTCTCCAAGGAAATACGCTGGGGGAAAAAACATAAGGACTCCGGGGAGTAAACTCCCCAGAAGCTAGGATTAGTAACAAGCATTTCTGGGACTGGATACACACAAATAGTAATAGTAAAAGTAATAGAAAGGGAGAGGAGAGAGCAGCTCAGTGTGTCAAAGGAAGGAAGGAAGTCCCCCGGCAGTCTAGAACTATAACAGCGTAACTATAACAGCGTAACTAAGAGAGACAGGTCATAAGGAGAGGTAGCTTTTTCGGGCTTAGAACTCTCCCCCTGCCGGATCGGGCTTGGCTGGCCTGTCTCCCTCTACTTTGTTATGTATTATTAGTCTAACAATTATGAAGAGAAGCAGGTGGGCTTTTATGACCCCCTTGTGGAGAACGTCACACAGTTGATAAATAGATGAATTACCAAATTACCCATATCCCTAATCGGACTCATTTATATCCTAAAAATGTAAATTTTAAGTACATTTTTATACCTGTTCCAGTCAATTCCACTCTCTCCAGCTCCTTTCTTCTTAAAATTGCTTAACAAACTTCATTTGGAATAACAAACGGCCTAGACTCAGACTTTCCTTGTTGTATTTACCATATGACAGAGGTGGACTGCAATTTCCGAATTTCTTATGGTACTTTTGGGCAACACAAATTGTGACCACCCCCCAGCTTGGGTTGCAATGGAATCCCAGAATATCACATGAATTTGGCAGATTAAAAAAAGCTTCTTAAAAGTACCAAAAACCCTTTCTTGAAAAATATGATAAGGATTTGGCATAATGCCATTGCTTACTGGGGTATGACAAAACGGCTTTCACAATTCACGCCCATTTTTGGTAATAATGACTTTCACCCAGGCAGGGCAGACACGGTTTTAAACTTTGGTCCTCCAAAGGTCTTGCTAAAATATCTAATTTGTACAATGGAAAGGAATTGTATTTTATAATTGTAAATATCTCCAAATGATGTTCTATCTAAGCAGTATAATAGCCTGGCGCTTCCCCCCTTGTCCATTTTAGAAGACATCACTTTAAAATATTTAAGAGCTAGGGGACAGGTGTCTGAGCTTTACAATCTGTTTGTTAGCGGATCTAATGAGTCTTCAAATAATATTTTACGGGCCTGGAATATGGATTTAGATGAAAATGTATCAGAGGAAGAATAGTCAGAAGCCTGCTCTTTGGTAAAAACCCAATCTGTAAACACACATTCTATACTGTTGCAATATAAATGGCTGAGTAGACAGTACATTACTCCTATCAAGCTGCACCACTTTAAAGGAACACGCCGACTTATTGGGAATTCAGCTTATTCACCGTAACCCCCAGAGTTAGATAAGTTGATACATACCCTTCTCATCTACGTGCGTGCTGTAAGGCTGTCTGACGGCTCCAGCGCCATCAGGCCAGCACAGAACATGCAGGTGAATGGTTCCAGTAATCCTACTGCTCTGAATAAGTGACAAAATAACGCCAACATGTTCCTATTTACATGTTGTGATTTATAGAGTCACAGCGTGTACAAAAAACAACGTAACGTGAGACACAGCCGTCTTCTAACAAGAAACAAACCGGGAACTATATTCTCAGGTGGAAGAATATAGTACTTTGGCAGAGTGATATGCTCGCAGCAAGCTAAATTCCCAATAAGTCATCGTGTTCCTTTAACCCAAATATTCCTGAAACATGCATTGAATGTAGCCATCAGAAGGGGTCACTGTTTCATTGTATGTGGAGCTGTCCACAGGTTGGACGCTTCTGGAGAAAGGTACTGAACATTATTGGTCGTATTATTGGCAAGGTGATGCCTACTGATCCTAAGTTGTGTATCCTAAATATTTACCCAGTCAATTTTGTGATAACTAATGATGACAAATCTTTAATTGGTATGTGCCTTTTGGAGGCTAAAAGGTGCATTGCTAGGTCATGGAAAAAACCAACTGTCTGTGGCGTTTCTGAATTGTTAAACGGAGTAACTTCCTATCTGGCACTGGAAAAGATAGGTTATTTCACAAAAAACAGCATTGATAGGTTTGGGAGTATTTGGAGAGGTTTCTTTTATAATTTCCTGGAAAATGAAAGTACACAAAGTGATGGAGGGATCGATGAACTGATTTGATTTGTTACTGTGGTTGTGCCCCCTTTTTTATTTATTTATTTTTTTAATAAATGTATCTATTCATATTTTATGTTTATTCATTATTGTGTAAATCCGTGCTCATGTGCACATATATTATTTTAGTATTCTAGTGTATCATATGTGTATATGAATGCAGAATTTATCATACATTTACATACTTATATACTATTTTCATCTCGATTTTGTATTAATTTAACATAACTGTTGTGATCTTTTGTTGTGGGGATGGGGGGTGGATGTGCTATGTGCGATTGTTCTGTTTGTGTGCGCTGTTTGTGCATGCTGTCTGTTCTGTTTTTTGTTGCTGTGCTTGTCTATGTTGTAAAGAAAACAAAAACCAAATGATTATATGTTTGAAAAAAAAAAACTGTAATAATTACATTAGGCCTACTGTTAAAACCCAGAAAACCATCATCTCAATGATCTTATAGGCCGATCTTCCTTCTAAATTATAACTTTAAGATCTTATTTTATTAGTTGGACAAAACAATCCATATCCTTGATTGGACATAACAACATTCTGAAAATAACAATTTGACCTACATTTCTGTACCTCTTCCAGTCAATCTCACTTTTCCCACCGTCTTCCTTTTTTTAATGGTTAAAGAAAACCTCTTCACATTTGATTTAACAATAAACTTCCTTGTTAGGCTATAGGCCTACTCGCCATATGACAGTGGTATACTACAAATCCTGTTTTTTTCTGGGCAGCTCAAATTAGAGCAGGTAGACCTATGTTTTAAAGGGTGCAAGCCCCAGCATGGGTTACAATGCAATCCCAATCAATGAAGGCCTTTATAAGCTTGTATAGGCTATTTACACAGCAGATAAGAAAAAGTTTATTAAACAGGCAAAAAAAATAAAAACACAATAATGATTAGGCGCAGTTAGGTTATCTCAATTTTCCCCACTATGTTGTGATTGCCTCGGGCCGAACAATGCCCTTTATAACGGTACATGTAATCACAGCATAGGCTATCACAGACTGAAGTGGGTCATCAAGACAATATGAACGTTATATATTCACATTCCAATTAAAATGGATTTTAATAATAATAATAATCATAATATTGCCGTTGCTCTGGAACGCACATAGATATATTGATTTTAATAATAAATACAAATAATAATAATATTGCGGTTGCTGTGATACGCACATAGATATATATATATAGTGGAATGCAGCGCAGGATACGTTAGTCTTCACTGGCAACTAACAGACTTGTAGCTTTTTGCTTAAAGAAAGTGACACAACAACTAACTGGTCGACACAGCAGTAGCTAGAGAAGCAACTGGCTAAACATTCAGGGAGAGCAACGCCTGTTTTCTGTGAGGTAAAATTGCTGTTTTTTTTAATTAATGGAGCAAAGGTGGAAACTAGCACGACATGACTCGACTCAAATTTGACGACTTTAGCTACCCTTGCTTGACTTACAATGATGAACTCGACTTGACTTTGACTAGTTATTCAGGACTTGATACTTGACTTAGCTAGATTTAAGACCGATGACAACTTGACTTTTTAATAGTGTAGCTTACTAGCTAGCTAGCTAATATAAAGTAATAGTTGCTTTTTTTCAAGACATTGAGCAGTTGGACCAACTTGAACGTCAGTTAAGACCAGCCAACACAGTTTTTTAAATTATTCTTTAAAGTTGGTAGCTTTAAATGTAGCTAACATGTTATTAGTAATGTATCATTAGTTAAATTGTTTTGTTTAAGTTATTATTGTGCTTTGTTAAATTAGTAACGTTAAGTTTCTGTAAGTTAGGCCGTTATATGCTAACGTTAGCTAGCTAGCTAGCTAATTCCCCGGAGATATGGGCTCTTTTATTTTTCTAATTTGTATATTACAACTTGTTTGCCAATATTAGGTAAATCCTAGGGATTATGACTGTTTGTGGTTATTACTGATTTGTTTATAGATGCCAAATTGTAATAATATCAGTGATTACTATTAAGCTAGCTAACAGTTATGGGCATCTGTTAATTGTTGCCATAGCAACTAACTACAAATAGTGCGACAGTTAATTTCGATGATCTGGGATTTATGATTTAAAAGATTGTATTAGTTGTGTGTATATTGTATTAGTTGTGTGTGTATAATTTTATATATTATATAAGAAATAGTGAGTTAAGGTAGCTAATGTTTGAAATATTGTTATTATTTGAGATTGTGATTTTCATATTATATTTTGTATTGTTGTAACGTATAGTTCCAACTAAGTTCAGTTGGCCGAATTTTTTAAATGTTCGAGTAACTTTAGCCGAACGGTACTTGCTACTGAAGACCAGCCAACGGACTGCTAATTTTAAACAATAACAATCTTTTAAATCCGTCTGCACTCCAAGGGTGCAACATAAACGTTAATAATTCTTTAACTGTCTATGGTTAATACCCACAGAGTTGTATCAAATGTTTGGAGTAAGAAGGAGTAGCTATAAGTTACATCTAGCTTTAGGGGGTCCGGGGGCACATTTAATGCCACTATTCCATCATGTACACTGATCTTAATTATTGCATATTTGAATGAGTTTGCCTCGCCGATTGTAAATGTGGTGAATTATTGTAAGGGAGAATTAGGCTTATTGTGTGTTTTAGCCCACAGTCTGTAAATACTAGCTATTTCAAACCATGCCTACTCCTTTTGTAATAGAATCATTAACGTTAGACCTGATTTATTAGCACTCCTGCACACTTCCAAAGTCTAATTCTCTGTCTTTGCTACTAGTTACATTTTTACTATTGTTCATAATTGACTAACTATAGAAATTATAAAAATTGGCAAATCTGATAAATAACAGGCAAATACATCAACATAAAATAAACTGTTTTATATAGATTATATGCAAATGTATCAAAACAAATGCACACAGAGCAACCGTTGTAGTAACTGGTGGTGCCATGAATATTTCATTCACTTTTTAAAGTACACAAGTGGCTGCTCCACTTTAATGCTTGTGTTGTCCACTGATTACACCAGGCGTGAGGGCAGCATGATAGTGGTGCGTGAATGCGCCGCGGAGATCCGCTCAACAGTGTTCCGTTTGTTTCTTTTTTTGCGTTGAAACCAGTTGACTGTTGAAATACGAGAGCAGACCCTCTGACTCCTCTGAGGATATTAATGATGGTGTGAATCAAGCTCATAATTCTGCAGCGGCGGTGCGCACATACAGTAGCCTATCATTGCAAACTGAAACGGCAGCTGAGTGTCCGAAGTTTCTTGAAAAAGCTCAATAATAATTGTGATGGCATTCATAAACGATGTGAAAAAAGGAGGGAATTTTGAAGTGGAGGATGACAGACCAGCCAATAGTGACCTTTTCTAAACTTTAAATCTGATGCCTGTCAGTGATCGCTTTCCGTATCTTTGTACATTCATCAGCGTGAGAAATACTAAGGTATGACCGTGTGAACTGGTTGAAATGCGTCTCACGGTGAATGCGAGAAACTTGAGAGCCCTGTAAGCTATGCCCAATGTGCCCACAGTTTGCCCACTGCATGCCCGTTAGCTGTCAGTTTGTTCGACTAATTAATATTTTCTCAGAGAAGACAGACACTTTATTGTGCTAAGTAATTTGAATCATAGCCGTTGTATGTGGTTAATATATCACGCTATGGACCAAGGGTATGGTGATAGATAAGCATAAGACCCCCTGCAGGATGCGATCATATTGGAAAAAAACACGTCATTGTGTTGTCTTCCCCAGGTCGAGTCAGCTCCAAAATGCAGCAGCTAATCCTGCCCGTTCTCCTGGCATCCTTTTGGACCATCTGCACAGGATTAGGTGAGTCTGCTTTCATTCATGGCTGGAAAATATGTTGAAAAAACTGGAGTTTTTTTTATTTCTCTTGCAACAGTACAGGTCCTTTCAGCCTGTGTTTTAATGTTTTTCTTATATTGCTGCTGTTTTACATACAATCATGCAAGTTATAGATTGATAATATCTTAATTAATGTGAGCTATTTAATTCCTAGTAACACTGGAAAACACTAAGGGCAATGAGCAGGGTGAAATTGCTTTTTTTTAACCAGTTTTTCCAACCTTACCAGTCACTTTATTCAATTAGAAAGTTGATACTCTAAAAATAACAGAAATCCAAAAATAGATTCAGAAAGATGTTCTGTAGAGAAAAGAAACTAGTCACCAAAAAGCCACGGCTCCCCAGATGAAAAAGAGGTTCCCCCACACCAAAACCGCCTGCCTGACGCTCTCCATACACACACTCACACCCCTCTCTTGGCTGTCCATCACACTGATGTGATACCAGGCTTTCCTCCGTGTGTCCCACATGCTCATCAACAACTGAGCTCCCTGTTCAAGTACATGATCCTGTATCTGAGTGGTTCGGAGTGGTTAATTTCACCAAAAAAGAGCCCTGAGGTTTGGCACCAAGACTCTTTTTAAAATTAGCACTAATTAATGAAGCCTTTTGGTCTGTGCGATCCATTATTAGTCAGTGATTAACAAATGCGCACATTTGAAAGAAAATGACACAATCGCTCCCCTGATGTTTTTCTTATGAATTCCAACTACATTTGCAAATTTCATAGGACAGAAAGTGACACATTTTCACAGTTACCGCCCATGCTGTCAGACCATCTAGTAAAGGCGCACCCAGGCGGTAGTCACAGAGTAATTAGGTGCCCAGCTAATGATGTGGGCTATGGGAATAACTGGGGGGCGTTCTGGGGAAAGCCTGGTCTGATGGAGAGAGACGGCATTCATCCCACCTGGGACGGAGCCGCTCTCATATCAAAAAATCTGACCGAGTTTATCAGACATAAACCATGACAACCCAAGTTTGATATTAGTAATCAAGGGTGCAGTACTACGCGCCCTTCTGTGCTTCCGTTGGGGCAGTCACCCACTCATAGTCTAATAAGCACGGTGTCTGTTCCCCGACTCTGATCGGTTAAATCAAAGGTAAACAAAAGATGCGCTATACTTAACAACCTAATTAGATGTGGACTATTAAATATTAGATCTCTGTCTTCTAAAGCATTATTGGTAAACGAGTTGATATCAGATAATAACATTGATTTATTTTGTCTTACTGAAACCTGGCCGGGCCATGAAGACTATGTTAGTCTAAATGAAGCCACTCCTCCCAGTCATATTAATACTCAAATTCCTAGAGGCTCAGGCCGAGGAGGGGGAGTTGCAGCCATCTTTGATGCAAGCCTGTTAATTACTTCTAAACCTAAATTAAATTATAACTCCTTTGAAAGTCTTGTTCTTAATCTTCAACATCCAAAATGGAAAACATTACAGCCAATTATATTTGTTGTTATTTACAGGACTCTACGTCCGTATTCTGAATTTGTATCTGAATTCTCAGAGTTTTTATCATGTTTAGTCCTTAAATCAGACCAAATACTTATTGTAGGGGATTTTAATATCCATGTGGACGTTGACAATGATAGCCTTAGTACTGCTTTCAACTCATTACTGGATTCAATTGCTGAGTTGTAAGATTTCTTTCTCTGCAGTGATCTCTCACAGACATAAACATCCTGGAACAAGAATAGGAATCTTAATCCAAGAAATGAGCCTCTTTTTATTTACTGCGACCAGTACAGTGAATCATAGTACAGAAAGATCAAGCACAAATGGCAACTTTTTTGTAAATAGCAAGACAATTCCTGCATATCAGGGAGTTTTGTATTGCTGGGAATAGCAGCTGACTTCAACTAACAGGAAAACAATTCACTGTTTGCAGTAAGGAAAACAAATATTAATAAAACGACACATTTGTAAATACATCTAGTTCAATCTAGCTGGACATTTGTCAGTTTATACGTTGAGAAGAAACATCCCATTTTGCCCTCACAACTGGCTGAGCTTGTTTGTGTCACCCAGAGGTTAACAATGTAGGCTGTGTGTGTGTGTGTGTGTGTGTGTGTGTGTGTGTGTGTGTGTGTGTGTGTGTGTGTGTGTGTGTGTGTGTGTGTGTGTGTGTGTGTTGTAATCTTTACATTGTTTGCTTGTTGTTGACATCAAATATCAAGATGGAGTTGGCAAACTTTTTACCTTGACAACATTTTCTGTGTTTCAGATTGGTGCTATCAGTCCCAGTTCACCTGCGATAATATGTGCAATAGTAAGTAAATACAAAAAGTGTAACATTGTTTGGTTACAATAATAACTTTATTCATATGGTACTTTTTTTTTTTAAAGAACATATATAGGACGTAAAACCAACAGATGTAAAGTGCAATAAACTATAAGCGATAAGGTTAAAATAATGAGCAATTTATCTCAATAAAGAGATTTAAATGAAGAGGTTGCCAGCTATATTGCAAGTCGTTCCAAAATTGAGGGGCCCTAGTGCAAAGGCTCCTCTGGTTTTCAGCCTTGACTTGGGAATCATTTAGAGATCTACAAGAGATCCCAGACTGCACCTGGCTCATAGTCAGGAGCCAATCATATATTACTTACACTGTAGGTGATCATTTAAACCTTTAAATTTACTGTAAAATGTACAAGCAACCAATGTAGAGATGCTAAAATTGGGATAATATGCAACCTTCTGTTGGATCTTGTGAGTAGTTTTAATGATGTAACCAGCATCTGAACCAGCTGAATACTGACTCAAACAGGAATATCAGAATCAGAATACTTGATTGATCCCCTTGTTCAGTTGCAGTTGCTCACAGTCAGATTCAAGGTACAAGTAAGAGTAAGAGTAAGAAAAGAGCTAGTCAATAAGTGTATAAAGTAACATAGCTACAGAAAAAATAAAAAAGTGAAGTAGAAGTGAAGTAAGATTAGGTTAAAAAGTAAGTAGTAGTTGGGTTATTATGTTGCTAAAACAATGAATTCTACAAATGTTATTGTAATGCAGTGTGAACATAGATAAAGTACAGTGTCAACATAAATAAAGTACAGTATAAACAAAAATGAAGTACAGTGTGAATATAAGTAGCACTGAATAAATAACAGATATTGCACATGTAACTGATATATTATTGAGTTGTTATTATTATACATAATGTCAAAGACTATTGAGATGTGATGTGAAAGATAGTTTTGCCACTCTAAGCGTGTAACACTCAGAGGGAGGTGTTGTATAGTTTGATAGTCACTGGCAGGAATATAAAGAGTTATTCCCATCAATACCCCATAAAACATAGACAACAGTTTCAAAGTGCTTTAAAAAATGAAAAAGATTGATGTTCTGAAAATGTAGGAGACTGAATTGGATAACCAAGTTGTCTTGTTAATCTGAAGTGTGAAGGAATTTGACTAACTGGAGAATCTCAACCTATTATATTTACTTCTGATTTATTGGAGTCTAAATGAAAAAGGTTCTAAAATAACCAGTTTTCAACTTTTGTAAGGCAGGCCTGTATTGACCCATATACTATGTTGATCTGTGGCCTCTGACATATAATGTTCTTGCCTGGGAGATTTGAAGCTGTGTATGTACTGGGTAAATTGCAAATCATTTGTACTTGTTGGGATCAATAACATCTTAATCTGTAGTTTGCTCAGTTGCATAATATTACTGGAATTGAAGGAGAAGATCTGAGAACCGTCTGCATAATAATTTAACTTGATATGATGCTTTTGAAATATTTGATATATGAGGACATATTGATGGGGAAGACTGAGGACTGAGGATTAATGGAGGATTTACAGTTCCCTAAAGTCATCTAAAACCTTACCCAATATATGCCTTCCCCATGCTTAAGATTGAATGCAATATATATACTGTATATATATATATATATATATATACATATATGTATATAAAATAAAGAGTCAGCTGTATAAAAAGCAGCAGGAAGATCTAAAAGCAATCAAACATTTGGCCACCGTCAGCTGCTAAAAGATCATTCTGAAGCCTGAGAAGCACTGTCTCAGTGCTGTAACCCACTCTAAAACACTCCAACTTGTTTAAAGGGGACATATTATTCTTTTCCGTGTTTTCTGTCATATCTACAATGTTATAATGTTGATTTGTCATGTTCAAATAATGAGGTAAACGTATTTTAGACAAATCCCTGTGAGCGAAAACGTTCATATTTCCAACTATTCTGAATGCTCCGGTTTCAACAGTTTTTTCTACTGTAGGCTAAGTCTTATGCAACTCTAAGCTGGCCTGCTATGATTGGTCATCTGGTCCAAGTAGGCAGGACTGGAGTGTTTTTGTTTTGTTTTGTTTTTTGAGCCACTGCGGTGTTAACATTGTCACATGTAGCTACATGCTAACAGCAGTAAAATATATCATCTGGGCTGCCAGTGTCGTTAAATTCTCCCCAATTCCAGGTCACATTACTCCTGAAACATTTTCTGTTTATGTAGTATTTGGTTTAAAAGCCTTTATTTGCTGCTTTGTTCCACTACAATCTGATGTTAGCATACTATGTCATCTGGGCTGCCAGTGTTTTTTCCCCAATTCCAGGTTGCATTACTGCTGAAACATGTCCGATTTGGTAATGTTTGGTTCAGAAGCCTTTATCTGCAATTTTTGACAGTAGAAGATGCTGCTTCTTTCCACTACAATCGAACGTTAGAATACTGCTTACTTTTAAGCAGCTAAATGCAAACGCGACATAGCTGTAATCTTGGCCAGTGCTGGTTATTTCTCCCCAAATTCCGGTCACTTTACTGCTGGGACATGTCTGGTTGTGTAATATTTGATTTAGAAGTCTTTATTGGTGAAACATGGAGTGGAGGCTCTGGAGTGTGCAGGAAGCATGCTGGCCAATCAGTGCAGACTGGGCTTTTTTGGGAGGCGGGTTTAAAGAGACAGGCACTCCTACAGAGCGTCTCATACAGAGAGTGAATACTGGTGCAGCAGCCATGGGCAGTATGAGAATAATAAAGTGTTTGTTTAAACATTAAAACATGTAAACATGTTCTAGTACAAACACAAAATGCAAGTCTAATCCTGAACATGCTATATAATAGTTGCCCTTTAACTTGAGTGTTTTTCTTGTTTTAGCACCAGACAAGTGGGGCGAGACCTACAGCGACTGTGTTGGAAAATCCCAGTCACCCATCAACATCGTCCCCAGAAAGACTTTGAAAGACGAACGACTGACTCCTTTCATCTTTACCAAGTACCAGGAGGTCTTCAGTGACACAATAACGAACATCGGCTACTCAGGTGAGAATTTTTTCCATTAAACATAAGATAGCCCTCAGTGCTGTGAAGCCGTTGTGTGATGTCTTTATTCTCGACGTATGTCCACTACAGTTAAGGTTGGAATTCCTACCTTCAGCACCATCTCAGGTGGAGGCCTCCCGACCACCTACAAGGCTTTGCAGTTCTACATGCACTGGGGCAACAGCGAAGGGCCCGGTTCCGAACATACCATCAATGGAGAGCGGTATCCCATGGAGGTACCATAACCTTACTGTACAACACACACATCCTGTCTTTAGTCAAGTTATTAACTGATGTGATTAACTGTTAAAGGTTTGCTCACACATAGCTGGAAACTCGGGAGTAAAACAGACCAACAATTTGAAATATGATCATAAAAATGCAGATTTTCTCTAAAACTAAATTTTTCAAATTTGAATGTGAATATACAGTTTTTTAAATAGCGTATTTGTTGGTAACTATTTTTGTCCACAGGTTTGATGTGCTAGTAAGCGTTTACGGCAGAAGGATGGTGTATGTAGGGTTGACTCAAAATAAACCACAGTGGCGTTGTTCATCGTAGTAAAGTATCGTGTCGCCCAGTGAGATGATGTGGCTCAAAAACTTCTTATTTTAACAGTGGAGTTCTATCGCACAGTGGATAAGATATACCAGGCTTTGGATACACAGATTTGTTAGTAGGATGAATTTATTATTGACTTATTATTGACAATATGTAATATCACCAGACTCATCCTTTAAATGGTCAGAAATACTGATTTGGCATTTAATTTTCTGGTTACTCTGATTCATTCTGTGACTAATTTATGATTGTAGTAGTAGTAGTAGTAGTAGTAGTGTATTTTTAAGTGTATGTAAAAAGAAAAAAAAAAGAATATATTTATATATATATAATGAAATTAAAATAGTTGTTGATTAAAGTCCAGGTGAAATGTGAAAATTATTTTCACTTTTTCATAAAAAAAAGAAGGAATTTGGTATACCTGTTCAATAATGGAGTCATTGCAAAAATGCCTTGTGGCGGCCATTTAACTTTCCACCTTAACCAAATAATGGATCCCTCAGTCTTTGTGTTTGTTGTTTGCTAGCAGACAGAATTAACAAGGAGGCCCATTCACTCAGTCAGTTGAGAGTGATGAATTGTTTTTCCCCTCCGGTGTCGGTGGGGCTTAATTGCGCTCTGTGTCTTTATTGTTCTACTCTTTGCAGTCACTGTATCGTCAGGCTTTAAAACTCTACACAACATGCATGCAACAGACATGATATTATTACGTTAGCCTAGGTTCTCAGATACTATGATTTCCTTCTTCAGTATCACCAAATTCATCTTTAACTATTCACCTGAACAGTTTATTATGTTGTACAGTATATGGTATCATTGTAATCTTTGACCATCGAAACATAGGGGTAGACATCACCTATTCTGTGTTATCATGTTTGGAGATTAGGGTTGTGAATCACCAGAGGCTTCACGATACGATATCATCACGATACTTATGTAACGATACGATATTATTGCGATTTTAAACATATTGCAATATTCTGCGATATATTGCAATTCATTAACTGTTTTCCAACTTCAAATTTTTCCCAATTTCAAATTATGTCCCCAAAAGGAAACTTTGTCAACATCTGTTTTATTTACAAAGATACATGTCTCTATTAGTTCATCTCACTTCAATTGTATTGCTGCAAAATCAGATTGTCAAGCAGACAAACTGACCAACACGTATATAATAAAAGATCGATACTTGGCGTCTGTGTATCGATACAGTATTGCCACAGAAAATATTGTGATACTATGCTGTATCGATTTTTTTCCCCCACCCCTATTGGAGATATGATGCAAAAGACTTTATTTAGTTATGGCGGAAAGTAAAAGGCCACAATGAGGCGTTTTTGCGAGGGTTCCGTTTCTGAAAATGTTGAAGGTGCTAAACTGTACAAGTGTACTAAATTCCATGCTTTTAAAAAAAAAAGTAAACTTATCACCTCAAATTTGGCACAATCCCCTGGACTATTAGGAAAGCTTTTTTTTTTATTAATCACGTTTTTGATAAAGAGCTGATTCACTTGAACTGATATGTTAGGGGTTCTATTGTTAGAGTATGAAATCTACAAATGGTGCAACTTCTGTAAACTGATAACATTGTTACTTTTTATTGGTCCCATCTACAATTCAACACACACACTGTAAAAAATGCCGTTGTCAAAAAAAGTGGTAACATCGGTAATATTGTCTCAACAGCTGCACATAGTTCACGTGAAGAAGGATTACGATGATCTGGAAACAGCTCTATCAGACCCAGAGGGAGTTGCAGTCCTTGGGTTCCTCTTTGAGGTAACCATTTTGAATCTTGTATTGTTGAAAACAAATGGCTATTACAGAAGGGACCTTAGACACAGTGCTGAAATGTGTATATTGTGTATATTTCCATTCTCAGACGTCCAATACGGCAAACGAAAGGTATGACCCCCTCATCAGCGCTCTGCCAAGCATCACAGCTATAGGTAAGTACTACATGTACAGTAAGTTCAATATAAGCAACTAAAGACATGGCTGCACAGTGTGTGTTGGTAACATTTCATCTGTGGCTTTTCTGTTTTCAGATAGCGAAGCTCCTCTGGAGTCCATCTCCTTGGCACAACTAATCCCACATGAGAAGAATCTGACTAGCTTCTACCGCTACAAGGGCTCTCTGACCACCCCAGGGTGCAATGAGGCTGTAATTTGGACTGTGTTTAAGAATACCATCCCTCTGAGCATGGATCAGGTTAGTATAAAATACCAGAAATGTAAAGGAATGCAAGTGCATTTTTGTTATATACTGTTTGTTTTTAAGTTATAAGGTACATTTTCTTACATTTATTAAAACATTTGCTTGAACAGTAAAGTATAAGACTGATCTCCCCTGAAAAACGCCCCCATACGTCGTTTGTTCAAGCAGCAATTACAACTCATATTTATGTTTATAGTGACGGCGCCCTCTACCGTTGCTGAGGACTTCTTGAAAAGTACTGATACAAGTTACAACAATCTAAAAATACAGATTTGATTAAATAATGAAGTATTGAGGAAGAAATCACAAAGTTCTTTATACAGTTCTAAAACTTTTGCTAGTTGTCTATACCTTTTTCTGTCAACTGATGGAACCACTTGTTTAATCTTAAACAATGTATTGTATTTTATAAGCATTTATATGTTTTCTTATGTCAATTCTCAATCTGTCAAGAAATGATAGCGGTCAGATAAATGTAGTAAAAAGTATTTCCCTCAGAAATGTAGAGGAGCAAACATCTTAAGTAGGGTAAAATGAAAATTCTCAAGTACGTCAGCATTGTATTTGTTAGTATGAGCAGCTAGACTCTGCATATGTGAAAAAGGTTCATGAGACCTTGATGACTTCTCCCAGAAGCATTTAAAGAAATCTCGATGAAGGAGAACTAGGATTAAGCATTACTCCTTACCGTTCCCGATGTATTGTCACAGTGGGCCATGCCAACTCTTTTATTTATTCAGGCATTTTTAAGATTGACTTAATTTAGACAGAGGAGAAAACATGCAGAAAAGGGCCCAAGGCCAGAATCGAACCCTGGCCGCTGCGGTTAGGACTTAATGCTGCGATCCATACCTGGTGAGCTGGGGGCGCTTCCTGCCATCCCAACTCTGGACTTCCAAGAGGAATTTACTGTAATGAGTGCTGAGCACATGTCAAGTTTGGGTGTTTGTTGGGATGGTGTGTTTGGAGCCCTTTAGCCTGTTTCCATTGGCCTTTCAAAAGGGACGGTCCCAGAACACAACATTCCCTTATCAGGCAGCTGTGTAGACTCGCTCAACTTCTAGAGACACGCATAAATTCATACTTGACCACAGGACAGGCTTAGTGATAGAGTACAGGCAAATAGAACTACACGGCCCCCTAACATGTGACCTGGGAGTGACCTTTATGTTAAACAAGTTTTTACCTTCTTACCAATAACATGGTGTGTTCTGGGAATTCCACCGCCATACTCAAGTTCAGTTTATGAGTAAATGTACTTAGTTACTTTCCTGAAAAAAACAGCATTTACGGACTCGGTCAAATAACACACCTTGATGATCTCTTTCCACAAGCTGGGGCCTAACATTTACCCTCTGTTCCTCCAGCTAACGGCGTTCTCTCAGGTTACGATCGAAGATGAAACGCCAATGGTGCGGAACTTTAGGCCGGTTCAGCCCCTGAATGGTCGGAAGGTGTTCCGGTCGGGAGGCGCAGTGATCCTGGTCAGTTCTGCCCTTCTCCTGGCTGCCATCGCCACGGCCTTGGGACTGTCCCAACCCAACTAGAGCAAGGCATCCTGTGCTGCACTGCGACATCCATGAACACAATAAATTCAGTTTGACTCCTCAGCTCAACCCTGGTTTGTAATCTCTTCATCGCATTGTTGCTAAGATGATCCACCACGTCCTGGTGCAGGCATGACTCACCTCACAAGACAAATAACCAAGGTGTAAAGGAACACCCTATGAAAGGTGCTGTAAGTGTTCGATTAGCATTCATGCATGTGTAGTGAAGCACCAGATACCTTAGTCATTCCTTCATTTTCACTGTGTCATCCTATTAGCACCAGCTTTTGATGTTAGTGCGAGTCGCCAATCTCAGCCCCATGACCTGGCACGTTATGTGTTGTTGTCAGTAGGTTATGTGGACACCATGGAGCTCTTAATAGCAGAACTGAGTCAAATTTCCTTAATTTCCTTCAGGATAAATAAAGTATCTCTATCTATCTATCTATCTATCTATCTATCTATCTATCTATCTATCTATCTATCTATCTATCTATCTATCTATCTATCTAAGATAAGTTTGACTTTATTAATCCCGCACTGGGGAAATTCCTGTGCTACAGCAGATCAAAAGAAAAACATGTACACACATTAGAATAACCCAAATACACATTAAGTGGACATAGGTCAAAAAATATACATTAAGTATAAGAAATAGAAAAAATAGAATTTGTTATAATAATAATAATAAAAGTAATAAATCAAACATATTTACACAATAAACATCCTTCTATAAACAGACAGTATATAAACAGATGAGTAAGGTGCGGATGAATAGAAATTAAATATTGCACAGTTGGAGGAAGTGTTCGATTAGCATTCATGCATGTGTAGTGAAGCACCAGATACCTTAGTCATTCCTTCATTTTCACTGTGTCATCCTATTAGCACCAGCTTTTGATGTTAGTGCGAGTCGCCAATCTCAGCCCCATGACCTGGCACGTTATGTGTTGTTGTCAGTAGGTTATGTGGACACCATGGAGCTCTTAATAGCAGAACTGAGTCAAATTTCCTTAATTTCCTTCAGGATAAATAAAGTATCTCTATCTATCTATCTATCTATATATCTATCTATCTATCTATCTATCTATCTATCTATCTATCTATCTATCTATCTATCTATCTATCTATCTATCTAAATAAGATAAGATAAGATAAGATAGACTTTATTAATCCCGCACTGGGGAAATTCCTGTGCTACAGCAGCTCTAAAGAAAAACATGTACACACATTAGAATAACACAAATACACATTAAGTGGACATAGGTCAAAAAAATATACATTAAGTATAAGAAATAGAAAAAATTGAATTTGTTATAATAATAATAATAGTAATAAATCAAACATATTTACACAATAAACATCCTTCTATAAACAGACAGTATATAAACAGATGAGTAAGGTGCGGATGAATAGAAATGAAATATTGCACAGTTGGAGGTGACACAGAGTAATAAAGCATAGTGCAGAATATTGTCCAGTGATGGCTCATGTTGCAGAAACAGCTAGCAGTGCTACATTATGATTGTATATGATTGATGTTGTATTAAATGTCTGACTGCTGCTGGAATGAAGGACCTGCGGTAGTGCTCCTTCTTGCACTGAGGGTGCAGCAGTCTGCTGCTGAAGGAGCTGCTCAGGGAACTCACTGTCTCATGTAGGGGGTGAGAGGTGTTGCCCATGATTGATGCCAGCCTGGCTAACATCCTCCTCTCCCCCAGCCCCCCAGCAGGCTACTGCATAAAAGATTGCAGACGCAACCACAGAGTCATAGAATGTTTTTAACAGAGTCCTGCACGCACCGAAGGACCTTAGCCTCCTCAGCAGGTGGAGACGGCTTTGGCCCTTTTTGTACAGGATGTCTGTGTTTTTGGACCAGTCCAGTTTATTGTTGAGGTGAACACCCAGATATTTGTATGTCTCCACCATCTCGATGTCAACACCCTGGATGTTCACCGGTGTAGTACCAGGCGGCCTCCTGCGAAAGTCAACCACCATCTCCTTTGTCTTGCTGGCGTTGATGTGAAGGTGGTTTGACTCACACCAGTTGACAAAGTCCCCGAAGACCTCCCGGTATTCCTGATGCTTCTCCTCTGATACCCTCCCAACAATGGCAGTATCATCAGAGAACTGCTGCATGTGACAGCTGCTTGTGTTGTACCTGAAGTTGGCTGTATACAGGGTGAACAGAAAAGGAGCGAGCACTGTACCCTGTGGTGCTCCTGTGCTGCTCATCACCACATCAGACACACAGTCCTGGAGCCTCACATACTGTGGTCTGTCAGTGAGGTCATTGATGGTCCATGCAGACAGGTGGGGGTCAACACCAGCACCTAATAGCTTCCCCCAGAGCAGTGATGGTTGGATTGTATGAAAGCACTGGAGAAATCAAAAAAAACATGACCCTCACAGTGATCCCAGTGTTCTCCAGGTGTGACAGTGATCTGTGTGATAGATAGATAATGGCATCCTCCACCCCTAGGCCTGGTTGGTAAGCAAACTGTACTAGGCATAGGCGCCAATACCATGGGTGCTCTGGAGCTCGAGCACCCAAGGAAAATACAGAGCATTCACTGAGCACCCACGTGTGACAGAGCTTCTGCAGCGTGGGGAGACAGCAACACTTTTGACAAAACTCTGGCAGTTTTTTGTATTCACATTAATCCTGGCACTCTTTTGTTGCAGCACTATTCTGCCAAAGTAGCAGCCTGCGATTCAAAGACACTTTGAATTGTATTTTTAAGGCAATAAAACAAGCTTTGCGTCAGGCCCATGGTTTCAGAATGAAAGGCTCTTGGTTAGCCAGATAATTATTTATACGCTCCCCTGAAAAACTGAGACAGTTGTCCCAAAATGGAAAGAACTTTATAACAGACCACTGTGAAAAACACAGGGGATGAACAGCATGTTTTCAACAGTAGATGTAGGCAACTATTAGATATAGTCCGTAATGTCACTGTTGAAAAATGTTCATTCTATAAAGTGATGTAAGTTAACACACATACACACTGCATTAACAACCTCCTGTGTGGTCTCCTTCTACAGGAACTGTGGCAATGTGTTCTGTAAAGACTGTTGTCATCTGAAGCTGCCCATCCCAGACCAACAGCTGTATGACCCGGTGTTGGTCTGCAACATCTGCCACGACCTGCTCCTGGAGTCCCGCACCCGCGAGATCCGCAGCCAGCAGCTCAAGAAGGCCATCGCCACAGCCTCCAGCTGAGAGAAGCGTTGTGTAGCATGGCTCGCGCTTCGGCTCTGTCCTGCTCGTTTTGGTCTGATAAGCTGAGCGCCCCGTTGTAACCCCAACCTGCTCTGGTTTCGGCTGCAGGGGGGAAGATGAGGAGGAGTTGTTACTCTTTGGGAGGCTCGGTTTGGGAGCGGAGGTGCACTGTGAGACTGTCTGAAAGGCGGAGAAGAGGAAAGGGAATGTCTGAGATGGAGGCGTTTCAGCGGGGGAGGTTTTCCTGCAGAACAAACCCCTTCTGTTCCACACGGCTCATCTCCAACCTGTTTAGTACCTGCGTGTGTGTGTATGTGTGTGTGCGTGTGTGCGTGTGCGTGTGCGTGTGTGTGCCAGTTGACCTGAATCACCTGCTTGATGGGAGGAGCTTAAACAGATCCAGGGTGTATAATGCTTTTTATAATGTTCTTAGCCCTCCTCACACAACCTGTACACTACCAGGGTAAGAGAAAGGTGAAAATGAAAGAAATCTGTTAATTTAATTTGGCGACAAACACCCTTAAATACAGGACTTTACTCTCACGTAACACCAGTTTGCTGAAGTGCTTTCCCTCCCTATCTATCGAGGGTAACCCAAGACTGTATTTGTAAGGAAACCAGCACTTTCAGCAAATCAAATCAGATCTTTGCATTCAGAGCTCCATAAACTGAGAGCTACGCTTTATCCACAAAAAATGCAACAAAAAAAGTTTTATGAGATTAAGGCAATCCTATTATTAGCAAGGTGAAAAAGCTGGTAAACTAGTTTGGTGCATTAAACAGATGCAGGCAGAGGAGGCAATAAACTCAATTCAAACAGATGGGGTGATAACCTCGGCCCTAAAACAGAGAAATAGCACTTTTCTAGGCTTCTACCATGACTTCAGCTCTGCATAAACAAAAGGAATTTCTGCATTTATTAGAATTTACCCCCCTGAATGGAGAATCATTAGAGCTTAACCTTGGGTCTGATGCTATAATCAGCCTGAAAGGACTGGGGGAAATCTACCTGACCTGATGGGATTCCAGTAGAAATATACAAGATTTTTTAAACTAAACGTATACCACCTCTGCTTGATGTACCAACAATCGTTTCATAGTGACTCCCTTCCTCCCTCACTCAACACTGCAATAATTACACTGCTATTAAAACCCAGAAAAACATCAACTCAATGTGGATCTTACAGGCCGATCTCCCTTTTTAATAATGACTTCAGATCTTATGTAAAGTACTATCTAGGAGGTTGGAACCAATGTGACCACAGGAACACTGCATGGAGGTGGTTTGACATCAACACATACATCACTTTACTCACTCAGCATGATCAATAATTCAAACTGCGGGGTTTCCACTCAGTGAATAAAAATAAAGGTGACAGCTTTAACTTTTCTGTCGAAAAGTTGAAGAGAGATGTTGAGAGTTTTTGCAAAGCGTTGCACTAACTGGACAGGTGTTATGGATAGGGTGAACTGGGCTGGAAAATAAACCTTTTTAAAGATTTTACCTGATATCCTCTTTTAGAAAGTGTGTGTGTGTGTGTGTGTGTGTGTGTGTGTGTGTGTGTGTGTGTGTGTGTGTGTGTGTGTGTGTGTGAGTGTGTCACCAATAAGATACTAAGTATGTTTCGGGAAAATGTGTATGAAAAACAGTGGTGGAAAGTAACTAAGTACATTTTTCAATGAAAGTATCTATGTACAATTTGGGGTACTTGTGCTGGAGCATTTCTATTTAATAATATACTTCATACCTCTACATATCAGAGGGAGTTTTGTACTTTTTACTGCGTTACATTAATCTTGTAAAAAAACATAAGGTATCGGCTTTAATATGAACATTTTGTAATCAACTTTCCCTTTGTGAACTTTTGCACTCAGGTTGCATCACAACTGTGCTTTTCAATGTGTGTCAGAGTAAAAAAAAAAGCATGAACTAACCTGTTTATAAAATATGATGCATTATTATATAGTTATTATTAGCCCCCACTCTCACCAAGTACAACATTACATATCATCATATAAATAATAATGATACAGTAAAATAATAATAAAAACAAAAATAATATGACACTGACAGGGGCCATTCTGTTTGAAATATTTTTGAAACTATAAGTACATTTTGTTGCTAATACTTTGAATGCAGGACTTTTCATTGTAAAGGAGTCATTTTTAATCTTTAATAGAGATCTGGAACAAGCTGAATATATGAAATATGGTACTGATATATAAGGAGTTTTCAAGAGGAATAGGTTATTTAGAGCCTAATATTCCTCTTTTTACACAGTTAATCCTCTGAGGGTGACATTAAGTTACCTGTGGAGCAATAATTGTGATGGTGATTAACTCCATCTGATTATCAGATACCTCTCAAATCACCAGGAAGTGTTCCCTGCACACAAGGAGCCCATGGATGGGCCCCCTCATTGGAGCTCTTCTCAGTGGAGAGTTTTATTAGAAGCATGCCTGAAGGAGGAGGGGCCACTCTTTCTTTCCTGTCAGGGTATGGTGATAGATAAGTATAAGAACCCCTGCAAGAATGCGATCACATTGGAAAAAACAAGTCATTGTGTTGTCTTCCCCAGGTCGAGTCAGCTCCAAAATGCAGCAGCTAATCCTGTCCGTTCTCCTGGCATCCTTTTGGACCATCTGCACAGGATCAGGAGGTGAGTCTGCTTTTATTCATGCCTAGAATATATGTCAAATATGTTATTTAGATTTCTCTTGCCACAGTACAGGTCCAAAATATTCGGAAACAGTCAAGGTTAATTTAAGTTTTAAATTAATATCTCCATCCTCTGATATTACCAGGAAAATGAAATCTTTATTTTTTTTTCTGCAGACTTTCAGCCTGTGATTTAATATGAATTTCCTTCATGTCTGCTGCTTTACATACATAGAGTGATATATTGTTAATATCTGAATTCATGTAAGCTATTTAATTCATATTAACACTGAATACCAAACATAAATGGGAATGAATACTTTAGAAATCTTCTAATGATAAGACGAGCAGGGTGAAGTTGCTTTGTTACCAGTTTATTCCCAACCGTGCCACTCACTTTATTCAATTAGAAAGTTGATATGTTGCGGAATCCCGATACTATGAAAACTGCATATAATCAGTGTCTTGGAGTGAATAGTAATTAAATATTGCCTGTGCTCCAGTGATGGCAGAACATCTGTCTTGTTAGTTCAGTAGTGCCAAAGCTTTGAATTATTGTTTTTTATTGATATCTGAATCACCTGCCTGATGGGAGGAGCTAAAGCAGAGGGTGTCCAGTGTGTATAATGCTTTTTATGATGTCCCCAGGGTGACAGAAAGGTGAAAATAAAAGAAATATTGAATGTGGCTGCAAATGCAGGACCTTACTATCACTTAAAACCAGTTTGCTGAAGTACAGAGCAATATTTAAGACATTGACTGCAGCAATTTGGTTACTTTACCAAGTAAAAAAAGATGGTGAATGTCACCACAGGAAAAAATCACCAATGCTTTCCCTCCCTTTGTCCACTAGGTGGAGCTGTTCTATCGAGGGTAACCCAAGGCTGTACTTTGTTGTACTGCAAGGAGACCAGCACTTTCAGCAAATCAGATCTTTGCATTCAGAGCTCCATAAACTGAGAGCTATGTTTTATCTACAAAGAGAGCTACGTTTTATCTACAAAGAATGCAACAAAACGGGTTTGATGAGATTAAGGCAAGGTGAAAAGGCTGGTAATCTCCCTTCTAAATTATAACTTTAAGATCTTATGTTATTAGGTGGACAAAACTATCCATACCCTTGATTGGACATAACAACATTCTAAAAATTACAATTTGACCAAAAGTTCTGTACCTCTTCCAGTCAATCTCACTCTCCCCACCGTCTTCCTTTTTTTAATGGTTAAAGAAAACCTCTTCACATTTGATTTGGATCAATAAACTTCCTTGTTAGGCTATAGGCCTACTCGCCATATGACAGTGGTATACTACAAATCCTGTTTTTTTCTGAGCAGCTCAAATTAGAGCAGGTAGACCTATGTTTTAAAGGCTGCATCCCCCAGCATGGGTTACAATGCAATCCCAATCAATGAAGGCCTTTATAAGCTTGTATAGGCTATTTACACAGCAGATAAGAAAAAGTTTATCAAACAGACAAAAAAAAAGAAAAACACAATAATGATTTGGCACAGTTAGGCTATCTCAATTTTCGCCACTATGTTGTGATTGCCTCGGGCCGAACAATGCCCTTTCTAACGGTACATGTAATCACAGCATAGGCTATCACAGACTGAAGTGGGTCATCAAGACAATATGAACGTTATATATTCACATTCCAATTAAAATGGATTTTAATAATAAATACAAATAATAATAATAATATTGCCGTTGCTCTGGAACTCACATAGATATATTGATTTTAATAATAAATACAAATAGTAATAATATTGCGGTTGCTATGATACGCACATAGATATCTAATGGAACGCAGGATATGTTAGCATAGTCTTCACTGGCAACTAACAGACTTGTAGCACAAAATAGTTTTTTTTTTGAAAGGGACACAACAGCTAACTGGTCGAGACAGCAGTAGAGAAACAACTAGCTAAACATTCGAGGCAGCGGTAGAAGAGCAACGCCTGTTTTCTGCAAGGTAAAATTGCTGTTTTTTTTTATTAATGGAGCAAAGGTGGAGACTAGCACGACATGACTCGAGTCAGAATCTCGCAAATTTGACGACTTTAGCTACCCTTGCTTGACTTACAATGATGAACTCGACTTGATTTTGACTTGTTATTCAAAGTGATACTTGACTTAGATTTAAGACCAATGACTGGAAAGGAAAGGACTTGACTTTTTAATAATGTAGATAGCTAGCTAGCTAATAGCTAATACAAAGTAATATTTGCTTTTTTTCAAGATATTGAGCAGTTGGACCAACTTCCAACGTCAGTTAAGACCAGCCAACACAGTTTTTTTTAATTATCTTTAAGGTTGGGAACTTTAAATGTAGCTAACATGTTATTAGTAGCTAATGTAACATTAGTTTGTCTAAATTGTTGTGTTTAAATTATTATTGTGCTTTGTTAAATTAGGAACGTTAGCTAGCTATCCGCTAGCTAAGTTTCTGTAAGTTAGGCCATTAACTAGCTAGCTAACTAGTTCCGGGGATATGGGCTCTTTTTTTTCTTCTAATTTGTATATATTACAACTTGTTTGCCAATATTAGATCCTAGGGATTATGACTGTTTGCGGTTATTGTTTATTTGTTTATAGATGCCAAATTGTAATAATATCAGTGATTATTGGTTGGATCGTTGAGATAAGCTACATAGCTAGCTAGCTAACGTTATGGGCATCTGTTAATTGTTGCCATAGCAACTAGCTACAAATAGTGTGACAGTTAATTTTGATGATCTGGGATTTATGATTTAAAAGATTGTGTGTATATTGTATTGTATGTGTGTGTATAATGTTATGTATGATATAAGAAATTGTGATTTGACGTAGCTAATGTTTGAAATATTGTTATTATTTGAGCTTGTGATTTTCATATTATATTTTGTATTGTTTGACGTAGCTATGGTTCCAACTGAGTTCAGTTGGCTGAATTTTTAAAATATTCGAATAACTTTAGCCGAACGGTACTTGCTACTGAAGACCAGCCAACGGACTGGTAGTTTTAAACAATAACAATCTTTTAAATCTGCCTGCACTCCATGGGTGCAATGCTAATTTTAATAATTATTTAACTGTCTATGGTTAATACCCATAGAGGTGTGTCAAATGTTTGGAGTAAGAAGGAGTAGCTATAAGTTACATCTAGCTTTAGGGGGTCCGGGGGCACATTTAATGTCACTCACTATTCCATCATGTACACTGATCTTAATTATTGCATATTTTAATGAGTTTGTCTTGCCGATCATAAATGTGGTGAATTATTGTAAGGGAGGATTAGGTTTATTGTGTGTTTTAGCCCACAGTCTGTAGCTATTTCAATGCCTAGCTACTCCTTTTTTTAATAGAATCATTAACGTTAGACCTGATTTATTAGCACTCCTGCACACTTCCAAAGTCTAATTCTCTGTCTTTGCTAGCAGTTACATTTTTATTATTGTTCATGGTGGACTAGAAGTAGAAATTATAACAATTGGTAAATAGAATTGGTAAAAAAAATTAATTGTTTTATGTAGATTAAATACAAATGTATCAAAATATATGCACACAGAGCAACAGTAGTAGTAGCTGGTGGTGCCATGAATATTTCATTCACTTTTTAAAGTACACCAGTGGCTGCTCCACTTAATGCTTGTGTTGTCCACTGATTACACCAGGCGTGAGGGCAGCATGATAGTGGTGCGTGAATGCGCCGCGGAGATCCGCTCCATAGTGTTCCGTTTGTTTCTTTTTTTGCGTTGAAACCAGTTGACTGTTGAAATACGAGAGCAGACCCTCTGACTCCTCTGAGAATATTAATGATGGTGTGAATCAAGCTCATAATTCTGCAGCGGCGGTGCGCACATACAGTAGCCTATCATTGCAAACCGAAACAGCAGCTGAGTGTCCGAAGTTTCTTGAAAAAGCTAAATAATAATTGTAATGGTAATTGTTCAGAAACAATGTGAAAAAAAGAGGGATTGGGGAAGTGGAGGATGACAGACCAGCCAATAGTGACCTTTTCTTAACTTTAAATCTGATGCCTGTCAATTATCCCTTTCCGTGTCTTTGTACATTCATCAGCGTGAGAAATACTAAGGTGTGACCGTGTGAACTGGTTGAAATGCGTCTCACGGTGAATGCGAGAAACTTGAGACACCTGTAAGCTATGCCCAATGTGCCCACAGTTTGCCCACTGAATGCCCGTTAGCTGTCAGTTTGTTCGACTAATTAATATTTTCTCAGAGAGGACTGACACTTTGTTGTGCTAATTTGAATCATAGCCGTTGTATGTGATTAATATATCACGCTATGGACCAAAGATATGGTGATAGATAAGCATAAGACCCCCTGCAGGATACGATCATATTGGAAAAAAACACGTCATTGTGTTGTCTTCCCCAGGTCGAGTCAGCTCCAAAATGCAGCAGCTAATCCTGCCCGTTCTCCTGGCATCCTTTTGGACCATCTGCACAGGATTAGGTGAGTCTGCTTTCATTCATGGCTGGAAAATATGTTGAACAAACTGGATGTTTTATTTAGATTTCTCTTGCAACTGTACAGGTCCTTTCAGCCTGTGTTTTAATGTGTTTCTTATATTGCTGCTGTTTTACATACAATCATGCAAGTTATAGATTGATAATATTGTAATTAATGTGAGCTATTTAATTCCTAGTAACACTGGAAAACACTAAGGGCAATGAATACATCAGAAAGCTGCTCAATGAGCGGGGTGAAATTGCTTTTTTTTTTTACCAGTTTTTCCAACCTTACCAGTCACTTTATTCAATTAGAAAGTTGATACTAAAAAAACTAAAAATAACAGAAATCCAAAAATAGATTCAGAAAGATGTTCTGTAGAGAAAAGAAACTTGTCACCAAAAAGCCACGGCTCCCCAGATGAAAAAGAGGTTCCCCCACACCAAAACCGCCTGTCTGACGCTCTCCATACACACACTCACACCCCTCTCTGGGCTGTCCATCACACTGATGTGATACCAGGCTTTCCTCCGTGTGTCCCACATGCTCATCAACAACTGAGCTCCCTGTTCAAGGACATGATCCTGTATCTGAGTGGTTCGGAGTGGTTAATTTCACAGAAAAAGAGCCCTGAAGTTTGGCACCAAGACTCTAATTAAAATTAGCACTGACTGGTGACTGAAGTGACGAAGCCTTTTGGTCTGTGCGATCCATTATTAGTCATTGATTAACAAATGCGCACATTTGTAAGAAAATGACACAATCGCTCCCCTGATGTTTTTCTAATGAATTCCAACTACATTTGCAGATTTCATAGGACACATTTTCACACCTACCGCCCATGCTGTCAAGACCATCTAGTAAAGGTGCACCCAGGCGGTAGTCACAGAGTAATTAGACATTGCTGAGTTGTAAGATTTCTTTCCTCTGCAGTGATCTCTCACAGACATAAACATCCTGGAACAAGAATAGGAATCTTAAATCCAAGAAATGAGCATCTCTTTATTTACTGCGACCAGTACAGTGAATGATGGAAAATGAAAAAGATTGTTCTTTTTATCCTCATAGCACAGAAAGATAAAGCACAAATGGCAACTTTTTTATAAATAGCAAGACAATTCCCTGCATATCAGGGAGTTTTGTATTGCTGGGAATAGCAGCTGACTTCAACTAACAGGAGAACAATTCACTGTTTGCAGTAAGGAAAAAAACTATTAATAAAAGGACACATTTGTAAATACATCTAGTTCAATCTAGTTGGACATTTGTCAGTGTATACGTTGAGAAGAAACATCCCATTTTGCCCTCACAATAGGCTGACCTTGTTTGTGTCACCCAGAGGTTGAGTGTGTGTGTGTGTGTGTGTGTGTGTGTGTGTGTGTGTGTGTGTTTGTTGTAATCTTTACATTGTTTGCTTGTTGCTAACATCAAATCTCAAGATGGAGTTGGAAAGCTTTTTACCTTGACAAATGTTTTTTCATTTTCTGTGTTTCAGATTGGTGCTATCAGTCCCAGTTCACCTGCGATAATATGTGCAATAGTAAGTAAATACAAAAAGTGTAACATTGTTTGGTTACAATAATTACTTTATTTATATGGTACTTTTTTTAAAAGAACATACATAGGACGTAAAACCAACAGATGTAAAGTGCAATAAACTATAAGCAATAAGGTTAAAATAATGAGCAATTTATCTCAATAAAGAGATTTAAATGAAGAGGTTGCAGCTATATTGCAGGTCGTTCCAAAGTTGAGGGGCCCTAAGTGCAAAGGCTCCTCTGGTTTTCAGCCTTGACTTGGGAATCATTTAGAGATCTCCAAGAGATCCCAGACTGCACCTGGCTCATGTGAGGTTAGATAGTCCGAAATATAGCGAGGAGCCAATCCTATACATACATATATTACTTACACTGTAGGTGATTATTTAAACCTTTACATTTACTGTAAAATGTACAGGCAACCAATGTAGAGATGCTAAAATTGGGATAATATGCAACCTTCTGTTGGATCTTGTGAGTAGTTTTAATGATGTAACCAGCATCTGAACCAGCTGAATACTGACTCAAACAGGAATATCAGAATCAGAATACTTGATTGATCCCCTCAGGGAAATTGTTCAGTTGCAGTTGCTCACAGTCAGATTCTAGGTAAAAGTAAGAGTAAGAAAAGAGCTAGTCAATAAGTTAGATATATATAATAATATATATAATAAGATATAATAAGTTAAATTATCCTATTATATTTAAGGCTGTGTTCGATTGAAGAAATTCTTAGTCGACTAACACTCATTCAATTGTATCGACTAATCGATTAGTTAATTTAATCGACAGATCTGTAAATCTGAGTTTCTCCGCAAAGAGTCATGCCAAAGTAGAGATGGCCCGATACCATTTTTTGCTTCCCGATACCGATTCCGATACCTGAACTTGCGTATCGGCCGATACCGAGTACCAATCCGAGTGTGTCATATATTTTATTATGTTTTAACAATTGTATACTACTATCCCTGTATGGATGTGATATTATTTCTATCTTTGTTGTCGGTCTGGCTCAGGTTAGACTCTTTGTAAAACACAAACAAACAAACAATGAACGCCACAGAACTTTCTTTTATTATCCAGTTTGACAGTCAGTTATAACGGAAAAAGAACAAAAATAAACTACTTTAACGTAGATTTTCTTTAGGGCTTTATTACGTGGTATCGGATTGGTGCATAAACTCCAGTACTTCCCGATACCAATACCAGCGTTTTAGGCAGTATCGGACCATCTCTATGCAATAGGATGCATATATTGAATAAGATAATGCCTCCTTTGCATATTTAAACACAACGTTTCAGAAAATGTGTAATACAACAAACAACTGCCTTAATGAAAGTTGATCTGTGGCCTCTGACATATACTTTCCTTGCCTGGGAGATTTGAAGCTGTACTGGGTAAGTTGCAAATTATTTGTACTTGTTGGGATCAATAAAATCTTAATCTGTAGTTTGCTCATTTGCACAATATTACTGGAATTGAAGGAGAAGATCTGAGAACCGTCTGCATAAAAATTAAACTTGATATGATGCTTTTGAAATATTTGATCTATGAGGACATATTGATTGGTACTCCATTAATGGAGGATTTACAGTTCCCCAAAGGCATCTAAAACCTTACCCGATATATGCCTTCCCAATGCTTAAGACATTCAGTTAATATCAAGGAGTCAGCTGTATAAAAAGCAGCAGGAAGATTGAAAAGCAATCAAACATGTTTGGCCACCTGAGAACAGAGGTGTCAAAAGTATTCACATTCATTACTCAAGTACAAGTATAGATACTAGGGTTTGAAAAGACTTCTGTAGAAGTTGAAGTATCAACTCAAGCTTTTTACTCAAGTAAAAGTGTAAAAGTACTGATTTCAAAACTACTTAAAGTATAAAAGTAAAAGTAGTGTAAGGGGGAAAACATGCCAAAAAGGACAAAAGCTTAGCCCGCCCCACAGGGGCTTATAGTGCACTACCCCACCTCCATAAAAATACATATTTTCTAAAGGCCATAATGACTATAATGTTATATTAAAATCATACCTGCAAACTCAGAAGGGCTGAAAAAGGTGACACATTTCTTCTGTGTTTTTCAGACAAAGGCAGCTACAGTCTGGTGTTAGAATCCTCTACAGTGAAATACAGACACACTTTTACACCGTTTAGCTGTCAGCATTTTAACCGTGTTTAGCTGCTAACTAACGGTAGGCTAACGTTACCTGCTGCCAAGTGTAGTGTTAACTAGCGTCCCATGCGGCGATGTTTCAGTTGCCTCTAACGTCCGTTTTTGGAGGCATTTAAGTTGCACCTAAATAAGGCACCAAAATCTGCGTTGCTATTCAGTCCGGTAGATAGCGGTCGTTAATGGTATATGTTTATATTTCTCATCCAACTACAATCAAATTCACTCTCTCCGGATGCCGCGATTTATCTGGTTAGTTTTTTTTTTTGCGTGTTTTTTTGAACGATGACAAGCCGGAATGAAAACAAGCCGAATTGAAATAGGAGTAACGAGGCTATTTTTAAAATGTAAGGAGTAGAAAGTACAGATAATTGCGTGGAAATGTAAGGAGTAGAAGTAAAAAGTGTGCTGTAAAATAATTACTCCAGTAAACTTTAGATACCCAAAATTTCTACTTAAGTAAGGTAACAAAGTGTTTGTACTTCGTTACTTGACACCTCTGCCTGAGAAGCACTGTCTCAGTGCTGTAACCCACTCTAAAACACTCCAACTTGTTTAAAGGGGACATATTATTCTTTTCCGTGTTTTCTGTCATATCTACAATGTTATAATGTTGGATTTTCATGTTAAACGTGGCCAAAACTAAATGACAAATAGTGAGGTGAACATATTTTAGACAAATCCCTGTGAGCTAAAACGTTAAGATTTCCAACTATTCTGAATGCTCCGGTTTCAACAGTTTTTTCTACTGTAGGCTAAGTCTCACGCAACTCTAAGCTGGCCTGCTATAATTGGTCATCTGCTCCAAGTAGGCAGGACTGGAGTGTTATTTTATTTTTATTTTTTTGAGCCACTGCGGTGTTAACATTGTCACATGTAGCTACATGCTAACGGCAGTAAAATATTTCATCTTGGCTGTCAGTGTTGTTAAATTCTCCCCAATTCCGGGTCACATTACTCCTGAAACATTTTCTGTTTATGTAGTATTTGGTTTTAAAAGCCTTTATTTGCTGCTTTGTTCCACTACAATCTGATGTTAGCATACTATGTCATCTGGGCTGCCAATGTTGTCAAATTCTCCCCAATTCCAGGTTGCATTACTGCTGAAACATGTCCGGTTTGGTTCAGAAGCCTTTATCTGTGATTTTTGACGTAGAAAGTGCTGCTTCTTTCCACTACAATCTAACGTTAGAATACTGCTTACTTTTAAGCAGCTACATGCTAACGCAACATAGCTGTAATCTTGGCCAATACTGGTAATTTCTCCCCAAATTCTTTTCACTTTAATGCTGGGACATGTCTGGGTGTGTAATATTTGATTTAGAAGTCTTTATTGGTGATTTTTCACAGTACGAAGTCCTGCTTATACTCTGTTGCAGTAGCTCCAGCTTCAACTAGTGAAACACGGAGTGGAGGCTCCGGAGTGTCCAGGAAGCATGCTGGCCAATCAGGGCAGACTGGGCTATTTTGAGAGGAGGGTTTAAAGAGACAGGCGCTCCTACAGAGCGTCTCATACAGAGAGTGAATACTGGTGCAGCAGCCATGGGCAGTATGAGAATAATAAAGTGTTTGTTTAAACATTAAAACATGTAAACATGTTCTAGTATAAACACAAAATGCAAGTCTAATCCTGAACATGCTATATAATAGTTGCCCTTTAACTTGAGTGTTTTTCTTGTTTTAGCACCAGTCAAGTGGGGCGAGACCTACAGCGACTGTGTTGGAAAATCCCAGTCACCCATCAACATCGTCACCAGAAAGACTTTGAAAGACGAACGACTGACTCCTTTCATCTTTACCAAGTACCAGGAGGTCTTCAGTGACACAATAACGAACATCGGCTACTCAGGTGAGCATTTTTTCCATTAAACATAAGATAGCCCTCAGTGCTGTGAAGCCGTTGCGTGATGTCTTTATTCTCGACGTATGTCCACTACAGTTAAGGTTGGAATTCCTACCTTCAGCACCATCTCAGGTGGAGGCCTCCCGACCACCTACAAGGCTTTGCAGTTCCACATGCACTGGGGCAACAGCGAAGGGCCCGGTTCCGAACATACCATCAATGGAGAGCGGTATCCCATGGAGGTACCATAACCTTACTGTACAACACACACATCCTGTCTTTAGTCAAGTTATTAACTGATGTGATTAACTGTTAAAGGTTTGCTCACACATAGCTGGAAACTCAGGAGTAAAACAGACCAACAATGTGAAATATGATCATAAAAATGCAGATTTTCTCTAAAACTAAACTTTTCAAATTTGAATGTGAATATACAGTTTTTTTAAATAGCGTATTTGTTGGTAACTATTTTCGGCCACAGGTTTGATGTGCTAGTAAGCATTTACGGCAGAAGGATGGTGTATGTAGTGTTGACTCAAAATAAACCACAGTGGCGTTGTTCATCGTAGTAAAGTATCGTGTCACCCAGTGTGATGATGTGGCTCAAAAACTTCTTATTTTAACAGTGGAGTTCTATCGCACAGTGGATAAGATATACCAGGCTTTGGATACACAGATTTGTTAGTAGGATGAATTTATTATTGACAATATGTAATATCACCAGACTCATCCTTTAAATGGTCAGAAATACTGATTTGGCATTTAATTTTCTGGTTACTCTGATTCATTCTGTGACTAATTTATGATTGTAGTAGTAGTAGTAGTGTATGTAAAAAGAAAAAAAAAAAGAATATATATATCATATAATCAAAATAGTTGTTGATTAAAGTCCAGGTGAAATGTGAAAATTATTTTCAATTTTTTATAAAAAAAAGAAGGAATTTGGTATACCTGTTCAATAATGGAGTCATTGCAAAAACGCCTTGAGGCGGCCATTTAACTTTCCACCTTAACCAAATAATGGATCCCTCAGTCTTTGTGTTTGTTGTTTGCTAGCAGACAGAATTGACAAGGAGGCCCATTCACTCAGTCAGTTGAGAGTGATGAATTGTTTTTCCCCTCCGGTGTCAGTGGGGCTTAATTGCGCTCTGTGTCTTTATTGTTCTACTCTTTGCAGTCACTGTATCGTCAGGCTTTAAAACTCTACACAACATGCATGCAACAGACATGATATTATTACGTTAGCCTAGGTTCTCAGATACTATGATTTCCTTCTTCAGTATCACCAAATTCATCTTTAACTATTCACCTGAACAGTTTATTATGTTGTATATGGTATCATTGTAATCTTTGACCATCGAAACATAGGGGTAGACATCACCTATTCTGTGTTATCATGTTTGGAGATTAGGGTTGTGAATCACCAGAGGCTTCACGATACGATATCATCACGATACTTATGTAACGATACGATATTATTGCGATTTTAAACATATTGCAATATTCTGCGATATATTGCAATTCATTAACTTTTTTCCAACTTCAAATTTTTCCCAATTTCAAATTATGTCCCCAAAAGGAAACTTTATCAACATCTGTTTTATTTACAAAGATACATGTCTCTGTTTGTTCATCTCACTTCAATTGTATTGCTGCAAAATCAGATTGTCAAGCAGACAAACTGACCAACACATATATAATAAAAGATCGATACTTGGCGTCTGTGTATCGATACAGTATTGCCACAGAAAATATTGTGATACTATGCTGTATCGATTTTTCACCCCTATTGGAGATATGATGCAAAAGTCTTTATTTAGTTATGGCGGAAAGTAAAAAGGCCACAATGAGGCGTTTTTTGCGAGGGTTCCGTTTCTGAAAATGTTGAGGGTGCTAAACTGTACAAGTTTACTAAATTCCATGCTTTTAAAAAAAAAAGTAAACTTATCACCTCAAATTTGGCACAATCCCCTGGACTATTAGGAAAGTTTTTTTTTTATTAATCAAGTTTTTGATAAAGAGCTGATTCACTTGAACTGATATGTTAGGGGTTCTATTGTTAGAGTATGAAATCTACAAATGGTGCAACTTCTGTAAACTGATAACATTGTTACTTTTTATTGGTCCCATCTACAATTCAACACACACACTGTAAAAAATGCCGTTGTCAAAAAAAGTGGTAACATCGGTAATATTGTCTCAACAGCTGCACATCATTCACGTGAAGAAAGATTACGATGATCTGGAAACAGCTCTATCAGACCCAGAGGGAGTTGCAGTCCTTGGGTTCCTCTTTGAGGTAACCATTTTGAATCTTGTATTGTTGAAAACAAATGGCTATTACAGAAGGGACCTTAGACACAGTGCTGAAATGTGTATATTGTGTATATTTCCATTCTCAGACGTCCAATACGGCAAACGAAAGGTATGACCCCCTCATCAGCGCTCTGCCAGGCATCACAGCTATAGGTAAGTACTACATGTAAGTTCAATATAAGCAACTAAAGACATGGCTGCACAGTGTGTGTTGGTAACATTTCATCTGTGGCTTTTCTGTTTTCAGATAGCGAAGCTCCTCTGGAGTCCATCTCCCTGGAACAACTAATCCCACATGAGAAGAATCTGACTAGCTTCTACCGCTACAAGGGCTCTCTGACCACCCCAGGGTGCAATGAGGCTGTAATTTGGACTGTGTTTAAGAATACCATCCCTCTGAGCATGGATCAGGTTAGTATAAAATACCAGAAATGTAAAGGAATGCAAGTGCATTTTTGTTATATACTGTTTGTTTTTTAGTTATAAGGTACATTTTCTTACATTTATTAAAACATTTGCTTGAACAGTAAAGTATAAGACTGATCTCCCCTGAAAAACGTTGTTCAAGCAGCAATTACAACTCATATTTATGTTTATAGTGACGGCGCCCTCTACCGTTGCTGAGGACTTCTTGAAAAGTACTGATACAAGTTACAACAATCTAAAAATACAGATTTGATTAAATAATGAAGTATTGAGGAAGAAATCACAAAGTTCTTTATACAGTTCTAAAACTTTTGCTAGTTGTCTATACCTTGTTCTGTCAACTGATGGAACCACTTGTTCAATCTTAAACAATGTATTGTATTTTATAAGCATTTATATGTTTTCTTATGTCAATTCTCAATCTGTCAAGAAATGATAGCGGTCAGATAAATGTAGTAAAAAGTATTTCCCTCAGAAATGTAGAGGAGCAAACATCTTAAGTAGGGTAAAATGAAAATTCTCAAGTACGTCAGCATTGTATTTGTTAGTATGAGCAGCTAGACTCTGCATATGTGAAAAAGGTTCATGAGACCTTGATGACTTCTCCCAGAAGCATTTAAAGAAATCTCGATGAAGGAGAACTAGGATTAAGCATTACTCCTTACCGTTCCCGATGTATTGTCACAGTGGGCCATGCCAACTCGAACCGAATCGAACCCTGGCCACTGCTGTTAGGACTTAATGCTGCGATCCATACCTGGTGAGCTGGGGGCGCTTCCTGCCATCCCAACTCTGGACTTCCAAGAGGAATTTACTGTAATGAGTGCTGAGCACATGTCAAGTTTGGGTGTTTGTTGGGATGGTGTGTTTGGAGCCCTTTAGCCTGTTTCCATTGGCCTTTCAAAAGGGACGGTCCCAGAACACAACATTCCCTTATCAGGCAGCTGTGTAGACTCGCTCAACTTCTAGAGACACACATAAATTCATACTTGACCACAGGACAGGCTTAGTGATAGAGTACAGGCAAATAGAACTACACAGCCCCCTAACATGTGACCTGGGAGTGACCTTTATGTTACACAAGTTTTTACCTTCTTACCAACAGCATGGTGTGTTCTGGGAATTCCACCGCCATACTCAAGTTCAGTTTATGAGTAAATGTACTTAGTTACTTTCCTGAAAAAAACAGCATTTACGGACTCGGTCAAATAACACACCTTGATGATCTCTTTCCACAAGCTGGGGCCTAACATTTACCCTCTGTTCCTCCAGCTAACGGCGTTCTCTCAGGTTACGATCGAAGATGAAACGCCAATGGTGGGGAACTTTAGGCCGGTTCAGCCCCTGAATGGTCGGAAGGTGTTCCGGTCGGGAGGCGCAGTGATCCTGGTCAGTTCTGCCCTTCTCCTGGCTGCCATCGCCACGGCCTTGGGACTGTCCCAACCCAACTAGAGCAAGGCATCCTGTGCTGCACTGCGACATCCATGAACACAATAAATTCAGTTTGACTCCTCAGCTCAACCCTGGTTTGTAATCTCTTCATCGCATTGTTGCTAAGATGATCCACCACGTCCTGGTGCAGGCATGACTCACCTGGTCTTACAAGACAAATAACCAAGGTGTAAAGGAACACCCTATGAAAGGTGCTGTAAGTGTTCGATTAGCATTCATGCATGTGTAGTGAAGCACCAGATACCTTAGTCATTCCTTCATTTTCACTGTGTCATCCTATTAGCACCAGCACACACTTTTGATGTTAGTGCGAGTTGCTGATGGTTTGCGCCATGAGTGCCAATACTTAAAGCATAACTCTCGCCATAATGCAACCTAGGGTCTTTTTGTGAATATACCTGAGGCAAACTTTAGTTTAAAAGCATAATAAGGACGGAAACGCCACTTTTAAGATTTACCGTATTCTCATTTTTGGTCAAATGGCCTTTTGAATGGGAGTGCTAGGGGCACTACTGTGATAGCATCAAAATCGCTATTTTTAAAAGTTGCAGTCTTCCCCTGAACGGTGGTGGCGCTAATGAGGAAAGGCTACCGAGTTTGCTCTTTCTATGGACTAGAAGAAGAAGAAAAAGGTAAACAACGGCAGAACTGGCAGCAGCATTGACATCAATGTTTTGATTTCGTTCGATGATTTCGTCAGATCAAGCCTTTCATTCACCATAAAAGAACTCATCTTAACACAGTCAGTTTACAAGAGAGACTTGCAGTCACTCTGAGAGTCCTGGCATCCGGTTCCCCTTGAACTTGTCCGTGCTTCCTGTTTCTGCTTTGTTGTGCGCTGCTGAAAAAAATAGAGTGGCGCACGACCTCTGGTCAAAATCCTGGCGCAACAGCGAGATCTACGTCATTTTGACGTCTCACGTTGGCGAGCGTCAGGTCGGCTGCGCCGACTGTAAAAAGGCCTTCAGTCAGCAGTTGGTTTGGGAAAGGGGGGAGGGGTGTGAGGTCTTGCCTTACTACTGACACCTGAGACAAAGATGAAGCTGCAGAGATGCTAATGCTTGTAAAGGAAGTGACAGCCTGGTTTTAGAGGGAGGAGGAGAGCTTCTGCAAGGTGGTGAGACAGCAACACTTTTGACAAAACTCTGGCAGTTTTTTGTATTCACATTAATCCTGGCACTCTTTTGTTGCAGCACTATTCTGCCAAAGTAGCAGCCTGCGATTCAAAGACACACTTTGATTTGTATTTTTAAGGCAATAAAACAAGCTTTGCGTCAGGCCCATGGTTTCAGAATAAAAGGCTCTTGGTTAGCCAGATAATTATTTATACACTCCCCTGAAAAACTGAGACAGTTGTCCCAAAATGGACAAAACTTTATAACAGACCACTGTGAAAAACACGGGATGGACAGCATGTTTTCAACAGTAGATGTAGGCAACTATTAGATATAGTCCGTAATGTCACTGTTGAAAAATGTTAATTCTATAAAGTGATGTAAGTTAACACACATACACACTGCTTTAACAACCTCCTGTGTGGTCTCCTTCTACAGGAACTGTGGCAATGTGTTCTGTAAAGACTGTTGTCATCTGAAGCTGCCCATCCCAGACCAACAGCTGTATGACCCGGTGTTGGTCTGCAACATCTGCCACGACCTGCTCCTGGAGTCCCGCACCCGCGATGTCCGCAGCCAGCAGCTCAAGAAGGCCATCGCCACAGCCTCCAGCTGAGAGAAGCGTTGTGTAGCATGGCTCGCGCTTCGGCTCTGTCCTGCTCGTTTTGGTCTGATAAGCTGAGCGCCCCGTTGTAACCCCAACCTGCTCTGGTTTCGGCTGCAGGGGGGAAGATGAGGAGGAGTTGTTACTCTTTGGGAGGCTCGGTTTGGGAGCGGAGGTGCACTGTGAGACTGTCTGAAAGGCGTAGAAGAGGAAAGGGAATGTCTGAGATGGAGGCGTTTCAGCGGGGGAGGTTTTCCTGCAGAACAAACCCCTTCTGTTCCAAGACATTTTCAGCCCAGAGCACTGCAGCGCCCAGCTGCCTCCACACAGCTCAGTCCTTTAGTGGTGCCCTGTCCGAGACACATCTCCAACCTGTCCACTCCATCAGAGTCACCCACCTTTAGTACCAAACCGTGTGTGTGTGTGTGTGTGTGTGTGTGTGTGTGTGTGTGTGTGTGTGTGTGTGTGTGTGCGCCAGTCAGTTGATCTGAATCGCCTGCCTGATGGGAGGAGCTTAAAGTGATGGTTTGGAGTAATTTCACCCTAGGGTCCTTTGCACCATGACCTCGAGCCAAACACCCCCACAGAAGCTTTTTTCACCTGGATCGAACATTGGGAGAGTTAGCGCTATCAGCTGGTTAGCTTAGTGCAGGCGCTAATGGAATAAATATTTTTGTTGTTTGTATCTCTTTTCGGTGTTGTAATTTGTAGACGTCCCTAAGCGCTCGTCTTACTGCTGGTAGCAGCAGAGAGCAGAAGCCAACAGCCAAGTAAGTAAATAAACTCCTGGTGTACTTACAAACTTTCCAATCCATCGTTTTATGAGTACAGAAACTATTTGTACTTGTGTAGAAGTTTGGTATCATTTTGGGCATTATTAGTGGGATAACTTACGAGATACACAGTTGGATCCATTAGCGCCTGCACTAAGCTATTCAGCTGATAACTCTAACTCTCCCAATGTTTGACCGAGGTGAAAAAAGCTTCTGGGGGGGTGTTTGGCTCGAGGTCATGGTGCAAAGGACCCTAGGTTGAAATTACTCTGAACCATCACTTTAAACAGATGGTGTCCAGGGTGTATAATGCTTTTTATGTTGTTCTTAGCCCTCCTCACACAACCTGTGACAGAAAGGTGAAAATGAAACATCAAAGAAACATTTTAATTTAAAGGGGAACTATGCATTTTTTTTTAGCTTAATTTACCTTAACTGAACAGCTTTGGAGTCATTGGAATGGTTATATTTTTTCGGGTTGAATGGTGGTCGTCTCGCTTCCCCCTAGCGCCTGTGAGCGGCCTCAGCGTCAGGAAGTATCGCGTGATATCAGGTCTCGCGATGTAACGAATTGTTTCACGGCACTACACACATATGCCCATTCAGGAACCGGCTAACACGGTAGCGATGGAGTTTTTCAAACTATCGTCATGGCTGAGCCAGCAAAAAAGAAGCAGAAAGCTAGGAAAACATTGTCGGAGGAACAGAGAAAGAGGAAACGGCAGACTGACCGAGCAAGGAGTCAGACACAAGTAAACATAGGAGCTGCCAAATATCTATTCCGAAGCTGTAGGGGGAGCTCTATAGAGAAACCTGCCAGCAAAAAGCAAAAACTGCATAGCGCCCCTTTAATGTGGTGACAAACACCCTTAAATACAGGACTTTACTCTCACGTAACACCGGTTTGCTGAAGTACAGAGCCAACTGAAGACATTGACTGCAACAATTTGGTTACTTTACCAAGTAAAGAAAGATGGTGAATGTTACCACAGGAAAAATCATCAGTGCTTTCCCTCCATTTGTCCACTAGGTGGAGCTGTTCTATCGAGGTTAACACAAGGCTGTACTTTGTTGTACTACAGGGAGACCAGCACTTTCAGTAAATCAGATCTTTGCATTCTGAACTCCATAAACTGAGAGCTACGTTTTATCTACAAAGAATGCAACAAAAAAAAGTTTGATGAGATTAAGGCAATCCTATTATTAGCAAGGTGAAAAAGCTGGTAAACTATTTTGGTGCATTAAACAGATGCAGGCAGAGGAGGCAATAAACTCAGTTCAAACAGATGGGGTGATAACTTCGGCCCTAAAAGAGAGAAATGGCACTTTTCTAGGCTTCTACCATGACTTCAGCTCTGCATAAACAAAAGGAATTTCTGGATTTATTAGAATTTACCCCCTGAATGGAGAATCATTAGAGCTTAACCTTGGGGCCCAGGAACTGTCTGATGCTATAATCAGCCTGAAAGGACTGGGGGAAATCTCCCGGACCTGATGGGATTCCAGTTGAAATATACAAGATTTTTGAAACTTACTGTATACCACCTCTGCTTGATGTACCAACAATCGTTTCATAGTGACTTCCTTCCTCCCTCACTCAACACTGCAATAATTACGCTGCTATTAAAACCCAGAAAAACATTAACTCAATGTGGATCTTACAGGCCTTTTTAATAATGACTTAAAATCTTATGTAAAGTACTATCTAGGAGGTTGGAAACAACGTGACCACAGGAACACTGCATGGAGGTGGTTTGACAACAACACATACATTGTTCCAACACATATACATTCTTTTTTTTTTTAAATAGTATATTATTTCTTTCTTTAAATAGAATATTCTATAGGAGGAAGGTGGGTTGTGAATCAAAGAATGACCTTATTGTGGCCCATAAGCCATTACTATACCCATCTGGATATACCAATAAGGAAGCTGCTTTTTTCATACTTATAGGGTTCCGGAATTAACCTTCCTTTATCATCATTTATGATTCCAGGATACAACATAAATAATAACAAATTGCTTATAATGTTTATGGCAGAAAACTGGAAACTCGACCGTCCAACTTTGAATCCATTTGAGGTGTCAAGATCGGGATTTACTTACCTGGGTGTCAAAATCACACACACACAAACCATCATACCCATTGCCAATTGCTGGCAAAGTCTTTAAGAAGAGCAAAGCAAGCTAATTCATGTTTTTTTGAGGAACTTCTACCAATGTCCTTCACTTTACTCACTCAGCATGATCAATAATTCAAACTGTGGGGATTCTAGGTTTCCACTCAGTGAATAAAAATAAAGGTGACAGCTTTAACTTTTCTGTTGAGAAGTTGAAGAGAGATGTTGAGAGTTTTTGCAAAGCGTTGCACTAACTGGACAGGTGTTATGGATAGGGTGAACTGGGCTGGAAAATAAACCTTTTTAAAGATTTTACCTCTGTGTGCGTGCGTGTGTGTTTATCTCATTAATCACCAATTTCTTTCTTATATATCTTAGATACTAAGTATGTTTCGGGAAAATGTGTATGAAAAACAGTGGTGGAAAGTAACTAAGTACATTTTTCAAGTAATGTACCTATGTACAATTTGGGGTACTTGTGCTGGAGCATTTCTATTTAATAATATACTTTATACCTCTGCATTTCAGAGGGAATGTTGTACTTTTTACTGCACTACATTAATCTTAAAAAACCATAAGGTATCGGCTTTAATCTGAACATTTTGTAATCAACTTTCCCTTTGTGAACTTTTGCACTTTGAGGTTGCATCACAACTGTACTTTTCAATGTGTGTCAGAGTTGAAAAAAGTATGAACATATAACCTATTTATATATTTATATAGTTATTATTAGCCCCCACTCTCACCAAGTACAACATTACATATCATCACATAAATAAAAATAAAAACAAAAATAATATGACACTGACAGGGGCCATTCTGCATGATGAGTACTTATATTTTTGAAACTATAAGTACATTTTGTTTGCTAATACTTTGAATGCAGGACTTTTGATTGTAAATGAGTAATTTTTAATCTTTAATAGAGATCTGGAACAAGCTGAATATATGAAATATGCTACTGATATATAAGGAGTTTTCAAGAGGAATAGGTTATTTAGAGCCTAATATTCCTCTTTTTACACAGTTAATCCTCTGAGGGTGACATTAAGTTACCTGTGGAGCAATAATTGTGATGGTGATTAACTCCATCTGATTATCAGATACCTCTCAAATCACCAGGAAGTGTTCCCTGAACACAAGGAGCCCATGGATGGGCCCCCTCATTGGAGCTCTTATCGGTGGAGAGCTTTATTAGAAGCATGCCTGAAGGAGGAGGGGCCACTCTTTCTTTCCTGTCAGGGTATGGTGATAGATAAGTATAAGACCCCCTGCAAGAATGCGATCACATTGGAAAAAACAAGTCATTGTGTTGTCTTCCCCAGGTCGAGTCAGCTCCAAAATGCAGCAGCTAATCCTGCCCGTTCTCCTGGCATCCTTTTGGACCATCTGCACAGGATCAGGAGGTGAGTCTGCTTTTATTCATGCCTAGAATATATGTCAAATATGTTATTTAGATTTCTCTTGCCACAGTACGGGTCCAAAATATTCGGAAACAGTCAAGGATATTGGTTAATTTAAGTGAAAAATTAAGATCTCACTCCTCTGATATTACCAGGAAAATGAAATCTTTATTTTTCTTTCTGCAGACTTTCAGCCTGTGATTTAATATGAATTTACTTCACGTCTGCTGCTTTATGTAATTACATACATACATTACACGCATGCATTTGATAGATTGTTAATATCTGAATGTATGTAAGCTATTTAATTCATAGTAACACTGAATACCAAACGTAAATGGGAATGAATACTTTAGAAATATTCTAATGATAAGACGAGCAGGGTGAAGTTGCTTTTTTTTTACCAGTTTATTCTCAACCGCGCCACTCACTTTATTCAATTAGAAAGTTGATATATTGAAGAATCCCGATACTATAAATAGAAATCCAAAAATAGATTCAGAAAGATGTTAGAGAAAAGAAACTAGTCACCAAAAAAGCCACGGCTCCCCAGATGAAAGAGAGGCTTCCCCACACCAAAACCGCCTGCCGGACGCTCTCCATACACACACACACTCACACCCCTCTCTGGGCTGTCCATCACACTGATGTGATACCGGGCATTCCTCCGTGTGTCCGACATGCTCATTCGGCAACTTGCATTTTCACACCTGAGCTCCCTGTTCAAGGACGTGATCCTGTATCAGCTGAGCCAAAGACAAAAGCAGGCAGATCTGACCGAGCTAAGATTCCCTTAGTGCCTCTGTGGTCCGGTCACCTCTCTCTCTGTCTCTCTCTCTGTCTGTCTGTCTGTCTCTCTCTCTCTCTCTCTTTTGTCTCTTTCTCTCTCTCTCTCTCTCTCTCTCTCTCTCGTGCACCTGCTCAGCTCAGATCCACACTGAGCCAATGACAGCCGTTTGCGTCCTCTTTGCCGCAGAGATAGCCTATCGGCGTCGAGCTGCGCACAGCCACTGTCTCCGCATTCACAGCGGGTGGTTCTGACTAAGTTGTTAATTTCACAGGAAAAAAAGCCCCGAGGTTTGGCATCAAGACTCTAACAGAGTAAATTAGCACTAACTAATGACTGACAAGTAACGAAGCCTTTTGCTCGGTGCGATCAGTTATTATAGTCATCGCGTAACGAAGAAAATGACACTGTCGTATTTTAACCGTGACCTATTTAGGATTTGTCAGTCATTTTGGGATACTCCGTGGATACTCTGGATATTTCAGTTATGCACCTTAAGAAACAAATGCAATGATCCCAAATGAATTGAGCCGAGAATGAATTCCCAGTAAACTGGCTTGATCGCAGCACACATCTGTTGGTCTACTAAACGCTCTAGAATATTCCAATTATTATTCTGATCCTTAACCGTCTATTATTGATATAGGCTTAATGCAATTTTACTATATACTGTATGTTTTAGTCATTTTAGATAAGCCACCAGTCAATGTAGACACAGAAACACAGACTCAATGTGGCTGCATTCATGCAGTGTTGTGGAGGAGCAGCCTGCGCTTTAATGTCCCACATGCACCCTGAGTGGCGCAGTCTGAAGAGTTGTCGGTATATTTCATTGCCAAAGACCCGCAGCTAGATGCACAGAGTCCCTGTGGATACAAGTTTGTCTGATGAGAGAAATACGGTAGGCTATGTGCTGAGGGTTTGTGGTGAAAAAGGAAAATCTGATAAGTCCAGGCAAACGTTCTCTTTTCCACTCACTGGTGAATTCATTAAGTTTTCTTCTTTTTTGGGCCAAAAAGAAAGAAATTAGATCAGTCCTCATATTGTTGGAAACCCGTTTTGGCACAATGAGAGGTTCAGTGACTGGCAGAGCACGACATAGTCTCACTCTGTCCTTTTCTTTTGAACTGTGTTTTTGTGTGAAATGCAGCGTCTACAGCGCACAGTTTATGTCTGGCTCACACAACACAATGGCATGAAAAGATCCGTCTCCGCGGCGCGCAATCCCATTTACGTTTTCACTGTGGCCGACGTGCAGGCAGACTTGGCCTATTTGTTTTCCCTTCGCTGTCTTTTGTTTTCTTCTTGACAGCTACCTCAGTTTGCTCTCTTGGCAGAGCTCTCAGATCCATAGAAACCCATTCATATTGTTCATTCGCTCTGCGCCGCACAAGAGATCAAAGCCAAGTACCGATTGGTCAAGAATTGTGCGGACAGAAATCTGATTGGCTGAGATAAAAAAAAAAAAGCAAGCGACTACCAGACGGTGATGGAGGGATTATTCAGATTCATTACTTTAGTAAAAATGCAATACCACACTGTAAACACCCAAGTCCTGCACTGAAAATATGACTTCAGTAAAAAGTAGATTTAACAAAGTAAGAAGCCTATTATTAGCTTAATGTAAGTATCAACAGTAAAAGTACTCAATCCAGACCAATGGCCCCTAATAACAGATTATTATTTCTGATACTGCTGTAGTTGGTGGTGGTGAAACTAACTTTAACTATGAAATACTGCCAGTTATGAGTTGGTTGAATCTATAGCAGCAGTTTTGGTTCTACATTGAATTACACCCAGGGTGAGACCCCCTTCGTTCAGATAACTTATACTGTCATATTTTGTGCAGAATTGTGTTCATTGTCTTTTGGCAAGGTTGGAGGTGGAGATTGTGCACTTTAAAAACTAGTGTGTTTCCTGTTGTAATTGTAATGTTGTAAAAACCTTTTTCACGGCAGACATGTTGACATGTCATAGTAGGAAAAGCACAGGTGTATTCAAAACCATTACTGATGGCTGCATTCCACTTAGGAGAGGCCTTGTTATTGTGCATGCTGACTCACTGAAATAGCTTCCTGGGACACTTGATGGAATTGAGCCATCTTTAAGGTTATCAATTTCAGCTGTGCTTTTCCTACTATGACAAGTCAAAATGTCTGCTGTGAAAAAGGTCCATAGTTAAATAACTGGATTCTCTTAAGTGTGTTTTTCAAATGTTCTAATGAAGGAATTGTGCAATTGAGAAATATAATTTTCTCTTTCACTTATGTTGTTATAATATATATATATATATATATATATATATATATATATATATATATATATATATATATATATATATATATGTGCCAAGAATATATACAATCATATATATAAAACATGTAACAAGAGCAGAGAGCAACAATAATATACAAATAAAATATAGAATAAATAGGCCTATTCTAAATAGCACAAATCCTTCATCACACAAATGTGAAAACACACTAAAGAGAATCTAATCATTACACTATAGCACTAAGAACAGAAAACACAAACTAAAACCTGACCTTTCTGGCCTTCCTTGATGCAAAATCATCAATGATGTCATCATATGAAATCTGCTCCCCTACTGAGTGATTAATATTGATGACGGCAAGGCCAGTGAGCCGTTCCTGGAACATGGTTGACCTCAGGTATGACTTGATCAACCTTAGTTTTGAAGAGCTCCTCTCTGCTGGAGCCACAGTGACTGGCAGAGTAAGTGCAATCCTCAGAGTAGTCCAAAAGTTGGGGTAGCTCTCCGATAGATCCTTATCATGCATAAAAGTGATGAGCTCAAGGAGGCTCGTGGTCCCCCGTTCCTCCCCTTGTCCTGACTGTTCCATTTGCGAGACCCAGAGGTGAACTGTCCCCCGTGACCCCCTCTCCTTTGACTTTCTCACACGGCTTCTGTGAACAAGTAGGCTACGTCTTGATTTTTTTTTTTAGTTCTCGTGCCGACCCCCATGTGTCATGAAAAAATGCCGCCCCTCATCATATGTTTTGTGTGAAAAAACTTCACAGGACAGAAAGTGACACGGTTTTCACAGCTATCGCCCATGCTGTCAGACCATGTAGCAGGCGAAAGTGAGTCAAAGTTTGAAATGAATCATAATCTTTTAATAATTTCAGCACTTATGCGGTAGTCACAGAGTAATTAGACATTGCTGAGTTGTAGGATTTCTTTCCTCTGCAGTGATCACTCGCACACACACACATCCTGGAACAAGAATAGGAATCTTAAATCCAAGAAATGAGCATCTCTTTATTTACTGCGACCAGTACAGTGAATGATGGCACCAGTGAATACAATCTGAACCCCCTCCAAATGTTGCCCCCCTGCTACAAATATTTCCAATACCCATTATCATGCCAGAGCAGGAGGAAACAGCTTACCAACATGGCAAACAAAGCAAACATTGACTTCCTTCAGAAACACTGGGAGAAGTCCTCACAGCAGTCAAACAACAGAGCGGGAAACCCTCCCCGTATTTTTCAATGGCATGTGTGTTTTTCATAAATATTTGATTTGTGAGATAGCTGCAGATATTTGTCTCCCAGTACGCGGTGGCAACATGCAAACCAATTGTGAAATATTAATACATCCTCAGACAAACATGTGAGAATGGGACCTTGCTGATGCAAAAGATTGGCTCTGTAAGATAAAGCACAAACACAACTTTTTTGTGAATAGGAAGACAATTCCTGTGTATTAGGGGGTTTTGTATGGTAAGGACTAACAGCTGACATCAACCAATAGGAGAACAATTCACTGTTTGCAGTAAGAAAACAAACTATTAATAAAAGGACACAGTAAATACATGTAGTTCAATCTAGCTGGACATTTGTCAGTGTATACGTTGAGAAGAAACATCCCATTTTGCCCTCACAATAGGCTGAGCTTGTTTGTGTCACCCAGAGGTTAACAATGTAGGCTCACTGATAGTGTGTGTGTGTGTGTGTGTGTGTGTGTGTGTGTGTGTGTGTTGTAATCTTTACATTGTTTGCTTGTTGCTGACATCACAATTCAAGTTAGAGTTGGCAAGCTTTTTACCTTGACAAATGTTTTTTCATTTTCTGTGTTTCAGATTGGTGCTATCAGTCCCAGTTCACCTGCGATCATCAGTGCAATGGTAAGCTTATTTAAATACATTGATTATAATAATAACTTTATTTATATGGTACTTTTCAAAAACAAATTGCAGTGCTTCACATACATAGGACATGAAACCAACAGATGTAAAGGGCTATGAAATAAAAACAATTTAGATTAAAATAATGAGCAATTTAACAAATTAAATTAAAAAGAACAGATGGAGAAAATCCTATTCTAAAATATTGTGCTTTTAAGGGAGATTTTAATGAAGATAAAAAGCCCACCAGGTTTTCAGCCTTGACTTGGGAATCGTTAATAGGGACCTACCAGAGATCTCAGGCTGCACAGGCTCATATGGGGTTAGCAAGTCAGGAGCCAACCCCATACGTACCTTACTGTAGGTCATCATTCAAATCTTAAAATCTACTTTAAACGTACAGACAACCAATGTAGAGATGCTAAAATTGGAGTAATATGCAATCTTCTATTGGATCTTGTGACTAGTCTTGCCGATGCAACCAGCTTCTGAACCAGCTAATGTTTGGATAGGTTGTACTGACTCGGACCGGAATATAGAGAGTTACAGTAATGTCATTGGGATGTAATAAAAAAAAAAAACATGGACTACAGTTTCAGAGGGCTTTGCAAATGAAAAAGATTGAATTTTGGACAGCCAAATTCACTTGTTAATCTGAAGTGTGAAGGAATGACTAACTGGAGAATCTGAACCTATGATAATACCTTTTGATTTATTGGAATCTAACCAAAGGAAGTTCTGAGATAACCCGTTTTTAACTGTTGCCTCTGACATATAATTACCTTGCCTGTGATTGTTTTGTATGTACTGGGTAAGCTGCAAATGAATTGCCCTTCTTGGGATCAAAAAAATAGGAAGAAATATTTGATCCAAAGGTAACATGTAGATGGAGAAGACCAAGGACACATCCCTGTGGTAGGAGGATTTACACCTATAGGCATCTAAAACATTACCCAATATAGATGCCTACCCAATGCTTAAGAAATTCATTTAAAACCAAGGGGAGCTAAAAGAAGAGTGCTGTGACCCACTCTAAAACAGTCCGACTTGTTTAACTTGGGTGTTTTTCTTGTTTTAGCACCAGACAAGTGGAACCACGTCCAAAGCAACTGTGGTGGAAACGCCCAGTCGCCCATCAACATCGTCACCAGGAAGACTTTGAAAGATGAGCGATTGACTCCTTTTGAGTTCAACAACTATCAGCAGATCTTCAGAGACACAATCAAGAACAACGGCCACTCGGGTGAGCATATTTTCCGTTACACATCAAAATGCCCTCAGTGCTGTGAAGCCGTTGTGTGACGTCTTTATGCTCGGCGTATGTCCACTACAGTTAAGGTTGGAGTTCCTCACCTCAGCACCATCTCAGGTGGAGGACTCCCGACCACCTACAAAGCTGTGCAGTTCCACATGCATTGGGGCAACAAAGGAGGGCCCGGCTCTGAACATACCATCGATGGAGAGCGGTATCCCATGGAGGTACCATAACCTTACTGTACAACACACACATCCTGTCTTTAGTCAAGTTATTAACTGATGTGATTAACTGTTAAAGGTTTGCTCACGCATAACAGCTGGAAACTTAGGAGTAAAACAGACCAACAATTTGAAATATGATCATAAAAATGCTGATTTTCTCTAAAACTAAACTTTTCAAATATGTATGTGAATATACTGTGAATGTAAAGGGCAAGGCTGGTGATACTGTATTCTATATTTTATAAGACCAAAACTAACAGTGCATTAGTCGTCCTTTCAATACTTCTTGACCTCACTACCCTGTCTGTGGCTCCCAGCCTCAAGCCCATTCATCTCTAGTCAAGACATAAATCTTTAAAACAGGCCACAAATAGTTTTTTTTAAAGGCTCGACACTGTCCTGGATACTGTAGTTTTACAAACATTACCGAAACAGGACGTGATAGTGAGTATTTACGGCAGCAGGATGGTGTATGAAGGGTTGACTCAAAATAAACCACACTGGCCGTGTTCATCGTAGTTAAAGAAACCATGGAACTCCATGGCAAGGTGGATAAGATATATCAGGCTTTGCATACACAGACTTGTTAGTAGGATCAATTTATTGTCTTTTCATGGAATTTGTTGATGACAATATGTAACATCATCAGACTTATACTTTAAATGGTCAGAAATACTAATTTGGCATTTCATTTTCTTTTTGTATGGCTACATTATTTCATTCTGTGACTAATTGGAGATTGTTACATTGGTTAGGAAAATGTTTTATCATTATTAATCGAGTCCTTTAAAGCACGTTTTTGAAAGAAATTATTCACTTGAACTGATTTGTCAGGTGTTCTATTATTAGAGCACGAAATGTAGGCCTACGCTACACATTTTTGTTGGACCCATCTACAATAAGATTCTAAACTCACTGTAAAACATGACTTTGTGAAAAACTGGTAACATCTTTAATATTGTCTCAACAGCTGCACATCGTTCACATGAAGAACGAATACACTGATCTGGCAACAGCTCTATCAGACCCAGAGGGAGTTGCAGTCCTTGGGTTCTTCTATAAGGTAACCATTTTGAATCCTGTATTGTTGAAAACAAGCTGCTATTACAGAACATACCTCAAGTTGGACTGAAACAGTGCTAAAAGGTGTATTTGATGTGTATATTTCCATTCTCAGACGTCCAATAGTGCAAACCGAAAGTATGACCCCATCACCAACGCTCTGCGAAGCATCAAAACTACAAGTAAGTACTACATGTAATTTCAATATAAGCAACTAAAGACATGGCTGCACAGTGTGTGTTGGTAACATTTCATCTGTGGCTTTTCTGTTTTCAGATAGCAATACTTCTCTGCCTTCCGTCTCCCTGGCACAACTAATCCCAGCTGAGCAGAATCTGACCAGCTTTTACCGCTACAAGGGCTCTCTGACCACCCCAGGGTGCACTGAGGCTGTAATTTGGACTGTGTTTGAGAATACCATCCCTCTGAGCATGGATCAGGTTAGGATAAAATACCAGAAATGTAAAGGAATGCAAGTGACTTTTGTTTTTACTTTAACACGGTAGGTACATTTCTGACTTTCTATTAAAACCACAGCCATTAAAACATTTGCCTGAACAATGGCAAGAAAAGCATTTAGAGTTCAAAACAACCAGGAGACTGAATGCTGCTTCTCCCTGTTGAGTTCTGACTCTGGGGACAGAATGCAGAGCTGTCCCAGACGACCTGAGATGTTGTGATGGTAGCAGCAGAACGTATTATGGCCCTTAACCGTTCAGTGCTTTATAAACCAACAGTAGTATTTTGAAATAAATTCTTTAAGAGACAGGAAGCCAGTGTAAGGACTTCAGAATTGGAGTGATGTGATCCACTTATAGATTGTTTTAGGGAGACATGTAAAGACACCATTACAGTAATCTACTGAAGATAAAAGCATTGAGAAGTTTTTCCAAATCCTGCTGAGACATAAGTCCTTTAACCCTTGATATATTCTTTAGATGATAGTAGGCTGACTTTGTAATTGTCTTAATGTGGAATGGCTGTTGAAATTTCTTTTTTTCTTTTGTTTTTAACATTGCCGATTGAAGCTGAGCACTGACTGTTAATTCTTCCTCTTTGGCTCCAAAAACAACAACCTCAGTTTTGTCTTTGTTTAATTTAAGAAAGTTTTGGCACGTCCAGTGGTTGATTTGTAGATGTTAAACACAAAAGGCCCCAGAATGGAGCTTTGGGGAACTCCACACATCACGTTTGTTCGCTTAGATGTGCAATTACCTATAGACCCTGATCTTTAAGTAGGATTCAAACCAGTTTAGTACTGTGCCAGAAAGTCCAACCCAGTTTTCCAATCGGTCTAGTAATATGTTGTGGTTGACCCTGTCAAATGCAGCACTTAGATCAAGTAATACTAAGACTGAAATGTTGCCACTGTCTGTATTTAAGTGGATGTCAATGAAGACTTTCACAAGAGCCGTCTCAGTGCTGTGGTGTGGTCAAAAAACTGACTGGAAGGCATCAAAACTGTTGTTTAGTGACAAGATAAGGTTAAGCTGTTAAAAAACAGATTTTTCAATTGTTTTAACTAAAAATGGAAGGTTTGATATCGGCCTATAATTGCTTATTAGTGACATCAGTCAAAAAACTCCTTGATGATCTCTTTACAGAAGCTGGAGTCTAACATTTACCCTCTGTTCCTCCAGCTGCGGGTGTTCTCTGAGCTTCAGTTCCACGATGGAAAGCCGATGGTGGGGAACTTTAGGCCGGTTCAGCCCCTGAACGGTCGGAAGGTGTTCCGGTCGGGAGGCGCAGTGATCCTGGTCAGTTCCACCCTCCTCCTGGCCGCCATCGCCACGGCCTTGGGACTGTCCCAACCCAACTAGAGCGGGGCATCCTGTGCTGCACTGCGACATCCATGAACACAATAAGTTCTGTATCACTCCTCAGCTCAACCCTGGTTTGTAACTTCTTCATTGCATGGTTGCTAAGATCGACCACGTCTTAGTGCAGACATGACTCATCTGGAGGTCCTCTCTTACAACACCAATGACAAAGGCGTTAGAGGAACACCTTACGAAAGGTGTTGTAAGTGTTCGATCAGCATTCATGCATGCGTAATGAAGCAGTAGGTCTTATTTCAGCATTATGAATGTGCCATAAAGCTGGTTACCAAGCAGTCAAAGTGACAACAAAGTTCAAACTCAACACCAGATCCCTTAGTCATGCCTTCATTTTTCACAGTGTCATCCTACTAGCACCAGCACACACTTTGGACCACATCCTCCTTGTCCAATGTCAGGTAAATTTAGTCTCTGCTTAATGTTATTGCGAGTTGCCAATGTCAGCCCCATGACCTGGCACGTTATGTGTTGTTCTCAATGGGGCATGGGAACGGCATGGAGCTATTAATAGCAGAACTGAGTCAAATGAACACGCTCCATTTCAAAGCCAGCGGTCAAAGGAGTCAGCAGTTTGGCTTTTCTTTCAAAGTCCAGGAGAACAGCGTGGCTGTCAGGTGAACCCCCACGCAGCCATTCAGTCAGCAGTTGGTTCGGGAAAGGGGGGAGGGGTGTGAGGTCTTGCCTTTCTCTGCAGGAATCCAGTGTCACGAGCAGAGCTGCAGTCTATCTCCTCCCAGAGTCAGAGGCTACTGACACCTGAGATAAAGATGAAGTTGCAGAGATGCTAATGCTGATAAAGGGAGTGACAGTCTGGTTTAGAGGGAGGAGGAAAGCATCTGCAGGGTGGCTAGACAGAAACATTTTTGAGAATTAACCTGCATATAAAATGTCACTCATATTTTCAAACCAACATTAGTTTTCATGCATCTCAAACATTTGCATGAATCTGCATGTCTTGATGTTCTAGATGTTCATATTGAGCAACATGTTCATGGAGTGAAGCTGCGCACACAAAACTGTGCATGCCAAATTCATACACACGCCTCAGGCACCCGTGAGGTTCAGTGAGCCTATCTTGAGAACATGTGACTGGGTTTATGGCTTGTATTACAGGGTCTCGGATGCACTGAATGTTATTGACTGTGAATTACATCCCACTGAGTTCTTATTCATTTATTCAGGAGGACTTGTTACGTATTCCTGTGAGAGATCTGTACAATTTTCCAGCAAGATTTATTGAGATGATCAAGCAAGGAATCTGTATGTTTTCCATTGTTTCATATGGCATCAAGTTATATTTCTATGCTGTGTCATCGTATATATATATATATATATATATATATATATATATATATATATATATATATAGTACTGAATGCAAACCCATATATGAAGTTGTTCATGCGCAATTAAGTTTACTTATGATGTTGTTATAATGTTATGAACTGTAGGAGATTGTCTGGTTGTAATGCTTGAAAGTGTCATAAATAATATGGAGAATGTGTTTCAACTGAACAAAAGAATAAACTACTTACATGCCTTTTTAATGACAGTCTCGTCTGCTTGCATGGGCACAATTCAAGCTATTTGAACCGGTGATCAAAACAGTATATAACAGAGTCAGTGTCAGCCCTGCCCCCACATCTCTGCACTGTGGAAACTGATATTAGAATACACTCTGTTGTTTTGTTTGTCTCTTAGCTTAGCCACATAGACAAGCTTCTCACTTTCCTGTCCAATTCACCTTTGGTCTATCAGGAGAGTCTGGGGGCACTCACTGATATCAATCCCTTAATCCTTTTCTAATTGGCTTGTTCTTGATGTTTTTTGCCAGATTTTACTACACACACACACACACACACACACACACACACACACACACACACACACACACACACACACACACACACACACGATACAACAATCTCCTACTCAGCTGTATGTGTATGTGTTTGTACACATACACACACAGCTGAGTAAGAGATTGTTGTATCATACTATGAAAGCTACCAGAGCAGTAACACTAACACTTCTTACAAGCCTTTGAGGCAGATTGCAGGTGCTTTTTCAAACTTCACCTGTTTTCAAGATACTTTCAAGCCCCCCCCCCCTCCTTCCTCCCCCGCCCCCCCTCCTTCCCCCCCTCCCATAATCAAGGAATCAAAAGACTTCTTGTGATGTACAGGCTTACGAAGACAGCCTCTCACAGAGACATGCATGAAGACGGAGACAGAGTAGACAAAATGAAAGCCTCCCGTTCATTCCCCTGCTCAGGCCTCTATTGCTTCTTCAGTTAAGCATCAGGAGGGCCTGGGGATCAAAGGGTGCATCCTTAATATCTGGCAGGGGTACCTTGGTCTTCTGTCAGGCTTCTAGGACAGCACCCATATAACTTGACTTACTCTTAAATCTTCCCACAAATGCCCCATGTCCCTGGGGTCTCTGGGACAAAGGGCGCCATTCTCCCTGGGAGAAACCAGAGGCATCCTCATATTGAAAGTGACCCTCCCTGCAGCACACACAGCAGCCCATCAGATACCCAGCTGCAGTTGAAGGTCACTGGGCCGCTCTTTGTCCATGAGGTCTAAAGAAAAACAAACAGTGTCACCTTTACTGCCTCTCTATGTGATGTCCCTACTTCCTGCATCTCACGCAGTCTGTTGATCGATGCTGCAATGTGTGTGTCTCTGCGCCAAGCTGTATCTATGGTCTAATAAATTTTGCTCTAATCCAATTTAATACACCTGCTACCCTAGTTATTGTGCTGTCAGTGACATAACTCACAGAGGCCAGCTAGGTGCTCATGATTTAAAGTTAGCCAGCTGTGGAGAATGACATGGCAGGTAATGTAGCAGCAGCTAGCGACAATAGCCCTCACTTGAGGAAGCAATCATAAAGGGCCAAACATTCATTTCCTCTTAAATTGAACTCAGAAAAGATAGCCTATGAGCAGAACGTCGCTTTGTCCTTTAGCACACAATGGCTTTCATTCAAGGAGCATTGCAAGAAAACAGCAGGGGGACCATTAACTGCTAATATCTTTTTAGGAACCTACTTATCACAGCACAGACACTGTTACAGCGTATAGCGTACATTTCCCATCAGTGGGGATAATATCCTGTCATTAATACACAGCGGCTGACATCAGTTTGAAACCACCGCTGGGATAAATGTTGAGAAAGAATGTGAAGCGACTTAAAGCCTTTTGATCTCACAGAGCAGGACAATGAGTAAATCACTGGGTTTAAAAAGCCTTTTCGAAAAACTTAATTCTTCCTTGGAACGCTTGAGTTTCAATTGCAGGGGAGGTCAGAGTTCGTTGTGGTCAAAACCAGCATAACAGTCCCACAGCGAGCTGTGGTGTCTTTATCTACAAGCCTTGTTTTTATCCCGATCAGTGAGCTGGTCCTCTGAGGTGTTCGAGGCATCTGGTTGAGAGGCGATGGGATCAGGTGCTGCAGAGGCAGCTCACTGCTCCCGGTGTCGGGCCGATGAAAGTGGAGTCAGTAAAGCAGACAGACCTGGCTCTGAGGCCGGCCTGTGAGAGTCAGCTAAAGCGATAGGTTAACCACTGTAATCCCTTTTAGGAGCAGCAGCTTTGGGAAAGTGATCTGGATTAGTCTGGCCTACTGTGGACAGTAGTTCATGGAGAGATAAGGGAGGTGGGGGCACAGATATGGAAGAAACCCCCTCCACAAATAGAGGAAAATCACCCAATTAAAAAACAGTCACCTTTACAGTCAGGAGGATTTCCATCAGTAATTGTACAATACAATATAATATCCTATGCATAATAATTCCTCTTTGTGTTAATAGCTGTCTGTTGTCACTCAGCAAAGGAAACAGTCTGGGAGATGCTAAAAAGACTAACTTTACAAACTACAAAAAGTGCATGGGAAGGTAAAGCTGATCGTGAAATTTTTCTGCAAAATGTTTTACAGTGACACGTTTACATGCACACTTATATTTCACTATTAATACGAAAATGACAATATTCCAAGTTCCAGGTAATTTCAACATTGTTTTTTGGACACAAAGTGCACAGTGCATTCGGAATATGCATCTAGATTGGGATATTTACCGCAGTTCACAAACCAACTAGCCAACAGTTTGCATGGCTGGAGTAAAATGCATGCCAGAAAGAAAAAGCCCACTGGTCGGAAGGAGAAACACGCCTACTTTTTAACATTAAGAAATAAAAAATGTGAACCTATCCTTTAAGTTGATGTGTTGTTCATTGAAAGGGTTTCCTCAGCTTCATAAACCTGGAAATAAAATGGAAGAAACTATATTTTTGTCAGTAGTGGAAAAGCACCTTATTCTATTCTACAATTGTAATTATGTTGCTGGTGCTGTTTGGAGCATTGGTAACCATTGAGCCAAACAACCAAATGAAGTGTGTTGAAAGCAGTAATAAAATGTCATGGTATAGTATGTCGAAAAAAGTGATAAATGAGGTATAGTATAGTATGTCAAAAAAAGTGATAGTATAGTATGTCGAAAACAGTCATAGTATGTCGAAAAAAGTGATAGTATAGTATGTCGAAAACAGTCATAGTATGTTGAAAAAGTGATAAATGAGTCATAGTATAGTATGTCGAAATGAGTGATGAAAGAGTCATAGTATAGTATGTCGAAATGAGTGATGAAAGAGTCATAGTATAGTATGTCGAAAAAGTAATAGTATAGTATGTCCATAAAGTGATAAAAGAGTCCGAGTATAGTAAGTCGAAAAAGTCATAGTATAGTATGTCGAAAAAGTAATAGTATAGTATGTCCATAAAGTGATAAATGAGTCATAGTATAGTATGACCAAAAAAGTCATAGTATAGTATGTCCAAAAATAGTATGTCCAAAAAATAAAAAGTCATAGTATAGTATGTCCAAAAAGTAATAGTATAATATGTCCAAAAAGTGATAAAAAAGTCATAGTATAGTATGTCCAAAAAGTCATAATGTCGAAAAAGTCATAGTATAGTATGTCGAAAACAGTCTTAGTATAATATGTCAAAAACAGTCTTAGTATAGTATGTCGAAAAAAGTGATAGTATAGTATGTCGAAAACAGTCATAGTATGTTGAAAAAGTGATAAATGAGTCATAGTATAGTATGTCAAAAAAAGTGATAAAAGAGTCATAGTATAGTTAGTATGTCGAAAACAGTCTTAGTATAGTATGTCGAAAAAAGTGATAAATGAGTCATAGTATAGTATGTCAAAAAAAGTCATAGTATAGTATGTCCAAAAAAGTGATAAAAAGTTTTAGTATAGTATGTCCATAAAAGTCATAGAATAGTATGTCCAAAAAAGTGATAAAAAGTCATAGTATAGTATGTTAAAAACAGTCATAGTATAGTATGTTCAAAAAGTGATAAAAGAGTCCTAGTATAGTATGTCAAAAACAGTCATAGTATAGTATGTTCAAAAAGTGATAAAAGAGTCCTAGTATAGTATGTCGAAAAAGTATTAGTATAGTATGTCGAAAAAGTGATAGTATAGTATGTCGAAAACAGTCATAGTATGTTGAAAAAGTGATAAATGAGTCATAGTATAGTATGTCGAAAAAAGTGATAGTATAGTATGTCGAAAAAAAGTATAGTATGTCGAAAAAAAGTGATAAATGAGTCATAGTATAGTATGTCCAAAAAAGTCATAGTATAGTATGTCCAAAAAAGTGATAAAAAGTCATAGTATAGTATGTCAAAAACAGTCATAGTATAGTATGTTCAAAAAGTGATAAAAGAGTCCTAGTATAGTATGTCGAAAAAGTAATAGTATAGTATGTCAAAAAAAATAAGTCATAGTATAGTATGTTCAAAAAGTGAAAAAGAGTCAAAAATAGTATGTAGTATAGTAGTATGTCGAAAAAAAGTCTTAGTATAGTATGTCAAAAAAGTCATAGTATGAGTCAAAAAAGTATAGTATAGTCGAAAAAAGTGATAAAAAGTCATAGTATAGTATGTCGAGAAAAGTGATAGTATGTTGAAAAAGTGATAAAAGAGTCATAGTATAGTATGTCAAAAAAGTGATAAAAGAGTCATAGTATAGTATGTCCAAAAAAGTGATAAAAAGTCATAGTATAGTATGTCCAAAAAAGTCATAGTATAGTATGTCCAAAAAGTGATAAAAAGTCATAGTATAGTATGTTAAAAAAGTCATAGTATAGTATGTTCAAAAAGTGATAAAAGAGTCCTAGTATAGTATGTCAAAAACAGTCATAGTATAGTATGTTCAAAAAGTGATAAAAGAGTCCTAGTATAGTATGTCGAAAAAGTATTAGTATAGTATGTCAAAAAAGTGATAGTATAGTATGTCGAAAACAGTCATAGTATGTTGAAAAAGTGATAAATGAGTCATAGTATAGTATGTCGAAAAAAGTGATAGTATAGTATGTCGAAAAAAGTCATAGTATGTCGAAAAAAGAGATAAATGAGTCATAGTATAGTATGTCCAAAAAAGTCATAGTATAGTATGTCCAAAAAAGTCATAGTATAGTATGTCCAAAAAAAGTGATAAAAAGTCATAGTATAGTATGTCAAAAAAAGTCATAGTATAGTATGTTCAAAAAGTGATAAAAGAGTCCTAGTATAGTATGTCGAAAAAGTATTAGTATAGTATGTCGAAAAAAGTCATAGTATAGTATGTTCAAAAAGTGATAAAAGAGTCATAGTATAGTATGTCGAAAAAGTAATAGTATAGTATGTCGAAAACAGTCTTAGTATAGTATGTCAAAAAAGTCATAGTATGTCAAAAACAGTCATAGTATGTCGAAAAAAGTGATAAATGAGTCATAGTATAGTATGTCGAGAAAAGTGATAGTATGTTGAAAAAGTGATGAATGAGTCATAGTAAAGTAAGTCGAAAAAAGTGATAAAAGAGTCATAGTATAGTATGTCGAAAAAAGTGATAAATGAGTCATAGTATAGTATGTCTATAAAAGTCATAGTATAGTATGTCCAAAAAGTGATAAAAAGTATTAGTATAGTATGTCGAAAACAGTCTTAGTATAGTATGTTCAAAAAGTGATGAAAGAGTCATAGTATGTCGAAAAAGTAATAGTATAGTATGTCCAAAAAAGTGAGTCCCAGTCATAAAAGATGTCAAAAAGTGATAAATGTCATAGTATAGTTACAAAAAGTCATAGTATAGTATAGTGTGTCAAAAAAGTCTTAGTATAGTATGTCGAAAAAGTCATAGTATAGTATGTCAAAAGTGATAAAAGAGTCATAGTATAGTATGTCCAAAAAAGTCATAGTATAGTATGTCGTCAAAAAGTGATAAATGAGTCATAGTATAGTATGTCAAAAAAGTGATAGTATAGTATGTCAAAAACAGTCATAGTATAAATGAACAGTGATAATAGTATGTCAAAAATGTCAAAAAGTCATAGTAGTATGTCCAAAAAGTGATAAAAGTGTCATAGTATAGTATGTCGATAAAAGTGATAAAAGAGTCATAGTATAGTATGTCGAAAAAAGTGATAGTATAGTATGTCCAAAAAGTGACAAAATAGTCATAGTATAGTATGGCAAAAAAGTCATAGGATAGTATGTTGATAAAAGTGATAAAACAGTCTTAGTATAGTATGTCCAAAAAAGTCATAGTATGTTGAAAAAAGTGATAAAAAGTCATAGTATAGTATGTCCAAAAAGTGATAAAAAGTCATAGTATAGTATGTCGAAAATGTAATAGTATAGTATGTCCAAAAAGTGATAAAAGAGTCATAGTATAGTATGTCGAAAAAAGTCATAGTATAGTATGTCGAAAAAAGTCATAGTATAGTATGTCGAAAAAGTCATAGTATAGTATGTCGATAAAAGTGATAAAAAAGTCATAGTATAGTATGTAGAAAAAGTGATAAATGAGTCATAGTATAGTATGTCAAAAACAGTTATAGTATTGTATGTCAAAAAAGTGATAAATGAGTCATAGTATAGTATGTCGAAAAAAGTGATAAATGAGTCATAGCATAGTATGTCAAAAAGATTCATAGTATAGTATGTCCAAAAAAGTCATAGTATAGTATGTCCAAAAAGTGATAAATGAGTCATAGTATAGTATGTCGAAAAAAGTGATAAATGAGTCATAGTATAGTATGTCGAAAAAGTGATAAATGAGTCATAGTATAGTATGTCAAAAACAGTCAGTATAGTATGTCGAAAAAAGTCATAGTATAGTATGTCCAAAAAGTGATAAAAGAGTCATAGTATAGTATGTCGAAAAAGTCATAGTATAGTATGTCGAAAACAGTCTTAGTATAGTATGTCGAAAACAATCTTAGTATAAGTCTAAAAAAGTGATAATAGTCATAGTATAGTATGTCTAAAAATGTGATAAAAAAGTCATAGTATAGTATGTCGAAAAAGTCATAGTATAGTATGTCGAAAAAGTCATAGTATAGTATGTCGATAAAAGTGATAAAAAAGTCATAGTATAGTATGTAGAAAAAGTGATAAATGAGTCATAGTATAGTATGTCAAAAACAGTTATAGTATTGTATGTCGAAAAAAGTGATAAATGAGTCATAGTATAGTATGTCGAAAAAAGTGATAAAGGAGTCATAGCATAGTATGTCAAAAAGATTCATAGTATAGTATGTCCAAAAAAGTCATAGTATAGAATGTCCAAAAAGTGATAAATGAGTCACAGTATAGTATGTCGAAAAAAGTGATAAATGAGTCATAGTGTAGTATGTCGAAAAAAGTGATAAATGAGTCACAGTATAGTATGTCGAGAAAAGTGATAAAAGAGTCATAGTATAGTATGTCGAAAAAGTCATAGTATAGTATGTCGAAAACAGTCTTAGTATAGTAGGTCGAAAACAGTCTTAGTATAGTATGTCAAAAGAAGTGATAAATGAATCATAGTATAGTATGTCAAAAACAGTTATAGTATTGTATGTCGAAAAGTGATAAATGAGTCATAGTATAGCATGTCGAAAAAAGTGATAGTATAGTATGTCAAAAACAGTCATAGTATAGTATGTCGAAAACAGTGATAAATGAGTCATAGCATAGTATGTCAAAAAGATTCATAGTGTAGTATGTCCAAAAAAGTCATAGTGTAGTATGTCCAAAAAGTGATAAAAGTGTCATAGTATAGTATGTCGATAAAAGTGATAAAAGAGTCATAGTATAGCATGTCGAAAAAAGTGATAGTATAGTATGTCAAAAACAGTCATAGTATAGTATGTCGAAAAAAGTGATAAATGAGTCATAGCATAGTATGTCAAAAAGATTCATAGTGTAGTATGTCCAAAAAAGTCATAGTGTAGTATGTCCAAAAAGTGATAAAAGTGTCATAGTATAGTATGTCGATAAAAGTGATAAAAGAGTCATAGTATAGTATGCCGAAAAAGTCATATTATAGTATGTTGATAAAAGTGATAAAAGAGTCATAGTATAGTATGTCGAAAAAGTCATAGTATAATATGTCAAAAACAGTCTTAGTACAGTATGTCGAAAACAGTTTTAGTAAAGTATGTCGATAAAAGTGATAAAAGAGTCATAGTATAGTATGTCGAAAAAGTCATAGTATAATATGTCGAAAACAGTCTTAGTACAGTATGTCGAAAACAGTCTTAGTAAAGTATGTCGAAAAAAGTGATGAGTCATAGTAAAATTTGTCGAAAAAAGTGATAAATGAGTCATAGTATAGTATGTCGAAAACAGTCTTAGTATAGTATGTCGAAAAAAGTGATAAGAGTCATAGTATAATATGTCGAAAACAGTCTTAGTACAGTATGTCGAAAACAGTCTTAGTAAAGTATGTCGAAAAAAGTGATGAGTCATAGTAAAATATGTCGAAAAAGTGATAAATGAGTCATAGTATAGTATGTCGAAAACAGTCTTAGTATAGTATGTCGAAAAAAGTGATAAGAGTCATAGTAAAATATGTCGAAAAAAGTGATAAATGAGTCATAGTATAGTATGTCGAAAAAAGTGATAAATGAGTCATAGTAAAGTATGTCGAAAAAAGTGATAAATGAGTCATAGTATAGTATGTCGAAAACAGTCTTAGTATAGTATGTCGAAAAAAGTGATAAGAGTCATAGTAAAATATGTCGAAAAAAGTGATAAATGAGTCATAGTATAGTATGTCGAAAAAAGTGATAAATGAGTCATAGTATAGTACGTCCAAAAAAGTCATAGTATACTATGTCGAAAAAGTGATAAAAGAGTCATAGTATAGTATGTCGAAAAATTCATAGTATAGTAGGTCAAAAACAGTCTTAGAATAGTATGTCTAAAGAAGTGATAAATGAGTCATAGTATAGTATGTCGAAAAATGTAATAAAAAAGTCATAGTATAGTATGTCGAAAAAGTGATAAAAGAGTCATAGTATAGTATGTCAAAAACAGACTTAGTATAGTACGTTGAAAACAGTCTTAGTATAGTATGTCGAACAAAGTGATAAATGAGTCATAGCATAGTAAGTCAAAAACAGGTATAGTATGTCGAAAAAGGTCATAGTATAGTATGTCGAAAACAGTCTTAGTACAGTATGTCGAAAACAGTCTTAGTAAAGTATGTCGATAACAATCTTAGTATAAGTCTAAAAAAGTGATACTAGTCATAGTATAGTATGTCTAAAAATGTGATAAAAAAGTCATAGTATAGTATGTCGAAAAAGTGATAAAAGTGTCATAGTATAGTATGTCGAAAAAGTCATAGTATAGTATGTCGAAAACAGTCTTAGTATAGTATGTCGAAAACAATTTTAGTATAAGTCTAAAAAAGTGATAATAGTCATAGTATAGTATGTCTAAAAATGTGATAAAAAAGTCATAGTATAGTATGTCGAAAAAGTCATAGTATAGTATGTCGATAAAAGTGATAAAAAAGTCATAGTATAGTATGTCGAAAAAAGTGATAAATGAGTCATAGTATAATATGTCGAAAAAAGTGATAAATGAGTCATAGCATAGTATGTCAAAAAGATTCATAGTATAGTATGTCCAAAAAAGTCATAGTATAGTATGTCCAAAAAGTGATAAATGAGTCATAGTATAGTATGTCGAAAAAAGTGATAAATGAGTCACAGTATAGTATGTCGAAAAAAGTGATAAATGAGTCATAGTATAGTATGTTGAAAAAAGTGATAAATGAGTCACAGTATAGTATGTCGAAAACAGTCTTAGTATAGTAGGTCGAAAACAGTCTTAGTATAGTATGTCAAAAGAAGTGATAAATGAATCATAGTATAGTATGTCAAAAACAGTTATAGTATTGTATGTCGAAAAAGTGATAAATGAGTCATAGTATAGCATGTCGAAAAAAGTGATAGTATAGTATGTCAAAAACAGTCATAGTATAGTATGTCGAAAACAGTGATAAATGAGTCATAGTATATTATGTCGAAAAAAGTGATAAATGATAGTCAAAAAGATTCATAGTAGTGTCAAAAAGTCATAGTGTAGTATGTCAAAAAGTAAAAAAATGTCATAGTATAGTATGTCGAAAAAAAAGTCATAGTATAGTATGTCCAATAAGTGATAAAAGTGTCATAGTATAGTATGTCGAAAAAAGTGATAAAAGAGTCATAGTATAGTATGTCGAAAAAGTCATATTATAGTATGTCGATAAAAGTGATAAAAGAGTCATAGTATAGTATGTCGAAAAAGTCATAAAATATGTCAAAACAGTCTTAGTAAGTATGTTGAAAAACAGTCTTAGTAAAGTATGATGAGTCATAGTAAAATATGTCGAAAAAAGTGAAAATGAGTCTTAGTATAGTAAAAAAAAAAAGTGATAAATGTCATAGTAAAGTAAAAAAAGTGATAAATAAGTCATAGTATAGTATGTCGAAAAAGTGATAAAAGTCATAGTATAGTATGTCCAAAAAAAATAGTCTTAGTAAAAAAGCATATAGTATGTTGAAAACAGTCTTATAGTAAAAACAGTCTTAGAATAGTATGTCTAAAGAAGTGATAAATGATTCATAGTATAGTATGTCAAAAACAGTTATAGTATTGTATGTTGAAAAATGTGATAAATGAGTCATAGTATAGTATGTCTAAAAAAGTGATAAAACAGTCTTAGTATAGTATGTCGAACAAAGTGATAAATGAGTCATAGCATAGTATGTCAAAAAAGTCATAGTATAGTATTAGTATAGTATATCGAAAAAAGTGATGAAAAAGTCATAGTATAGTATGTCCAAAAAGTCATAGTATACTATGAAGAAAAATATTATGGTGTGTCGAAAAAAAGTAAAAGAGTCATACATAATGTCAAGAACAACATGGAAAATAGTCACTATAAAACTAGAGTCATAGTATAGTGGTGCTGTGTTGAGGATTGGTTAAAAAAGTCTTAAGAATATAGTATAGTCTAAAAAAGTCATAAAAAGTCATAGTATACTATGTAGTAAAAAGTCATAAAAAAGTCATAGTATAGCATATTGAAAAAAAAAAGTGTGATAAATGAGTCATAAAAAGTCATATAGTGTAGTATGTCGAAATAAATCATAAAATCCTCATAGTATAAAACAGTCTTAAAAAGTATAGTATGTCAAAAATATTCATAGTATAGGATGTTGAAAAAAGTCATTAAAAGTTAAATTAATGAACATTTGGAAGAATATGCAAACTTCAGAATCTGGACAGGGTATCAAACTATAGTCTGCAGTGTATACTTGCCAGTGCTGTTTGGAGTTTTGGTAACCCCTGCACCACCATACACCCAAATCAAGTGTGGTGAATACAATAGTATGTCGAAAATTGTCATAAAAAGTCGCAGCATAGAATGTCGAAAAAAGTCATAGTATGTGAAAGAAAGTCTGGAAGAACATGCAAACTTCACAGCCTGGACTGGGCATTGAACTAGAGTCTGAAGTGCCTACTTGCTGGTGTTGTTTGGAGCGTTGGTAACCCTGTACCACCGTACACCCAGCTGAAGTGTGTAGAAAACAGTCATAGTATAGTATGTTGAAAAAAGTCATAAAAAGATAGTACAGTATGTAAAAAAATATAAAAAGTCATGGGTTGTCGAAAAAAGTCATAGAAATTCATAGTATAGCATGTCGAAAAAAAGTCATAATAAGTTAATGTATAGTATGTCAAGGAACATTTGGAAGAACATGCAAACTTCTGAATCTGGACTCGATATCAAACTAAAAAAATCCTAAAAAAAGTATAGTATGTCGAAAAAAGTCATAGTATAGCAAGTGGAAAAGTCATAAAAAGTCATAGTAGAGAATGTCGGAAAAAGTAATAACTTATTACTTTTTTCGTATGTATGTATAGTAGTAGTAGTATGTCGAAAATTGTCATAGTATAGGATGTCGAAAGCAGTCATGAAAAAGTCAATGTATAGTAAGTCAAAGAAAGTCTGGAAGAACATGCTAACCACTGATCCATCATTCCACCAATGAAGTAAAAAAACAGTCAAAACATAGACACACAAATGTCCTTAAAGAGCTGAACATTTTGATATTTGAATGATTTTTGTAGCTGAAAGTATGTTGAAGTAGAAGGCGACCGAATTTGTACGGAAGAATCGGATCTTGTGAATGTTGCTGAATCAACATTCAACTGACGTGGCAGTGTGACCTCCAGTTATTGTGTCATCGCTGGTTTAAGGATAGCAGTTTATGTGTACATATTGATAGGATGGTACCACACAAAAGAAATAAGTCTAGGTTTCTATGTTACATAAGTGTTGGCATTGTCTGAGAGTCATAGCAAAGATATGATAAGTTTACCTCAAGTAAATTTGCTCCCAAGGCCAAACGCAGTAAAATAAACAGGAGAAACTGTCGAATATCTGCTCTCTGGGAGTTTGCTGGGAAATAAATCAAAATATGTGCACAAAGTTAACTGCAAGGAAGCTTATGTGATTGCACATTTTTTGTTTTCATTTAAAAAGTGTCACTCAATGGTGACCTGAGTGCAGACTTGGAATGAGGTGGTGTCACTCAACAGGAAGAAGGCTCAGGCTGGGTTGAAAAACGGTCCCTTCTAACAGAAAAAAGGTGCCTTAGGTAGTGCTCACAAAGACACAAGCAGCTCACCCCTCTTCCAACAGGCTACAATATATGGACTGTTTTTATATAGCGCTTTTCTAGTCTTAACGACTACTCAAAGCGCTTTTACATAGTACAGGGACCATTCACCATTCACACGCTGTGGCCGAGGATGCCTCATAAGGTGCCACCTGCTCATCAGATAAACACTCACGCACATTTACACTCCGATGGTACAGCATCGAGGGTAACTCAGGGTTCAGCTTCTTGCCCAAGGACACTTCAATATGGGACTGCAGGGCCAGGGATTGAAACACCAACCTTCCGCGTGGCAGGCAACCACTCTACCACTGAGCCACAGCCGGCCCCATATGTTACATTATACATAATATTTCCTCTTTGTGTTACTATCTATCTTTTGTCACTCAGCAAGTCTGGAGAAATGATGAAAAGATGAACTTGGAAAACTACAACAAGCGCTTGTGAAGGCTGATGTAGAAAAGAAAAAAATTCCATTAAGTTTAACAGTGACGTTTACATGCACACTTATATTGCACTATTATTTTTATTTTTATGTTTACCTCAAGTAAATTTACTCCCAAGGCCAAACACAGTAAAATAAACAGGAGAAACTGTTGAATATCTGCCCTCTGAGATTGCAGGGAAATAAATCAAAATACTGTATATGCAAGGAGTAAACTGCGAGGAAGCTGATATGATTGCACTTTTGTTGTGAACGTGACACTCCATCGTTACCTGAGTGCAAAATTGGACCGAGGTGGCGTCAATCAACAGGAAGAAGGCTCAGACTTGGGTGAAAGACGGTCCCCTTCTAACAGAAACAAAGGTGCCTTAAGTACCAGCGCTCACAAAGAGCCGGAGGCAAACACGGTGAAGTCGTTCTATTTTTGACAACAATGTTATTTGGCTGCATTGTTCTCTGTGCACAGGCCAGTGCAGGGGTGAGGGGGTTATTGTACAAAAGAGAAAACTGATGTGAAGCTTTAGGTTGACCCTACATTCTCAGCCGAACCAGATTCATGGCTGCTTTTTCTGAAGAACTGCCGAGGAATCAGAATTGTGATAATGTACTGATCATTAGCGTTAATACAGTATATTCCCAATAACCATATTCATATTTCCTTCGACATTTCTTTGTTAATTCTTGGAGAGTTATTGGGATAGAAAAAAGGAATGGGTTAAAACATGTCAAAGGCCACAGAAATCCTGCCAACTTAGGCTCTGCAGGACACAGTGCGCGCTTACACATCCTGTCCAAAGATTACACTTACTGTAACAATTAGTTGCCAATCCAAATTCCTAAATGCTCACATCAGGATGTGATGATGCACACGTTGTATTATGCACCTATGACTGTAAATCAAATCCATCCACCCTTCTACTGGTGCCACAATTTCTGTCTGGCTGACAGAACACCCTGCTGACCCGGACGCCGTGAGGAAGCAGCGTGCATTCTCATTTTCCTTTTGTTAAATTTAATTTCATGAGTCATTCTTACCAGCCACAAATGACAATGAAAGGCTGCTGCCTGCTGGTACATCACGACAAAAACCCCATCAGCCGCCAGCTCCCTCCCACCCGCCATTCCTTACCCACTCAGTCTCATCCCCGCCTCCCTCCCTTCCTGTCACACAGCTCTGCTGCTTGTTGAATGCAGATAAAGCCCACACTGGGAAAAAAAAAAAAAGGCTTAAACGAGCAGTGCTTTGGTCCACCATCAAACAAATGTTTAATGCAGAAGCAGAAAAAAACAGTTTGTTCACTCCATGAACTAATATTTATATTTTGAAGGAAGGAGACACATCCAGCCAACTGCAGGATGAGAGGACAAGAGACAGGAGACGGAAATGTCCTTGACTTGGGCTATGCAGAGCTGTGTTCAGTTGTGCTCAGAACAGAACTGATGTGAATATGCATAACTTTGGGTTTTCAACAATAACTTCCAGTATTCATTTCAAGTATTTTTACCACCATTGTCAATAAGACAACAACATTTTTGCTTTGGGACAAACAGTAGAAGATAAGCATCCTGCTGCAATTTCCAATTACAGATTTGGTTTTCTGGGCATTTTAAAGCCACTTCTCTGTGGTCTGTGAATGAATTAGTTAGTAATTGGTCAACACTTCTCACTATGGTGTGACATACACAGAGCCACCTCCAGGTTGTATTGCCAATACATGCATGGATAATCATTTCATTTAGTATGTTGAAATAATATGAAATGTTACAGCCTACGCAGTATCTGAGAACAGCTGTGGGCTTGTTTTCTTTCTTTGCTCCCACGCTTTATGATACTCTCTACGCATGTACAACCAATCTGCTCAGGCTCTTCCCATGAATATATTTCTTATATTTATATTCCAATATATTTTGTAAACTCATTTTTGTAGCTTATGTGGCTGTAGCTTGTGAATCTGATAATGCTAACCAATCACACACCTGCATATCTGGACACATGACTGTAAATTCCACAGTTTCAATAATTGCTAACATGTAATGGAACTGACATTTGACTTTTTAGTTCATTCATCAATCTGATATGATACATGAAGTCTGAGTTCCCTGTTTTTTTCTTGTTGTCTTCGCACTCATGGTCTTCATTGCAACTGTGATTGTGACAGTTCCACAAAAAAATACTCAACTGTAGCTACTTTAAAATGCCTACAATTATTGTAACGCAAAGTATAATAAACAATCTTGAAGATTAAAATATGTTTAAGCTCCTATATAATACTGATTATTCTTGGAAATGTAAGAAAATGTCACATTTCTTGATATTATTTTTTTTTTTACCAGAAGTCACTCAAATCTGAATCTAACCTTTACAACAACAACAAAAAATTGCAAACACAGTGCAAAGTTGTTTCCAGTTCATGTTTATTTGATAGGGACAGATACTGCCACATAGACACTTAAAGAACAAATCTTTAATGTACAGCATCACAGCACTTTATGTAGCATTTATTAACCTATAATGCTTCCAAGCCAGTAGCAGGAGTTTTATTTTCTGCAATCTTTGTATCAATATATACTAATCTTACTGTTGCAATGAGTCATTAGGTTTACAAAGGCCAGTTTTCATCCAAAATGAGTAGCTTCTCAAATAGTTTCTCTGAATTGTTAAAGAGAATGTGAAACTCCTCCTCATAATTCAGTTGAAGTAAGATGTTGCACCATTTTTTTCTAATTTAAGTCATCACACTGCAGGGTAACTTCCCATAGAAATTGCTCATGTAACTGTCACCTGGAAGATTATGCAAAGATTATGAAGAAGATGTCAAAGGCCACAGAAATCCTGACAACTTAGGCTCTGCAGGACACAGTGCGCACTTACACATCCTGTCCAAAGATTACACTTACTGTAACAATTAGTTGCCAATCCAAATTCCTAAATGCTCACATCAGGATGTGATGATGCACACGTTGTATTATGCACCTATGACTGTAAATAAAATCCATCCACCCTTCTACTGGTGCCACAATTTCTGTCTGGCTGACAGAACACCCTGCTGACCCGGACACTGTGAGGAAAGACGGCGTCCAGTGTGTCATCATTCAGTTGAAGTTAGGTGTTGCACCATCATACTGTAGGGTAACTTCCCTTAGAAATTGCTCATGTAACTGCCACCCGGAACAACTGACATGAAGTCTTTTAGCACTGGACATTTCAAAATGCTCCAAAACAACATACAGATTCATTTAAAGGCACATAAATTACATGCTTGAAATGATCAAGTATCATCAAGAATACTTTACCTTTAACCTCTTCAGCCCAAACAAGCATAGCTCACAGAAATATATTTAACATAATGCTTATAAAGTTATCGATTAATTTGTATAACCGATTCGAAAGCATCATACATGTTTCATTTGATGTAATAGTGCAGCCATTAACATACAATGTATTTTATTTGAATATTTGAGGAAATGTTCGATATATCACACTATATGCAATATTTAAAACTGATCTGCTGATGAAAAATGCAAAAAATGGTTTGACAACTTCATAGTAATAGCCAACCCATAAATCACAAAGCTTTTAATGTAAAGCAGCAGCAGCAGGGAATGTTGGATTTGCATTAGCTACTGCTAACTTAATACAGCTCTGACACAGCGTGAACAGTAAACAGTGAGGCTGATATCAAGATAACGCTGGATTACATGCTGCATCATTTCCTGTGAATCCCTTGTGCATAGTTAGAGTGGCGTACCCAGCAAATAACAATGAAAACTACTATATTGAGAGGTATTTATTGAGTGTCTTATTGAATAGAAAATGTAATGTAAAGGAATATTTGGATCTTTGGGGTTTGAGTGCTCTATATAATAATATATAAATACTGGAGTAGAAGCAGGAGTTGCTATTTTCCTAACCAGCTTCTCTCATGTCTGCAAATGTCTTTTGTTTTCTACTTTTCCACAGAGACTCATATATTTTGAGCAGCCTGTGTAATGAAAAGCCTGCTGGTCATTGGGACACTCCACCTCTCACCTCTCCTCTCTGTGGCAAAGTGCTCCGGCCTTTCCAGAAGCTGGTGAAATATCTTCCATATATTGTTACACCACCTCACCACCTTTCCCAGGGGAGCCAAAACTATACATCGGGCAGGCTGAGCAAACCATCACCTCTGACATCTTCACACAGAGGAAGGAAAAAGGAAATATCAAAGACTTCCCTCTCTTTTTCTTCCTGTTAGTGGGCTTTCAGCGGGTCGTCATTAGTGCTGCAGTGAGCCATTAAAACAAGACACAGCTTCCTCATTCAGACAGCTGGATGAGGTTCAGGGTGTTCTGTGTGCCCAGAGGTGCAGATCAAATTTGAGTTTTTTAATTTAATGCCGAATTAGACAAGCACTCAAAGGGAATGCATCGGCAGGATTTGAAGGGTAGCATTACTGAGTGTTTCTGTGGCCAAGTGCACTGCCTGTTTGCATACAAGAAACCAATGAGGGATGGCCTTACTACTGTGTGAACAAACACAGTTGTAAAAATGACTGCAAATGTCATGGTGGATAGGGCTGAAATAAGAGATTTACACCTAGATTTACATTAACAAGGCGCGCATGATGCTGTTATTGTAACATATCAAATGACTTTCTCACCACATATCAATTTCTCACACTCAGTCCCCCTATCTGCCCAGCAGGCTCCTGGCAGGTGATCCCTCTGCTGTGCAGTATGGGACACTGTGAGATGCCTCTCAGATGTCTGCTTTAAGTGCATTCAGCCTTTTTCCTGCTGGCCTGAAGAGGACAAGGGGCTTCTCTTTCCCTTGCTTCTGCTGACTTTGTGCTGTTATGGAATGTGAAGCAGAGAACCTTTTCAAAGGAGCCTGCCGGCACCCCACAGGGTGAAGCTCCTCTCTCTCTCAATCTCTCCACACACCCCCAGCCGCATTTGTTTGCCTGTGTTATCAGCTGCAAGTGAGTGTCCGCATTCTACCGCGGGTGATGTTGTGTAGATGACGCTTGTCAGCGGCAGCCTCAAGCACATCTTACCAGTGTATAACAGTGACTGTATGATATACATCTGCACTGACGAGGAGGAAACGTTCCTACAGAAATACTTTAAAGCAGTGAGTGAGAGTACAGTGATTTTGCAGGCGACATACTCTCAGAACAGAGAGCAGCTCTGCTTGAATTGACCTGAGCTTGTGTTCCATCCTGACGTACCAGGATCACTTTGCAGTTTCTATCTTTAATGTCACACAGTTTACACCGAAGAAAAGATGAAAACCTTATGCAGAATGGATGTATGTATGTACCTTTACCATGACTTATTCAGATGATGAACATTTCTAAAGGGACACCTTGCTCCATCCATCCAGAAGTGGAGCTCCTTTGCACTTTCAACAGTACAGTATGGGTGGATGCACAAACCAGGAGTAACTGAGGACAAACTGAGGCAAACCAATGTAAAATTTATAAATAACTCCCATTCACCTTTTAGCCAGTTAAAGGACCGTATATGATATAATTAAATAAAAAGTAATGAAAACAAAGGAATATAAATGAGCTTTAAATGATTTGTCACTTGTTATTTCCAAGGTCAAACATGAACTTTGAACTTCAAACTATGAATAATAGAAAAGAAAAATGCAGCATGTATAGGGATTAATCTAATAATCCACACACATATTACATTTGACAACAAATGCTTTTACACCTGAATGATTTGACGCAATTTTAGGAAAAAACAAAGCTGGTCATGCTTTTGATTTTCATTTTATGCAAACACTTATACATACAGCTACTGTACATAGTTCAACAATCAACTATATTCATAAAAAATGATCATTAAATTGCCAGATTAAGCTGGGACCAACTAAAACCATTTGGTGGTCACCCGTATCATTTTTCCTGAATCTGAATCTCTCTATCTAATACTTTCCCACAGTCATGTTGGAATTTGTTGAAGCATGTTTGGGTTTTTCTGGTCCTGAATCAGTGGCTCTCAAAACATCAGGCCCCTGGATTATTAATATTTATCATTCACGCATCCTGCCATGAATTATTCTCCTGAATGGGATGAGATTTTGTCACTAGCTGAAAAAATTAGATGTTGTTTATTTATAAAACCAGGGGCGCCACTGTGGGGGACATTATTCGTGTCTGATCCAGGCTGGCCATGACCTTTGACACAGATGACGATAGCATCAATTGTATGGTAAGCACATAGGCCGTGTTTGTAAGTAAATGGAGCAGTGAATTGTGCAACAGCTTTCTACATCACTATCTCTGAAAAAAAAAATGTATTTGCTAACAGACCTGGGGCATCTTAGGCAGCTCATTAAATTTAATTTCCACTATAGATGGAATTCTTAATTAGATGAGTTTAATTGCCTGTGAGACAAGGAACATTTGTGTTTACCCACTATCCTTGTCAAGATCCATTCCTATAGCTGGGCAGCTGTCAACCTGCCCTGCTGCTTGCACTTAATATCCTCAGAGCCTAATTATAGCCGCCAGCTTTTTTTAAATTCAATCACACAGAGTTGTGCACTTCCCTAAGAAATACACCTCCACAGAGAGTTAGTTGTGTCAGCGGGGACTGTGCTAAGAGCACTTGTGTGCGCTCACTGACATCAGCTTATGACAAATGGAATAAAGCAGGTCTGTACCACTTTCTAATAAGGAATACTTTCAAGGCTATTATAAGTTGTAACTAATGGCTTTATTAATGGTTAATGATTCATTTTGTAATGCTTTATAGAGCAATAATAAGGATTTTCTTTTAGCCACACTAATAGCATGGCTTGGATTGAACATTATGGTTCCCAGAGGATGCATCATGATGACTGCAGTGATCCCCTGACTTTTCCTCAAGTAAAAATAAGAAAATATATCCTCCTCTAGCATAACTTGCTTTGCTTTTTAATGTTGCTCTTTAGTTAATTGTACAGAAAGCCCCCTCCAATGGATGTGCCATCTTGACCAAAATCTATTCAACGAAGACCTTTTAAAATTCAAACTTCAGATATGATGAATTATTGTAGTGCAAGAAGCCTTTATTAGTAATGTAGTAACATTTATAACTGCAGGCCTGGCATATTAAGTGAGACATGACCTTTCTTGAATGACTTTCTAATAAGGCATGCAGTCATGTCTGCAGTTACAAATATCAGTAAATCATCAATAAGGATCAAAACTGCAGCTGTAAATGAAGGATGGCTATATAGTGGGAAAATACAGTTGCCTGAGGAGAATAGACTTTTCACAACCTGGAAACCCAACAGGTTTCTAAAGAATGAATACTTATATTAACCTTTAACTTAGCCATTGGTTACTATTTCTAAACCTTGCAATGTATTATATTAGGACATAATATCAGCATGTTAAACACTCTATAGGTCACAAGAATCCCATGCAAAGTGTGGGCCTTTGACTAAGCATAACCTGTCCACACACCACCATTGTAGATAACATAGATAACATAGATAACTGACACCAAGGTGAGATTTTCCATTTTCACGCTCACCCAAACATTGCCTTATTCTCATATTGTTTGTTTGGTTGCAGACGTATGGGTGCAGCCCTGAACTCTGGACCCAGACCCACAGGTCTCAGTCACATTGTGTGGGGAGGGACTGGGGCACGACCCGAGCAGACACAGGATGACATAGGTGATGATGAGCCTCTATAGGGGTAGGGTAAGGGACAGTGACATCACAACACAGACAGCCCAGAGGGAGGATTTGAGAAAGACAACCACGTTTATTTTCAGATAAAAGGGGGGGGGGGGGGGGGGGGGGGGGGGGGGGTTAGAGAACTGGAGATAAGGAAAACTTTGATTCTTCTATTAGGTCATTGCATATACAGGAAAATGACACCTGACAGGGAGTAGTGTAAATCCATGCTGGAAATTTGTTAGTTGAAATCGTAAATTCGTATACCATATACTTTCATCAAAAACACTCCTGCGTGGCATACGTTAGGCAGGGTTTGAACCCACATCTCATGGCTGTCAGTCAGTGTCCTTCCCCACTAGACCATCTCCAGGGATGATTAACACAAAGACCCAGAGAGAAAGAAGAAACTTCCCCTTTAGACACAGTTTGTCTTTTTCTTCTGTTGCCTCTTAAAACCTTTCAAATGTGCAGATAATTAATAAATGAAAAATAAGAGATAACCAATCAAAACTCTTGTATTGTAAAACAGTTATCTAACCATTATGTCCCCCAATCTTTTTCCCAAAAAAAGAAAAATTAAAGTCATTTTAAGAGTTTGTCACCACTTAAATTAAAATTTTCAGTTGCAGGTACAAAGACAGAATTAGTCGTTCCCAAAACATCAGTGTGGCGTCCGTCAACAGGTTCAACCTCCAATGAGATGTTTCAGCTAAGTCACTTCCTGTTTGGGAAGGTGATAAAATGTTTTTACTCTTCGTCCTAAAAGAAGATTGTGGTGATTGTGGTGTGGTGACTGATTTCCACCTCTAAGATGTTTGATGAGTTCAGGCACAAGCTTTTCACAATAGGAGACTCCTTCATGAAACAGCAAAGGTAAACTTTGAATTTACAACCCTCAGAATGTGGAGCAGATTCTCTACAAGCTAAGCTACCTGTTCTCAGGCATTGTTTGTCTTTTAATGGATAATTAGATGTATTACAACATATTAATGGCTCTCTGTTATCTCTTGGAAAGTGTTAAACAGGTTTTAAAGGACTAGTGCAGTGCCTGTTTGGAGTGCATGCCTGTTCGGAACGGGCCGATTGCTTTGTCCCCAATATTTGTTTTCACAACTTTATCTATAAACACGGTTCAATCAGCCCTGAACTCTGGACCCAGACCCACAGGTCTCAGACACATTGTGTGGGGAGGGACCGGGGCAGACACAGGATGACATAGGTGATGAGCCTCTATAGGCACGTAGGGTAAGGGACAGTGACATCACAACACAGAGGGAGAGAGGGAGGGATGGGAGGGAGGATGTGAGAAAGACACCCACATTTTTGTTTTCAGAAAAGGGGAGGGGGATGAGTTAGAGAACTGGAGATAAGGAAAACAATACATCATGTGCTGATTTCATATTCTTCTATTAGGTCATTGCATGTACGGGAAACACCTGACAGGCAGTAGTATAATTAAAATGATGCAGTGTCATTTTATTTACACCTGAGTAAATCTGATTAGTTATTTTACAGGACGGTTGTACTCGTAGCCTAAAACCTTGTTGATGTTACAGGCAGTTCCAGATGTTTCACCCTGGTTTGTTTATTGTGGTGGGTCTCTGCACAAGGCCACCACTTTCTCATGATTGCTGTCCTCTTCCCACCACTGCCACTGCAGCGGTCTGAGGTCTTTTCTAGACCTCCGACCTTAAACCCTCATGTTGGTCTGACCACATCTTACATCCCTATGTGAGTCCAAAGGGCCCTACATATAGAGCAGGTGAGAGATTGAGTCAGTGCTCCAAACATCAGTCCATCTCCATACATGGAGTGGCCTAGTTTGTTGCTAACATCTTGTGAATACTTTCTTCCATGTCTTTAAGGTGAACATAAGTGGTGACCAGCATGTTGTCTTGTCAGAAAAAGCCATTGTTGATTAAAGTTTATCAGGCTAGAGCAGAAAGAAGGTCATGTTTGGCGAACTTATACTGTCCTGTACAGTATGTTCAAATGTTTTGACTTAAAATCTGTGTCAAGGACTTTTCTACCCATGTTTTGTGTGATTGAACATGCTGTATGACTTACTGGATTTGTAATTTTTACACTCTTCCTGTATGCTGGTGATATAATGTATAACCTGCATATTGGCATAATCTGCTGGGTATTAACTGTAAAAAAATAAAGTCTTCTGAGAAGTCTGAAAAGTCTTTTTTAGTCATTACTGTCATTGAAATCCAATGAATTGTCTTAAAATAGTCTGAAATACAACGTGTTATGGAAAATTAAGAACACAAAAACTCTAAATTGAAAAATTATATTTTTGCCTGTATTGTCTCCCCTTATGTGTTATATGTAATGATCAACTGCAGTCAGCTAAACAGCCTGCAAACTTACAACACATTTAAATTGAAAACAAAATATATTTATTTTTTCTTTTTAAATTTAAAAAAACAAAAAATGCCTGTCAAGGTAGCTCAACCACCTGGGCTCATGTGTTCTGTTTCCTCCTTGATGGACAATGTTGAAATCGATGCTGAAAATTCATAAGTTTAAATCAATGTCGGAAAGATTTGTAATTCCGCAAGTTGAAATCATAAATTCCCAAGTTGAAATCGATGCAGGAAATTCGTGAGTTTGCAAGTTGAAATCGATGCTGGAAATTTGTGAGTTGAAATCCTAAATTCGCAAGTTGAAATCGATGCAGGAAATTCGTGAGTTTGCAAGTTGAAATCGATGCTGGAAATTTGTGAGTTGAAACCCTAAATTCGCAAGTTGAAATCGATGCAGGAAATTCGTGAGTTCGCAAGTTGAAATCGATGCTGGAAATTTGTGAGTTGAAATCGTAAATTCACAAGTTGAAATCGATGCAGGAAATTCGTGAGTTTGCAAGTTGAAATTGATGCTGGAAAGTTGAAATGAGTTGAAATCAATGCTGGAAATTCGTGAGTTGAAATTGTAAATTCAAAGACCACATCCATTCATCACAATCACTCCTGTGTGGAATACCTTAGGCAGGGCTTGAACCCGCGTCTCGTGGTCGTCAGTCAGCGTCCTTCCCCACTAGACCATCTCCGGGGATGATTAACACATAGACCCAGAGAGAAAGAAGAAACTTCCCCTTCAATAACCTGCAGAGAAACTACGTTTAGATACAGTTTGTCTTTTCCTTCTGTTGCATCTTAAAACCTTTCAAATGTGCAGATAATTGATAAATGCAAAAAAGAGATAACCAATCAAAACTCTTGTAAAACAGTTTGTCACCACTTAAACTCAAATTTTCAATTGCAGGCACAAAGACAGGATTAGTCGTTCCCAAAACATGAGTGAGGCGTCCGTCAGCCGGTTCAACCTCCAATGAGACATTTCAGCTAAGTCACTTCCTGTTTGGGAGGGTGATAAAATGTTTTTACTCTTCGTCCTAAAAGAAGATAGAATCATCACTGATTTCCACCTCTGAGATGTATGATGAGTTCAGGCACAAGCTTTTCACAATAGAAGAGGAGACTCCTTCATGAAACAGCAAAGGTAAGTTTTGAACTCACAGCCTTCAGAAGGTGGAGCCGTTTCTCTACAAGCTAAGCTACCTATTCTCAGGAATTATTTGTCTTTTAATTGATAATTAGATGTATTACAACATATTAATGGGTTTTGATTGGTTATTTGTTATCTCTTGGAAAGTTCAAAACAGGTTTTAAAGGACTAGTTTTGGAGTGCATGCCTGTTTGGAACGGGACGATTGCTTGGTTCCCAGTATTTGTTTTCACAACTTTATCTATAAATGCGGTTCAATCAGGCGCGGCTCGGATGCAGCTCATCTAGAAATTCGGCATGTCCCCTTTTTTTGGTCTAGTCTTCACACATCCAGGTAACGTTATGGCCCGGCCGTTGGAATCATGGAGCCCGGCTCAGCCTGCAGCGCGCAGAACGGCCGGAGAAATGTGCGCAACCGGCAACAAAACTGCTGGAGAGCCCAAGAGCCTGGGCGTTCATTACCATATGTTTGTGTACGATTAATTTAATCATTTGCATGTGGGGTAGAAAGCAGTCAGTTTTTGGCAGATAATCACCTTTTGGCATGACACCGGTAGCAAAGACATGCTTGGGCTCTCCGTTCAGAGCAAAGCCAGTTAACCACAATCAACGAGCTGTCTAGGGATGTTTTTGCTGTACATCTTCCTGCAGTTGTATAACCTCTTGCAAACTTTGCCCAAAATATTTAATGGAACAGACTTCTTTTGAGGTGCTGACTTGGCACAGAAGCATTTTCTGAAAACATCACTTTAACGTCTCTTTCAATATCTGTCACTGTGTGTCAATGAGTTGGAAACCTGGACAGGGAATGCATCGCCACATATTCCTCTGGGGGTGGGGTCACGTCACTAAATCTTGGCATAATGAGAAAGTCTCCACTTTACTTTCCCAGAGTTTTTCAGATGACTAATGCTGTTTTGAATCCATAGCTACGTGCTCCTTCAACAAACCTGATGTTAGGAGAAAATCCCCAAGGGGAAAAGGTAGAGACACCTTGTCCACCCTGGGACAATGGGAAACAAGACTGTTTCACGTCATGGCTCACAACCATTCTTAGAACACCAGGATAAGCAGGGAGAGAGAATAAAGCTGCTGAGTCAAGCCAGACAGGTAGTAAGTGGGTAAGTCTGTGACATGTAGCCCATTACGATATTTACCACTCTGCAAAGGCGTACGGCCCGCTGCAAGCTGGAGCTGGCTGGTGTCCCTGCAGTGTGCTGGCACCAACTTCTGAAAAGCAACCCTTCTGTGTTGATACTGTGTGATCATAAACACTGATTAAGTCTCTCGTCACAAGCACAAGAAACGAGCTGGGAAATAGTTTGTTGCATTGACGCCGGGACTATAAATGTGTGGGCTGCCATCGAGGATGCCGACCCCTGTGGAGGTGTATTGTATGAGAGAATATTACTGCATTGCAAGTCAATTTACTCGAAAATCCAAAATATATGTGTCTATATAATGGTTTTGTTTTGTTAGCCTATAATATCAAAAAAATAGTTAGACATATTGGGAAATACCTTTATTGTTATCTTGCTGAGAGTCAGCATGCTACTGTGACATGCCCACAATGAGAGTGAAAACCTGATGAAATTTAGGAGGCATCATTTTGCCATCTTCATCTTCTTAGTTTTCATTATAACGCGCTAAAAGAAGCTAATGAGCACAATGCACGGCTGATGGGAAAGCCATTACTTTTGCAGGTATTTAGTTTATTTGTTTAGCTAGATGAAAAGTCAGAGGATCAACAATGTTTTCGAAGGGAAACATTAATGTGTAAATCAAATTTCATGACCATCCATCCAATAGTAAATTCCACTCAAAATAACAAATGTTAACCTCATGGTGGCACTTACATTCTTCTGTTTGTGACTTTTACATAAATGCCAGCTATCATTTAGGCAATGTTTTTCTTTCAAGTAGTTATATTCTACCTTACAATAAAATTCCTCAAGCAAATAAAGCCATTCTATGCCCCAAATATAAGAATGTTATTATTAAAGCATTTATCCCTTCAGGAAAGAAATGGGGTACAACTCACCTAAAATGAGTGGTATCATAACATAAACATTCCAATCAGGTGATCATTATTAGCATTTTTGTGCAAACGTGTCCTCTTATCTAAGAGAAGAGCTCGCAGTCAACACCTGCTGTCACTTGACCTCCTGATTACTGAGACCATAAATCTGTGGCATTGCATGGGCTTCTTCCGTGTGTGTGTGTGTGTGTGTGTGTGTGTGTGTGTGTGTGTGTGTGTGTGTGTGTGTGTGTGTGTGTGTGTGTGTGTGTGTGTGTGTGGTTTCATGAGAAATAGTCGCCCAGACATCCTCTGTGTCTGTCTCTTTGTGAACGCTCTCCTGCAGTGGCCTGCCTCTGATTCAATCTCCTCAAAAGCAGGAAGAGGAAGCTAAGTGTTTGATTGTGTGAGGGAGCCAAACACTGATCAGAACTTACCACTCCTCTAATAAGAAATTATGTCATGAGCATAGAAATATGTAACAAATGACATGCACAACTATGATAAGTATGTGAAAATAACACTGGTGATAAGCCTCGTCTATAATGGTGCTTTTTTTTTTTAGACATGCTTTCGTCCATTACATCACTAAAGTTCCCCATTGAAAATCACTAATTTGTCAGTTTTCCTCAAGTCATGATGGGAAGAGAGGGAACATTGATTTATTTTTTCAGCTGAAGACCTCATGACGCTGGTCCACTCTGGAGAACACTGACCCACACCAGAGACATGGACCTCTGAACTTATCAGAACAGGCTACACACACACACACACACACACAAAAAACACACACACACACACACACACAAAAACACACACAAAAACACACACTGAAAAACAACTCACTAGATACTATTTCTATCTAATAAAAATAGGTCAAATTTGCAATGTGCAAAAAGTCACTCATAATGATAAATTAATAGAGAATTAACACCTCCCCTCAGCTCTACAGAAAGAGATTTGGTTGCTATTATAGGCTTTTTCGCAGAAGATGTTTTGCTTGTCCTAATTGCTCTTTTCTATTCCAGGATCCCACTAAGCCATGACAGTGTGACAGTGAACCAGCATCATTAACTATATTATTTGTGCATTTCCTGCCGTGACATTTCAAAAAGCATTCTGAGAAAAACACCTATCCTACCTCAGTTTTAATAGCAGCAGACAGATGTTTACATTAAAGCCACTGCACCTGCTAAGCTCCAAACAGCAGACAGAAGAAGTTAGCGACCAGCTGGTGAACGTAGCTCTTAAGAGCCAGATATTTTTCTCAGGAGTTGATGGACACTAAAACAGAGCTAAAAGCCGAGTGAATATTGGACTTACATTCATCAGATGGTCAGAAATACAACTCCAAATTAATGCTATTGTCGCTTTCATGTCGGTAACACTTTACTTGACAGTACCGACATAATCGTGACATGACACTGTCATAACTATGACATGACACTGTCATGAATGTGTCATAAACCTTATAAACAAGTCATAAATGTTTATGACTTCTGTCATTAAGTGTCATTCAGTTTTTGTCATGACAAGTTGACATTGTTTGGGTTGTCTTGATTATGACAACTTGACATTAATCAAAGTGACATTACCAGAAGTTGTCTTGGTCATGACAAGTTGACATTAAATCGAAATATCTAAACCTCTATTCAGTATGTACAACCGTTCTTAAATTTCTTCTCTTAGGTATCAAAAGTATATAAATCCCTTTCAGGTACCAAAAGCACATTTATATTAATAGTCAACCTTTATACATTTCTAATTCAAGTTGTATGGAACCTTAGTAACATTAACACTATCCTAAATATAATTGCATAAATTGCATGTAAACATCTCTCAAATTGTATTATTTTCCCATAACTTAAGCTACAGAGTTTTGATTCACAATTAAGGTGGAAAATAAAAGCTTTGTGTTTAATGTATTTTTGTTGATGTTGAAATGGATTTTAAAACATATGGTATCAAAAAAAGTATCGTTAGGAACCGGCATCGAAACTGCGGTATCGAAATTGTCACTGGATCGAAAGATTTTGAACGATACCCAGCCCTATCCAGTCCACAGAGGGATATTGAATCACATCGACTCTTCAGATCCCAGAGACTTCCAGGGTTTAGAGATTCCCAGTTCAGTGGGCTGGGTGGCGAACAACAGGATCGAGACTCTGAACTTAGACGGATTTCCCTTGATTCATTCTTCATGGTAGAAGGACAAACGGAAACCAAACTCATATGGGCCCCAACGTTGAACATCTCTGAACTCTTGTCATCAAAGAACAATTGAGCTCATAGAACTGAAAAGGGTTTCTTTCATGTGCGCACTTTATTATTTCAGTTATTGTTTTCCATATTTCTGTGTATATTAATACACTTCTTAAACTTTATCCTGGTTTTCTAGTCTCTATATTGACGTTCAATTCTCTGGCTCTTAACAATCTAGTTTTCTTCTGGTTCTGGTCCAAATTCACACTAGTATCAACTACATAACACTACTGTCAACAAAGATTTTTACATCACATGATAATGTGTTAGGAAGGTAATTTGGTGTGCGATGGCACTTCTTAAGACATGTCTTATCCTTCATGATATCTTAATGACAAATCAAAATGGTACCACTTTACTTGAGGTCAAAGAATGTATTCGTTACACTGTCATAATGTGGTAATAACAGCAAGTCTTATCTATGATATCTTAATGACAAATACAATTGGTACCACTTTACTTATTGTTTTAAATGTAATAATTTAACTTCCCTTAAAATCCCTTTTGACTTGATGTATTTATTGATAGTGTTTTATATACTTACCTAGTATAGCCCTCTTTAACTTGATTGATTTTGTTAGTATTTTCATTTTGTTTGAGAAGTTTCAAATTACTGAATTTTCTCTCTTTCGCTCTTTAGATTCGGTGGTTGAGGAATTATACCTGTTAAAGATTGAAAATCTTCTGGGCCTGCTGAATGGTTCATCTTACTAAAACAAATGAATGAAATTTTCCCATTCCATTGAATCAGACAGCCTCTCCTTCTCCTCTTTGCTGCAGATTAATCAGAGAAGGTGGTGTTTTTAGCCCTTCAGGTTCCAATTCTGGTGAGAATGTAGTCTTCAGTTTATTCAAAGAAACATTGGACATAAACTGCAGTTATTTTCACACAATGTGTGACCTTTATCGCAGGTCTGGCAGCCTTTACACTTACATATATCTTCATTATTTGTGTGTTAGTATGAATTATTTCTGCAGCGGCTGCTGAATGAACACCCTGCTGCTTAGTGTCATTAAAAAGCGGAAACCCTCAGGGCACAGAGCAACTCACTCCATTGCCCAAAGTGTTGCCACACACTCTCCGTTTTGTCATAATACGTGCTGCTGCACACATTCACATACAAGAAAACCAATCTAAACAGTGCATGTCAAACACCAGCCACTGCTCCCTGGTGTTTTGCCACAGCTTCACTGAAACCATTGCATTATAACCTCCACCATACATGCACATCCCTCCTACATCACATTAATAAGTAAAAGTGCAGCATGCTCTTTTGTCTTGCCTGGGGGTATGTTGCTTCTTCACATACATGTTCCGTGTATATTTAGAACAGAGTGCATAATAGTGGGTGTTTTGTGGGTGGATGTCGGGAGTTACTTTTAACACTGGAACCAATGACCAAAGTTCCACAAAAACAATCACACATGCATGGGCTCAGCATAGACACACGCGCAACTTTGCAGAGAATAATTAACGTCCATACACACACTGAAACAGAGTGCGTGTTAGGGAGAAGGAGATAAACCCCATATATAGCAGCCTTACTCCGACCTTTACCTTCATATGAGCCCCCAGCATGCAGACACAGCTCTGCCTGATGCTGCAGCAATGTATGTATGTATGTTTAAACATGGATTCTACTTTTCACTCCATTTACACAGTTTTCACAGTGTTCAGGGATCTTCGGGGCAAACAAATGCATCAAGAAGAGCACGTGGATATGTATTATGTTGTGATTGCAAGCAGTAAAATCCAGCTCGCAGTGCAGGTTGAACACTTTGTGAGTGTGCTAATTTAGCTCCTCTACATTTGAAGCAGACAAGAGATCACTCAGCGGGGGAAGCTCTCCTCTCTCTCTCTGTCTCTCTCTCTCTCTCTCTCATCAGCATGTATCCTTTAATCACTTGCGAAAATTCATTATTCACCTCCCACAGGTTATGAATTATTCAACGCTTGTATTTCCACATGAGAACAGTGAGAGAAGACAGAAGGAATGCCTGTTCCCTGTCTTTACTCTTCCAGTCCCTCCAGCCCAGTCTCCCTCTATTGTGCACCATTGCCACTCTGGCACTGCAAGGACAATGATGAGGAGAAATCCCCTGCCTCCGATCAGCATATTCTACCACTCAAGGTGTCTGAATGTAAAAACTATTGGTAGGGAACAAACCATGTTTCCAGTAACAAGTAGAAGCAAAAAACGGAATGCATTTCAAGCATGTTTATCACATTTGAGAACAAAACGACAGAATAACATCATGTGATGTGGTTCATTAAAATATCTGCAGGCCTTTTTTTCTATAATACTTAAACAATTCCTCAGTTAGTCATTTGATTAATTATTAATCAATCAAGTATGGCATGAAAGTGTGAGCAGCAAATAGCAGCACACCTGCATACTGTCACTAAAAGTGATGAGGCACCCAAATCCACAGATAAGGTCGCCGACCTCTGCTCACTCCTGCTCCCATGACAGCTATTACGTTTCCCTCCACAGCCCCGGCCACATGACCTGTGATGGCCATTAACAGGTCGCAGTGAAACAGTTAATCTTTAGCTGTTTTTTTTCCCCTCACCTATGCACAGCTGTGGAAACAAGATGGTGTACAAACAGGACATTGCCCGAAATGTTGCTGAGATATTAAAAAACATCGTCATCCATAACTATTCTCCCTAAAAAAATAAAATCCCTGTTTCTCAGCTGCAATACAGCCATCATGCAGTATATCTTCTTCACCCTGCTTGGACAGCGATACAATTGCGACTTGGAATTAAAATCGATCGACTGGGTATGTGTGCCTGTGCAGCTGTGGCTCTCACACCTCACACAACACTATGGTGTCAGAAGCTGTCTGTCATTGAACCTGTGTTATTGTGTCCACTGGGAGCAGCCTGAACCAATCTGCTGTTATGTCATCTGCAGGAAAGGGAACGGTTTTTTCATTCACAACAGAGAAAGTACAGCATATAAATCCTGGGTTCCAATATAACCTCCAGGTCTGATGCACACACTTTGACAGATGGCAAGCGTCTGGGCAAGCTGAAAAAACTGTTTTTCTCCTTTTGGTCTGAGCAAGGTAATCACTTTACAGCTGCAACAGAAATAACCAGTGTGTCACCTTCTCAAACTCCATATTACTGCAGGAAAGTAGCCATAAATAAAAACGTGGCGAAAACGAGAGCAGAGCAGAGCTCTACCCAAGTGGTGGCGGTTCTGCAGGCTTCTGATCACAGCCGGAGCTTTGGCAGTGTGGAACCTTGGCACAAAGGGAAGCGCAGCAGGACTTAAGGGAAGACTTCCTACTCTGTCATGCATGCGCCCACACAGCCAATCTGCCACTGCTGCCATCTGACTGAGCAGCCCAGGACCCTCAGTGCAGCTACACCCTTATTTGGGCTTCCTGCCTTTGCCCCACACTCATATTTCTGGAGGGAGACAATGGTGCATAATGTAATTTCAGAAATTCATAAAAAAAAAAATACACAATACAAGACCTGAAATATGCCAAGGCAGCGCATAGCAATATCATCTCTGTGCAGAAAATGACACTATAAGCTGCAACATTTAAGCTTTTCAGAATAATGTAACAAATTTAAATCTGTAAGGTACTAAATCAATCTGTTCCCCTGCCAAATCTCTGCCGTTAAAATCTTTGTGTTTTAGCTGCTGGAAGGTCACATCCAAGACTATCACACCTATCACACCTGACTAAATTCAAACTGCTTCCTGCATCTTAACCTCTTCTAGCAACACATTTACACACCCATTTATAATGTGCAACTCACTTCATAATCTATTAGTGACTAATAGTAGACACAATGCATCATTAGAGGCCAGAGTTATGGCATTAATATGTGCTCAGTTTATTATTACCTGATGACAACTTTAATCCATGATTGGGTTTTATTACGCTTTTTTATTGCATTAGACTTTCTTATCACAGTAATCAGGAGGTGCAGAAAATATTTCAGGTGTTGTGACACAACACCTCTGTGTTGGACTAGTTGGACATGGATGCAGAGTAAAGGAACAAAGATCAAAGCAAGCTGTCTCAATGGCCAGTTTCACCTTTGTCATTTTATATCCTGAAATCTCACATGCAATGCCCACAAATTAATTTGAGGAATATTCTGTCTATCAGTGAATTAAGTGTAATTAATACAAAGTGCAATTAATCAAATTGTGATCGCAACTTCGGCTCCACAAAAACAATGTAATTGAAAAACAATACTTTTCCACATTACATTTCGTAAGTATACTCTTATTGGGTCTTGTGTTCTTAAGGAGAATTCAAAAGGTTCAACTGAAAGTGTTAAGGGAAGTTTCACATTTCAAGGTGTCTTGAAAGGTGACTGTTGATTTATTTAATTATTTCACTGTTTTTTAAGTTCAACAAATGCAACACTTTACAAAAGACCAGTGAGTAATCGTGCTAAATAATCTCGATTTCAATACTAACCAAAATAATTGTGATTATAATTTTTTCCATAATCGAGCCGCCCTATAATACACTGACAAGCTAGCGTGAAGCATGTTGGTTTTGATTATGGCCTGAAGGATTCAGGAGCCACAAAATTCAAGCAGTAAATGTTTATACAAGCAAAGTGGACACTCTCAACAACATAAAGAGACAAGATGTAGAGAGCTCTATAGGAAACACTATAGAGCTCCACACTACACTGTACATCCACACTACACTGGAACCAGTTAATTACCAGCCGTCTATTAATAAGTCATTATTATTAGACATGGTAGCTAAACTACCTCAAACCATACGAGTGCCCCTCGCAGGAGATTAGTGTTTTTTTTTCAGAGGACTGCTCTATTTATCAGCTTACTCGCTGTTTGGTAGATGGCTCTCATGACTGTTTGCATTATCCTATAAATAAATAAATCCACCATTTAAATGACTGTTCATTCGCAAAATGTAATGCAAGCCATTAATAAAACTGATATCTATTCTACTTGTGGATGTTATTAAAGGATATAACATTAACTACATCTGCACAAAACACAGATTGAGATAAGGTTTTTGGAATATCATAATGTCATTGAGAATGTGCAGACCGCTGTTCTCGCTTTAAACCTGCACCTTAATGCTCAAGCCAGCTTGTTTCGTCATTTTTTTTTCAATATCATAGGCTATATAGTATGTCCCATGTGCTCTGTAAACACAGGCGCAACATCACTGTGAAAAACATGTCAGCTAAACATTCTGGCTTTGGGTAAATATGCCCCCTTTCTCACCCTTTAAAGTTTTGCTCTCCTTTGCTTACTTATCAATAATGCCCGGATGAACACCCTTTTAAAACGTTTTTTTGCTGCAGACTGCTTCTTATCTTTTTGCAACACATTTATTCATTAAAAAATGTATGAAAAGCAAGTCAACTTTGAAAATAACTAGTGCTTAAAAAATGACAGCGTGGGGATGCATGAAACATTCTCATGTGTAATTAGCTGCCGCAAACCTTAAATAAGTTCTGAACATCAGAAAGATGACAACCAAAGAGCTTCTCTTTGCAATCTGGGCTTCTGAAGCTGGTTTTAAATTTGATTCACAACTATCCACATCCTAAATAGACCTAAATACCATGTATTCCTGTTTAATCTCTATCCACTTATGTTTACTATCCCTGATTGCTACAAATTGACATAGCCTATGCTTTATTTTTTTCCCCACATAGCTTCTTAGTCCCAGACAGAGTGACTCCATAGACTGTTGCTGACTGAAAGGCACAGTACTTTCTCTGCATTTCTTTCTTTTTGCTTCTGATTTATGTCTGCCATTTTCTTCAACCCCCTGGTTTCCCCTCAAAAGTTTTGTTCTGATGCATTCTATGGGAGCATGATTTCTCATTAAATCGAAAAATATTTCACATTAACCAAATGACATACCGGAGTTGGAAAACTCTATTCCCAAGAGATAATCAACTCAACTAACAAGTTAGGTTTCTTTTTACAGAGTGACACACTCATCCAAACAACCCATAGCACTGCCATCTGCCTGAAATTAATGTAAGGTTAATGGTGAGTTCAGTGTTAATTTCCTGTTTGAAATCTGTCTGAAGTCATTTTCCCAGCAATACATTTGGGATCGTTCAAAAATATTCCTTTGGTTCCCATGTCAGTGATGTCTTTTAAAACGTATCCTTGGATTACAGATTTCTGTAGTAAAAAAACAAATATACATTTCCAAAAGCATTCAAGTTTTCCACAATCTGGTATGATTGTTGTCCTTCGCTTACAACTTCAATTGATTTGATCCAGATGAGATTAGACGACTAAATACATTTTGAGGCATCCCTGCACATTTTGTAAAGCTCTAATAACACAGGTAGGTTCTGACATACGTCACAGAGCAACAAATGACTTGACTCTCAGTCGCCATCTTCCACAGGAAGCTGTTCTATTCTACCTGCACGCTCCTGCTCTCACTTTGCAGCTATTTGACATTTTTCCACATTGCTTTGACTACTTCCCAAAAGTTGATCTTCACCAACATCAGATTTAAATTGCAGCGTTGAAAACACATCTCTACCTCAAACCAAACCTCATTGACTTATAAGACCTTTAAGAAAAGGGAAAGTCAAGTGTTGTGTTTAACTCATCTCAGACATGGTGTGTTCCACGTACCTACTATATTTGCAATCTCTCTGATTTAAGATAACCTTCAGACCTCAATGACGCAAGGAGGGTTTAGCTTTAACATGTCAATCCATCAAACTGCTTTGTGGTCTAAAAATCCTTTGTTTCGATGTTCATTCTTGGTTGCTTTAGTTACTGTGAATTGCACTTATTAAGCGGGGATGAAGAGAGAGTAGTAAGTAAAAAGTACTTTGGCAAAACGTTACTAAATGATTGAAAAATATGTCAGTTTAAGTCAACATTAGTGTGTTACATATTTAAATGGTGATATATGATATTGCTGTTAACTAAAGAGCACTTTTAGGCTACAACATAAATTGCATTACATTACATGCGACTACGATTTATAGGAGATGTTGCTGAATGCTACAAAAATAAACATTCATATATCTTCTTTGAAATGATGAGGAGCAGGACATTGTGAAAAAAAAATGGCATCATGTCACATTCCTCATTCCTCTTGGGTTTTATTTTTGTTTTATTTTTGTGCCTGTAGTTCCCTGTTGCTCAGTAGAGGGCAGTGTTGGCCTAAAGGTTAGTGTTAAACCGGCAAGATAAGTCTGGGAGGGGAGAATGAAATACTCCCAACTTTTTTTTTTTTAAATTCAATATATTCTCAGTTTATTTTCCCTGTAATATCCTGACCTTTATTCTCCAAATATTCCAATATTCCAATATTGATCAAGGCACCTAAGAGCTGTTTATTAGTCTAGTATGCCTGCTTCTGATTAACTATTTGTTGTTCTATTCATACTGCAACTAAAATAATAACACTATATAGTATTTAAATATTACAAGTATACAAGATACTACATGAAAACAACAATTATTTTTATTATCATTATTATTGTTGTGATTAAATATATAATAAAATAATACTAATTCTTATTATTATTAATTAGTTGTTGGTGTGTGTGTGTGTGTGTGTGTGTGTGTGTGTGTGTGTGTGTGTGTGTGTGTGTGTGTGTGTGTGTGTGTGTGTGTGTGTGTTTTCAGTAATTTTAACAGGTGTACTTGCATTAAATTATCATTATAAGTGTGGCCGGTTAGCTCAGTTGGTAGAGCAGGCACACATATATAGAGGTTTATTCCTCAATGCAGAAGGTCCAGGGTTTGAATCCGACCTGGGACGGCTTTCCTGCATGTCTTCCCCTTTCATGTCTGAGCTGTCTTATCATTAAAGGCGGAAATGCCCATAAAAAAAATCTTGTGTGAATTCTGTTCATGCAGATTTCAGGCACACTTAACAAGGTCACAAGCTCAAATTAGTAATGAAGTCATAAAGTTTATAACAGCATATCATTCAAATACAAAAAACATTATTGTTATTTTGTATTACTATTATTTTATTTATTAAGAATTGTTTGAGGAAACGGGATAACCCGAACTAAACCCACACAATTTTGTGAGGAAACTGGATCACCTGGAGTAAACCCACATAAACACCCTTCCATTTTCTGACCTTCTTTGGTTCATACACTGCCTGCTGTGCCGGTAATGGCAAATGGTGGTTACAGTTGTTGGAAATGGTGAGAGCAGATCATCTTTTAATCTCTTCTCTTGCTGAATCTTGGTGAGTTCTTTGCAGATTTAGTTCAGCTTGTGGTGAGCTGAACCTTATCAGAGATGCTTAGGTGTTTGCTTAGACCACTGCATGCCTGGCAATCAGGCTTGTGCACAATTCAGAATTGAATTGAGAATGACTCCTAAATTCCAATTCAATTCTTGAATTTGAATTGAATTTGAATAGATGTCAAAAACAGGATCTAGAATTACAATTCAAATTTGAATTAAAGTTAATTCATATACATAATTTAAGTGAAGTGTTTAACAATGAAGCTTTACAATATATATCAGATATGATTGCATTACATATTCTATAAGCGATATTAGTCTGAACTACTTGTACAGATTACATTAACAGGAAAGGTTTTCCCCCAGCAATGAATGTTAAAAGTTCTAGTCACAGAACAAATAGTTAAGTTTGATTTATTGTAATTGTAATTTTGTGGAACATGATGGAACATGACTCCATTTCCCAGAATGCTTTACTTTAACCAAGTATTTAAAATTGTTGCCAAACAATGTGAGGTGGACAATAGTTTGAAAGCTTCTTTTCTACACAATTTGATGGTCAACACTTTTTAAGTTTCAGAAGTACCTTACAACTTCAGATTACAAACGTTTATAGATTTGACAGCTGTAATAACAGCGACATGGAAAATAATTGCAGGCCTTAAAGGTCATCTGTACTAGTTCATTTTGAAGAACCAATTCCAACACGAGCACCTGGAAACCACAGAGCCATATGCAAGCACTACAGTGCTCCAGTCTGTGGCTCCATAAAGGCATTTCAAAAGGCATCTACAAGTAAGTTAACAGACAGACAGTCTTTTATTTTGAAAACCATGTTGATGGTATTATGCTACTGATATTTGATATCATCAGTGTTGGGGTCACTACTCAAGAATGTGTAATACACATTATTCACTTTAAAAAAACAAAAACATAATGCATTACCTTACTTGTTATTCTCTCTGCATAGTAACTCATTACATTACTGTAGCGCAACACAGCAAGAGCCTGGCATATAGCTCATAAAGGGCTTAAACACACCAACTCACAACAACAGTAACAGTAACATTAATGTGTTACATTACTCAGTTACAGCCAAATGTGATTATATTATGGCATTACTTCATAAGGAAGTAATGTAAAGTAATCCCCCAACACTGGATATCTTATGTGTGTAAAAGCATGCAAGCACACTTTTTTCGTATTACTTATTGTAAATCATCACATTGCAAACTCTGCTGGCAATGTGTTTGGTGGACACGGTGTGAGGACACTGCCTGCCTCTCTGCTGAATCTTTAACTGGGTCCAATAATGTGTGCGCTGAAACCAATCAAGAATGGGTGGCAAGTGCTCTGTTTATTATAATAAGGGACCTTTAAAGTATGGCAAAGCGATATGGGTTTTAGCTCTGTTCACGCAGATTCCAGGCACACTAAACAAAGTCACAAGCTCAAATTAGTAATGAACTCATAAAGTAATAAACAACATAAGTGTCAAATACAACAAATATTGTTTTTTATTATTATTAATTTATTTTATGTATTAAGAATTGTGAGGAAACACGGGCGCCTGAATAGCTCACCTGGTTGAACGCTGATTCCGACCCCCAGTCACTTTGCTGCATGTCATTCCCCCTCTCACTCCCCTTTCACATCTTCAGCTGTCCTGCATAATAAAGGCCTAAAATGCTAAAAGTCACCTTCTCTCAAAGTAATCTTCCATGTCAGAGGCTCAGTCATGTTTAAAGGTGGATAATTGGCTTTTTAGAACATGAAACATGAGATGGTCAGATGTCATGTGATAAAGTAGACGAACAGCCTATGTGTTTTGCCTAATTCTTTTTATGTATGTCTTATTAGATCATGCGTATATACACAAATATTTGGCCATTTTTGTGTGGTTTTTTTCTGCACTTTTGCCTAAACTCTAAGTTGTTGTCCATTATCCCATCTTCTTTCAGTCACTCTGTTTTCTGATTTGTACTTGTCTGAAGACAGTAACTTCTTAATAAAAATCAACAAAAAAAATTTAAATTGATTAATCGAATCGTTCTAGAAAGAATCGCGATGCATCTAAAAATCGATTATTTTTCCCACCCCTATGAATTTTGGTGACTTCTTTGTAGCATTAGTGCAGCTTGTGGTGAGCTGAACCTTATCAGAGATGGGTGGTAAGCGTACATGCTTTGATGTGTGTTCAGACCCCTTTGACCCTTGACTGTGCTAGCCGGTAGCTGCATGTGTGGTGAGGTCTTCATAGTTGGCAGTGTTTGGTGGACATGGTGTGAGGACACTGCTTTTTAATGTGTCTCTCTGCTGAATCTTTAACTGGTTCTAATGATGTGTGCACTGAACCCAATTAAAAATGGGTGGCAAGTGTACATGCTGGTGCTTGCTCAGACCCCAGCATGCCTGGCAGGGTGTTTGGTGGAGGTGGTGTAAGGACACGGCCTTTTAATGTGTCTCTCTGCTGAATCTTTAACTGTGTCTGTTAACATGTGAACTGAACCCTATTTAAGGATTGGTGGCAATTGTACAGAAAAAATAAAATCGCGGAGAGAAGGTTTGTTCAGGCAGATACTGAATCTTTGGCTCAGGATGGTCATACCTGCAAGGCTCGGTGCGTTTCGTGTTTTGTGCTTCTTTGCTGTGTTTGAAGCGGTATGTCTGCTGGACACCGGCATGCTCTTCCCCCGGGAGTCTTCCTCCAGAGAGGTGAAGGAGCTGAACGGGCGGTGGGACTTCAGGGCTGACAAGTCCCCAAACAGTAACCAGGGCTTCGACAAGGCTTGGTACAAAAGTCGCCTGGCAGAGGTGAGCAGGACAGTAGCTAACCGCAGCTCTGACGAAATAAAGCAGCTATAGTTTTTTTTGTGTTTTTTCCTCATAACCACTGACAGTGATATATTACAAAGTTAAAGATGAGACGAGTAGCCTAACATTAATTTTTTCTTAAAAATATAAATGTATGTCAGATTTATCTATTTTTGGAGTTTTGGAGATCTTAAGTGTGAAAATGTCATTTAATATAAGTGTCCCTATCAAAAGTCTCATAAGAAAACTATTCTTCTACTAAATGTAAAAAATGCAAATTAACGCCTTTGGCATTGTTGTGTTTTCAACAAGATATAAAAGTCTTTTTATGATATATATATATATATATATATATATATATATATATATATATATATATATATATATATATATATATATATATATATATATATATATCAGAGCACGTTTTTCTCCCATCCCGGAATGCTGTGTGGACTAGCCAGACCCGACCCTCCACCGCAGCGCTGTGGAGGAAGGTCTGGCAAAACGACCCCTCAGATTCATCTTGTGGGGTCCTGATCCCCAGTTTGGGATCCAACCATTGAGACGGAAGAAAAAAACTGAAGATTAAGTCAAATTATGAACTCCCTATTATTAACATGGTGGTATTATTAGTGCTGATTATTCCTTTTACTGTAAACTCAGCAGATCCACTGTTCCACTGATCCAAAGTTTTATTTTGCCTAGACGGGCCCAGTGATTGACATGCCAGTTCCTGCCAGCTACAATGACATCACCCAGGACCCCACGCTGAGAGATTTCATTGGCTGGGTGTGGTATGAGCGAGAGGTGGTGGTGCCTGCCCGCTGGATCGCCGATGAAGGAACAAGAGTTGTTCTCAGAGTGGGAAGTGCTCACTATTATTCAGTAGTGGTGAGTATCACATATATGCCTTCCCAATCCCCTCCAGTCAGAGTTGGAGAAATAAAAGTAATCTGCTTCACTTAGTGCAGTTTTAAAATATGACACCAAACCTTTATCTCCACCTCTTGTAATTATGTGATTACGCTATACTTGGATTCATTGTCTTTACCCTTTGCAGTGGGTGAACGGGGTGAAAGTGACGGAGCATAACGGTGGCCATCTTCCTTTTGAGGCTGAGATAGGCAGTTTAATCCGCAAGGACCCAACTCAGCCATGTAGGATCACCATCGCTGTCAACAACACTCTGACTCTGGACACTCTTCCTCCAGGAAATATCCAGCACATGGACGACCGCACACAGTAACCTCTTCTTTCTTATTTTAATTAAAACACTGACTTGTAAAACGAATGCCTACATTCATTTGTGTGATCACTTCAGTTTCTTGATGTATTTTGCAGTTTTTTTTTAATAAATTACAGTTAATTCTTAGTTTTTTCACCCAGTTACAGATTTCAACATTGGTGTACATTGCGCTGGGTTAGAATGGTGATATCATTATTGCTAAACTGCCAAAAGATTTTGTTATGTTCTGCTTAAAACTCAAAGTTTTTTTTCCTTACAATACAGCTGACATGTGGGCGCCCTCAAGCTTACCCAGTAAGAGCGTTCACCCCATGTTGGCTGAGTCCTGCAGTGGCCTGGGTTCGAATCCGACCTGCAGCCCTTTGCTGCATGTCATCCCCATCTCTCTCCCCCTTTCATGTTTATCCACTGTCACTATAATAAAGGGAGAAGCCCCAAAAAATTATCTTAAAAGAAAATACAGATGACACTTAGCAGTGACACTTCAATTCTTAGTGTCATAGAAATACAAATAAAATGTGTACCCATCATTGACTATTCAAAAAATGACAAAATTGTAATTGCTCAACAGGTATCCTGATGGTTATTTTGTGCAAAACACCTACTTTGATTTCTTCAACTATGCTGGCATACATCGTTCTGTGTTGCTGTATACTACTCCTAAGGCTTATGTGGATGACATCACTGTGGTGACTGACTTCTTGGATAACACTGGTAAATGAATACATGGGCTTACAAAAAAAACTACTAATTCAGTCAATTTAAAATCATAATTTTTTTAGCACTAAAGTATTTGTAAGGGAGTAAACTCCTCGATAAAGCTACATGGGACTTTTGTAAACTACCAAATAGTAGTTAGGTGACACTGTGTGAGTGTTGTTTTCCCTTTGTTTCAGGTCTAGTCAACTACAAGGTGTCAGTCCAAGGTGCTGCCACAGCCACCCTGAATGTCACTTTGATGGACAAAAATGCCCGCTGTGTGGCTTCCTCCAGCGGGCCATCTGGAGTGCTCATAGTAGTAGATGTCAATCTGTGGTGGCCGTACTTGATGCATGAGAATCCAGCTTACCTTTACTCTATGGAGGTATGACAACATGTTTACATACAGGTACATGCCAAAGGGACTTTCAGGTGCCATGGTCCCATGAGCATTGCCACAAGATTTGTGAGAGTAATAAGGCAGTTGGCTTGAGAAAGAATCATCTTTATTCTTCTCTAATGAACCTTGGGGTGACATTTGACAAATCCCTATCCCTATCCCTAACAGGCGCCCATATCACCCCTCTACTCTGCTCCCTTCACTGGCTTCTCACCATAACCTATAGGGCTCTACATGGTCAGGCCCCTGCTTATCTTGCCAATATAATTCACCTACACACCCCCTCCCTGTCTCTCAGGTTTATCAACCAAAATCTGCTATCCACGCCACACACTCGTCTGAAGACATGTTGGGATAGAGCCTTTGCCGTTATGGCACCCAGACTCTGGAATGCTCTGCCAACCAGCATTAGGTTTACTGAGAATGTGGACTGTTTTAAGGGACAAGTGAAGACTCACTTGTTTAGGCTAGCTTTTGGGTAACCTATGTCTTTTATTTATTGATAATTTTATCTATTGTATTTGTACTTTATTCTATTCCTAGACTATTTTTATTTTTATGTTTTATCGTCTATGCACGTTGTAAAGCACTATGTGACCCTGTCTGTGAAAAGCGCTGTATAAATAAATTTTACTTACGTACTTACTTACTTATCTTTTAATTAGTTACAGTTGTAGTGTAAATGTTGTTTGATGCACTCAACAGCATATTTACCTCTCGGAAGATCACGTGTTTACATCATCCAACTTGTGTTCAAGCTTAAGCTAAAGTTATAGCATATGTTAATAATAATACAATGATGTAAAATGACCCAATTCTACCACCGTACACTGTGTAGGTAAGCAGCTAGTCTTTCTGTCTCCTCTTTCTTGTACCTGTTAGTGCTCTGCATGTTCATTAGAGTTATGCTTTATGGGATGTAATTTTGGAGAACCGCAGCTGTCTCCTTGCATAAGAAACCAGGAGGCTGTCGCATTAATTTGGCCTATAAAATCAAATGAAGTGCTCCGTTTTTGCACCCTTGCTTGAAAATGTAATGATTATTCTATACATCAAAAAATAAAAGAGAAAATAGCTAAATGGGACAGGGGGAAAAAACATTGCTGGCCGAATTTAACAATATATTGAAAGTTTTAATTATCCATTTTCACCTGATATTTTTTTCCACCGCTTTGAGGTGTGTGTTATCTTGTGTTAGAGTGGTCAACTTCTTCTATTTTACAATGTCTAAAAGAGATGTTTCTGACATTTGCATTTTAACATCTAGGTTCGCTTAATGGCAACCGATGGCAGATCCACGTATGAGGATGTGTATACTCTACCAGTCGGCATCCGCACAGTCAACGTTACCAGCACACAGTTCCTCATCAACAACAAGCCCTTCTATTTCCATGGAGTCAATAAACATGAGGACTCTGATGTGAGTAACACTAGAGGGAGGCAAGACCTTTAGCAAAAGACTCAATGTCATTTAGCTTTGAGGCAACATATCTGTTGTAACATGAGCTAACATCCATGTGACTAAATCAATCACATGGACATTCAATTCTGATAACAGACAGAACATTTGGTAGAAAAAGTTGAATAATCCATTCCTCCCTTCCTCTGTTTACCTTGTGCTGTAGATTCGAGGTAAAGGCTTCGACTGGCCCCTGATTGTCAAGGACTTTAACCTATTGAAGTGGTTGGGGGCCAACTCATTCCGCACCAGCCACTACCCCTATGCTGAGGAGATCCTGCAGATGTGTGACCGCCACGGCATTGTGGTGATAGATGAGTGCCCGGGGGTGGGCATCGCAGACATGTACGTGTCACTGCTCACATCGCTGTGATCTTTATGTGTTAGAGGTTTCAGAGTGGGCAACAGCATGAACATCTTACTGTTGGTCACAGTGTATGAGGACAGAGACAGAGGAGAGTGTGATGTCCATTACCACTAGTCTTGAAAACCTCCTGACTGTTGTTAAATTAGAGCAACGAAATATACTGTATATAAACCTCACCCCTGTCTAAGTTAGGATTCTCTAAGAAGTGCCAAATTTGGACTTTCATTTGGAAAATAACTAGGGAAATGCATCAGAATAAGTATGCATAGTCTCAACAGCATATTGAAAAGAAAGTATTTCCTTATTGGGTTTTTTAGATATTTGATTAGAAAAAATTAAGCTATCTTCTAGCCCTATATTGGCCCTGCTGTTTCAGTGACTGTAAATTCCTCTTTGTTGACAGGATGTGTCCCTTCCTATTTTATGCATGCTTCCATCCAGCCCATATTAAAGAAAACCAACCTAGCTATTGTTTTGCCTAACAATTACAGGCCTATATCTAAACTCACATTTTTGTCGACATTGTTTACAGAAGGTTCTGTGTTTAACTGCTGTGTTGGGGAGGCACAATATTTATGATAAGTTTTAATCAGGGTTTCAGAAACAACACTCTACTGCACTTCTGAGGCTTTCTAATGATATTTTAATGACCTCTGATGTGGGTGATTGTTCTGAGTTGGTACTTCTTGGTACCTCAGCCCCACATTAGACACAGTAGATCATTACCATATCCTGATTAAGAGGTTACACGATTGGGTGGGCATATCAGGCATTGCTCTGGGCTGTTTTTCATCATATCTTAATGGCAGAAGCTTCACTGTCTGTACAGGAGATTTTGTGTCAGATTCCTCTCCACTGTCCTATGGTGTCCCGCAGGGCTCGATTCTGGGGCCCCTGCTATTCTCTTTATGTTTGATGCTCTTGGGACAGATCATACACAGATATAATATTGTTTACCAGTTATATGCAGATGATATCCAGCTTTATTTCACATTTAAAACCAGTGAGGTTTTTAGGTTAGCTAGGCTTCTTGACTGTCTCAACGCTAGGGACTGGTTAGCAGAAATCATCTCAAAATTACCAGTTTTTTCATACACATGTTGACTACACATGTAGTAACCTGAAACAATGGTAGAGTTGGTGTGCTAGTCTAGTCTAGTTTTTCCATAAAATGTCAACTCAGTGTGTGATGTGTCTTTTGTGCCTTGCTAATGTAGTCGCAGTTTTGGAAATGCCTCCCTGACCCATCACCTAGCTGTCATGGACGAACTCGTACGTCGGGACAAGAACCATGCCTCTGTGGTCATGTGGTCTGTAGCCAATGAGCCGGCTGCAGAGATGCCCCCTGCTGACTTCTATTTCAAGTGAGTAGTGGTCATTTTGTTTATTGTAAATGTGAAGCACTAATAGGATCATATATTCATTCATACATCATCATTCACTTATTTTTCTATCCCCCAGTATGTCTTTTGCCTCAAAATTCTGAAGTTTTAAGATGTATTTTGGGGCATTTTAAGCTTTATTTAATATAGATAGAGAAGAACTGGGCTACCAGGACCAGTGTAAAGCTTTAAATGGTTTGTGTGTGTGTGTGTGTGTGTGTACTTTTTGTTTTTCTTAAGGACGTTGATAAAACATACCAAAGCTCTGGATCCAACCCGGCCTGTCACTTTTGTCACAAGAACTGATTATGCCAGTGACAGAGGGGTGAGTTTTAACAGTACTCACTTCAATATCAAAAGAATTAATAATTCATTTTAAGGTGAAAATCTGCACAGTACATTGATAATTTGTCATGTTGATTATTTATCACATTAGTAGTAATTAGTGTTTTAAACACTCCCTGAAAAACTTAGTTTTTGCTAGCTTCTCAACTTGCTGCAGTGAGGGTGTGTCAGTACACAGTGACATCACCATCGTGTTGGGTCCAGCTACAAGTGATGCTGACCTCAAACTTTCAACCACGAGAGAGCAGCAGAACACTGCTTTACAATCTGGTTCTTAGTTACTCTTTTAAGTAATTTAACGACAAAAAAGGTTAGCTACCTACAAGCAGAACATGTCAGATACTAACAACTCACATTTTAAGTCAGATACTTAAACTATGTCAAATGCAACATTGCCAGCTTCAGTGGAGGCAACCGTGCTGTTCTGGCCTCCTCCGTCGTCCATTAATTCTTAATGGACTCCTCGTCGGGCATGAACCCTAACATAATCCACATAATCAGGACTGTGTGAGCATGGTTTGATCATGTATTTCATTGACAGTGCTGGTGACATAACACCACAACGGTCAAGTTATCGGTCATTATGACTATAAATCTTGATTGGTAAGTGATGTCACCCTTTCCCACATAAGCCTGCCCATATCAAACCAGTGAGGAGAGCACAGACAAAAAAACAAAATATTTATGTGAAATAACCCAAACTGTTAAACTTTGGCATAAAAGTGGTAGTTCACGTAGGACCACATCACTCATAGTTAGAAGTTGAGGGCAAATGTGTTATTAGGGTCTTTAATGACAGATGCTGATCATATAATCATCACATTATTCTTCACACTATGTAGAGTGAAGATCACTCGTTTGGAAAAACATTTGCAGGACAGAAGGGCACAATTGAGTACCTCAGTGCTCCAAGTCAGAGCATGACACTCAATTGAATGTTCTTATAAGGCCTGATGAAAAATAAGGGGTTAATGGTCAGATTGTCAAGGTATGCTGCTGAGCTTCAGATGTTGTTGACCTAATGACTCATATTTTTGTGCTGTGAGGAGTATCCTTCAGTACTTAAAGGTACTGATTAGTTTGTAGTCCCTGACAACCTGTAGCCACTATTTATTTACGTAAGGGCAAATAACTGTGGATTTGGCCAAAAGTGAGAAAACTGCCATAAATCCATTAATTGTATTAGTGCTGGCCTCATATATCTGGCACCTTCTACCTGACCTCAACAGAGAGAAAAGGCTGTACTATATAACTATATATATATATATATATATATATATATATATATATATATATATATATATATATATATATATATATATATAAATATAAAATGTAAAATGGCAAAAACAAAAACATTCACTTTAGTGTAATGGGAATAATGGTTTGTATTTTGCCTCATACAAGAACATCTGTTTTATGTTATTATAAATTAATAAATTATTCTACAAAAAGGGTTATCATGACAGCCTATATTTGTAATTGATGCTCATAGAACTGATCAAACTGTGTTTAACAACAGGAATGTCATGGACGTGTCATATTTAGTCTTTTATCTCATCTCTAGGCTTGAACTCATCTGGAACTTTGCCGACTTTATGACTGTACAAGGTACTGCAGCTGGAGATCACAGCCTGTAGAACCAGAATTTCTGTAATTTCTCCCAGTTTATACACAGCTCCTGTTAGTATGCAGATTGAATTCTGCTATTTATTTCCGTCTTTGTCTACAGTACTGTACTATATTGAGGGTTCTGGTAATGGCATCAAAGTAGATGAAATTAACTTATAAAAGTCTACAACAATCTGAGCCTATCGGTGACAAAAAACAACCACTTTTGGTGGACGTACGGACATTGCAGCCCAGTTCGCGGCTGCTGGTTACAGCGTTCTTGCTCAATGCTGGACTCATTTTAAAGATTTTTGTTCACATTAGTCACTTAGACACAAATGCATACGAAAATAGGGTCAAGGTTGAAAAATACCGAAACTATTCCTACATAAAATGAAATATTTATCGCATTCCAGACTCACATTCTTTTGCGATGTGTACATGTTAATACATAATGTAAATATCGTGATTACAATGAAAATACTTGGTCAGCACTACAAAAAAAGGACATTTAATATCTATATTCACATTATAGACTTCACCACTGACATCCCTGTAACAATTTGGCCACAATTAAGCATTTTGACCATACACGGTCCAGCCATACACTAGGGTTTTGACCTAGTCTTGTTAAAGAATAAATGTCAACATTCACCAGTTCCACCTTCTCAAATGTGAATATTTCATTGATTTTAATTGAGAGGAAAAAAAATCATTAATAAAAATAATTCTCAGTTGCAGCATTAGTCTTGAGGTGATCCACAAGCTCTAGATCAGATTTTTGTAATAAGCTATGGGACATAAGTTCAGGTGATTGTTCTTGTATATAAATCTATAACACCAGTCTCAGTTCATATATAACAGTGAGCAGCAGTGAATGACACACTGAACCACATCTCTAAACTTCAGTATTTTGTTTATGTTAATGAGATTGAAAGACTTTGGGGTGGATTTACCAACACTAGCACAGTTTACGCTGCGTCTGTTTATGCAAGTTTGGTAATATGCTAATAAGCATTCGGCTATGCTTCCTCATTTTAGTAGTATTTATCAAACCTGACACCCATCAGGCAATCAGCGCATATTCCGCCCTCTAGCGTAATTAGCGCGCCTCTAAAAGAGCAAAGAATGGGCCCGCATATATCTATCACGGATCTTCCTACGGGAAAAAGAGAGCGCAGGCTTAAATTTTGTGATGATGAAATTGATGCATGAAGTAACCTGAACATATTACAGGGCAGAACATCCACACCCTCGGAAAAAAATAAATAAAATCAACTCGTTATCATCTACACGGAGAGAAGTGGAGGAGATAAAAAAATCCTTTCAGTAATTGAATTATTGCATGGCTGCTTAATCTCTAACGTTGGATGGTTTCTGGTTTGCTTAATTGGAAAAGAGTGATTCTCATGGCATAAATCCTGTCTGCTCGCCGTCTTGGCCTATGCCTTCGCATTGCTCAGATCACTGCTGCCATTGAATAAGGTACATTTTTACACATAGGAAAATGTGCATCCTGGTTTATACCTGCTTTTAAGAGGCAGACAATTTCCCCCGCAGAATAGAGGCGCGCTCTTACTGGCAGTCTTTGTAAAAAACGCGGAATATACTGTATAATTAGGCGCACTTTACGCATATCCTCCTACCTTTTTGGTTGGAACTCCCAATTTCCCATGACCCTCACACGAACGCATATTGGAAGCGCAACTTGTCTCTTCTCGCTCATGTGGCAGGCAATCTGCAATTTTACCCAAGTGCGCCCTGTTTGTAAATAGCCCGCATCGGTTAAGTCAGTCTTTGCGAACAACGCCTGGAAACGGGCGCTAGCGGCTTGATAAATCTAGCACAGACCTTCCTACAACAGATTCACACTGACATCCTCTCTCTATGGATATTGCAGAACAGGGATCATCAACTAGAATTGTTCAATGGCCAGAATCTTTCTAAACAGACATGGTGGGGACTGGACTTGTTTTAAAAAAACAAAAGAAAAAAATGCCTTAGGTCAGCCAGTTTAATAAGATACCAATTCACTCTAGCTTTAAAATGGAGCCCACTACAGCCTCTAAAACGATTAAAGTGGGCCGAGATCGCCGGCGGTCTGGTGGGTTTCTAAGGATTAATATTCTGTGAGCTGGATGGAAAGCTTTGGTGTGCTGTATGTGGCTCCCGTGCCACCAATTGACTGTTGTAGACAATACTATAGGACAGTATATAGAATATTACAGGATACCAGCAGGTTGTTCATCTGTAAAACATAAACACAAGTCAGAGACACTCATAATGTTGTGTACAGGGATATTAGTAACCAGGTTTCTTATGTTCCATAACAATTCCAAAGGTTCCCTTGATTTTGTGTCCTGTGCATGACGCGGTTCTTGTTGATCCCTCTTGTGTCTGCAGGGATCTTCCGTGTGGTGGGGAACAAGAAGGGTATTTTCACCAGGGAAAGGCAGCCCAAAGCCGCAGCATTCGTCCTGAAAGAGAGGACTTGGAGACTGTCATTCTGACACCCGCCAGTTGGTGCACGCATTTCAGGACAGCCTTTACCCCATGTAAACACTATGCCTTATGGGAAAAAATGCTGGTAACATTCTGTCAGTTTCTGGAGGCAGTATAGTTAAGCACATACAGTTTAGAACATTTAATTAATTCATACTACTATACTGTTAATGTGAATTGCAATGCTGAATCTAATCAGAAGTGTTTTATTTTTAAATGTGAAAATCAAGAGAATCAATTTTGATATGAATCAAGCTATTAAAGACAAAATACTGTATGTACTCAATATGCGAGCTGTATTTTTTTTTTTTTTCCCCAAAGCATTCAGTTTTGTAGAGCAAATGTACTTTGCAGTCTTTGCTGGTTCTCTAAGTCACTCAAAAACACTCAAAACTCGAAATAATAAATAAGTGACGTGTTGATTGTTGATGGTGGCATGACTGCAATCAGACTTTAAGAAAAAAAGCTGGACAAATACTGATTATTTAGACTCTGCTTTAGATTTCTTTCAAACATTCAGTAGCTAAAATAACAGTATACTTACTTACAAGATGTTGTAGACATTATATTAAAAGCCTTTTTAGCACTTTTTTTGTCTTTTTGTGATGTTTTTTTTGGATTGGATCCAGCTGTAATTGTTATTTACACAATACATGTTGCACAACTGGAGATTAATGTGCCATTAAACACACTGCTCTTTTTTTATTTTATTTTTTTACTGCTAATTAAACAGACTTCCTTAGTCATAGGGAAATAGAGGTTCAGACCTTTGGTTCGCTTAGCAGTCGCCTGGAGGGATACGGTTTATGCTCACATACTGATTTTTAAAATCCTATGTCACAAGGTTGGCGCTTAATAGCACGCGTCCAGTATTGTTTTCACTTATTGAATCTGAATGCTTTAATCCATTATTAAATCTATATGGCGTGGATTTCAGAAAAGCAATTAAAGTAAATGTTAAAATAAGAACTTAAAACATAAATAATGATATTCAACATCCTAAAAACTATGCCAGATTAAGGGAAATAACTAACTAAATTACTACCTTATTACTACTCTGTTTGAAGGCCTACTTTGCTAAACAAGATTAAGAGAAGAAGAAAAAAAATCTGATAAGAGACTTGTTTTAATGATCTTAAAGGGGCATGCCACACATGACGTTCAATCTACTCATCACAAGGTGTTCTACTTCTACTAGGGTATTTTTAAGATAACAAACATCCTAGCCTGACAAAATAAAGCTATATAAATTCAGTAAGATAAAAAAAATTGTTTTGAGAGGACATTTTGTCTAGCAATTTCTGAATGTATTTTTACACCAATAATTGAGATAAAATCTTTGGGAATTATCAATTTATCAGATTACATTTCCAGGAGGGCAAACAGAACTGCCCATTACAGTTGCCATTCTTTAATTCCCCCCCTACTTCTTCTACCCCGGGGATCCCTAGATTAATCCGCCCATGTGCTGTAAAAAAATTAAGGGATTTGGAGTTTTTCTATTTCTATTGTTTCTCTATTGTCTAAAATGAGTGAACTGATGCTTCTGTGCTGTCGTGCTCTGACTTTGATGTACCGGTGTCTGGCGCCATCTAGTGTCATCTCTTGGGTTAGTATGTTGTGTTGTATCCGTGAATAATTTTAGGACCAGTGCCGAGAATTTACGGTATGTGGATTTAAAAAATAGTAACGTTACGCGTAGATTATAAATGTATTGCGTTAGTGGTTTTTTTTCTTTTGATGACCTTATTTTCCAGCAACTAGGCAAGGGCTTTTAATTTGGTGAGGAAAGGAAGATACGACCAGGATACGACGCTGCGTTCATTTTAAGATCCGTACTTTGATCTTCCAAAAACATTAACAATATTGAATAATTAAAAATACAGAACACATTATCTCATAATATATTCACGATTGGGTCGGACTCGGGCATTATAAAAATGTTCAGCTCAACTCTTAAACGAGAAATCTTCGACAGTCACCGAACGCAGCTCGGTCACGTGACTACAAAACAACTCACGTGAGGGACTCGGCAAAGAAAACCCACGAGAGAACCGCGGAGGAGATTTTTTCCTTTGGTACAGGATGGTCATACCTGCAAGGCTCGGTGCGTTTCGTGTTTTGTGGCTCTTTGCTGTGTTTGAAGCGGTATGTCTGCTGGACACCGGCATGCTCTTCCCCCGGGAGTCTTCCTCCAGAGAGGTGAAGGAGCTGAACGGGCGGTGGGACTTCAGGGCTGACAAGTCCCCAAACAGGAACCAGGGCTTCGACAAGGCTTGGTACAAAATTCGCCTGGCAGAGGTGAGCAGGACAGTAGCTAACTGCAGCTCTGACGAAATAAAGCAGCTCGCTTTGTTCGTCTGACAGTTAAAATGACTTTGTGTGACGTATATGATTTATTTTCTTTTTTCTCTGATTGTGTGTGGGTTTTTTTAGAAGCCATAAGACATAAAGTAATAGTATTATGCAAGAATAAAACAAAAACATAGAGACAAGACCGAAAAACTATACATAATTGTCACAGAAATATATATGTTCTTTGTCCTTTTAATCTGGGTAGAATTAACGTTAGCACCATCCACCATCCAAATGCTGGTAAAATATGAAAGTGGCTGGTAGATTTGCTTCACTTTACCTGACAAAAAAACAATAGTTATGTATTACGTGGCTTGTAAAATTTGAAATTACTAATCATTTTGGCTGGTGGACAAAAAAAGTTGCACCCTGCTTTTAATTATCTTGTGACTTCTCAGATTTATGTTATGGGTTCCTGACCCCAGTTTGGCATCCAACCATTCTCACATAAGCTAAATGAAGATTAAGTAAAATACAGTCTTTTATTAACTCCCTCTTATCAACATGGTGGTATTATTATTATTATTATTATTATTATTGATTATAATAATCCCTGTAAATAAACACCCCCCACAGAGTACAGTCCACTGAAATAATTTTTATTTATTTTTAATAAAATCTGTTTCATTTTGCCTAGACAGGCCCAGTGATTGACATGCCAGTTCCTGCCAGCTACAATGACATCACCCAGGACCCCACGCTGAGAGATTTCATTGGCTGGGTGTGGTATGAGCGAGAGGTGGTGGTGCCTTCCCGCTGGATCGCTGATGAAGGAACAAGAGTTGTTCTCAGAGTGGGAAGTGCTCACTATTATTCAGTAGTGGTGAGTATCACATATATGCCTTCCCAATCCCCTCCAGTCAGAGTTGGAGAAATAAAAGTAATCTGCTTCAATTAGTGCAGTTTTAAAATATGACCCCAAACCTTTATCTCCACCTCTTGTAATTATGTGATTACGCTATACTTGGATTCATTGTCTTTACCCTTTGCAGTGGGTGAACGGGGTGAAAGTGACGGAGCATAACGGTGGCCATCTTCCTTTTGAGGCTGAGATAGGCAGTTTAATCCGCAAGGACCCAACTCAGCCATGTAGGATCACCATCGCTGTCAACAACACTCTGACTCTGGACACTCTTCCTCCAGGAAATATCCAGCACATGGACGACCGCACCAAGTAACTTTGTGAAACAAATTCCTAATTTAATTTGTGATCACTTCACTGAGGCAAACTATTTTTGATTTGCTCCGACTAACATGTTTCCAGTCATTAATAGTTTTTTTAAATATTCTTTTTTATAAAGGGAATCAATGGGTAGAATGTTCTAACATCAACGTTTTTCATCACATTCTTGGTGATGTATTTGAGTGAAATGTGTACCTGTCAGTGACTATTCAGATAATAAGAAAAACATAATTGCTCAACAGGTATCCTGATGGTTTTTTTGTGCAAAACATCTACTTTGATTTCTTCAACTATGCTGGCATACATCGTTCTGTGTTGCTGTATACTACTCCTAAGGTTTATGTGGATGACATCACTGTGGTGACTGACTTCTTGGATAACACTGGTAAATGAATACATGTGATTACAATGAAACTACTAATTTAGTTAATTTAAAATAGTAATTTTTTAGTACAAAAGTATTTTTAAAGGAGCTACATTAGTAGTCATGTGACATTGTTCAGTGTGTTTTCCATTCGTTTCAGGTCTAGTCTACTACAAGGTGTCAGTCCAAGGTGCTGCCACAGCCACCCTGAATGTCACTTTGATGGACAAAAATGCCCGCTGTGTGGCTTCCTCCAGCGGGCCATCTGGAGTGCTCAAAGTAGTTGATGTCAATCTGTGGTGGCCGTACTTGATGCATGAGAATCCAGCTTACCTTTACTCTATGGAGGTATGACAACACTGTTAACGTACATGCCACAGTAATCTTTTAATCAATTATAGTTGTAGGGTAAACATGTTTAATCCACTCAACAGCATACTTACCTCCAGGAAGATCACAAGACTACTTCCTCCACCTTGTGTTTAAGCTTTTCTAATAATACAATAATGTAAAATGACCCAATTCTACCACCTAGCTTAGCAGATGTCTCTCTCTCTCACCCTTGCTTTAAAAATGCAATGAAATTAAAATAATAGAGAAAATATCTAAATGAGATGAAAATAAGTTAATCTTTTGCTGACTGAATTAAACAATATATTTATAGTTTTTAATTACTCTTCACTTTTCTTCTTCATCTGCTATGTTTTACACGGCTTTGAGATGTGAGTTATTTTGAGTAAGAGTGGGCTCTCCAACTTGATGTAGTGTTGATTATTTAGCACAACCTCTTCTATTTTACAATGTCTAAAAGAGATGTTTCTGACATTTGCATTTTAACATCTAGGTTCGCTTAATGGCAACCGATGGCAGATCCACGTATGAGGATGTGTATACTCTACCAGTTGGCATCCGCACAGTCAACGTTACCAGCACACAGTTCCTCATCAACAACAAGCCCTTCTATTTCCATGGAGTCAATAAACATGAGGACTCTGATGTGAGTACCACTAGAGGGAAGCAAGACATTTATCAAAAGACTCAATGCCATTTAGCTTTGAGGCAACATATCTGTTGTAACATGAGCTAACATCTACAGACCGTCTTGACTGTAAATCAGTCACATGGACATTCAATTCTGATAACCGACCGAACATTTGGTAGAAAAAGTTGAATAATCCATTCCTCCCTTCCTCTGTTTACCTTGTGCTGTAGATTCGAGGTAAAGGCTTCGACTGGCCCTTGATTGTCAAGGACTTTAACCTATTGAAGTGGTTGGGGGCCAACTCATTCCGCACCAGCCACTACCCCTATGCTGAGGAGATCCTGCAGATGTGTGACCGCCACGGCATCGTGGTGATAGATGAGTGCCCGGGGGTGGGCATCAAAGACATGTGAGTGTCACTGGTCACATCTGGTGCATTAGTCTAGTTTTTCAATAAGATGTCAACTCAGCGTGTGATGTGTCTTTGGTGCCTTGCTGATGTAGTCGCAGTTTTGGAAACTCCTCCCTGACCCATCACCTAGCTGTCATGGACGAGCTTGTAAGTCGGGACAAGAACCATGCCTCTGTGGTCATGTGGTCAGTAGCCAATGAGCCAGCTGCAGAGATGCCCCCTGCTGACTTCTATTTCAAGTGAGTACTGGTCATTTTGTTGAGATGTGAAGCACTGAATGGATGAAATATTCATTCATACACAAACTGACTGTGTTTTTCTTACAGGACCTTGATAAAACATACCAAAGCTCTGGATCCAACCCGGCCTGTCACTTTTATTACAGACAGTAACTATGCCAGGGACAGAGGGGTGAGTCTTTAACAGTACTCACTTTAATATCAGTAGTTTGTCAAAGTAAAAACCTGCACAGTACATTCATAATTTATCATGTTTATTATTTAAAGGTCCTATATTATGTTCATATTTGTATTCAGGGTTTCTACTAGAACATGTTTACATGCTTTGATGTTCATAGTCTGTCTTTTAAAAACATTAAATATTCTTGATTAAATAAGCAGCAATCAAAATTAAACTTTGAAGAAAAAAAACATTTATTATTTACAGTGATTATTTATTCACTTGAACTGAAATAATCTACATAATCAGGAAAAAAACTGAAATGTTTTGAAACAGTATCCCGACAGAACGTTGACCCTTCTGTGATTATCCTTCCTTTATTATTAGTCTAAATAATTCACGCTTTTTTAACTAGGTATAATTTCTTATTCTTTTTTTTTATTGAACATGCATTCCAAAAATAAGTAATAAGTGTAAAACTAGTTATGAATTGTTATTGTTGGTGGTGTTTATTTCAAGCATTTAGAGCAAAAACCCAGCCCCCTGTATTTGCATCTCTATTCACATGCCGGGATTCTGTGCAGCGATGCCCGAGCTCCACACACACACCGCTGAGTCGAGATGTGTGTGCATTAAAACACACACACCGCTGAGCCGGGATGTGTGTGCATTAAAACACACACACCGCTGAGCCGGGATGTGTGTGCATTAAAACACACACACCGCTGAGCCGGGATGTGTGCCGGGATGTGTGTGCATTAAAACACACACACCGCTGAGCCGAGATGTGTGTGCATTAAAACACACACACCGCTGAGCCGGGATGTGTGTGCCTTAAAACACACACACCGCTGAGCCGGGATGTGTGTGCATTAAAACACACACACACCGCTGAGCCGGGATGTGTGTGCGTTAAAACACGCAGCACCTGACTGGGAACGATACGGCCGCTGGGGCAAATGAACTCGCGCTAGTCTCTTTTCTGTAAGTAGGCTACAATAAAACCTTTGTGAGTAAAAAGTCAATACTTATCAATGCACTCACCTGTGTAGACCGGCATAAACATGTAGAAAGCGATATTTCAGTCTGCTCTGTCTGCTCAGTCCACTCTTGTCCACCGCGCTGTTTTACGCAAACACAGCTCTACTCTGCAATTTCTAAAAACAAGCTAAAACAAAAGCTGTCGTGTTTAGTCTAACTGTTTATGTTAGTTTGCCGGGAATCTGGAAATTTGGACAAATTCTTGTAAACCTCACTGCTGGCTGAACAAACCAAACTCTCCACTAGAGCGGTAAATCTATGGAGGTAGGCTATTATAAGACCAAAACAGATACATGTGGACAGATACTTAACAGATACTTAATATGCACATGAATGATGTGATCGTTATGTTCGAGTTCTTCATTCTTGATGATAATGATGCTGGTTGTATTGTTTTGCAACCGCATCTTTCATTGTAAGTGAGGCATACATGACGAGTGCATAGCCTGCTTATCAGTCATTCATCATTAAAGCTGGGCTTTTCTACGTCTTTGACAGTGACCTGTTTACCCGACAACAGTCATTTCTTTCTGCAAGCATTTTCCACCAATCAGGATGCTGCATACTACAATAATGTTTCCATAATCACAGACTTTAACCATCACTCTTCAGTGAACTGCCTCCTAGTCTGAGATAATTTTCTAGTTAAAGAGCCAGTTATCATTATGTATGAGTTTGCTCACACTAATACTCGTAAAAAAATATAGCATTAATTCAGTAAGAAAGTGGAAATTTCGAACAAGAATAGGCGTATTAGGCATAAATTAATTTTCTTTCTTTATTTGAAAGTCCGGCCCCCAGAGTGTCTTAGAAAAATTCTGGCCCTTGAAAAAATGTAGTTGACTACCCCCGGTCCAGGCGCTCTCCATTGGCTTGCGAGCTGGAAAAAACAAGTTTGGTCAGGTCAATCACATTGTGTATAGAGTCTGGGGGCGGGTTTATGGTTGCTGCTGCTGGGAACAGCGGTCTTCTGGTTCAGCTTTTCTTTGAGAAAAGAACAGCACAGAAATCATTCTTAAAAAAGGAAGATGTGTTCGGAGTTTTGCCGACCGGATACGCAAAAGTTTAATCTATCAACTAGCTTCGCTACCTTCTCCGTTGCTCTGCCTGGTTGTAGCGTTATCCTATTACGTGCAGAGGGAATTTGAAAGACAACCGTTTATCCCGCCCCTCAGATTGAGCCCTGTCAATGGTGAGTTCCCAGACCAACATCTTGATGTGGGTCTGGCTTGTCAGGCTAGGTGTTTATACATGTTAGTGAAAAGAAGCGTAAAACGCCAAAAAAGCGCCAAAAAACATTGAAAAAAGCACCAAAAGTGTTGAAAAAAGAGACAATGCATGGTCGAATGGAAGACAACACAAGGGTTAAAAGTTAATACAAATACATTTTTCTACACACTGTGTAGAGTGAAGATCACTGGTTAGGAAAGACATTTGCTGAAAAGAAGGGCAAATTGTGTCTCTGTGCTGCAAGTCAGAGCATGACAGTGTAAAGGTCAGATTGTCAAGCTATGCTGCTGAGCTTCAGATGTGGTTGACCTAATGTCAAACTAAGTCGGCATGACTCATTCCTGTGCTGTGAGAAGTATCTTTGAGGGCGGTCTTCGTAGCTTAAAGATACTGATTAGTTTGCAGTCCCTGACTACCTGCAGCCTCCTTCAGAAATCCTCATTATTGGCCCAAATTTCCTCACTTGCACCACCCCAACCATCCTTCGTCACCCCTCCACCCAGATCCACCACCTCAGAATTACCCTTGACCCCACTTTATCGTTCCTAACTTCCTACCCCACGTTAACCAGGTTACAAACTGATCAAACTGATGTTTAACAACAGGAATGTTATGGACGTGTCATATTTAGTCTTTTTATCTCATCTCTAGGCTCCCTATGTGGATGTAATCTGCGTAAACAGTTACTTCTCCTGGTACCATGATCCAGGCCACCTGGAGGTCATCCCCATCCAGCTCAAAAGTCAGTTTGAGAACTGGTATGGAAAGTACCAGAAACCCATCATCCAGAGTGAATATGGAGCAGATGCAGTGGCAGGGCTTCACAGTGTAAGGATTCATACATATACACATCCAATTACCGGACTCTAGTGCACCAGCAATTATATTTATATAACTTTTTGTAGCATTCTAAGGCTGCAATTCAGATTTTTCTAAACCTCAGCCTCCCCACATCTGTCTTAGAGATCCTGATTGCAACACATTTGCCTTACATGCATTTACATGGATTCTGCTTTCTTTAACAACTGTATTAAAAAAAAAAGAAAAAGAAAACAGCACCTAGAGTTTCAGACCCTGTCTTCTGGTTCCCGCTTCAAATACCCACTAGTCAAAACCAACAAGATATATACACTCATTCATACCCTCAGCCATCTCACTATTAAACTCAAATAGGATAAGGTAATATCAGCTTGACCAACCACGCTTGATAAATATGACTTTTTTAACTTTAACTTTTAGCTGCAGCTGTAGTTCCAATGAGACAACCTGTAGGGGGACCGAAGCGGGAAAAGTTACATAGTGTTGCTATAAGTTCACATTTTTGCTATTAATTGTTGTATTTGTATTGATCTTGTGTAGTTGTAGATCTTGCGAAGCCAATTGCCCCTCTGGGGACAAATAAAGTTCTACCTGACTTGACTTTCCCAGAAACATGGTAATGCCGGGGGGTAAGAAGCTGTCTTTTCACTCTCCAGGATCCACCTGTGATGTTTTCTGAGGAGTACCAGAAGGCAGTCCTGCAGAGCTACCACAACGTGCTGGACCAGAAGAGGAAGCAGTATGTGATTGGTGAACTCATCTGGAACTTTGCCGACTTCATGACTGTACAAGGTACTGCAGCTTGAGATCACAGCCTGTAGAACCAGAACTGCTTTTTATTTCCCTCCATTTCTACAATATATTGAGGGTTCTGTTAAAACTATAGATGGGGCTGTTTTTGGGCAGGCGCCTAGAGCGCCACCAGCTAGAGGGGCATCAAAGTAGATGAAATCAACTTTTAAAAAGTCTGTTACAGTGATGTCCAATGCACAGATCACATTGTTAAAACTAGAATTACTGCCTTGCGTTTGTACGCCTCTGCCAACCAGTCAAGTTGCAGTTTACAGGACACCAGCAGGTTGTTCGTCCGTAAAACATAGACAACACAAGTCTAAGACACTCCTGCATCCGTAACCTTAAAACCCTTGAATCATACAGGGATATTAGTAACCAGGTTTCTTATATTCCATAACAATTCCAAAGGTTCCCCTTGATTTTGTGTCCTGTGCATCATGCGGTTTCTTGTCGATCCCTCTTGTGTCTGCAGGGATCACACGAGTGGTGGGGAACAAGAAGGGTATTTTCACCAGGGAAAGGCAGCCCAAAGCAGCAGCATTCATCCTGAAAGAGAGGTACTGGAGACTGGCAAATGAAACGGGCAGACTACCTTTTTGGACCAAGTACCCCTGCTCATTTTGACACCCGCCAGTTGGTGCACGCAATCCAGGACAGGCTCATTGGAAAAAAATGCCGGTAACATTCTGTCAGTTTCTAGGGGCAGTCGAGCGCATCTAGAATATTTTTTTTTCCAGCAAATAATTTTTTTTATGCTGACAAAAAAAATTGGTTTTAAGTGCCTCATCAATAGTGCAAGTTACATTTTATAATAATTATTGTGGGGATAGTATTAGGATCAGAAGAATGAAGGGGTAACACTTAATTTAGTTGTTACAGGATATTCTGATACACATGTGAGGCAGTGCTTTCACTGCTATCCATTGATTGTAAAATGAACAGTCAATATTAACAGTCTATGCTGCTATCATAAAAAGGTCAACAACCAATCAAAATCCTTCATCAGTGACTAGCTCTGACCTTTCCTGCAGTCCGGTGATAGGAGTCTACCTGGCAGACAAAGCACATAACATTACAAAGACACTGTAAAGGAAGGGGGTTACCACATCATCTCCTCTATTTTCTTTTCTTCCATGTGTTTGGGGACACATTTTCTCAAATAAATGCAACAAAATAGTGTTTTAAACAACTGTGTTGGAAGCCGTTGTCATTTCTGAGCATTTGGTGTGAGCATGTTTTAGCTTTTAAAAAGTACTTAAAACATGTACTGTTAATGTGAATTGCAATGCTGACTCTAATCATAAAATTGTTTTATTTTTATATATGACAAGAGAATCAATTTTGATATGAATCATGCTATTAAAGACAAAATATGTACTCCATATGCAAACTGTATTTTCTTCCCAAAGCATTTCCCACCCACAGTTTTGTAGTGCACATTATAGTACTTGGCAGTGTTTGCGTAAGTCACTGTCATAAACTCAAAATAATAAATAAGTGATGAGTCTCGCATCCACAGAGAAAATAGGTCTGGCTACAACACAGGCGAGCAATGGAATGGCTAATTCCCTGCAAAAAAAAGAGCCTAAAAGCATAAAATATTAAATTAACTGTTTACACAATACAGTAATGTGAGCTATTTAAATTAGCTGGATACACAATTGTTAAATTTGCTCCTACCAGTGCATTGCTGTATGTGTAGCTGTATGTGTAACTGCGTCCACAGCAATCCCCACCACTCATTCCCGAAATGTTGGCATTTGCAGGATGGTTGATAAATGAATGTTTCTGGTGATATGTTTATTATGGATGCAGAACTGGTCGGCAGCAATTTCTTCATCCGTTTTTTTTTCTTTTTTAATCTTGCCCTGCGTAAAAAGCTTTTTCCATAACAGGTGGGCAAACATGCTAGCACATCTGTTAGAAAGCTAATGGCGTAAATCAAACAGGCCTGTCTTTTATTTATTTATTTATTTATTTATATATATATATATATATATATATATATATATATATATATATATATATATATATATATATATATATATATATATATATATATACACACACACATACATATATATACACATACATATAACAATTTTCGTAAAAACTTGCCATTTTCAGTGTGTAGCTCGGAAGTTGTTGTTTCCTGTAACAAAGGGATTTTAAGAACGATAAAGATAGCAAAGGGGAGGGGCATAGCCTGATGCGCCGGATGTCAGGCTTTATTCTGGCATTGTACTTCCGTTGCACCAGACTCATGGTGGTATGACTGCAATCTGAGTTAAAAACAAATAAATACTATCCGTGACTCTGCATCACACGATTGACCTTCATGTTCCAGCTGGACTAACACTGAATATGTAAACTTAGTTTTAGATTTCTTTCAAACATTCAGTAGCTACCATGACAGTGTACTTACAATATGTTTACGAGACATTTTATTAAGAGCACACAAGCATTTGTAATGCTTTCTTGGATTGGATCCAGCTGTAATTGCTATTTACACAATAACCGTTGCACAACTGGAGATTATGTCATTAAACACACTGCTCTTTTTACTTTAAACCTATCAAATAAACTCAGTCTGTATCAGCACTGATAATTAAACAGACTTTTCTTAGTCACAGTGATATAGCGGTTCAGACCCGTGGTTGGCTTAGCAGCTGGAGCGATACTGTATATGCTCACATAACTGATTTAATATCCTACGTCACATAAGGTTGGCTTTCACGAGCATTTCATGGCATCTGTGTCCAGTTATTGTTTTTGGTTATTAAATCTACATGGCTTGGGATTCAGAAACATTTAACAATGTAAGTAAATGTTAAAATAAGAACTTAATGATATTCAAAGTACAAAAAAAAAAAACTAAAGATTGCATAATTGAACACCTTGCTTTCAACAATTTCCTTAAAACATTTGGTAACACTTTACTTGAAGGTATCGACATAATCATGACATGACACTGTCATAACTATGATATGAACGTGTCAAACAAACTAGTCATAAACGTTTATGACTTCTGTCATTAAGTGTCACTTGTTTTTTGTCATGACAAGTTGACATTGTTTGGGTTGTTTTGACTTGATGACAACATGACAGTCAAAGTGACATTACCATAAGTTGTCTTGGTCATGAAAAGTTGACATTAAATTTGTTTGGGATGTCTTTGTAATGACAACTTGACATTAACCAGGATGACATTACCAGAAGATGTGTTTGTCATGACAACTTGACATTAAATTTCTTTGGAGTGTCCTTATTAAGACAACTTGACATTAAACAGGATGACATTATGTTAAGTTGTCACGACAAAGACATCCTCTGGTAACGTCATCCTGGTTAATGTCAAGTTGTCATTACAAAGACATCCCAAACAAATTTAATCTCAATTTATCAAGACCAAGACTTCTGGTAATGTCACTTTGATTAATGTCAAGTTGTCATAATCCAGACAACCCAAACAATGTCAACTTGTCATGACAAAAACCGAATGACACTTAATGACGGAAGTCCTAAACATTCATGACTTGTTTAACATTTATGACCCGTTCATGACAGTGTCAAGTCACAATTATGTTGATACCTTCAAGTAAAGTGTTACCAAACATTTCAACCTAGCCAATAACATGAATCTGTATTAAGCTAGACCTGATGTGAGCCTCTTACTAACACTGACTATTGTTCTGAGACAGACAACCGAGGTGTGCACCAATCCTTTAATGTCACAGTAACAAAAGTATTACATTTAGCAGTGATCCCCATTTAGTTCAGTCACTCTTATTGTACGTTTAACAGCATTTCATTTCATTCAAATAAGCTAAAATGACAGGTAGTTTCATAGGGAATGTTTTAATGGTAGATCATTTCCACATGACAATGACACAATTATAAATGTTTTCATGTCAACCTTTTCCACAGTTTTCCCTTAAGGTAAGCTGGATTTAAACAGATTATTTTTGCACCCTCTTACCATTCATGTAACACTTTTCCATGTAAGAAAATACAGCATTTTAAAACATATTTGGCAATACAGAAGCAAACCCGGTAAGTTTTCCTCCACAAATAAATGTAATAAACATTTTATGCTGACACATGGATTCCTAGCCCTCCAACCCCTCAACTTTTTTACTAAAATAACCCCGCATGTTAACAGTCTATACAGCTAAAGGGCATAATTAATGATGAAAAATAACATTACAATCATGTAGTTTAAACAGTGTATTCTTAGCTAACAAACATGTCCTAGCTAGACAAAATAAAGATACTTATATAGTGAAGTTGAGGAAGAAAAAAAGGGAATTACCATTAATTTGACGGGGCAATTTGTCTGCCATTCTGAATGGACTTTTGCACCGATACTGGATATCAAATCTTTGGGACTTACCAATTTATCAGATTACATTTTAAGAAAGGCAAACAGAAGTGCCCGTTAACATTTACCATTCTTCATTTTACAAGGCTATTACTCTTGGCTCAAGGCCTAGTGATCAAACAGAAGGCACTTTTGTTGGCATTGGTGATGCAACTAACATGGCAGTTATACCTCAGGGCCTAAATGAATATTCATGAGAATGCAGTATCGATCGTTTAGACACTAAATCATCACACGTGTTACCAGCCAAAGATTTCAAACTGTTGACTCAACATCCAAATTCCTTAGCCATTTCTTTAAAGTAACTACACACTACTAGTGTAATAGGCTTGCATATGACTGGAATGGAACATCATGATAGACTACCTACAGTACACTTGTCCGTTCTATAATCGATACTCACAGGACCTATAGTTGTTGCCACAGAAAACTCGAAAGTTATGTCAGTTTGACTCCATAGGAGACTTGTCTTATTTGCGAGTGCACAGGCTTTCTCCGACAAAGACAAAACAGTGTGGTTGTTAAATCTTCTGAGTGGAGATGAAACGGAACCTGATGGGAGCCCGACAAAGCAACACTGTATATGGAAAATCTTTAAAGATGACTTGCTAAGAAATGAGGCAAACATTTAAATCCTTCTCTGGATGACCATACAGTTTGTTAAAAAGGACTGTGTTGGTGCTTGCATGTTGTTGCCAGTTTACTACCAATCGTGTCATATACCGTAACTGCCAACCATTTTCCAAAGCAAACCATAGCGTTCAAATGAGCGTCTCTTCCAGGCAGCCATTGGTTCCCATTCTTTTCTGTATGGCATGAAAATCTACTCGCAAAGATTTGAAAAGGGGGGGGGGGCGGAGAACTCCACAGATTTTACACATCCGAATTCTGTGTACAGGTGTTGTGGAGCACTACTGTACATGTGAACGAAGTTGTATCAAACCTTCTGTGGAGTTAGAAAGAAGTGAGCTCACCAGACCTCTGTAACCCACTTCTCATCTCCGTCTGAAGCAGGCGGTTACAAGCTATATTAGCCACTCTTAGCCCAGTGGTTCTCAAACTTTTTTTCAATAATGTACCTCTTTTTAAATATTTTTTTCAGCCCCGTACCCCCTGAGCAGCGCTCAACATTTTTGGGTAGAAAAAATAAATAAATAACAAAACTACATAAAGAGGTACAACGCTGCGCCTGTTTGGCTAAACATCAACCTTGTAATGCTAGCCTACATTTCAAATGTTTAGGATTCATCACTAAATTCATTTGTTATAGTATTATTTAAAGATTATGAATTTAAAAAAAAAAAAAAAAAAAAAAAAAATCAAACAAACTCCATAGTACCCCCCCCCTTTGATAAACACTGGCATACCAAATCGAATCTCCGGCCGAACTGTCGGCGGGCGATCCTTTACGTTTGGTTATCCATCAGAGTGAAAGTGAAGTCTAGACTTGGCTAGTGGGCTGCCAAACTGCATCACAGGTTATCAGTTATACTGAAACCCAAAGGACAAACACTGACATAGTGAACAGTACATATGATCTTCACTGTGAAGGATTAAGTGCAGGAAGCATCTCATCACAAAGTGAAATCAATGGAAACCATTGTCTGCCTGATAAAAATTTATCTTGAATATAGAGCACAAATTATGCTTTGGAAAATGGGTAACAATAATGTAACACAGCCTACATACAAGTAGTAAATGGGTTACAACAGACAACATTTTCACTTTGATAATCTCCTTGGGGGGGAAACCAAATATCACCTCAATTTCCATTTTAACAGACAAGCGATGACTTCATACCTCATCACAGGGAGCACACGTCACTGAGATTACTTTCCTGGCAGTTGCTATCATCAATACTTTAACAACCGTCACGCACAAAAAAAAAAAGAACTTGAATTATATTAAAGTGAAGGGGGCATGGAGACTAGAAGACAGTGATGAAAACGGTTATAAAAGCTGGTTTTACACCACAGATGAATCACATTATTACAACTGCTCTGGATCTTTGACAGTGTGTGTGTGTATAAGATTGTCCGATGGCCAACATATGCTTAAAGCCAGGAGATGGTTTACCATGCATCTGAATACTTTAATCATTGGATTCTGGATGGAAAAGAGAACAATGGTCCTACTCTGTCAGTTGGTGCTGAACTGAACTGACAATACTGTGGATTTCTAGCAAGGCCGCTACCAGCAGCTGCGGTTTCTTTTTCCCTTTACTGTGATCTAGCTCTATACAGACCTTGCTATGTTAGATCAACCACTTCATGAAAAGCTTCAGTGTCTGCAGCTGTTCCATCTTAAAAAAATTTAAATAAAAAAAAAAAAATAAAAAACGCCAGTGACCTGGAAATCTTTTCCACAAACTTCACATATGGCTTAACATACAGTATTGTTTTTCTTACAGAATCTTACACCTTGTTACGCTTCTGCTGCTCATCGACATTAAACATACATGACATTTTCCAAGTTTTTTGTTCACACCCCGCAAATGAACTGTAACTCAGCTTGGCGAGATCACCGTTACCGTTCAGTTGACATCAAATGTATACAGGCCGGTCAGTGAACAAAAGCCAGATGAGCATTAACGCATTTAAAACAGCAAGAGAAGAGACGACCTCTGCCACCAGACCGCTCTACACTTCAGCAGACAATCACAGTGTAGCAGCCTTCGCTACCTCGTGAGACTATCAGGGAGAGAGAAACACTTCACCGGTATCTTAATTTACAAAAAAAAAAGTGATCATAAAAATAAAGCCTTGGACCTGTGACAATAAAACTGAACTGGTGTTAAACATTACTCTCCCACCCCACACAAAACATGAAAAAAAAAGAAAGGTAATTCACCTTAACACTCCTTTAGGCACATAAGTCTTTATGGATCCCACTTGTGTGGTGGTCAGGAATGCTTTTCATACAATAACCCAACAAAAAAAAAGAAAAAGAAAAGTGAGGGTGCCTTTATGCAAACTTGGTGAAAAGAACCCATAGTTTTGTTTAAAAGACTTGTGTCAGTGGCTTCGGCTGAAACAATCACCACTTCCAACAAAGAAATCCACACAACTCTGAACTGCATGCCCGACCAGGATGACAGGACGGAAGATGGCCCAGCGAGCACATCTTCACACTCATCCACCTAACCGGGACCGTTAAGCGCTTTTTGTTCCCAGATTTGCGGAGGTTTTCACCCCAGTTTTTGTTGGTGGGGTTTTGTTTTCTTACTTAAAAAAAAAAAAAAAAAAAAAAAAAAAAATGTCTTTTTGTCAACACTAAATCACAATCTAGCCTGGAATATTGCTCAGCAGCTATTTACAGAATTGCAAAACAAACAATCTGACGAATCCACACACAATATCTCACATTGTCCTGTGTTTATTTTTAGTGGTCCTCTTCATAAAAGAAACATACTACAAAGTGTAAACATGAAAAGAAACTATTCTGTATAAATGTTAATCTATACATTAACACCCCCCCCATGCCATAGAACCTTATCTGCAAACTGTACGATAACCTAATGAGTGTTTTTCTAATTTTGGGACCCATTATTCGGTTCCGAGTTTTAGTGCAGATCCGCTGTGCAGTAATAGGACCTTACTAACCATTTCAAGTAAACCCCCTTTTAAATGTCCCGTTTTCTTCCATTCTGCGATCCTTTTTGTTCAAAAGAGAGCTGTCCTCCATCGTTCTGTATTGTGGGCTTCTGTTTGCTTGGACACACACACACACACACACACACACACACACACACACACACACACACACACACACACACACACACACACACACACACACACACACACACACACACACACACACACTTTAAGTGAGTACAATGTTAAACAAGGAAAAAGAAATTAAAAAAGGAAATCATCTTTCTCTTACAAATCCTTCCGTGTTTGCAACATTGAGATGTCAGGCCCAACATTTAAGTTAAATTTCTTCTTTTTTTTTTTTTTTGAACACAGCAGAATAAACATTGTTTGGAAGCAAGGTCTCCTGGTGGCAAGTCAAATGTTCAGAGGTCACATTTCTTTTTTTTCTTTCGTTTGTTTGTTTGTGGTATTTTTCTTGCCGCTCTCGACAGCTTAGTCCTGCTTGGCCTGAAGCTGCTGCTTCCAGGCCTCGTTCAAGTAAACCAGTCGCTTGTAGTTGAGAATAAAGAGAATGAAGTTCAGCGCATATGTGGTGATGCAGATGATGCAGAAGTCCTTTAGGACAAAGTAGAGGATGTAGCCCAGGTAGAGCGAGCCCACCACCGACAAGATGGATGTCGTCATGAGAATAAGGGCGGCCATTGCACTGACAGTCATTCCTATGGCGAGAAACACAAACTAAAGCTTAGACAAACAACCGTAACAAAAGAAAAAAAAAAAGACAACCTTAGAACTAGTGGTGAAAGAAGTATTAAGATCCTTTACTTAAGTAAAAGTACTAATACCACACTGTAAAAAAATACTCTGTTAAATGTCAAAGTATGTAAGTATCATCAGGAAAATGTACTTAAAAGTATTAAAAGCAAAAGTACTCAATGCAAAAACAATCCTCACATTTTAGAAACTGGAAACGATCAAAACAGTTCTGTCAATCAACTGAGTGATTAATCGGCTCATCATTTTAGCTGGAATTGAAGGCAGGGTCCAAAATTAACTCTTTTGTCCACAAGCCAAATGGCTAGTGAATGTTCAAATTTTACCAGCCACTTATTAGATAACCATTGTTCTTTGGCTGGTGAGTGAAGCTAATCTACCAGCCACTTGCATATTTGACCAACATTTGGCTGGTGGATGGTGCTAATTTTGGACCCTGCTTGTAGGCCCATATATTGTTAGTTTAATTTATGATAAAACATTGTGTTTTATAAAACTAAAAAGGGCCCTATCTATAGTGTCTTTGCTAGTTTACGACCGACGGCAGTTGTCAGTTTCCCGTCCAGCGCCCACGTCGTTTAAATAGCAAATGCATCTGCGCCCATCTGTGCGCCCATGGGCGTTCTGGTCTTACAGGGAGGTGGGTTCAGGTGCATTCTTGATGTATTGCCTCTTGAGGCAGCGGAAAGCAAAATTACGTATCCCACTATGGCCACGCCAAGACCCACTTGGCAGGGGATAGGGGATAGGACCTGAACAAAATCAGGTTACGTTACCTTGCGTAAGCAAGGACGCCTAGCCAATAGTAGCCAGCGGAAAGTAGTGATCGCGAACCATGGTCTTTATTTTCTGATCTCACTAGATGGCGCTCTCTGTTCAACAAAGGGTTGCAAACACACCGAATTGCCATTCCTTTAACCTTTTTCTTTGAACAGAGAGCGCCATCTAGTGAGCTCAGAAAATAAAGACAGTGGTTCACGAAGCTACATTTGACCGTCACTAGCGGAAAGTGATCGCGCCATTGACCAACAAAAACCTGGTCTAAAGTCAATAACGCCGCATTTCATTGTTATTTTAACGCCTGCTTCACCTCGTGGACTTTTGCTGGCATAGTGCCATACATGATCTGCTCATGCGTGAAGTGAAAGCGCGCGAGCAGATCATGTATGGCATGAGCACTATGCCAGTTTCTTCTCCTGAAAATCTCTCCTTCCTGCTTTGCAAATCCGCCATCGTAATAGCATACGCATACGCGCCTGGCTTTTAAAAGGGAATGGGAGATGACACTCTGGTTTATTTTAGTTACACCCAAAATACACCTATTAATTAATGAAGACACCAAGTACAACCCCTATGAACCATGCGCCTGGCGCACGGACCCTTTTTTCCGCCGTCAAACTAGCAAAAGTGGATTCGTACACGCCCTGAACGCACCTGCGCCAGGCGCTTCACGCCGTGCGCTTAGATCGTTAAAATAGGGCCCCATGCGTTTTGTGTGCAAAAATCTTAACTTGTAAAGTAACTAAAGCTGTCAGATTAATGTAGTGGAGTTAAAAATACAATATTTCTCTCTAAAATAAAGTTGCATGAAAAGAAAAGATTAAAATAAAAGTACAAGTACCTCAACAGTACTTGAGTAAATGCACTTTCCATACACATTCCACCACTGCTTAGAACACAAGTAACTTTATGAGTTTCCTCTGATGGTTCAGCCTCAGACAGTTCTCCATTTATGTAACCAGCCTCCTTGTGAAGACACGTAAACAACAGTCTCTTAAACACTGAGGAGACTGCTCATATGATCCTGTTGTCACATGTGTTGCAGTCATAGTTCTAGCAGTTTCCTCAGTGTTTGGGCTTGTGATATTTTATCAGGGTTTGCAACAATTTTGGCTGTTCCACACCTAGGCTGAAATCTTATGTTCCTGGTTTCTCTCACTGGCAAAATACCCAGCTTAACAGTTTCTGGTATGTCTGCACACAGACAGACAGCTCTAAGGGCATGATCAACTGTTCTCTGGGGGGCTGTAATGACTCATTGTGAAACCACAGAGAGGCGTAATGGGTGTGCTTGATTTAATATGATCTGTGTTTCTTTGTCAATTTCAATTATTATTAATGATAGAAAATCCTGACATAAATACAATGCAGTGTTTGATAGTAACTAAGTATATTTACTCAAGTACTGCACTTTAAGTACCTTAAAGGTGCTGTAGGTAGGACTGTCAAGATCCAGGACTTAGCCAAACAATTTGAACATCGACAACTTCTCAGTCCCTCCCCCCCCCTTTCCGCTAAAGCCCCAAACGGTCTCCTAAGCCCCTCCCCCCACAAGGGAGAATGAATGCGTGTGCATGAGCAGTGATTGACACGTAGTTAGACACCCCCCACCCCCGGCCCCGATTGGTGCATCTGAACAGGGAGCGGTGGATTTTTGCAAATCGCACTACAGGCTGTAGGTGGTACCAGAGGAGCCAGATTTCTTATTTTAAATGACCTGCTTCATGTAGTTCTACTGGAACATAGGGTCAGTTTCAGCAAATATGACAGAAAGTTAGTTTTATAAGTCTTACCTACTGCATCTTTAATTGGGCAATTCTATTTCATACTAGGGATGTAACAATGCATCATAAATCGGTTAAGAATCGATATAAAATGTGTAAAGATTACAACCGGTTGAGATGAAAAATGCAGAGCGACGCAAACGCCCTAGGGTTTAATCTACTTTAGATTTCACTTGTTTGACTTCAGGAGTTACTACTTTTTTTTTATTTCATTTTTGTTATTTGAGATCAAATACAATTTCCGGAGACCCATCTTTTGTTTGGCACGGTTTATATAAATAGAATATTTTTCAGTAATTTATCTACAGCTCATTCGGTCGAAAAAAATATTCTACTTCTTACTTCACTACATTTATTTTAAAAGCTTTACTTAATACTTTGCAGCACCAGATTATCAAGACAAAATAGAACCCATGAATAAATTGTGGTTTATTATTTGGGATCAAATTACCAGCAGTATATAAAGTCGTTAAAATTAGTCTTACCTTTACCAGCTGCAATGTTAAAGTGATACATACATTAATGCATCAATGATTATACTCCAATATACATTATTCTGAAATGAGCCATTCTGCATTAGGAGTACTTTTTCTTTTGTACATTTAGTCAAGTAACAGGTTGAATGCTTGTAGCAGTATTTCTACACTGTAGACAATACATACCATGAGGTGATATAGATTTTTCCATGATGCCTATGCCGTGTAACTAGTAATATCAATGGGTATATTAGATCAGTGTGGGCAATGGCGCAAATCAATGAGCTTAATGGACGTATTGTATTTCTATGATTTTGCCATGAATGTGATGAGGTACTTTTTGAATAACCCAGCAAATGAAATAGACAAATCAAATATTATTGATCGTTATTCTGGTTATTTTATCCATTTACAGTTTCTCAATTGATTTGCCAAAAAATTTACTTTAACATGATATTTTTACATATTGCGATACAAAATGATACATCATGAGAGGATTCTATCCAGATTGCCCACCCCTATTCTCTTCACAACACTTAGTCACAATGAAGGAAAATATAGTGGGAAAAGTCGCAACTAAAGCATTCATTTTATGTTTAATTTTAACAGTTGAGTGTAGTCCTTTTTGACAGTAGGCCCATGCAGTACACTGGCATTAATCAGAGGTTAGACCTTGAATATGCAGATTACGGAGTCATCCCTTCTAACAAGGCCAAGGCGGTAAGAACAATGAAACCTCTGAAACTTAGTGGCATTGCCTTTAATATGGAAATCTTGAACTGCAGTAGCAGTTTGGCTGCTATTTTGTTAGTGAAATAAGTGGAAACTGTTGTGGCTAAAAGGACCTCTTGTTCTGAGCCAGCGCCAGGTGGCCAGGCAAGCCTACGGGCCACTCACGTCAGGCCAGCATGTCAAACCAGCACGACTGGGTCAGCAACGCCATCAATGTACTGAGGGGGAGAATGTGACTGAATGGCACCAAAACTTAAAAGTTAAAACAAGACACCCATAAGGAAAAACTCAACTGTCAGTGGTAGGGCTGGGCAATATGGAGAAAATCAAATATCACGATATTTTTGACCAAATACTTCAATATCGATACCGCAACGATATTGTAGTGTTGACTACTGGTGCTTTCACAAAATATTTACACAATGTGATTTTTGATAAATAATCATCAGTAATGTGGATATAATGACTAAGTGGATAAAGGCAAATAGAACAGTTAAAACAGTCTGGTAAGATCAGAAAAGGACATCAGTTTACTGTAATGCAGCCTTTAAAACCAGGAAAAGACAACACTTGTGTCATATTACAATATCCAAAATCTAAGACGATATCTAGTCTCATATTATGAATATTGATAGAATATCGATATATTGCCCAGCTCTAGTCAATGGCATATTACACTGGGATAAAAGAATGAAGCCACTATCTGCAGAACAGCCATCAGTCTACTGATCACCTCTGGACTGTTACACTAAAATCTCTTTCACGGGCGCCTGGGTAGCTCACCTGGTAGAGCGCGCGCCCATATACAGAGGCCCAGTCCTTGACGCGGGTTCAAGTCCAACCTGCGGCCCTTCGCTTCATGTCATTCCCTCTCTCTCTCCCCTTTCACGTCTAAGCTGCACTGTCACAAATGAAGGCCTAACATGCCTAAAAAAAGAAATCTTAAAAAGGCTGCTAACAACCTGACCTGGGCCGGACAAATTATGAAAGAGGTATTAGTAGAAATTAATAGTTTGCATTATTTTGCACATGAAGAATCTTGCATATTTATTTCTTGCAACAAATTAGAAAGTAACTTAGGTAGTGATCAGAAAGACACATTTTTAGGAGCGTTCAAACACACATGCGAAATCACTGTGTGTGAAGTGATTATTTGGCAGATAAACCTAGTAACTCATAAATCGATACTAGAGTATACGTCCTTGTTCACTGCTGCACCTGCAATGGATGAAATGCAACGGAGGAGAAACAGAGTCTGATGAGTGTTTGATGGTCCAATCCGGGTCATTGGCATGAAAGAGGTATTAGTAGAAATGAATTGGAATAAAGCCCAAAAAACATAAAATATTGATTCCAGTTCAGTCAGGTGAGCTTCAAAAAGTACAAGAGCCTCCCGTTTAACTATACAATTATACTCCTACATGGCCACTAAATATGACGTCAGTGTCAGGTGAGTCAGGTTTTGGCAAATACAGCAATGACAGAGCAAGGCAAAGTCTTGAGTCAGTATCAGTTGCTGGTGTAATGGCTAGGGAGATTTGACACCTGAATTTGCAATACCAACAGATTACTTGGAATACAAGAACATCTTACCTAGTAGGAGCTGAGAGGCATAAAAGACAATCCCGTAGACACTGTTGGGTTGGTTCAGTGCACTATCATTTCCAAAGATTGAGCCTAAGAGTCCAAATCCTCGACCCCACCTAGACCACACAAAAACATCAGCAAACAAGGCAGTTAAAAGTTTACTTCAGGAGTACAGAAACTTACCAACTAACACGCTGGATCACAGCTGAGGACTAGCCAAACCAAAAGAGTCAAACTAAAAGGAGTCCAGATGGGATAAAAAGAAAAACAGTATACAGCAAAGTATCGGCAAAAAGACTACAGAAAACTATTTAAGCGTTTGGTGAACAGCTGCAACGAAGGATTATTTACAATAGCGATTAATCTGCAGATTTGGTTTTGTCTACAGAAAAAAAATAAATAAAAAGTCTGAGATGACGCTTTCAAATGTCGTTTTGTCCGACCAACAGTCCAAAACAACGAGTGATGCGACGGTCACAAACAAGTCCATTCAACACATTTAAAATCGCGAAAAAAAGAAATGCATGACAACAAACAAACATTTTTAAACAGAGCGGAAATAGCACACACATGAAATTGAAATATAGGTTTCTGTATAGTGCTATGTGATTATTAGTTAACCAGAATATTTAATTAGTAGTGAGTGTGTTATTTTGTCATACAACGAGGACAGCTATTCTTGAAATATCCAACTTTTGAACCATTAATAGGACTGAATATTTTAATGTATTGCAGATGGAGAATCTTGCACATTTCTTTCTTTCAACAAATAAGAGAGTAACTTAGGCAGTGATCAGAAAGTCACATTTAGGGGTGTTTGAAATAATAGGCTGCAGCAACGGATGGAACGTTTATGGAAAGCACAAGTGTAATTATGGTCAGATCTTGTGCCTGACTGATGGGGAAGTGATATTGATAAGAGTTGTGATTTACAGCGTCGGCTATTTTGTTGCCAGCTTTCCTTCCTGCAAAACCGTGTCTGCCTTCTTCATATTTATGTAGAATTGTAGTTTGCCCTTCTTACGTAAAATATGCGGCTCTGGTAGATGTTTGCGATTGGTCGTGCTGCGCAAACCCCGCCTCTTTTATGTGAACGCGCGCGTCGCTGGATTGGCAAACCCTGGGTTGACTGAACTAGTTGTTAACCCCCATCGTGACACAGCTTATGCGGGACCGCGGTTGTTAGGGTTAGGTGAAGCCAGGTAACTGAAATAAATCCAGGACATGTTGATCTTGAGTCGTAGTACAGGCCTCTGGTTTCCTTCAAAGAGCCGTAAATTCAATCCTTAAAAACAATAGTTGAGATTAATTTTGTATTGATCAAGCTATCAATTAATTGACTAAACACTTCTGGACTTTTTAGGATGAGAAAACAAGTGTTGCAAAACAAAAAGCATTTCTTTAATTCAATTAAATTGTATTTATAGTGTCAAATCACAACAGAAGCTCTCTGAGGACACTTTACAGATAGAGTAGGCCTAGACCACACTCTATAATTTACAGTGACCTAACAAACCCGCCCAAGAGCAAGTGCAACAGTGGCGAGGAAAAACTCCCTTTTTACAGGCAGAAACCTCAGACAGACCCTGGCTCTTGGTGGGGGCAGCGGCCATCTGCCGCTGCCGGTTGGGACACAGAGACACTGATACAGATATGGAGAAATATGATTCATAATAATTATAGCAGTTGTTAGGAGGAACAGTGGCAATTATAGTACAAATAAAGATAATAAAAGTATGACTAGAACTAATAGCAGTAGTAGCAGTGCAGGACGTAGTATGGCGTCATAGCATGCTACTGCAATGGACATTGACATGACTTGAGTACCACCATCTAGGCTGGGTGGTCCCACCAAATCCTTCGGTGGGCGTGACAGATGAGAGCCCGTAAAAGGCAACTCCTTTATTAGTACCGTCTCAAGAGAAGCGACATTAAATTTGTCTTTGGCACAACCACGGGTGCTGGTGAAATATTCCCACCTGGTACTGTAATACCATTCTATAGTTCACCACTCATTCACTTTAAACCTATGAAACACATTAGGTCTCCAACCTGTCTGTACCTTAATAAAAACTGAAGCTTTTGTCTTAAAGTGCTCATATTATGCTCATTTTCAGGTTCATAATTGTATTTAGAGGTTATATCAGAATAGGTTTACAAAAAAACCATATTTTTGTTGTACTGCACATTGCTGCAGCTCCTCTTTTCACCATGTGTGTTGAGCTCTGTTATATCTACAGAGTGATGCATCTCACTTCTGTTCCATCTTTGTTGGGAGTCGCACATGCGCAGTACCTAGGTAAGGACTACTAGCCAGTCAGAAGCGGAGTATGAAGGAGTGCCATGCACGTTTGTCTCTGAAGTAAAGGCTGGACTACAATAGAGCTGTTTGGAGCAGTTTGTGAACACTGTTTTCTGTTGGAGATGGTAAGTCCCTTTGGGGGGGGCTTTGGGCTTTTTCACTTTGTAAACCTATAACGTGCACAAAAAAGATATATAACACAAAAAAGTAAAGGGAAAAAGCCAAAAAGCATAATATGACCACTTTAAGTTTGTCACATTATTTATGTGCTGATGGATTTCTTTCATAGAAAACCACAACATCCAGCACAATAAAAGATAAGATAGGTGTGCAGTCATTATGCTTAGTTAAAAACATTAAGTTTTAGTCAGTGGGAATGTTCAACATGTTCAGTTAACCTATTACTCTTTTTCACGTAGTCTGAAACTGTCGGTCTGCTCTGCAGGGCTACAAACAGGATGAGTCAAACATGTTCAAAGTCGTGAATGTGATCCTGTTTACTTGGGTATTCCTCAAAGACACAACTCTGTGTCTAATACTCTCAGACAGTGAATTCACACACTCATCTTACAAATATGTAATTGGTCCTAAACAAGTTGCATTCCAGTCATGTTGTGAGCAATTTGCTCAAGGCCTGCAAAGATCTCAATCAATGGGATTCAATAGGTGGGGTTCACTTGAGTCATTTGAAGTAGCCCACAGTCAAGCTGGTATGACAACGTGACTGAATTGGTTTTACATAACAACTGTGATCTAAAGACTGTAAAGGGGTGTTCTTCTACTTGACTGACTTTTTGCAAACTGTTCTTTGTGAATTAAACCAACTTGGATTTCTTTCCGATGGACAGCAAAATAAAACTCAGCTTTATCGGTTAGCTATCTGTGTAACAGTGATACAAGGTGTGACTGAAACTTCATAGTAACGTTGTTACAGTCCCCTCCACTGACCTCTGGAGCAGTTCTGAGCACTGTACTGTCCCTTTAGACGGCTAGGGTGTAGGATTTAACCCCTTGGACTGACCGACAGCTGCCCGGTGACATTAGCATGGCAGCTAATGACAGCAGCGTGACAGTAGGTAGTAGGTTAAAAAGTTACCCGAACTTATCAACATGAAGTCAGTTAACTACTAAAAGTCCTAGTGTTGATAGGCGGAATGAATGGACTCATCCAGCAACAACATACATGCAACAATAACGTTAGTCTGAATAAGCGACCGTGAACTTTTATGCTAAAGTTGGTGTTACAGATGTGTTAGCCTTTCATACATAGAGAGCATCAGTGCGACCAGTAAACATTAGCGTCAGCTATCACCAATTTATCGATTGATTGAATTTAAAAATGCTGACGGCTCACTGTTGATAGCTAACTGGCTAAGAATTATAACGTTAACAAATGGATGGGTTGCGTTAGCTAACAGTTAGCAAAGTTAGCTTCATCGAGCTAGATAGCTAATGATGTGCATATTAAATGATAAGCTAAAAGTTAACTTATTCCACACAGGTTATTTAACTAGGAGTCAGTTTGTAGAAAGCCGGCAGTTATATTGTGCAGTTAGCCTTAGCGGTAGCGGGCAGCCGGCACATGCTAGCTGAGAGCATTTGACAGTTGGAACCTTGCAGCCCTTCCCAGATTAGCTACCACAATAGCAGGCAGCTTCATTGAGCGCTCTTTGCTGAATTCAAATTACCTTGAGCTGAACACTTTTGAACAGCTGATGGAGCTGCTGACGTCGCACATAGCCTTATAACTCGCATCCCGAGCCTTTTCCCTCTCGACGTGAAAGGCATATAGAGACAACAGTATGCCTAACAAGCAAACAAGAAGCCTAGCTATTCTTTCCCACCGAGGGGTGGACACTCTCAGGACGGGCGCCGCCATCACTCTCTGGCCTAGCTGGAGACACGCATACATACGCAGCGAGTTCGCCTGAGACAGGACTGCGACGTGGAAAAGCGTCAGGACGTGCCACACCGTCAGGGGCGGGCCACCGAGCTAAGGAACAACAGTAGGCTACAGATAAACACTGAACACGGCTTTCTATGCGGACACATTTTAATCATCTATTATGCAAGCAAATCGTCGGGCCATGCATTGGTTAAATTCTTTATATCATATAAGAGTAACCGTTGAGTGTATGTACTTTATGTTCTGTGCATTGTCTATATGCCATTGCCTACACATACACTGGTATACAGTCTAAATTATTACCATCATTTTGTTAGACATTTATTTCCACACCCAAAACACATTTCAATCACTAATTAGGATCCTTAAACGTAGGCTAATTGCGCTTTAGCAGCATTGCTAATACAGTGTTCAATTATGATGTCCAACGTTGATTTGATATTTGTTATTGTTTAGTCTGCCACACATAACACACTTTATATTCTAAATAACACACTTAACCCCCCCACACACACACACACACACACACACACACACACACATCTAACATTTAAACATGGGGACAAAAATGTTTACACAGTGAAATAACATCGATCGAACTAACAATAAATAGCTAAATATAACCAGCACAATATATATGAAAGCATAGTTCATACATATTTAGCCTACTCAGTGAAAAAGCACAGCCATGATCACGTGACTCCATGTATATAAACACAGCTGGTGACTTCATCTGTTTACTCGCTCGCAGACTCGTCTGGTAAAAACGACTGCATTCCGTCTCCAAATGGCGACCATAACAGACATGGAAAGATTTGTTTATTTCGAGGAGGCACATTACGATCAATATGACTATTATAATATGCTCGAATACTCGTGCCATGCTTGTGGCAAAGGGAGATCCAAGAGAGAAATCGAGCTGAACACAAACCGCCATTCCCCAGCCGGACACGAGAGGAAGATAGCAGAAAAATATCACAACAGCGAAATTAAACGCAGGAGAACAAAGAGCTCGTCGACTTGATGGCTTTCCTCGATGTTTACAGGTAACAAAGGTGCCTTTTTAATCTGAAAATAGGGTTTATTCATAGTTCAACAATCTGCCTTTGTGATGGAAAAAAAACGACCTCCTACTTGGGTATTTACATAACTGAGCTGATTACTCCCATACATATTAGTATTATTATAAGGTGAACAACGTCTGCCTTTGGGATCACAGTCAGGAGGATAGCTGTAAGCTATGCTTGAAAATTAAAGTTTGCTTTGTTTTCCACCTATGAGGTCACTCTTATAGGTGGAGCCATACACAGTTGCATCAAGCATTTCCCTTTTTTTTTGCATGATTTTGTTCAGCTATTTTGTTTGCACCATCATAAAATTCAGTTATATTCTATTTTTGCACAGGTGCAACATTGACTGATCTGAAACTTTTGATATAATTGGATTAATTGTCAACATAACCGCATCGTAAAACAACAACAAAAATATCTGAAACGATTAATCAGTTATAGTCAACCGACATAGTTAACCGGCAATCATTTAGATAATTGATTACTCAATTGAGTCATTGTTATATAGCCAAACACTTTATTTGCAGCTTTTCAAATGTAAGAATTTGTTGTTTTTCTTTGGCTGTTCGACTGTTGGTCAGATAAAACAAGTGTGTCAACATAAGTTTTGGGAAATGGTGATAAACCTATTTAAGTATTTTCTGACATTTTATTTATAGTCCAAATGATTAGGCATAATTGAGAAAATAATCTGCAGAGTAATGAATAATACAAAAAATTTGCAGGATATGATTTGTGATGACTATTTCATTCTTATTTCCACACAGATCTGAATACAAAGTTGGATTCCTGATTTTGACTATTCACTAAGGCCAAGGTTCTCCGCATTCCCTGACCCAGAGAATGGAGCTCTGTGACACCGGGCACATGCCCAGTAATCAGTCACGAGACAGCTCTCCACTTCATATTCCGTAACAAGACCTGCTACTCAAGTTACGGCTTTGCAAGAATAGTTTGTGTTGGGCTATATAGGCCAGTGGTGTGTGCTTGATAAACTTATAGAGATAGATGGATGTAGTAATTTCTGCAGGGGCAAAATATATTATATTTTGATTCAATAAAAATGATGTTAACTAAAAAACTGGTTTTGTTCTGTGGGTGCATTACAGGTTTGTTACAGTTTTACGTTTTTAGTTTCTCTAAAAGCAGAATGTATTCCTCCATCCCTTTTGTGCATTTTAAATTGTATTATCATTTTTACTAATATAAGCTATTTTAATTGTAGAAACGGACTGCAAACCACCTTTACTCTAGCCAAGACTCCTACATTTCATTTTACCGGATGATTAGTAGCTTTTTAAGCAGTGACAATAAATATCTGCATATACAGGTTGTGGAAAGTACACTGCAGTGATCGAAAAAAAATTACATAAATAAATGCTGAATGACACGGTTAAGCAAGTGTTCTTCATCTGAAACCAGATGCTCGGCAATACATACCAGTGTTTGGGTTTAATTCGTGTTGGACTACTGGCTGAACCGTGGGTGAAGTCATGTGCTTTTATTTTTGAAGGAAGTATTTCCCAACCGGAATCTATATCATAGGTTCCGTGGTCTTCACACACCATGCTTCACACATGTTTGAGCTGCTAGCATAGTATTGACCAATTTGTTCGTCATTTATTTTTTTCTGTTGGCCAGGATGCAGATATGCAGTGTGTGCAGCGAACACACACCGAAATACAGATGCCCAGCCTGCAAAATAAGATAGTAAGTAACTTTAAATAAGTCTGTAAGCTAGCTATCTAGCTAGCCTTAACGTTAGCTTCCGAGTTGTTTGGCTAAAGTAAGAAACGGAAACGGTTATTTGAGAATGGAGAGTAATATATTCTCTGTTGTTCTGGGACATCAGTATCATTAAGTCTGTAGAACCTGACTTAAAAGAGTAGGCCTATTAAAAAATGTACAAATAGCAGCCTTATCTACAGTACTAATAGCTAACGTTAAAGCTAAATTACGATTAGTTACAGTGCTTTAACTTTAACGTGACGTTACGTTTGCGATCATGACACTGGTTCATTTCAACATTCAGAATCGAGAAATATGCGCATATTTACAGATCACGCCACTAACTTAAAGTAATGTCCTTAAAGTTACAATGGATGTATTAAGAGAACACGTGAAAACAAACTTGGACGGCAACCTGCTTAGGTCAAAACCATTCGCGTTTTGACGTCATATAGACCACTATTCTGAAGAACAAATAATGACACCTTATGATTTACATTAATTTCCTTTTTTTTCATGTATCATTTTATATGTATTGTTTTTTTACACACTGGAGTCTTTAATTGTAGGATTAGAATGTCCATGACCTGCTGAATGTCTGTTCGCAATGTATAATATAGAATAATAATAATTAAAAAAAGAATCATGCCATGAATTGTTTTGATTGGTTCATTAATTAACTCATCCATTCATTTAATTCACTCTGATTTTAAACTTAGGAAACACTATTAACAGATAGAAATTCCCCTTTTTAGAATAATCATATTTAAACACGTTAACCTAGAGCTGGGCAATATATCGACATTATATTGATATTGTGATATGAGACTAGATATCGTCTTAGATTTTGGATCTCGTAATATGGCATAAGTGTTGTCTTTTCCTGATTGTAAAGGCTGCATTACAGTAAAGTGATGTCATTTTCTGAACTTACCAAGACTGTTCTAGCTGTTCTATTATTTGCCTTTACCTACATAGTCATTATATCCACATTACTGATGATTATTTATCAAAAATCATCATTCATTACACAATCTCATTGTGTAAATATTTTGTGAAAGCACCAATAGTCAACATTACAATATCGTCTCTGTATCGATATCGAGATATTTGGTCAAAAATATCGTGATATTTGATTTTCTCCCTATCACCCAGCCCTACGTTAACATACAATATTTATATATACAGTGTATTATCTTGTTTCAGTGTTGCAAAGAGATCATTATTATGATCTGGCAGACAAGCTTTTTTTTTTATAATTGTGTTTTTTCTCTTACAGTTGTTCACTTGGATGTTACAAGAGGCATAAAGGTAAATTAGCTTGATCTCAGTATTTAAGTGATGTAGTAATGTGCTGTTTAGACAAGCTGCGATCATAATAAGAGGGCGCTGCTCATCATCCACTGATCCATAATCAAAATTCTTGGTTTGCCCACAGACACTTGCCTTCCTGTTGAGGAGCCTGCACCTATTGAGCCTAAAGTGAAGGATTCTTTCAACACTGGTATGGTATTATTTCTCTGATCATTCTTGTGATTCTGTTTTTTTTTTCTTTTTTGTATGGTGTGTCCATATCAGCCAGCAAAAGCACAAATCAAATATATTATAATATGTGGGTCAACATGGACCAAGTAATAAAAAACATTCAAGAAGTCAAATTCATTTCCCTGAGCTAGAGAGTGGGGATGTGGTGGGAAATATTTGTGTTCCTGTTGCTCAGAGGTAGAGCGGGTCGGCCCTCAACCACAAAATTGGCGGTTCGATCCCAGACTCCTGCGGCCACTGCACCCTAGCCTGGATGCCAGCCGAACTTAGCCGCGCCGACAACATTTGAGGTCGGGGAGTTCGGTCTGGACTTGATCCGTTGTGGAGCAACGATGCTCGAACCAGAGCTGTTCGGACCAATCACATTGTCAGGGCGGGCTTAATACGATGATGGACAGATGATCAACAGTAACGTAATCAACCACGTCACCAAAGAGCGCTTGGGTTGAATTTGTTTACAACAAAGATTGCTGCCGCTGGAGAATTGAGATGTGTAGATTCCGCCATCGCGTCTGTTATAGAAGATATCGACAGCGCATTCATTTTTAAAAGCGGAACAGAGAACCACGATCACGTATGTATACACCTTTGACTTGCAGCTTCTGTGACGTCTGTCTCCGTTGCTCTGATTGGTTGGAGGTCTATCCAGTTGAGTGCAGAGGCATTTTCTTTCCTGGTTGGGGTTGAAACGCCCCCATAATCACAGCCCAGTGGAGCAGCATCAGACTCCTATTCTGACTAGAATTTTAGTAGGACCACGTCAGGCTAACTGGACCCCAAGTTGCTCCCCGGAGGCTGAATGTGGCTGTCCACTGCTCCTAATGCTTAGGATGGGTTAAATGCAGAGATTGAATTACACTACATTGTATTGTATGATTGTATTGGACAAATAATAGTTTCTTCTTCCAAAGTTGTCAATTTTGATTTAGTTGTCCCTTTTAGTAGATTAAAGCCCTTAAGGTCGTGTGTTCAGTGAACGCCGTAGGTACGTAGGTCTCAAAAAAAAAAATTTAACTACACGTCGCGGCGACACAGATCGTAACAACTGTAATTGGTCCGCTCGGGCCGTGGCTTGGTAGCGTTGCATTCCACTCATTTCCTGGTTCTCCTTCTCCATAAACAACATGAAATCAAGGAGTCGGAGAGGGTGAACTTTTCCTGCTACAGATTTCCCACCGTGGTCAGAAAGCACAGGGGAGACACTTTGTTTCACTCACTATGACTAGAGTCGGTACTCTCTCTGCCACACACACACACCCCCCACCCACCCACCCACAGCTATGCTCTTAAAGGGATACGCTAGAGCGAAGCAGACACCAGCGCACAAGTATAAACTTCAGGCCACTTACTTTAGGCTACGGCGTAAGCTCTGCGTAGAGCCCTAGCAGAAGCATAAATCCCACTTAAGTGACAGCAAAGACAGGCTGTGAGATGAAGTGATTGAAATGCCACCGTTCAACCGTCACAATTTTCCAATGCCCTGTGTGACAGGCCCTTTTTGCTTTCCTTGTCTTTGCAGAGACGTGGACTGTTGAGGATCTTCTGCAGGAAGAGGAGGACATTGTTGACAAAGTGCCTCTGCAGAGGCTCCAGCTGTTAGGTATTCATCTGACCGTACCATTCGTCTGCTCTTCACGCAGCAGCAACACCACCACCACATGTTCCTTCATCTAACACGCTAATGACCACATCAATTAAGTATTTAAAAAATATATATATATAAGTCAGGTGTGTGTAATTCATGTTTTCTTACTCTGCAGGTCAGTCCAAAGAGCTTAGAGATATTCTGTGCAACCCCCATCTGAGACAGTTGCTGCGCTCCATTGACAGCGCAGACAGCAAAGACGATGCGATGAAGGCTGCCATGCAGGAGCCTCTGTTTGTAGAATTTTCCGATCAGTGTTCAAAAATTGTCAATAATTAAGCAAAATCAACAGCCAATAAAGCTGACTATTTGTAAAATAGTGCCTGCATTGGTTTTTCTATCTGATCACTTTTGATTATATTTATGTATAAGGTCTTGGAATAAGCAAGTTGTGTAGTCCCTGTATTTTTTTTTGTTGATCCAACTTCCTGTCATATGCCTTGTCATGCAACAGTATCATGTTCCAATAAACACTGACATTTTTAAAACGATATAAATTGCTGAGTCAATACTAAAGGCTTTACGGTGTAGTTAAAAAAAAAAAAGTCAACTGTAGAACGTGTACATGAAACATTCTATAACTGACGTTTATTTCAACAACAGTCCTTTAAATAACATAATACAAGTTGTACATTGATCCCTCGGTACCGCTAGCAAAACTACAGATTTCAAATTACAAACTGCCATAAAGAGTGACATTTCAGAGAATAAGTGAAAAACGTATTTAACGGGCAAATAAAAGATATGCAAGGATCAACAGAGCTGTCCTGGGAGGTTATGTGTAGAATCAAAAGCTAGGATGACAAGCATCAGTGATAAAGTTACATTACTCATTTATTTTGTAACCATATAGCAAAAAGAGGTTTTGAAAAATAAAATAATGAATATATAATAAAACTTGATGGCCATAATGATCCATTTGTTCTCCCTCATGAAACACTAGTGTAAAAAGACTTTGGTATGTTATACAGTGCTTGCATTAATGCTTTGGGCTGCAGCAGATTAAAATCCACACAGGAAATGGTTTGGTCAAACATTTCACGCATATAAGAAAGACCCTTTATCAGACAAAAAAGCAGCAATTTAAATAAACCTGGGTTCATCCTTTCCCTGTTTCACATAAGTAATGTGTCAGCTTGTTCATGTCTGTCTGTTGCTGTATGTGTGTGGTTTTAATGTGCAATATGTGCTTTACATGTGCAAAACTTGCTTAATTACCCCCACACTCCTCCCAGCATAAATCACACTCAAAATAATGCTGGATGTAATCATATCTGCATCTGACCCATAATAAATCTATAAAATCACACATAAATAATCACCCTTACATAAATACACTAGCAGCCCATTTGAGTGTAGATTTTAAGAAAGGCACTTGTCAAAAGGTCCAATACTTCAACAGATCAACAGTCAAGATGTTCCAAAGAGGCAGCAATGAGACAAAAACCTGCAGCCCTCTGTTTTTCGAGGCGCTAAGGTTGTGTCATGTCATTTCAGTTCTCCAGAAAAAGGCTCATAAAAATGATTCTGAGTCTGTCTCATCCTGCAGTAACATCACCACAACCTACACCCCATTCACTGTTTTCTATATTTCTTATCTCAGATGTGGCAGGTCAGTGGTCAGTGTTTCTGGACAGTCTACTGTTTGAGATTTTGAATTTTTTCATATATATTTTTTGTCTCTAGAGCCTGAATGCAACTAAAAATGATTTATGAGAAGTAAATCAGGTTCATGGCACAGTGCATTATCTTACCCGACCTCCTGGGGAGTTCAAATATTATTATGCCGGTGCAGGTTTCACACCCTTGTAATACACAAATTGAGATGCAAAATGAAACTTTGGCATTCTTAATAAAAAAAAAAGTTGGAGTTGTAAATAAAAACTTTAAACACATTTAACAAAATGACATCATAAAATACCAGGTTTGTTCCCTCTGTGTCAGATTATGGAAGAGCAGATGCTTCCCTGCAAAAACAACTGGGGGCCAGATTGTCCTTTAATCTGTGTCCATGACATCAGCCTTTTTGGGAGAACTCTTACAAAGTGTTCTCTAGGAGGATGGCGTTGAACCCCGTGACGTCACTCTTCATGTCTGGTTGCCGGTCAGCATAGAGAAGTGGAGATCGCCGATAGTGCAGCTTTACAGACCTCTGAGGAGAAAAGGAAAAAGAATCTCATATGACCAGTGGTGGAATGTAACTAAGTACATTTACTCAAGTACTGTACTTAAGTACAAATGTTGAGGTACTTGTACTTTACATGGGTCTTTTCTTTTCATGCCACTTTGTACTTCTACTCCACCACATTTCAGAGAGAAATATTCTACTTTTTTACTCCACAACATTAATCTCACAGCTTTAGTTACTATACAAATTAAGCATTACAATTGCACACTAAACACATGTAGTTTATAAAATACCCAACAATATAACGGCCTACAAGTCCAGCTGAAATGATATACTGTACAGGCCAAAAGTTTGGACACACCTTCTCATTCAATGTGTTTCTTTATTTTCATGACTATTTACATTGTAGATTCTCACTGAAGGCATCAAAACTATGAATGAACACATATGGAATTATGTACTTAACAAAAAAGTGTGAAATAACTGAAAGACTGAAGAAGAAATATAAGACTGTCTTATATTTTAGATTCTTCAAAGTAGCCACCCTTTGCTTTTTTTGATAACTCTGCAAACCCTTGGTGTTCTCTCAATGAGCTTCATGAGGTAGTCACCTGAAATGGTTTTACCTTCACAGGTGTGCCTTGTCAGGGTTAATTAGTGGAATTATTTCCCTTATTAATAAAAAACCAAAGGGTGGCTACTTTGAAGAATCTAAAATATAAGACATGTTTTCAGTTATTTAACACTTTTTTGTTAAGTACATAATTCCATATGTGTTCATTCATAGTTTTGATGCCTTCAGTGAGAATCTACAATGTAAATAGTCATGAAAATAAAAAGGAAATGCATTGAATGAGAAAGTGTGTCCAAACTTTTGGCCTGTACTGTATATATAGACGATTAAACACAGAATTATAAAACTAACTTTCTGTCATATTTGCTTAAACTGACCCTATGTTCCAGTACAACTACATGAAGCAGGTAATAAAAATCTGGCACCACCTACAGCCTGTAGTGTGATATGCAAAAATCCACAGCTCCCTGTTCAGATGCACCAATTAGGGCCGGGGGATTGGGGGGGGCTGTCTAACTACGTGTCAATCACTGCTTATGCACACACATTCATTCTCCCTTGTGGGGAGGGGCTTACGAGAACGTTTTGGGCTTTAGCGGAAAGGGGGGAGGGACTGAGAAGTTGTCAATTTTCACATTTTTTGGCTAAGTCCTGGATCTTCACAATCCTACCTACAGCACCTTTAACGCAATTTTTGGTGCTTATGAAGCTTGTTTTGACGCTTCCGTTTCCAGTTTCTAAAATGTGAGGATTTTTCTGTGTTGAGTACTTTTACTTTTAATATTTTAAGGACATTTTCCTGATAATACTTAATTACTTTTACTTTAGTAAAAAAATATTCAATGCCGGACTTTTACTTGTAACAGAGTATTTTAACAGTGTGGTGTTAGTACTTAGTTTCTAAAGGACCTTAATACTTATTCCACCACTGCAAATACCCAATGCTAAAAATCATCCAGATGATAAAAACATATGGAGATTTAACAGAACGTGTGTGCATGTGCCCTTACCTTGGGTTGAGCCCGTATGGAGGCTAGTTCCTGGGAGTACTGGTTGGGCTCCACCTTATACCCCCCTCTGGTGGAGGGCAGGCTGAGGGAGGCCATCACAGACATCATCTTCTGGAAGCCTGTGGCGGTCAGAGACATGGTGATGGACGGGGCCGAGGCCAGAGCCAGGCCCATGGGCCACCCTCGCACTGGGACAGGCTCCTGGATGGAGGAGAGCTGCACCAAGCCCCGCTCCCTGATAACAGGGTCCAATGCTGGCGCATCGTCCGCCCCCACAAAGTCCTTTGCATCATCCAGTTCTGCCTCAGCCAAGGATTTCAATAGTGCCTGCCGCAAAAACAAAACTTAATTTACATATTATCCATAACTCCACGTTTATTCATGTGTTAATTTAGTGCCACTAGACATTAATAAACATTGCTGTAAATGCACCAGTCAGCCAAAAGGCTATTTGTCGTCCCTGGAGAGATTTAGCACTGCTCTCCTATAACATCCTCAGACTCAAGAAGAACAGTTAAAAAAAGTCAATGCAGCAGAACCCTTTTATTCCACACATTCTGATTCCTTGTCAAAACTGGTCCTACGTTACATATGATGCAACTCAACCGTCAAAAGATTTGAATGTGTTATGATATAAATAGAGCTCAACAGTGTGGTTCCGGAAGTAAAAATCCCATTGATTTTCTCCATAAGGATTTTGATAATTAGCTATGATGTCCAAACCAATCGAGGGACTGACCACGAGCTCCCAGCTTGTGAAACGAAAGTTTTTTTGCTCCTGCAGAAGCCAGAAGTCTGAATGAATTTGCGGTCTTATGGAGAAATACTACACTACCCAAAATTCTAAGTGTAACAGCCATGACTCTGATAGGTGGAACTCACTGGTACCATGGAAATGTTTACTGAACCCGCAAAGTGCTAGAGCGAGCTTCTACCGTTGAAGTCTATGATCGTTTTCTGTACACAGTATTGTACCTTTGCCTTTTTTGCCGTTTTAAAAATGTTATTTTGGGCCAAATCAAATGTTTTATGTTCATGATTCATCTCGTAGCTGGTTGGCTTGGTTCCAGGCTTCAAACTCTTTATATAAGCATTTAATGAAACGTCAATGGAGATATTGAACGGAGAAAAACGCTTCCGAAACCAGAGCCTTTAAAAAAGTGGGCGGTCACTGTTGAGCTCTATTAGCAGCAATGTAGCCTCAGCTAGAGATGAGGAGTGTATTTTCAGACTTGTAGTCTTCAGCCCCAACTGACGCTGACTCAAGTGACATCACTTGAGGTGATTTATCAGATTTCGTGCAGCTCGCACCAGAGCCACAGAGTATAGTTTGAGCCATGAAGAATGAGCAAGAAAACACAAGATATGATATGTATTGTCTCCAAATCTCACCCTCCACTTCCTCCAGGTATTCTGGATGACTGCAGCTGCTCTGTTCCATCCCTGGACCCTCCTCCTGACCAGCCAGGACCGCAGCGCTGCAGCAGGCACAAAACACATTCATTCCATCATTCCATTAGCAAGCCATTCATTCTGCAGGTGTAATCTGTGCATTGTGGGGACAAATGTGTATGTACTCCCATTCAGAGTATCAGAACAACCCCTGTCATTAACATTTAATAGGACTGGAACGATGCTCTTAGATCGGTTAAAAATCAATAGAAATGTGTAAAGATTACAACCGGTTGAGATAAAAAAATAAAACAAATTCTGATGCAAGGCCTAGGGCTTAATCTACTACTGATTTCACTTGTTTGACTTCAGACGTCAATACGTGTTCTAAGTTATTTATTTGAAGAGATTTTGTTCTATACATTTAGTTATTTTGATGTCTGGTTTTAAAAATCGTATCCATTTTTTATTTAATTGTAATTTAATTGTTTTTTGATGAGAGGACACATCTGCTGTTTATATAAATAAAGGAATAGTTTTCAGCCATTTGAGAAAAGCGTATCGTGAACTTAAAATCGTGAATCGTATGGAATCGTGAGTTGAGTGCATCTTTACACCCGTAACAGTTAATCAAATGAGCTGTTGTGGCAGCTTATGATGCCGTTAAAAGGATAAACAGTGTCAGCCTGCAAACATGGTGTACAGACTCAGTGTAAGTGAGGTCACAGAGCTCTACTGATTCCACTACGTGGTAGCTGGCCAGGGCATTAGGAGTTTACCTGCTTGGATCAGAGTAGCAGACTGCTGGCGGGCGTGACGTCTGCGGCGCTGGTACCGCTGCCAGCAGCACTGAATGGAGAAGGCACACTGAGACAGGATCTTCTTCCTCTGATCCTCCAGCAAATCTAGCTGTGACACAACAGCCAGACAGGTCAGTACTCCCAAAAAAGACCAGAGAGCCCTTATTTGCTTTACAGGCCTGGTAAGTAACTAACGTAGGGCTGCACAACATATGGTTATTTTATCGTCATCGTGATATCAACTGGCGCAATAAACACATCGCGATAGGCTGCGAAATATTGCGTTTGTGTTAGTTGAAAGAAAATATCGGTAGAAAACTGCACTGTAAAATGTAACTGTCATCCTTTTTTTAGTGGTACCTTTAATGTTCAATTCTATGATCAATTTGTTCAATAAAATAAATGATTTCCTTTCATTTGTTTTAAATTCAACACGCAATTTGTTGTATTTTAGCAGAATACTGAAAGCAGCAAAAATGCGAGTACACAACTGAGTACACTTTAATATCTGTTTATTTATTGCATGTTATATTGTTACCGCGATATTCGACATTATCGCATATCTTCCTCATATCATGCAGGTCTGAACTAAAGCACCCAATGAGGACAATATTACCAGACTGGAAAAGAAATATGTAATACGTTTGCAAATGACTTCCCAAGCTTCCAAGTTATACATACAAAAGATGTGTGAGGAGTAGGGCTGCACGATATGAGGAAAATATGAGATAACGTTGTTGAATATCACGATAATGATATTACTTGCGAAAAATAAACAGATAGTGTACTCAGTTCTGAATTTCTGCTGCTTTCAGGATTCATAAATACAACAAATTGCGTGTTGAATTTAAAACGCAAATTTAAAATGCAATTTTCTACTGATATATATATTTTTAAGAATGTTTTTGGGGGGCTTTTCCCTTTAATCGACAGTGACAGCGGATAGACAATGAAGGGTTGGGGAGAGAGAGGGGATGACAGGCAGGAAAGGGCCGCAGGTCGGATTCGAACCCGGGCCGCTGCAAAGGACTCAGCCTACATGGGGCGCACGCTCTCACTGGGTGAGCTAGAGGTCGCCCCCTGATATTTTATTTTAACTGACACAAAAAATCTCTGAGTGTCTTTCGCGATGTGTCACAGCCTTTCGCGGTGTGTTTATTGCGTCAGTTGATATCGCGATGACGATAAAAAAGATATATTGTGCAGCCCCAGTGAGGATACCTACGTATGTACAGTATATAATTACTGACCATCGATTGGGTAAGAAAAACTTTAGTCCTTCCGCAGTGCACCCATGAACTGGGTTTTTCACTGTCATGTTTGTGCAAGGGCTCGAACGCCTTGTGCTGTAACACGACCCTGAGGAGCTTCTCCACCTCTCGCCGAAGACTGTCGTTGCCGTCAGCCTCCACATCTGAGACAGGGAGGAAATGGAATTAGAGTGAAGCCCTGGAGACATCATTCAGGTAAGGGCAGAGCAGCAAAGCAGCTGTCAAGAGATTCCCATTTTACCACATAGCATTTGTCTGACAGTATGCCAGTCAGTGAGGTAAAAACAGGGTAAGCACAGAGAAATCCATCCGAATCAACAGCACAGCTTCAGCAGACACTGAATGATTACACTGAATTCAATGAACCTTTCACAGCTGATCATATTTGGCAGCATTCGGGATTAGTGAGCAGCTTACTTCAACATTCACACAACAAAACTCAAGTCTCGAGCCTACAGCCATGCTGGCACCTTGAGCCTGTACTTGAGCTAAATGCTAATGGCAATGTTAACATGCTGATGTTTAGCAGCAAGTATTGAACTTTAAAAACAGTTCAACAAATCAACAGTGAAAACACCTTGAACTGTGAAATTTCCCTCCATACTTTTACTGGTTGAAAAAGAAAATAATAATTCAGAACACAAGACAAAATAAGAGTCAAGTTGCAAAATAATCGTTTTTCTCGATTACTTTGTTTTTGTTGATCATCAGGAGCCGAAATCGTAGTCGCGATGACATTTTGATTAATTGCACAACCCCACCATGTTCATTATCTTAGTTCAGTGGGCAGTAGCATGCTAACATTTGCTAATTAGCACTAAACACAAAGTACAGCTGAGGCTGATGGAAATGTCATTAGTTTTGCAGGTATTGGGTCATAAAACAAAGTATTGGACAAATTACAATTTTAAAGATTTTTTGGGGGCTTTTTGGCCTTTTACTGATAAGACAGATGAAGACCGGAAACCGGGTAGAGAGACGGGGAACAACATGCACTGAAATGGCTGCGGGTCGCCTTAGTACATGGGGTGCACGCTCAACCAGGTCAGCTACCAGGGCGCCTGACAAATTACAATTTTGACCTCATGGTGGCGCGACAGGAAAAGTCAGGGCATCACCAAAGTCAGTAAGATACATCCTCTGTGGACAACGAATGTCTGTACAAATTGTGATAGCAATCCATTCAATAGTTGTTGACGTATTGAGCAGTGTGTTAAGATAAATACAGTTCAAGCACACACTAAATCAGGAATGAGTAAAGAAACATGAAACAACATGCAAAGCAAGCTCGGATAGACAGAGGTGCATGCATTTACCTGGAAAGGTCATAAGAAGTTGCACATTTTGTTAGAAAGTCCTGTTTGTATACACCAAGTGGACAAAAGTCCCCAGGAAAGTAGAGAACTGAGGATCACATACTAAGAGGGCAAATGAAGGAAAAGGTGAATAACAGACCTAAAGAGAAGAAATAGAATCACTCTTTGTCCACAGTAAACATGCCAAAATTTACCTTAAATCGATCCCGCAACAAACTGAACTTACCAACACAATGACTCCCCGACTTGAAATGTGAATATTTTGCTATCAGTCCGTAGCGTTGCATGAAGCCTTGGAAAGGAATTCTGTACAACAGAAATGACAAGTCAGCCAACATTCAAGGGAAACAAGGCAATACATTAAGATTAAAGCGCCCATATTATGCTCATTTTCAGGTTCATAATTGTATTTTAAGGTTGTACCAGAATAGGTTTACATGGTTTAATTTTCAAAAAACACCATATTTTGTTGTACTGCACATTGCTGCAGCTCCTCTTTTCACCTTGTGTTCAGGTCTCTGTTTTAGCTACAGAGTGAGACATCTTTTCTTCTGTACTATCTTTGTTTGCACTCGCACATGCACAGTAGCTCAGATCGTAGATCATGTCAGCTAGCTCCTTAGACTGTTTAAAGGCTGTTTCTCCAACTTTGGTCAGTTTCAAGGCAGGATTAGCTGGGAGACTTCTTCTAAACAAGGGCGAACATGTAAGTAGTTCTTTTGTAGATTATGGTGAACTTGTGTGTGTTGTAGCAGTGCTTTGCCATTGAGAACGAGGTAGCATGCTTTTTTTCAAAGTTTGTATGCTTGTGGAAGCACCAGAGACACAAAGGAACACCCCAAATCCCAGAAAAAGTGATTTTTTTCATAATATGGGCACTTTAAGAGTTGATAGAGAGTTGTTGTTCACCTTATGGGAAAGCCAGCAGCACTGATATGAATAGTCTCCACAATCCCGCAGGCCTCCAGCTGCATGATAACCTGACAGCAGACGGGGAATAACCATTAAAAGCTTTCCCTTTTTGTGAAAAAAAAGAAAGCATTGCATCTCATTGTTGTAGTGCTGGTGAAACTGCTGGAAAAAAAAAAAAAGAGAACATCTACCTCCTCTTTTTTGAAGCTCAGCGGATCGCAGTCTGGGTTGGGTTTGATGCAGCGAGTGTAGTGAGGAGTTGTGCTGTGGAGGATCCTCATCAGGCTCTCCAGAGAGTTCTACGATCAGACATTAACATCATCAGGGCCATGACTAAACCGTCCCAGGAGGAACTCTACAGGCCTCAACACGCTAATATAACCCTGGTGATAAAGGCCTTTGTGGCCCTAGAGCTGCACAATATGAGGGAAATATCTAATTGCGATAAGTTTGACTGATATTGCAATACTGATTGAGGATATTGGAGGAAATTATCTTTTCTTTTTATTATTTTTGGGGCATTTTCGGCCTTTATTTTTACAGGACAGCTGAAGACATGACAGGGGAGAGAGAGGGAGAATGACATGCAGCAAAGGGCCGCAGGTTGCAGTCGAACCCGTGGCCCCTGCGTCGAAGAGTAAACCTCTATATATGGGCGCCTGCTCTACCAACTGAGCTATCCTGGCGCCCGGAATGATCATTTTTGTATCATTATTCTAATTTTCATTGAAAAATATTAAAATGAATTTTTTTTTTTTATGATTTAGTGTGATTTGTTTTTTGCGAGGATCGGTACCAAACTTTAGTCTGTAGGACAGGATTTGTAGGCCGGGAAGTCTTTGCAGCACCACAATACTTTTACATTCAGAATGGTTTGACACATCGTTTGCCTTTAACATATATCGTGCCCCACGCCACCCCTGCTATTTGGATATGAACTTAGTCCATATGGCGATTTGGATAAAATTGCGATTAACTGTGCAGCCCTAGTTGTCTCCCACCTTGAACTTGGAGACCACAGTGACTTTACTGAGCCCCTTGGTAGTTGGATTCTCAGTTTCGTTGTCGGTGAAGATCTGGTGAAGCAGGGGGTTGTCAGACTTCTGCAGCAGGTTAATAAGCTCTGGTGGCACTGGGTCCTAAAACACAGAATCCAGCACAAGATGAGTGGATGGGCAACCTTCTGAACACAATTCAAAAGTATTTTGTTTTTATAAACACCTTGTTTTTCTCCACCATCCCCTCCATCTGGTAGTTGACTTTGCCAGCGTAATGGGCCACGGTGAAGTGTGGCTCCTTGCTGAACTTGTCCCAACTGATGTTGGCATTATCACCGAGCTCCTTCTCCAAACGAACCCTGAACGTCTTTGGATCCGAGGCTCGATTAAGACGACTCTCCTATAGGACAGGTATGTAAAAACTTTTCAACCGCCACGTAGTACAGAATACATATATGTAATGATAAATGAATGTACGGATTAACCAAGAAAATGACTGCATGGAAACAAAGGGTCAAAAGGCCTGGAGGATAATTACTTGTATGCCGTTCTGTTAAAAATGACACTGTAAAAAGACAAATCCATAAATAGTATTACTTTTTTTCAAAAGAATATGATTTAAATGAAATTCGGTAGGACTGTCCTCTCTGATGGGAAGAAATGTTTGATGAAGCACTTCCTTGGAGACAGGTGTATAGATTGATTTTACGTTTGTGTGTCGATACATGTTTTTGTCCCTGTTATTAGGTTTGTATTCTATTGCCTTGAGTATGTATCCCGTTAGAGGATGGGGTAACACTTTACTTGAAGTTTTTTACATAAGAGTGACATGACACTGTCATGAACACATGACACTCACATGATACTGTCATGACACAGTCATGACACATGAACCCTAACCCTAACCATAACTTGCCATGACAAAACCGAATGACACTTACTAAAAAAGCGTTGTCATAAACGTTTGACTTATTTATAATGTTTTATGACACATTCATGACAGTGTCATGTCACTCTTATGTAGAAAACTTCAAGTAAAGTGTAACCGAGGATGGATACCCGGCTCGGCCCGTTCGGACAGATATTTAGAAATGATGTTTGGGTTCAGGTCGGGCTCGGTCACATCAGCGCAATAAGGCATTGAACATTTTAAATTAAACAGCTTATTAACGTGCGCTTGTTGCCCTGTGTGCGCTGATGCGCTCATCTGTTGACATTTGCGAATCCCTTCCTACAGTTGCTTAATAAAGCGGGCTTTCCACACAAACAAACGTAAATGTGTCGGGTTGGGCTCAGACATAAATATCTTAATGCCTGTCGGACTCGGGCCGGGCTCAGTTACTGCTCTGTCGGACTGAAAAATGCAGCCCGATTATGAAAGTAAATATGGTGCAAAACGTCAGAGCTTGTAGAATACAATGTGAGAACTTGCAGAAAAAAAAATCTGAACTTGTATGTTAAAATTTGCACTTGTAAAATTAAAATTTGCACTTGTAAAACTAAAATTTGCACTTGTAAAAAATATTCACACATGTGATCTGAATTTGAAGTCCTGGCGGTGACCTGGAGCTCACCGCCAGTGTTTCAGTTTGACTGTTAAAAAGTGTTAAGATAATAAAAAGGTATTTATTTAGAAGCAGGCTGGTTGGTTAGTTAGCTAACGCTAGCTTGCTATTCCACCAGGCTTCCATGCTACATAGCTAAATAAGCCGGACAGAGTTGTCCCTCATCTGGCGATAGAAACCCTGCTTTTCCCGTTCTGTTGGCTCAGAGCTCCACAGCCTAAGTCCACAGGTACAAATTAGTTTTGCACCAAATGTATCGCAACAAGTGTTGCAAAAGTCGAGGCGCAGATTCTCCACTTTGTGATGCGAGAGAGCGCATACAGGGACAGATTCGAGAGGTTGTAATCACTGAGTTGTGGTTGTGATGGAAAATGAACCTGAGTAAAAAGAAATAAAGTACACGAGTAAATGTTGCATTACAAGTTTGCAGCTGTCAGTGTGTTCATGCAAATATCAATCTACACATTTGTGAATATTTATTCTACAAGTGCAAATTTCAATTTACAAGTTCAGATTTTTTTTACAAGCTCTCGTGTTTTTTTTCTTTTTGTGACTTCAAATTCAGATCACATGTGTGAATATTTTTTACAAGTGCAAATTTTAATTTTACAAGTGCAAATTTTAACATACAAGTTCAGATTTTTTGTTTTGCAAGTTCTCACATTGTATTCTACAAGCTCTCACGTTTTGCACCATATTTACCTTCATACCCGATCCGCACTGTATATCCCGTACAAACAATAATACTTGGCGATTTAAGCAAACATTAAAACAAAATCAAATTAAATTCATGTTAAATATGAAGAAGAAAGAAAGTTTGACTTCTGTTGCTTTACGTTCGCTTGTTAGCACTATTTGGGTTATGCAAGTTATTTTTATCAGATAATTAAACAATGATAAGAATAAACGCAAGAAAATGACCAGCATACCTCATTAAGTAGAGAAAACACACTGACAGGGCTTCCCTCGAGAAGATCCAGACAGCTCTGGTTGTCTTGGTATTTGACAAAGGACCACTCCAACCCCTCTGACACATATTCCTCCTGGGAAAAGCAGAGATAAAAACAGAAGGATTCAAGTACACATTACAAAAGGTACGACAGGTTGTTCTGTTAACGATCAACAGAGATTTCATAAAGACTGAAGAAGCCTCCTGAATGTCTGAGGCCTGCACGTCCACACAACAAGCAGAGAAACGGCGGCTCTCGTGAGATCTGCGCATGGAAACGGAGAACTGGTAGATGTACGGGATTATCCATTTTCGTAGGCTCCAGCCCAGCGTTACACATACGGTCATTCAGGAAAAGGATGTTGAGATTGTTTCTCATAAATACTTAGAAACCATTATTGATAATACATTATGTTTTGAACCAAACACTGACGCTGTTTGTTTAAAAAAAAAAGAAGAAAGACATCATGGCTTTCAAACAAGCAAAGTGGCAGTTGGTCAAGGCCACACCTCCACCCTCCACTAACCACTAAACCTATATAAAGCCTATATAAAAGCATCCAAAGAGCACCATGTCATGGCACCTTTAAGAAATTTGGTCTCTTGCCCTTTGGCCACCATTTCAGAATGCCCAGAACAAGAACATGGCGTGCCAGGGCTTCTTTTATTCCTGTGGCCATTGAGGAGCTTAATTTGGTTCATTAACTTGCTTGCTTTTATGTGTATCCGTGTTAGATAGCCTGGATTGATCATTTATGTATTTATTTTTTTATTCCATTCAATTTTTGTTTAACTCTGTACAGCACTTAACATGTATTCATTTACTGTGCTGTTTCTACGGTTTTAAGTTTTTTTGGGGGTTTTTTAACTTCTGGTTCAGTGTGGCAGGTGCACCTTGTTTTCATTTGTGGTGTAGAATGGTTCTGTATTTGTCGCTGTTGTCAATATTTTTACGATTGTCATGGTCCTTGGATTGGACGTGATTTTGATGCCTGCTGCGGATCAAATTTTTTCTTGGGATAACAAAGCTGAAAGTTGAGTTGTACCTGCTGAGCTCGGAGATAATGAGCCACAAAGTGCTGCTGCAGTTTCTCATTGGCGTAGTTGATGCACAGCTGCTCCAGGTTGTTGATCTGGAAACACTCAAACCCGTACACATCTAGAACTCCTGGAGATCACAGAGTGGAGAGGACTGCGTGAGCTTACGAAAAGAAATGGAGGGAAAAAATATACAAATAGATATGTACTGATATTCCATGAAGTAAAAGACAACAATGCTTTTACCTATGAAGTTGCACCATGTGGATGTGCCTGCACATATGCTGTTGTTGATGAATGTAACCAGCCACTCAAATAATCTGTTGGAAAAAATGACACAAACTCTCACTCCAAAAGATAAAGGGCTTGTGAATATAAAGAGTGATTAGCACACATATCTTCATCACTGTTTACTGTAAACAAAGGAAACAAATAGTTTCACGTTTCAGTGTTTCGTGGAAAGTAGGGCTGCATGATAAGAGGAAAATATGCAATAACGTGGCTGAATATTTGCGATAACAATATTACTCGATATACATAAACAAATATTAAAGTGTACTCAGTTCTGCCTTACGGCTGCTTTCAGTATTCTGCTAAAGTACAACAGGGTCAGTCTAGCAACTCTCTGTTGGCTTGCGAGCTGGAAAAGCCAAACTCTAGTCAAGCCAATCACATTGTGTATAGAGTCGGTAGGCGGGCTTAACATAATGACGGCAGAGTTGCGACGGTTCCGCCTGAATTCCCTGCTACTTGAAAATGAAGAAGATGGCTTCTGCTGCTGGCTAACAGCGGTCTTCTGGAAGACTTGGAGATTCTTTGAGAAAAGAACAAAAAACGGCACTTAAGTCATTCTTAAAATAGGAAGATGTGTTTGGATTTTTGCCAACCGGATACGGCAAAAGTTGAATCTATCAACTAGCTGGTTGGTTGTAGCGCTATCCTATTGCGTGCAGAGGGAATTTGAAAGACAACCGTTTATCCCGCCCCTCGGATTGAGCCCTGTCAATTGTGAGTTCCCAGACCAACATCCTGATGTGGGTCTGGCTTGTCAGAGTAAATTGCGCCTGTTGATATTGCGATGACAATTAAAAAAAAACAATATATTAACCAGCCCTAGTGGAAAAGGAGTGTTTGACGACAACCGAGTCCAAGTCACAGGACAAAGACAAGTTCCTGCATGACCAGTCCTTTTTCACATCATATTATCACATGTGGATTTGATGATCACATCCTCATTCTTACTGGGCGTAGATGGCCTTGGCCAGGCAGTCTCTCCTCATGCTGCACTCTGCCTGGGAACAGGGCTTGAGAACGCTCTGCTTCCCCGCCTTCAACGTCCTCACTCTTAAACACATCTGAAGCTCCTCAGCAGGAACACACAGCAGCTCCGCGGCCCTCTGCAGGAAGTCTAACACAGGCACGAGTGGAAGCTGTTAACTACGTACAGGGTTTCCCCCAGATAAGTTGTTTAGCCCCATGGCAAGTGTCTTTTTTTGACAAGGGGCCCGCCTGGGGCCAGTCAGACTGATGGCAGCATTAATGTAGAGCCCAATAGTTTCTGTGATAACAGAATCGTGGATGGAATTACGAAAGAGAGAATAAAAAAGAAGAAGCTATAAGACAGATTCCATAAGGCCCTACATTAAGTCAGTGCTAAATGCTAACTATATAATAGATATAAAAATATGACTACATCTAGGTTTCCAACCCCCAACTGTAACTAGTTTAAAAAAAAGTCTTAAAAAATACATTCTCCCAGTGGCTTAGGCCTGGTGGGGGGACAATTTAAGTGTATTGCCACCAGGCTTGCAATACACTGGGGGAAACCCTGATGTAGCTCATGTTTGTTGAGAGTTATTGTCAGGGAGCGGGGTGTCAGGGAATGTATTCTGGAATCCAGCAGCATGACACATGATCGTGCAACTTGTATGTATCTTTTAAAAGAAATCCCTTGAGCATCATTCTGTATTTATGTCAGCCTTAAATGACTAAATAAACATAATAAATGGAGGTGATAATAGTTGTTTAAATCTCATATCCAATACCTTTGGACTGTTCATCTAGGTTACAAGGTTGTGATTCATCCGTTGAAGAGGAGAAATTCAAATTCCCCAACTGCAGAATCCCTGCTAATATCTGTAATGCGTTGCAACAAACAGAGAAATTCAATTATATGCTAACAGAAAAAGAAAGCCAATGGAAAAATATATATTTTCAGCATTCTAAGCAGTATATAAACATGTAATAAATAGTTTATAACACTGTATGTATGAAACTACACCACAATGTAGTTGTAGGCAGATGTACACTACCGATCAAAAGTTTGGAGTCACTTACAAATTTCCATTCTACTCCATTACAGACAGAATACCAGCTGATCTGAGTGGGTGGCTGATATTTAATGCAATATCTACATTGCCTATTATCAGCAACCATTCATCCAATGTTCCAAAATCACATTCTGTTTACTAATCTGATATCATTTTAAAAGGCTAACTGAGAAAACATTGGAGAACCTATTTGCAATTATGTAAGCAAATAATGTAATCTGAAAACTGCTGCACTGGTTTAAAAAAAAAACGATGCAACTGATTTCAGCTGGTATTCTGTCTATAATGGAGTGGAATGGAAATTTCTAAGTGACCCCAAACTTTGGACGAGTAGTGTAAGTGTTTATTCATCTATTGTGCCGAAACTATAGCTCTTCCTGTGGGCACACATAACTGGATGCTGGTTTATGAACAGATAATGACTATGGCATAAAACACAGTTGTAATCTTCATAGGAGAAGTTATAATTGACGACAAATACTGTATATTAATATATCTGCTTACAACTACATTATTGTGTGTCAGAAACTAGTCATTAAATGTACTATAGTGTTTAAAAATGTTAAATAGAGGGGGTTAAATCTAAGTAGGATGAGTACCTTACCTTAAATATTTGTCTCTGCCTTTCTGCATTAATGCCCAGATGAACCATTGCTGTGACAGTCTCATGAAAGCAATCCTCTATAAAACATTACATGAAAAGAACTTGTGAGAATCCCAAAAAAAGACAAAAAACATGCCTAAATATACATGAAAAATAAAGACCAACCCTCCACTGTTTTTTCAGAATTTGGCAGCCACACAAAGTGTTGGCCACGTGGCATCTTCCACTCCTTTCTCTGCTCATCCGTGGCCCCTTTCATCATCTGGAAAAACAATATGCTCTCAGCATTTACATCTGCTTTACATATGAATGGGTCAATATTAAACTAATATACACACATAAGGTTTTGAGCGGCCGTTAACTCACCTGGTAAAATATGTGGAAGTTCCTCTCGTTAGCCAGTTGGCAAGCCACCCTGGTCTTCTCGAGCAAATATGTTTGCACAGACGCCCCCACTAACAGCTGACATCTTCGTGGAAAAATAACATGTTGAACCGATTAGACCGAACTGTACGCTGATGATATGTTTCTCACGTGAAGAGCCGGATTCAATGGAAAGATTACACTAGGCACACGGCACACTTTGTTATTTGGTGAATAAACAAGATAACTTTTAACTGCCACATGATTATTATGCTGTTTTATGTATTTAGGTATTTTAATGCATCGAATTTAGGCTTATTTGAAGGGCCTGAGGAAAAAAACTTGTGTAAACCCTCTGTTTGATGTTTTCTTTCTTCTTCATTTATCTTTCCCCCCCACACACACACACACACACACACTTTGTTGCGCCCAAAAGCATCTCAGAAAAGTGGTGTCAGTGTACCGTTATGGCTAGCTAAAACACATTTTCATGCAATTGGAGTTTTTACTTTACTGTACTGTACTTTTTATTAGAACAATATTATAATAATACTAATATATACACTTGGGAAATTTACAAATTTAGATTAATTGTTGGATACAAAATTGACATTAAAAAATCATTTTTAAAACTATAAAAAAATATGGGCCCTAGACATGTGCCTGGAAGTCCTGTGCCTAGATGCAGGCCTGCAGCAGGATGATTTATATTACCTGTCTAGTTGGAGCTGGATGTACTTTCCAAAGCGACTGCTGTTGTTGTTCCGCAGCGTACAGGCATTGCCTACACGGAGAGTAGAGTGTTGACTGAGTGACATTGCACGGTGGTTATTTTCACATTAACGAGGCACCGGCGATCAGTTATCTCACCGAAAGCTTCCATGATGGGGTTGGAGTCCAGCACCCTCCTCTCTATCCTCTCCACTGTGTCCTGACTCTTCCACACTGAGGAGGAGGCCGCCACAGTAGCGTAGTATTTCATCAGGCAACGAGACGTCCACGTCTATACAGAAACAAACCACAGGGCCACTAAAGATTGGTTCTATGGTGGCCTGGTTGGCTCAGTGGGTAGAGCAGGCGCACATATATTTAGAGGTTAATGCCCTGACGCAGAGGTCCAGGGTTCAAATCCAACCTGTGACAATTTCCTGCATGTCTTCCCCCCCTCTCTCCCCTTTCTCACTTAGCTGTCCTGTCAAATTAAAGGCTGAAAAGCCTAAAAGATTATCTAAAAAAAAAAAAAAATAAAGGATTGGTTCTACGGACCCTGGGACCCAATTTACAGCCACCACCTCTGTTCTCTGTTTAGGGCTTCAACTACCGATTTAACTGAATCCATTAACCACTTATTTATTTGTTGATCGGTTATCAACTGCCAGTGGCTATTCTGACGATTGCTGTTCATGCAAACTGTCTTCCTTACAGATTATTCTTGTATTTCTTTAAGAGGCTTCTCGCCGGAGTTCCCTCAGCCAGAACCCCGGTGTCACATTCTGTTGCACAAAAATCGGCGACACATCAGAATGGTAAGTGTAGTTAGCATCTTTTATTTGTTTGCATTGTTGTTGGCTTGTTAGCTTTTAGCTGGCAGCGTCTGACACAGCTAGGATGATATTATATGATATGTGGGTTATGTGGGTGGGTCTCTCTGTACAGACAAGTCCGCTCTGCACTGAATGTTTCAATTTCTTTTCTGGCGTTTGCATATTAAACAGCGGTTGGCTTTCAAATCGGTGACGAATGATGAACACCTCTCTAGTGACAAACTGCACAGGTACAAGTCAGTATATAGGTCTGACATTTTAAGGAACATAGACTTAAGCAAAATACATTTTTGAGTGGAGGGGTCCTTAAAATACTTAAACCCAGCCATCTTATAAATGCGTAATTTAGTCTATATACTGCAAATGGGCAAATACCACAATCTGTGGTATTTGCCCATTTGTAAGTCAAAGAGCAACTGATAGTTTGAACCCCTGATTGATTTAGTAGGCTACGTTTATTCTGTAAGCTTAACACACTATGTCCTGGTTTACCTTTCCTGCACCGCTCTCACCGCTGACCACCAACGATTGGTTCACTGGCTCCAGCTGGCCCTGAACATTCCTGTAGGCTTCTTCCGCCACAATAAAGATGTGTGGTTTGAACTCCTGTTGGCAAAAAAATACAGACTTATTAAGATGCTGGTCATTTTTAGACTGCAGGGAGAGCCGGCGGTGACTTCAAGGAGGTTCCAGACTTTTATGAGTTTGACTTTGAAGCTGTTTCGGATAAAAGGAGGCAGACCAGGAAGGATTTATGTTTGACCACAAACCCCCTGAATAAGCTAAACTCTTACAATGCACCCACCGCACCTACCACTCCACCCTCAACATCTACACCCCTGCTTGAACCACCATCCATCTTTCCCCAACATCATTTAAAAAAAACGTCTATAGAGATATAAACAGGTACACAAGTAAGCTGAATTACAGTGAACGACAGCCGTGTCTCTGTAGATACATACCTGGGGCTGAGGAGCGCAGTGATACTCCTTCATGACATCCAGAGAGTAGAGGTCTGGGAATGGCTGGAAGGGGTTAAGAGCCACCAAGGTGCAGCCAGCATGGGTGTAAAACACCTTCACACGGTACCTGGCCTGAAGGCATTTCAGCACTACCAGAGGAAAATATTAAGTATCATTAACAGGGGGAAAAAAAAACACACAAGCCAATATTTTACAGAATACAACCACCTAAGGCAGGAACAAGAGAACACCAGAGAAGAAAGCAGCACAAAAATATGTTTCTCTGTAATATATACAAAATAACATGATCCATATTTCAGATACATAATCAGTCCAAGAGCTCTGAAAGAAAACCTCCTACAGCAATTCCATGCCATTAACCTAGAGCTCGGCAATAAATCGATATTATATCGATATCGTGATATGAGATTAGATATCGTCTTAGATTTTGGATATTGTAATATGGCACAAGTGGTGTCTTTTCCTGGTCTTAAAGGCTGCATTACAGTAAAGTGATGTCATTTTCTGAACTTACCAGACTGTTGTAACTGTTCTAGTATTTGCCTTTACCCACTTAGTCATTATATCCACATTACTGATGATTATTTATCAAAAATCTCAGTGTGTAAATATTTTGTGAAAGCACCAATAGTCAACACTACACTATCGTTGCGGTATCGATATTGAGGTATTTGATCAAAAATATTGTGATATTTGATTTTCTCCATATCGCCCAGCCCTACATTAACCTGACCCCTGCTGTTAATAAGCTGTGCTGTTATGTTGTCTACCTTGAGCTGAAACTAACACCACCTGGAAATGTAAACTAAACGCTGATCTTTTCTTACGAAATGCCAATGACACTGTATTTTTATGTCAAGACAAACAACGGAGTACAAATATTGAAAGATATTTTATTAAAGATTGATAATAAAAAGAATGTTGCACATAGACACTTTAAGATATGAATGCTTTACGTTGGCCTTACTGTATTACAAATGTATAAGGAATACAGGAGTTACTGTTTTTGGTGATGCACGTGTCCACCAGCAAAGTAAGTCATGCCCTTGGTTCACACTTCCCTCTCATTGTGTACACTGCAGCATTTGGGTTGCACAGCAGTCATTCATGCATTCACCTTTCTGTTTTTTCATCATCCCTGCAGATTTTATCTTGCCGCAGTTAAACAATACACAGCAAATGCCAAAATCCAAGGTGACATGAGCTGGAAAACATTGTTTCACACTGGATGTGCTTTTGTAAATAAAGACAAAGTTTATGCAACATATCAAACACGCAGCAGCACTCACTGACATGCAGCGGTAGAGATTTCAAGATGTATGCCATCAAATTTAGTGGATGGGGACTTTGTTGATCAAAACCACCCTTGATGTATAACAGGTGAAATTACTTCTTAAATACCACTTTGCTGAAACAGCAAGCGTCATATTACACCATGTTTATCAAGTGATTTAGAGACTCTAGAGGGCCTAGTGACATTATATAGCCCCATTGGTTACCTGTTGTTGGGGTCACTGGGTTAACTTTGGTGAGGTCGTCATAAGTGTGGAGTTGGTCTTCATCAATGAGGAAGGCCTGAATATCTCCCTCCAATGAATCATTTAGACACGGGTGAGGAGAATGGACCTTCTGGACGAATCCTTTCGCCTACGGGAATGAAACAAAGTGGGATAATGTGTTTAAAATATTGAACGGACACCTTGTAAGTCATGCCAAGTAATTGCACATGGCAAACAATAGCAAATGAAGCAATTTGTTAAAAATAAAACCAGAAATCACACAGCTGTGCCCAAACCTCTGATGTCATCATTACGTCAAGTCTGATCGCAAAGGTAGTATTTTCTAAATATGGATACATTTCCGAGCTCCATACTCATAACAGTACAGCAAAAATAGATCTTGTTTTGGGCATCAAAATATCAAACGTAATGTGGTTTTCATACAATCTGTCAAACGTTCTCGAGCTATGACGCAGTCAAAATATCCCATCTCTATGCAATAACATGTTCAAGATTTTATTCTTGGCTTAGAGACATGTGTCAAACATAATAGATTACATAAGTTAATTAAACATTAATTCTTACATGACATGCTAGTTTTATTGACACTTACTTAAGAGGTCTAAAAAAGCTAGTAGTGTTACATGTGCAATGCTACATGTATTTGCCCAGAAACAATTTGGTCAATGTGTCATGTGTAATTCATTCAGTCACAATCAATTCAGACTGACAAGTCAGCTTTATCCTGCCAAGATCACATGGCCTGGACCTGCAGCCCACCTGACAACGTATTACATTTGTGCGGACAGATTTAATCCAATAGCAGGTAGCCTACATCCCATCATTCTGTAAGGCCATTTTAAACCATGTGAACAGTCTTATTGTCATACCTAATGCTACACGAATAACATCCAAGTGCACAATGCATCCAATTGACATATCTAACACAAGCAGTTACACTAGTACTGTACACTAGTCGCAAGTACCATGTTATAGTAGTAGGTTATATAATGAAACAGTAAGTGGCTGAAGAACATAAATATTACAAAAATCGTATTTAGGTAGATGATGAACAACACATAAACAAAGTAATTTTTGTGACACCTGTTTAAGTATCCCTCCTCCTGTTCTCATAACAAACTCTAGTCAGAAATCTGGCAATTTAGTGAATGTTGGCAAATACTTCAATATAGGTAACGCCACAACACCACAACACGTTAATGTAAGACAGATTGCAATTTATTGACAGTAGCTTTTTCTTCGAGTACATTTAAAAGTTTGTTTGTGTTTGTGTGTGTGTGTGTGTGTGTGTGTGTGTGTGTGTGTGTGTTAGCTGTTCTTAAGCAAGGTAGAAATACGTTGTCAAATTAAGCCACTACATTTGGCTTCATTTACTCCCCGCATTGTAGGGACTATTTTCATCTGGCGCATTAAACGTTGGATTACGGTATTGATATTCGGTCACAGGTTCATAAAACATTCTACACCGCGTATGAACACGAATTAACCAATCAAAGCCGAGAACCGGTTAGATTACATATTATTGATAAAGGTAATCCAGGTCAAGTTAATTTATCATTCACTTTTACGTTTAAAATCGAAAAGGAACACCTCTAGACCAACAGTTGAGAAATTATGGACGGGTCTTCCCCGTGTGCTAACTTACCGTTCCCCCTCCATTTCTGTGTCCTGCCTTAACGTTACGTCTGGTGTCCGCAGAACTCATTGATTTTACCGTTAACGTTACCTTCGTGTCTTAAAAGTCAAGGTTTGATAGGAACTACTTCTATATTCTAATAAGGATGAGTTGTGGTTATTCTACAGTACAATGCAGTCCTGACCCTCAATATTTTCCATTACTGTCAGAAAATTCCTTCAGGACAACTTCCCGTGTCTGCTGCCTGACTGTCCGACTGCCTCCCGAACTACACACTTATTCCCGCCCTCTTCCTTGGCTTCGCTTCAGGGGCCCAGCTGTCCACCAGTGGCTAAAAATTACGCGGGTAAGGTTTTCTAGAATCTTATATCTTTAGGACATACGTTTTTAATGGCACGAATGGACTTAGGACTTTATGTTTTCCAAATTCTATCTAGTTTTCCTTTTGTGTATCCAAATGTCGAGACTCTAACATGAATGGCTTCTCTGCATTTATCAGTTGCCTGAAATAGATACTAAACCAGAGCTTTTTGGCCATGTTCATTATAAGGTTATTTTTCAGATATGCTTATGCTGGAAACTCAAGTACCGGTTTGGCTGGAAGTTTCCAGAAATCCGAGTTGTCTTGAATGCTGCATGGAGGAAAATACGGAAGTATAGGAGCTCTCTTTTTACTGCAGGCATCCTGGTGGGTTAGGTTCGGGCCCGTCGCACGACTGTAACTAGTTATTGGTATGCTGTGAAACAGGTAACTGTGAACCTGCATTTCCGACGCCTAAACTGACAAATCCGTGGTATGTACTGATAAATAGACACACAACTACCTTGGTAACGTATTAAACGTTTTAGTATAGACTAGAGAATTTAATGATGGTGACTTAATAATGAATCGATCGTGGTAGGTGCTAATGAAAATTCATCCTGTTTACAATGTTCTTGTGTATAGTTATGCCAACAAACTAAGGCTGCTAACACTTTTTATACCTCTAAATATATGCTAAATCAGAAACTGTACCCATAGGCCTGTAAATTCACCATGGGTGCTGCCATAGCGTCCTAAATGTTCAATTCCCCAGTGTCTATTGAATACGTTTATATTCATTTGTCTCTACATACAGTGCTGTTTTCTCTGATGTAGTAAAACATGAATTTTAATGTTTGCAGGCCATGTCTCAGAGGGACCTGAAGGAAGCGTTTATCAGCAATCTCAATGGGACCAGTCTGCAGGAGGTGGCACTGGGCTCATTTCTCACCCCACTATGTCTCATCAGCAGAGGGCTGATTTTGACCCTCTACCATCAGGCCAAAGGGACTCTTCCGCTTCCACTTCCAATGGTTTCTCATCTGCTTCTCGACTTCTGTGTTCTTATCCTTCCCCTGGTCCTGTCATGTACCGTTTTGAGCAGTGTTCTTCACCAGGTCATCTTGAGCCTAGCCTTTGTTTCGGCTTGTGTGTTTTGCTACATCTATCGTGTCAACAGTTCTGCTCGGCAGCACCCACAGAACACTGTCGGCACCTTCCTTCAGAGTCACGTTCAATTCAACCAGGTTCCCTTTGTGACTATCTTTCGAGTGTTTGTGAACGTCAAAACAGCCATCAGCATTCTTGCCGTGGACTTCAGTGTCTTCCCAAGGCGATATGCTAAAACTGAAACCTATGGGACAGGGGTTATGGACTTTGGCGTTGGAGCGTATGTCTTTGCAAATGCCCTTGTCTGTCCAGAGGCACGGGGGAAGAACATCTCAGGATCCAAGATGAATCACATCGCAAAGCAGCTCCTGTCCGTCTGGCCTCTGGTTGTTCTTGGTATGGGAAGGCTAGTGAGCCTCAAAATGTCCGGCTACCATGAGCATGTGTCAGAATATGGCGTCCACTGGAATTTTTTCTTCACACTAGCCATTGTCAGAGTTGTTGCTTCTGTGCTTTTGGCCATTTTACCCGCCCGTCAGTCATGGGTCATTGCCCTTCTGATCAGTGGATTTTATCAGTTCACTTTGGAGACATCAGGGCTGAAGGCTTTCATTATTCATAACAATGACAGAGAAAAGGACTATCTGCATGCTAACAAGGAGGGCATATTTTCTGTAGTGGGCTATGTAGCTATCTACATGGCAGGAGTTCAGGTTGGACTCTATGTGATGCAACCAAGATCCCACGTTAGACAGTGGCTCAAAGCACTTTTTAACCTCTTTTTGGGAAGTTTTGTCCTGTACTCTGCTTTGTACACATGTCAGACACTCGTGGAGCCAGTGTCTCGCCGCTTAGCTAATTTACCTTTCTGCCTATGGAGTGTTGCTCAGTCTTTGTTTTTTATGTCCTGTCTAGGAATAGCGGATATGGTTTTACTGTTTTCCAAAAGAACATCAGGCTGTCACTCTGTACCCTCATCATGGAATTTGTGTAAAAAACAATCGGACTCTGTCTCTGACAAAAAGACAGGTGACATAGAAAGACACTGTCTTGTCCAAGCTGTCAGCAGGAATCAGTTGTTATTTTTCTTGCTTGCAAATGTCATGACAGGATTGACCAACTCGATAGTGGACACACTTAGTTGCAGCAGCTCATTTTCAGTGTGTGTTTTGCTGTCGTACATGTTCGCGAATTGCTTTGTAATACATGTTTTACATCTTTGTGGAATTACAGTGAAATTCTGGTAAAATTGCATTCATAAAACTACAAGGTTCATTTGTGTAGTTTGAAGGTCTTTGTGGGGTTGGAGTGACAGACATTCAGGGAAACACTGGGGAAATTAAATGTTATAAGAAGATATGATCTGTAATGCTGACGATACTATTGTACATATGTTTATAAATGCAAATAAATGCGTGTCTTGATAAAAATGTGTCTCCAAATAAGTGAGGACTTGAACTACAATATACTGTGAAACCAAGCACAGAGTGTTCTTAAATGATTTGCTTTTGTCTGTTTTTTTTTTAACAGTTGATTTGTTGCTGCTAAATAATGCATTCTGCTTATATTGGACTGGCCTATACAGGACTGACATCAGCTTACTAGTACTGTACATTAAGACTGGATCAAGTCAGCATCTGAGCTTTTCATAAAAGGGAAATTGTCATTTAAAATGATGCAGCAATTGAACAGCTGTAGCGCTTTTACTTTTCTGTATATTTAGGGGCGGCAGTAGCTCAGTCAGTGGGGACTTGGCTTGGGAACCATCCGGTTCAAGTCCCCGTACGGACCTAGCTGGTAGCTGGAGAGGTGCCAGTTCGCCTCCTGGGTGCTGCCGAGGTGGCCTTGAGCAAGGCACCGAACCCACAACTTCTCAGGGTACCATCCTGTGAGGCAGCCCCATAGCTCTGACATCTCTCCATACATAATGAATGTGTATGTATAGGTCCTGTTTGTGCATTTTGGATATGTGAATATATAACAAAGTGAAATAATTGAATTTCCCCTTGCAGGATTAAAAAGGTATACATATATTATACCTTTATATGCACACATCCGTTGTCTTTTCTTAATCTCATTTCTTATTTGTTACTTCCCTGCTCTAATACAGAAACACCATTTATATTATACAAATATAACAAACAAAAGAATTATACAAAAATTAGGAAGTGGACATTTCGAACAAACTGGATTTAAAGCAGCTTGACTTGTATGAATGTACATTTTCGCTTTCTCAAAATATACACTCACCTAAAGGATTATTAGGAACACCCTACAAATATTGCATTTTATCCCCTTTCTCCTTCAGAACTGCCTTAATTCTTCATGGTATTGATTCAACAAGGTGCTGGAAGCATTCTTTAGAAATGTTGGCCCATATTGATAGGATAGCATCTTGCAGTTGATGGAGATTTGTGGGATGCACATCCAGGGCACGAAGCTCCCGTTGCACCACATCCCAAAGATGTTCTATTGGGTTGAGATCTGGTGACTGTGGGGGCCATTTTAGTACAGCGAACTCATTGTCATGTTCAAGAAACCAATTTGAAATGATTCGAGCTTTGTGACATGGTGCATTGACCTGCTGGAAGTAGCCATCAGAGGATGGGTACATGGTGGGCATAAAGGGATGGACATGGTCAGAAACAATGCACAGGTAGGCTGTGGCATTTAAACGATGCCCAATTGGTACTAAGGGGCCTAAAGTGTGCCAAGAAAACATTCCCCACACCATTACACCACCACCAGCCTGCCCAGTGGTAACAAGGCATGACAGATCCATGTTCTCATTCTGTTTACGCCAAATTCTGACTCTACCATCTGAATGTCTCAACAGAAATCGAAACTCATCAGACCAGGCAACATTTTTACAGTCTTCAACTGTCCCATTTTGGTGAGCTTGTGCAAATTGTAGCCTCATTTTCCCATTTTTAGTGGAGATGAGTGGTACCCGGTGGGGTCTTCTGCTGGTGTAGCCCATCCGACTCAAGGTTGTTTGTGTTGTGGCTTCACAAATGCTTTGCAGCATACCCCAGTTGTAACGAGTGGTTATTTGAGTCAAAGTTGATCTTCTATCACCTGGAATCAGTCGGCCCATTCTCCTCTGACCTCTAGCATCAACAAGGCATTTTCGCCCCCCAGGACTGCCACATATTGGATGTTTTTCCTTTTTCAGACCATTCTTTGTAAACGCTAGAAATGGTTGTGCGTGAAAATCCCAGTAATTGAGCAGATTGTGAAATACTCAAACCAGCCTGTCTGGCAGCAAACCACCATGCCGCGCTCAAAGTTGCTTAGATCACCTTTCTTTCCCATTCTGACATTCAGTTTGGAGTTCAGGAGATTGTCTAGCTAGACCTGGACGACACCCCTAAATGCATTGAAGCAGCTGCAATGTGATTGGTTGACTAGATACTTGCATTATCGAGAAATCTTACAGGTGTTTCTAATAATCCTTTAGGTGAGTGTATATTCCTCCGCAGCACTGTGGACATGGGTCTGGCAATGCGAGACTATCAATAATGCGCCCCCTGGAGGCCACATGCATTACAACGTCAGCTACGTCATGTGCGGAGGGCAAAGGTCAAATCAGCAATGAAGATTCCGCCACCGTAGCAGCCTCACTTACTTACTGTCGCACTTGTTTATTATTTTAAGGGGAGCTCACAGAAACGGGTAAGTGAATAATTGTTTTTAGTCAGATATATATTTATTTTGTCAAGGTGGCAGATTATGGTCTATAGTTTAAACGTTGGTAGGAGAAGCTGCTATAAGTGATAGTTGCTAAGTAGCCAGTTCTACTTTATATTAGCCGTATTGAAGCTGGCTAACGTTAGCTTTGTAGGATAGCAATGCTAACTAGTAAGTTAGCCAAGTCTGCTGGCATTGACAGGGCGTAGACAAAGGATAGCAACACTGCAGTATATCTGTTAAGGTATTATTAACTCCAGTATATATTAGTCGCTTGAAAATATTGTGCATAAAGATACTGACCGGCTTCCTTTAATCTCTAATATCGTATTGGCAAATGAAATTAGCTAATAGGCTAACGTTAACTGGCCAACCGCCGGTTACTGCTTTATCCTGCCCAACACGTAGCTAGCTAACCTAGGCGTTAGCGTAATTAAACCTGTCGTCACTTAAATAATTTAAGCCAAAACAGCTACAAAAAGATTTTCCAAACTATTAACGTCATACCCTTTTCTACCTCCAAGCTGTCGTTTCCCAGGTTGTTTTGCTAACTTAACGTTAGCTGGTTAAATCTGGGTCAAGACATGCATATCTGTGTGTACCACAACGTCAGTAAATGTTTGGCATTTTGTACCGTGTTTTATTGCCTAATAGGTTATAGTGACAAGGTGATGTTGCATTTCGCCCGCAATAGATTAGCATTAGCTTGGTGTAGTCTGTGCTGATGTCAAATGTGGTCAGTCAGTCTCTTGTGGGTCACCTGCAGGCGAGCTGCACCCCAGCCAAACTGGAAGAGGTCATGGCACGTCTGGTAGCAGTTTGCAGGGAAGGGGAAGAGGACTACCCATTTCTCGCCAGACAAATCCCCCTGTGTATTGATGATACTCTCACGGTTAGTAAGCATTCCCATATATATGACCACAGGGAAAATGTCTTTTAAGATCCCAATAAACCTGTTTGGGTCAGGTGTTGGCATTCCACATCAATTTGGGATAGTGATTTAATGTCCAGAAGGCTCAGTTATTATCAAGATCATTATCAAAATGTGAAGTCCCGTGGAAACAGTGTGCTAATCTTGTTGCACAATCTGTTAAACAAACTGAATAAAGAAGACTTAGGGTTTAGACAAAAATGACTGTGTAGGGATGCGAGATGTCAGTGTCTTCACAAAGTGTTCAACCAGTTTGGCTTTCTTAAAATATTGTGGTGATGTAGATTTATATTGAATACTATTAAAGTAAAATAATATTTCTTTATGACAGAATGCAGTGTTCACCTCATTGTTCACCTTAAATGTTATTGTTCTTATACAAATCTTTCTGGCTAAACAAAGCCACTGAAGCCTTACTTTTGCGATAGCGACATACAGTTACAGTAAAATTGGCACAAGAATTTAGAATTGTAAAAACCTGATTTAGAGGTGTCTGATCATAGTGTATGTTTCAAGAAAAAAAAGGAACACCTGCCAGCCAATTGGTGTCAAAAGTGTTTTGAGGCAATAGTAAAACTAAGACAATTTTGCCTTGTGATATGCATGGCAGATATAAGTCACAAGGCAATAACAATTTCTAAAATATACATTAACTTTTGTATATTATCTCTTGTTGTCAGATGGTGATGGAATTTTCTGATGGGGTCATGGATGTTGACAGCCAAGAAATAAGCACATCTCATTGGAAACAATTTTCTGAGGTGAGTAGTTTACATTTTCCGCACAGGAGCTGATAAGTGTGTAGTTTGTCAACAAAGTGATAACAGATGTATGATTCCTTGGCTTTTTAGTATCACTCCAAGTTGAAGCAACAGGACTTGAATATTGCCCTGATGGTGACCTCCAGAGAGGTGTACAGTGCATTATCTCAGCTGGTGCCATGCGTGGGCTGCAGACGAAGTGTGGAGCGCCTCTTCTCACATTTGGTGGAATCGGGGAACCCAGCCCTGGAGCCCCTCACACTCAAACCCACAGGCATGCTCTCTGTCACCAAAACCTGTTTAGCAGATGTAAAGAAGCTCTACAACCTTTTCTACATCCACGGGTAAGATACAAGGAAGTGTGTTTCTCTCATTTTCACTGCCAAATTGATCACACCATGTATCAAAAGAGAACTGCCAAAATTAACTGTTTTTCATGAAATGTGAGCAAGTGCTTTTGTTAGTGAAAAACGGAGAGAACCAAAACTCCAATATGTGACATAAAAAAAAAGCTCTCTGGGTTTGTTGGAATCGTAGAAATAACATTTTATTTATAAGGTTTGAATACTATGTAAGGATACTGCTATACCAAGCTGATATACTACTCTGTAGTAGACCCACCACTCTTTAGTACGCATCATCTGTACTGAATTTTTATTTATTTATGTTAAGTACTTGGAGACAAGGATGTGACAAGGGGTTAAACTAAATTAACTGCAAACTATACACATACAGAGTTATCTTAAACTGACACAGTGCCATTTTCTATATATAGAAGAGTTATTATGAAAAAATAATTCAATAATTCAAATTTTCTTTACAGGTCAAAGTTGAATGACATGATTGATGCCATTCCAAAAAGCAAAAAGAACAAACGCTGCCAGTTACACTCCTTAGACACACACAAACCTAAACCTTTGGGGTGAGTAATATCACCATTTTATCTGTTTTTCTCTTCAAACTGTTGTATCAGTGGTTTCCTTCTCCAAACAACATTCAGGATGTTTGTGTTAAGAGACTTGAATAGTAGCTTTTCCCAGCAGGCAGGGACAGTGTGTTTTAAGTTGTCTTCTGTCCAACCGTAGTGAAGTGGGCACAAAGAGAGTGGCAGGTTTGAAGAATCGCACTAGAAGACGGCATATGCAGAGTCTTCTTTCCCTTTGGACAGTTGGTGTCCCCCTTTAACATAGACACAAGACAGAAAAGACGGAGTTAAACTCTTTCTCCAGCCTTCAGAAGCCCTCCGTTTTAGACCAGTCGTCGCTGTTTTTCCCCCTGGATATTTGATGTATACAAACATAAGCCTTAGTTTTGAAAAATGGTGAGTGCTTTGACTGACAAATCTAAAATATTAGACAGAGCATGAGCCAGATATCTCCTGAGCGTGTGTGTGTGTGTGTGTGTGTGTGTGTGTGTGTGTGTGTGTGTGTGTGTGTGTGTGTGTGTGTGTGTGTGTGTGTGTGTGTGTGTGTGTGTGTGTGTGTGTGTGTGTGTGTGTGTGTGTGTGTGTGTGTGTGTGTGTGTGTGTGTGTGTGTGTGTGTGTGTGTGTGTGTGTGTGTGTGCGCCCAGGTTAGCAAGATGATTGTGCATTGTGATGGCCTAGCTATAATAGTTGTATGTTTGCTTACAGTGGAAGCTGGATGGATGTGTGGGAGCTGATGTCTCAGGAGTGCAGGGATGAGGTGGTCCTCATTGATAATGCTTGTCTCTTAGAGACACTGGAGACATACTTGCGTAAACACAGGTAATGTGTGACTATTTTCTCCCCTCTTAAACGCTGTGTCAGAGCTTTAGAAGGAACTCGATAACTGCGTAGTGCTGTACTTTCTTATCATCAGGTTTTGCACTGACTGTAAGAATAAAGTGCTGAGGGCATACAACATCCTGGTGGGGGAGTTGGACTGCAGTAAAGAGAAGGGGTATTGTGCTGCCTTGTATGAGGGACTATGCTGTTGCCCCCATGAACGCCACATCCATGTGTGCTGTGAGACTGACTTCATTGCTCATCTCCTCGGCCGGGCAGAGCCTGAGTTTGCAGGAGGCTATGAGTAAGTAAAGGTTTTAACGATGAATACCACAGAGCTATTTTGTTTTTACTATTGATGAAGTCTTTTTCCTTTTTAAAGTCATTTTCTGTCATCCCATGTTCCTTTCGTTGTATTTATACATTCAGTTGATGACTCTGTTTTTTTTTGAAGACGCAGAGAGCGACATGCCAAGACCATTGACATTGCACAAGAAGAAGTCCTGACCTGTCTGGGTATTCACCTGTATGAGCGGCTGCACAGGATCTGGCAGAAACTACGAGCAGAGGAGCAGACCTGGCAGATACTGTTCCATTTGGGAATTGATGCACTACGCAAAAGTTTTGAGGTAAACTATATGTGTATGGTATAATTTCAGATATATTTATCAAAAAATAAATGCGTTATGGCTCTGGGATAATGTATTTATTACGATGCCCCTAGATGGCCGTGGAGAAAATGCAGGGGATCAGTCGGCTAGAGCAGTTTGTTGAGGAGCTGTCTGAGGAGGAGAGGGCAAAAGAGCTGAAGCAGGAGAAAAAGAGGCAAAAGCGCAAAAATCGTCGCAAAAACAAGTGTGGCTTTGACGTATCTGAACAGGAGGGAGAGGACAAGGAGAAAAATCTGGATGAGGTAATCCTCACATCAACCGTGAGGGACATGAAGCTCTCCTTGCACATCATTGAAGACATCTGTGTTCATCTGCTGCTACACATCTATTGATATAAGTCTATCCCATATGGTGTGTTGCAGGGTTCTCTTGAGTCTGTGGAGGTCACTTGCAAGGTCTGTGGTAGCCATGATGAGGAGGAAGAGGAGGAGGAGGCCAGATGGGTTCAGAGCGTCGTCACCAATGGAAGCACGTCCTGTAGCTGCAGAGACAACATGAAACAGGGTAAAAATGCACACAGGCTGTCAAGTTTGAACAAAATTAGGCTTACATTGTTTGAATTAAGGCAATGTGGCCTTGTCTGATAAATTTTGCGAGACAAATATGGCAGCAAAGGTAGTGCTCAAGCCGTGGGTGGAGATCAGGAAATAACAGGCGAACCAGTCGGATGAGGTTTTACAGTTGATGTTGCACCACTCGTTTCTGGTGCCTCCGCTGCAAACAGCCTTATCTTTGTTGGTAGTTTAGCCATCTATAGCGTAGAACCCAAACTAGTTCCACACACAGCTTCACAGATCCTTCAGTGATCAGCACAGCTTTGCTTGCTAGTGCCCTCCGGGGCTTTTCACGTCATATTCAGTGAACAGCTAACATCACATACTCATTTCTCTTTGTTTGATTTCATTAAAAGTAGGGCTGGGCAACGATTAAAAGCAATTTTATTTTAAATGTTCTGCCATATGAACAAAAGTGCCATAACATTTGTTCTGCAAACACTTAACATCAGCATAAATATTTAGTGTAAATCTCAACTTAAACAATGTAATCAAAGCAAATACAAAATTAAAGCTTATTGCCACTGCCAGGGCATTCATGTTATCCTGTTTGTGTGTTTTATATATATATATATATATATATATATATATATATATATATATATATATATATATATATATATATATATATATATATATATATATATATATATATATATATATATATATATATAAATAAACTGTAACTCCGAGATAATAATGTTCACCCATTGATGTCCAGTAGTCCACAGCGGGTTCACATTGTAAAGTTGTCGCTTTTGCAGTCCTCTCCTTTTCATACAACTGGTGTATTCTTCTTGTGATGGTGCGTCTTGAGGGAATCTTATACCTGCCGTCATTTGTTGCGATTCTCAGACCGACGTCCTCCACAACACTAATTGGGCTGCAGTCTGTAGCTATCCACTTGGCTATGGCATTTGTTAACTTCTCTTGCCTTTTGTTTATCTATACTTCTCCCACACGCTGCATCTAACGTAGTCTGCCGACGCGCCACTGTTTGTTTCGTTGAATGATTTGCTGGTATCAACGGTGTGTATTGCATTTAGGTGATATTTCAGAATGGAAGTAATCCAGTGATAAGAGAATTCAACTTTGCAGTGGTTACAGATAACTTTGGTTCTGTCGACTGCGCCGTCTGGAAGAACTTTCCGTACCCTTCTCCATGTTTGTTGGTTTGTTTATCCGGCAGTTCTTTTCTTTTCCAGTTCCTGTAAGCGCAGCAGTCAGCAACAGACTTTTACAAAATAAAAGCCTGTGAGCAACAAACATTTACAATAATAAAAAACTGTGATAAAGTAATTGTCGGCGTTAATTAATTAAGGACGCGACAACTTGCCCAGTCCTAATTAAAACTTTTTTTTTTTTTTTTAAAAGATGGAGAGGAAAAAGAGAGAGATTTGCGCTTCCCAGCAGCCGTACTGAACTGCAGTCTGCAGCGGGTGTCTCGTGCCAGAGAGAGTGAGTAAGAGTGGCGGTGCAGAGTGAATTAAACACAACTTATTTTCACGCTGTGTTTTTACAGGCAGTTTTGCCTGTAAAATCCATGGTGTGAGCCATGGTGTGAAAGGGGTATTATAGACTGTATATTTGAAACTGTCAGGAACTGACATCACTACAAACCATTAAACCTGTATTCATACATGTTTTTCTACGTGTTTCTCCAGATTTGTCTCCTCACAGCAATGGTAGTGACTGCGGCTACTCCTCAAGTATGGAGGGCAGCGAGACTGGATCGCGGGAAGGTTCTGATATTGCCTGCTCTGAGGGAATATGCAACCATGACAATGCAGGTCTGGTTTGAGCATCTCTATGATGCTGATGATATACAACAGAAACTATTTCAGGGTCTTTTTTTTTTTTTTTTTTTTTTTTCCTCACAGTTTGTCTTTGTTCTTTGGTCCTTTTGCAGGAGATGACTCAAACGCCCATCGCTGTGCTGAAGACAAGGAGGAGGATGGAATAGACAGTTGTGTTGACTGCTGGCCACACTCTGTGGAAAACACTCAATGCAAGAGTAAAAAGAAGAAAAGGAAGGGCAAGGGGTTATGCAATGATCAGGTGAGAGAACAGCTTGTAAAATGCACATGCTCTATGCAGAATGTTTAACACCGTTAATTTTTGCTTTTAATTGTTTGTTTTTTTTTTGTTTTTTTTTACAGTCCTCAGCATCATCGCACACTTGCCGAACCAAAGAAATCTTTTCCTCCTTATGTGGCGATACATTTGCCAAGATTGCACTACAGTTACCATGGACAGTAAATCCTAATAACCTCAACCTTGAAGCGAGGCCTCCAGAGGCAAACACAAGTCTCATGGAACTTCTGGTCAGTAGATTGTTGTCACAGGAGACAATTTGACTTGTTATAGTAGGACAAGCACAGTTGTAACTGATAACCTATATAATAGCTCTGCCATGCTACTGAGCCATTATGCACAATGGCAAGGCCCTGAAATTGACAAACCCAAGTATAAATGTCTGCTGTATGAAAGGTCTATACATTTTTTATTTTTATTTTTTATTTTTTTTAAGTGGCTTGTATTCTTTATATTTAATAACATTTCACCTTTTCCTTATAAAAATGAATTAATACACTGCTTTGATTCTGGCTCTTATGTGACCTCCTGCACTCTGTTTGTGTTCTTAATACAGGATGACTCTGAAGTGATTTCAGATGAAGAGAATTATCTGACACAGGATGAAATCCAGGCGTTTTTGGAAAGAAACCAGTCCTTCTACAACAACCGCCACCAGTACCGACAGCTCCTGAAAGAGAAGTTCACCAACTACTGCCGCACCACTGAGCGGAGTAAGCCAGTCTGCGGAAAGTGGTTTACCACCACCAGTGTCAACTAACTGCACTAACGGTATCTTCCCTGGGAAAAGCACTTGTTACCACTGCTGGAACATCTTTAGGAAAGCTACAATCCTGAAGTACATTTGATGTCTTATTCAGTCTTTTCATCTTTAAAGTAAATTTGATTTTTACTTTCTGTTGATCATCGCTCTCTTTCACACTTGCACCAACACTTTTCTATCATTTTTTGGCCACTTTCTCACCCGTAAGTGTTCTTTGACCAAGTCTAGCTATTTGTTGTTGGTCTTCTGTAGGGTTGTTTGGTAAGAGCACAGTGGAATCAGTAATCAAGCTTTGCAAGCTGTGTCATTAGGAAAACATCTTAGTAGTCTTATTTTATGTTTTGTCTATTTTTTTTTTGTGTTTTATTTTATTTTTTTTCTCGTTGGTGACACTTTGGTGTAGTGGTAAAGGTTGTACCATTAAATGTGTACAGAAATTCTAAATATAAAAGATTTTACAGAGAATAAACATCCATTTGTAACAAGGATCTGGGTGTGATGTTAAGGGCGCACTGTGCAAAATTTACTAAATAAAGAATATTTATTAATATGCATTACAAATTTGTTTTTTTCTTGACCTTACAATTTCATGTACATTTTTGTCTTAGAAGATGGATAAATCCTAGTTATTCTGTGAGCCAATTTGTCCTGGTCTTTACTGTTTAACACTACAAACACAGGGCCAGTAGGACTGGTAGTAAGCCTAGTCCTAAATTTAGAACATTGTTCAATGAACATATTCATTGAATTCTGACAGTCTGTGATCAGTTTTTGTCCTTGCAAAAGGAAACTGGAACATTTTGGGTAAACTTTCAGTTAGTAATGTAACAATATTAAACCAACTGCTGGAGCATTGTAATTTCTGGAGTCAAATGTAGGCTTTATATAACTGGAGTTATGAGGAATATAGGTCAGGGTATCATTGGATAATCCGTAATTCATTTATTTATAATCCTTTGTGTAGTTTCCTTTAAAATGTAAGTGAATGGTTTCTTAAGTATAGATATATAGTTAGTGGTATTGGAGCGCACTATAGTAAGGAGTATCTCAGTGAGTTTTGATTTCTAATATAACATGAAAACAAACCACTTAATTTACTGCTGTTATTTTGGAACATTTCGCGACCAAAAGCTTTTGATTACGGGGAATACGTGGAGGTATCGCGTCAAACACTTATTGTGTTATTTTAGTTTTTTCCAGTAGGCGGAGGTAGATAACCAACATACGGAGAGCACTCCAGGCACCATTGTTAAAAAAGAAAGTGGGAGGTGATGTGAACCAAACATTTACTCACGACAGGGCTCTTCATATTTCATCCAGAGGAGCGCATGGATTCGGGCTCAAGCACACTGCCCGCCGCTGTCCTGGATGCTGCACAGACTGAATCAGGAGGCTGTCCCTCAATCTGAACATCATTATCGCACATAATACTGATAGCTACAACTGTGACAGCTTGAACTAAGCGGACAGAGGAAGAGCGCAGGAGCTGTTGTTCCGTGTACAGTACCGGTGTAGACAGTACGGTGGAGATGGAGCGGTGGAAAGGCAGAGTGGCCCTGGTGACCGGAGCCTCGGTGGGGATTGGAGCGGCTGTAGCCCGGGCACTGGTCCAGCAAGGCATGAGGGTTGTCGGCTGTGCCAGGAGTGTCGACAAAATAGAGGTGGGCATTTAATTTATTATCCTTAACAGTTGGGAAATAGTCTGCCTGACTCATATAAGAAGCTAGCTCTGTTAGAGCAACAACAAACTAGCTAACTACCGTTAACTGTTAGCTAACATTAGCTTTACAACTTCAGCTAGAAACCTTTAGCCCCAACGTTACAGCTAACGGTATGTGTACACTGCCTTTTTAAAATGTAGCTAGGTAACGCAGCCGTTTTTTGCTTTATTTTGTTGAAATTGATAAGTCAGGTATGATGTTCTGGCAACGTTAAACAATTTAATTAAAGAAAGAATACCCCATTTAACCTAATAATTAAACAATTGATAATATATTTGACTAATATTAAATCCAAAATGATAGACTAACGTTATAGGAATTGTGGCTTCATAATAGGTATAAACCAGACCCAAATCCCGACAAGCTTTTGTTACTGATGTCCCATGTTAAATTACAGGGATATTATTGTACCCTGGATTTCCACAGGATACAGGACCACCCACCAAATGAGGCAAATGTGATGCTCCTACACCAGCATCACTCTACATATCCCACTACACCCCTAACCTGTAATAATCTCTATTATTAGCCCTTGCTGAAAAATTAACTTTCTTCTGGTCGACCGTAAAGTCAGAGGACAGGGTCAGCAGCAGCAGGCCAGCATTTACAGAGCTGTCAGGGATTCAGTATGTCTTGCCACATGACACTTCAGCGAGGGAGACACCTGCTAACAACATTATGTGGGACAGTAGCCTGTGGGTCACCCTGCCATCCTTCATCTAGGCCTACTGCCAGTGTTAGAGTAATAAACTGTCTGTTTAGGTGCAGTCAAATTACCTCACCATCCTTTCCAAAGAGGTGCCAGTGGATGCCAATGGGTCTTTCAGGAGTGCCAGTGCATACCCAGTCTTTTGGGACACTGTAAATAAAGTGTTGTCTAGATGTGTATAAGGATGTCTTTATGGGTCATAGGTTTCAGGCTATTTATTGATTCCCAACCAATAGGCTTACCAAAAAAAACAGATCCTGATTAAAATGACCCAAATTTCTACCTTATATATAACCATTGTTATATTTTAGAAAATCAATTTACAACAACCAAACCCATATACATCTCAGTTTACAAACCTTTGTATTTATATTCTTTTTTATTTCATTTGTCCCACCTAGACTTTGTATAGCAATATTAATTTCTAATGTGGTTTGGAACAAACATTATCCGATACACATCACGTTTTTGAGGTCAGTGCTCAGTTAGCTTTAGAGCTTAAATCACACCCACTATGATAATACAGACAAGTCGTGTCGTTATTTGAGTACTGTCTGCTCTAATCATGACTATGAAAGTAATTAGTGCCTGTGGTGATTATGTTTGAACTGCAAGTGAATTTGTCTTCTGCATATTGAACCAGTGAATTTATGGCTGTAATTAAGGAAAGAGAGAATTCCCACACACTGTCCTTATACTTGCAGTAAACTTTATTAATATTACTTTATTAACGTTTGTTGCAAGTCAAAGCACAGTGTGCTGAATTCTCTCTTTTCTTGCCTGTGGACATTTCCTCCTACGCGTGGCTGTAATTACAAAAATAATACATTTTTGAAGTATCGACTGGAAGACAAAGGCCTCCTCTAGGGCAGGTGTTAGTGACCCCACCCCACTAACTCTTGCCTAATCATAAGCAATAAGGCACTGCACCTTGCTTATCTTGTCAATAATTAGGCCTCACCCCATACTTGTCCCAGCTTCCAGCACTGGGCTGCAGGAGGCCTACATGCAGCCACCTTTTAGACTGTGATTTCTTAAAGCAGAAAACTGTAGCTTAGCCTGTGGTTGTTAACAACACTAGTGTCACATTTGAATGCTTTGGTGTTTTACTGTAAAATGTCACCTAAGTACATCCACGTGTGCATGCACTACTGTGAATAATACATCATGGGTTACATTTTGTGGTAGCAGTCATGAAAATTCATATTTTTCTTACATCAAATTTGTTGATGCCATACAGAACTGTGGCTGTTCTACCCGTTTATGCTGCTGCACTGTTTACAGTTTGCAATAACATAGTTTGGCAAGAGCATTAGACCAACATCAGTTTAGGGAACTCTGCTGATGATGGTGTGATGAAAGCATGATTTACAAGCAGGCGTGTACATCGATTTAAAGTTATTTTTCTTTCTGGAGTAAAAAAAAAGTTCCATATTTCAATTAGGTCTTATTTACATGCAAGCATTTTCCCCACCTCGACCACACACACACACATGCACACGCACACACCCATGCCCAATGCCCATGCCCATGCCCATGCCCATGCCCATGCCCATGCCCATACATGCATACAGTGAGTGTGATATCCTTTCTCCATTCATACTTTGGTCACATGGCCCTTCCTGTCAATAGTTAACAACAGCAGCTTGGTTCAGCCCCCGTCTATGACTTGTGGAAGACGAAAACAAGGTCACAACATTTAAAATCTTTATAGTACTTTTACATAATAGAAATGTCAGTTAGCATTAAAGAGCTGACTACATCACAGCCAGAGCATTCTTAAAAAGGACATATCATGAAAAAGTCACTTTCCAGTGCATGTGCACATAATGTATCTGGATTGCCGACCAACCCACAAACTGTGAAATAAGACCACACAGTCAGTTTTTTGTGGGCTGCTTTGCCAAGATCAGAAAACATTGGATTCAACGAGCCATTTAGATTTGGTTCCCCTTCCTATGTCACATGCAGGATAATTGGAATATACAGTACCCCCATCTGAGTATCTCCAACATGGATGTATTCTAACACCTGGCTACAACGTTCATGGCAGAGCCCCGTTCATATGAGAGTTGCTCAGTGGCGCGTCCGGCAAAAAACGTTTCTAAGCTTCCGGGTTCACTTCCGGCCACTAAATATGCGCTGGCCCCGCCGGCGAGTTCCCACTCGGCCCAGAGACTTAACATTGTGATGACATTACAGGTTTTAAAATTGCTTTTCTCGGCTCGAGGGAAGTCCATGGAATAACAATTCAGAATAGAAAGAGTCATAACCGATCTTGTTTACAGTTCGAGGTGTCCTGCCAGCAGTTGTACAGACATCTCTTTTTTTTTCTTCTTTTCTTTCAATGGTGGCCTATGGGAAAATCTTTTCTGGGTCGCAGGGGGATTTCCCGTTGCAGTGGCCACTGGACAATATCAGCGGAAAGGCTGAGCGCTGTTCATGGGGGCCTGATCTCCACCCACGGCTTGAGCACTACCTTTGCTGCCATATTTTTCTCGCAAGTCAATCAGAGCAGACTGGGCTTTTCAGTAGGGGGGCTTAAAGAGAGGGGCACTAAAACGGAGCGTTTCAGACACAGGGTAAATACAGGTGTATATTCAGACCGTATAAGACAATAATGTTGTTGTTTTTTTAACATTAAAGTATGTAAAACGTGTCCAATTAAAAACCCAAAATACAGGTATGAACATGTCTTGTTTAATTTTTTTTTGTTATGATGTATGAAACCCAAGCTCAGCCTCAACTAACTAAATATTTGGCCAAACTGGAGATTAATATCAGGTTGTGTAGAGTGACAGGTTTCCATCGCTCTCATTCTGTGACAGATTTCATCACTTGTACAAGACCTTAGAGAGTTGTCTGTGTGAGTTGAGGGACAAAGCCAGTATTGTAATCTCTGCCGTGTAAACTGGGTTCTTGCTGTAGTTGCACCAAACCTGGCATGCTGCTAAGTGTCTATCACTAAGTAATTGTTCTTGACTTCCCTTTTGGTGTTTATTTCTTTACTTGGGGACGTAAAGCTTTTACGGTCAGTATTGACCAACAGCGATATTCACACTTAATATCATAGTAGACCAGATAAAACGATAACAAAAGGAAGACATGTACTCAAATTTGATAGATTTCTGTTTAAGCAAAACATGGAGAATGCGGGGTGGAGCGTTGTGGCTGCCGTATTGTTTTGTTGTCTGTGAGACTATAGAGTTGGCAGTGGGGGAGAAGCGAGCTGACGGGAGACGTGTGGTCACCATGGGCTCTGTGCAGGAATGGAGACAACAGGGACACATCCAAGTAGCAGCAGTACAGCTTTTCATTAACTCTTGTGAAACCCTTAAGGCCCAGTGGAAAAAGCTTTTATTTCGCTGTAGGAGTATTCTCTTCACACAATGTATTCTTTACAGTTATAAAAGGTTTAAAAGTGGCCTCTGCATAGGATAGTGCACATTTTCATTACAACCAAGCACTAAAGAATTTAATTTCAGCAGTGAGATCACCATCAAACAGAGGAAGGTTTATTATAACTGTATGCATGCTGTTTGTAAGAATTCTGCCACATTAGAAGGATTTTAAGTCTGAGCTCACATCCGAGTCTGACTCAGAAGAAGAGGGCATCCAGTTACTGGTGATTAAGGCTTTTTTTTTTTTTCTTTCTCAGTCCTCTAAAGCACTCCGGCCCACATAGCCCATATGTTGGGTTTGTTATGCGTGCAGAGCACAAGGTGATGCAGTAGTTAACACACAGTTATGGGAGTAGTTAATTCTTCACACAATTAACGTGATATCGTGACTTTGCATAAACATATGCGCCACTTTCGAAAGCCAAGTGGCGTGTTATCTATACACTTTTTGAGCACCGTATACAGCGGACGGGTTGGGTTTAGGAAAAGTCCCATCCTCCACCCCGACCAACCGCCCTACGTGGATTTTCGCCCTTTGATACTACTGGCTACGCCGTAAATTCACGCACAATCGCAAGGTAATGTAAGTCAATGGAGGCCAAACGGCGTTGATAAACACGCTAAAAAGCAAGTATGCTTCTTGATAACACGCCAAAATGGCACACGAATTGGCGTGTCATACATACGCCACTTATTGAGATCAGTCTGACACAATACAGTAACTTGAGATATTTAGCTGGATACGTAGTTAAACGTAATTTGCTCCTACCAGTGTATTGCCGTGTGTAACGTTACTTCATCCGTAGCAATCCCTGCCCGTCTGTCCCAAACATCCCACTTAGATAGTAAATATATTCTTTGTAAATCTTTGCAATCATTCTCCGAAACAACCAAGCAGGCCTGCCCTGAGGCACGATCCAAATATTATTCAAAACGTGGCATTTATAGCATGTGGCTTGCTAGCTCGAGGTTGGTTGATGTTGTTTCCCGTAGATGACAGTGATTTTATATGCATTTGCGAAACTTGATTTCACAAATGAAACGTGTTTTAGTTGTAAATGAAATATAGTCTGCTATCTAAATCTCACATAACCTGTTTGGTAATATGACTGCCATTACGTGCATGCCGACACATTTTCAATGTAAGATATCCATAAGTTGCACTTTAATGTTTTTGCATTATATGCAGGTCAGGGGAGTGTAGAGGAGATTAGTGTCAGTGCTGCTGTTGCTCTGGGGGAGGAGAGGCAGAGGTTGGTATGGGGTGGGGTTTATCAAGTAATCAATCAAATTCAGTGGTCGCCTATACATTCAATGATTCCTGGAAAGTATAGTTTGTCGGACTGTATATAGGCCGACAAGAAACATCAATACCTAATTCTTCATTCTTCAGTGATCAGTGTCTCTGGTCAGCGTGTCTCTGAAAGATTCAGTGCTTAATGGCATTCATTTAAAATGTGCTTTTTACACAGCCAAATTACTTTTCTAAACTTGCTGCATGCAAGTTGTCACGTTTGTTTTAACCCAGGCTAAATGCAGAAAGAACATCTGCTTTATACAAATACCTCTATTTGTATTGTAAATCTATTTAAAACTGCCGAAGTAAAACTGACATTTCCTGGGTGCTTTGAGGCTCCCCACAATAGAGGCAACTGTCAAAATCCAAAGCTTTGGCTGCTGCAATTTTAGATCAGATAAATTTAGCAAACAGTTTGTGGGTTTTTAGTGCGAGACAGATTTGTGGTTGGCATGCAGAGAGTAGGCCTGCACCATTCGGGGGATATGAATCACGATTTTTTTAGCTTAGAATTGATATCACGATTCTCTGCCACGATTTGTTTCTCACGAAGTGTAATGTTTATTGCACACAAGAACCATGACAAGACAAAACAAATTGGCAGTACCAAACAGATATTTTTTATGGCACATTGGGCATCACCACAAGCCTGTAAACATAGAGGCTTCAATGAAAAAAGAAAATAAAGTACATCCTGGCCATTTAAGTACAGTAGTCTACCAAAAATAGTGACATATAACACATTGAACTAACTATGGCCCTGATACAGGCTCTATCTGAACTCCTTGAACATGTCTTTACATAATTAAAACATGTCAATCAACATGCTGCAGCTACAGCGTCAGTCTCTAGAGAAATGGAGTTTGTCAATTGGCAATTTAAGTACAGTATCAAAAACAGAATGATTTTGTAGCACACTCTTTAACTGCTTGCCTTACATGTCTTCAGCTGTCCTATCAAAATAAAGGCCAAAAAAAAAAAAAAAAAAAAAGAAGTGATATTGCAAACGGGAGAATCGAGATCGCGATTTTATAATCGAACGATTAATCGTGCAGAGAGCCTGTGTTAGCAAGAGATTGAGAAGAGATTCTGCGTAAGATCTGTCCAGAGAAGACCATTTATGTTAAAGTATTGTGCTCAGGAATAAAGGAAAAACATGGAATAAGAAAACTCAAACCAGGACCACAAGTAACAGACAGATGATTTATTTCCCCAAATCTGGACATTCAATGCTGATGGCCTTTTGAGATATGAACATTTGAATACATTGCTTATATTCAGTTTCTGATCTTTGCCTGTTTTAAGGTTTTAAGACTTTTTTTTTCTTTTTTTTCCTGTGGGCTTGGATCAAACAGACTCCTGATTGGCAGCCTGTTAATGCAGCTCTGCACAAAGCAGTAGCCTCTGCACTAAAACACTACACTTAGAACTCAAAGCCCTTGGCAGGTGAGCCAGAAGGTTAATTTAAGACCTTGGCTGACCAACTTCAATTTGTTGCCCGTTCTGAAGGAGCTAAAAGGTGCTCAGTCATGCTTCAAAAGCTGAGGTGACACAATAAAAGTCAGTCAGTGTCTCTGTCTGTCTGCATATCTGACGCTGTCTCAACCACCTCCAGTAGGTTGTGTCTAGACAGCCCGTCCTGTTATTTCACAGTGAATAGATTTCACTCCCGAAAAGGATTTGAAGTGGGTCAGGACAGACAGCTTTACTCTCTTTGTCTCATACCCTCTGCCTCACTTTGTGTTTCTATCCCTTTTAGTCTGTGTCCTGATTCATCTTTTTGTAGTTTCTTATTTGGTCTTCGTGTTTTGTAATTTTAGTGATATGTGTGATGTGCAAAATGGAGGGTTAGATGGTTGTTCAGTATCGTAAAACCCCATTTAGCCTATGAACATTAAATACAGTATGAATAATCCAGTCATGTTCTAACATTGTGGTTTTTGCTGTATCACACTCCCAAGTGTGCAAACACTGCTGACCTCAGTACTATTTTCACATTGAAATTAGTTATAACCCTTACCATCGTTTCCAAGTTGACCGGCGTACATGCATTCTGTGCAAGGCATTTGCATGCAAAAATTGATTTCATTCATTGTTACCCCCTCAAGAGCAGGTGGAATCTGATATTAAGACCTCAATTTATCATCATTTGTCATGTCTTGTCTATATATAATATTTTATATATATATATATATATATATATATATAATGTGACTTTGTCCGTAATTGACTAGCAAAGAAGTTTTCTCAGACCTGTATTACCACTATACTTACATTTCTACTCATCGCTTACGTCAGGAGTGTTTTTAATGACATACTAAATCACTTGGGTCTCGACATTGCCAGACCTTACTCCACAGCGCTGTGGCTCTACCACACATACATGCCATGATAGGAGAAAAGAACTCTCGGGGTTGTTTGCATTTCTTTAAACCAATCACAATCCTGTTGGGCGGCGCAAAGCTCCGGACGCAGAGACGGTGGCTCTGCAAAATGGCCTTGGGAAGGAACTGCTTTGGTGGAACCATGCAAAAGAAAATGCCACATACAATATTAAACGAAGTTTACTGTTCACACAATACAGTAATGTATTTAAATTAGCTAGATACGTGGTTAAATGTAATACCAGTGTATTGCAGCGTGTAACGCTACTTTGTCCATAGGGATCCTGCCACAATCCGTCCCGAAACGTCCCAGTTAGATAGTAAATGCCATAATGTTAAACATATTCTTTGTACATCTTTACAATCATTCCCCCTAAGAACCAAGCAAGGCTGCCTTGTTGCACGATCCCAATTTTCTTCAAAACTTGCCATTTTCAGCGTGTAGCTTGCTGGTTCGAAGGTTGTTGTTTCCCAAAGCGAACAGAGTTTAAAGCTCCAGTGTGTGGGGGAATTTCTCCCATCTAGCGTTGAGATCATATATTGCAATCAGCTCTCTCGTACCGCGTCGTTCAAAGTACGTATTACAGCTACGTTAGCCTTCACGCTTTTTTTCTGATGACGCTGGTCTCTTGCTCTTTTCGATATCCTTTTTCTTTTTCTGGGCGAAGAAGAAGACTCCTGTTCCTGAAATTTGGATTTTGAATACGTGTGGTCCTCCATCTCTATCATGTGACAGCGAAAACGCGAAAGCCGGAGCAGTATGTCCTGTATGTCCCTCACCGGCTAACGTATTTCAAGATGGCGCATGAATATGGAGCATCTACCCCAGTTCATGCGACCGCAAATGTAAAATTTCAAGCCAATAGGAATACTTGGAATTGATGGTGGTGGTAAATACTCATGAAAAAGGACAAGTTTGTGAACGGGCAACACCGATTTTGAGAATGAACAACCAAAAAGGTTACACACTGGACCTTCAAGAACGGCTTCGGCGGAACATCTGGCAGCGCCGGATGTGAGCCAGTTGTCCTGGAAATGTGCCGTCGATGATCCAGACTGGATTGGTCTAGACAGCTCAGTGACCCCTATGAGCCGTTTCCCCTGCACCACCGCTGTGCTGTCCTCTCTGTGCTTGTCATCTTTCAAGGTGGAAGGTATACTGGCATTGACATTCCCTCCCCGGGCCTCCTGCTCTGATAGGTGGGGGGGCTTCCTGTCCTGTCCTGTGCTGTTGAAGACTTGCTGGAAAGCTCTTTTACTTTTGTACAGTCTATGAGATTGTGTGTATGAGGAGGTCTGATGTGCAAGGGAGGAAGACATCCCGTAAACACTAAGTGCAACTGCAGAAGCAGGCCAGCACTTGTTATTGTTATGTATATTTTTGTGGCCGGGTGCAAAAGTAGGAAACCTGCCCGGTGAAAGCATTTTATAAATCTACAGCACAGAGGCAACTTGAGTGGGTGGGGGGGTAAATGGGGTCACTGGAGGGGTTGTTGAGAAAGAATGCAAATTGGATTGTTTTGGCTTCGACAGCAGCGAAATTGGATTTGTTGCTGGGTGTTTGTTTTGATTTTGGAAACATTTTATGGCTACTCTAAAAAGCTGAACATGCTGAATAGACCCAGCTCAGGCTGGCCCAGTTTGAAAGGTTTTCATTTTGGATGCGTCCGATCAACACCGTCTCCATGAGACTCTCCTATGTCTGTCTACTCTGGGCTCAAGTTATTATAAACTTAGCATGCATAATGACTTGGCTCATTGCTAGAACCAGCAATGGCCTGTGATGAGAGAGAAAAGTAGTTGTACCGATGGCCGGCATCAGGTGCAGGAATAACTCCTCACATGAGATAGAGGAGACACATGATGCATGCTGGTTCACTAGAGGAAAGCTTCACCCCTCATGCATGTTTCAACTACAAACAAGGGCACTGGAGAGCCATTTTTTTTTTTTAATCATATGATGCCCTTGTGAAAATGTGACGAAAGGCTGCTCTCGCTCTCTTTGTAGTTAATCCAGTATTGAAGTATCGCTGACAGAAATGCCATCCTCATATGGTTTTATGTCCTATTTGAAATAAAGATGTTCTGCTGCCTCTTCCTGATTTGTATTCACTTTGTTTGGGAAAATAAAATGCCACCACACTGGCTGCACCTGTCTGTTACACAACACCTGGCTGCCGGCTCGGTCTACCCAGTCTATCACGGTTAAAAGCCTTTTTCATTTGGGCCATTTTTTAGTGCAGATTACAAGTACATGACAACTGAGTAGGTATTTACTCATCAACAGGCACCGTGTTTAGTAGGGCTGGGTATCGCCAATGATTTCCCGAGTCAATTTAATTCCGATTCAACATCAGTTAGGTTAGTGACATTTCTCTTACAATAACACTTCTGCTTGGCTATAAAAGATATTCTCAGAGAAATGATGCTGTAAATTATACAAGCACCTATTTTTTATAATGCCCCAGGTTAATGTTTACATTAAGAATTCCCCCATTTTTACTTAACAGGACTAACCTGTCAGTCATTGACAAACTACAGCAGTCATCAACACAGTATAGCCCACAAAAAGGGGGGAAAAGGCATACCTTAAAAAATCGATTTTATTAATTAATATTGGATTGCTCAAACAAAGATTGATTTTAATTGGAGAATCCTTTATTTTAACCCAGCCCTAGTGTTTAGGTTTGACGTTCTTTACGTTTACCTCCTTGATTGGAGGAAGTCTGTTATTGAGTGTAGTTACTAATAAAGAGTATTCTTATCTGTTTGTCTAGATGAAGGAAGTGCTGTAAAACGGCCCTTTCCGACCTTTAGACCTTTTGGTTTGTGAAGAAGAAATAATCACTCAACAATCCCCTCCAGTCTGCAGCAATGCTATTATACAGCCTAATATCACCTTTGACCCCACACACGGTATAATTGTGCTCGGGCTAAACTTGAGAGAGTCTATTTTTAATAGTTTGTGCTAGTTCAGATGGATAATGAGTGAGGGCTTAGCAGAATAAAGTGTCTCAACTAGATACTAGTATAGAAACCAGTAGATATAGGCGATTTCAATACAGTGTGGAGCTTGTTTCAAATGAGGAATACCACGTGACTGATGAAGATTAAAACGTCACCGGTGCTTCGGAAAGCACTTTCTGCTAAACTGTTACTATGCTAAAATAACTGAAAAAGATGGAGATGCACGCTAAACAACCTGATACCATAAGATAATAAAAATGAATAGGCTAATTTAATAAATATCATTCGCCAATGACCTGTGCGATTCATTTGAATTGTTAGATAAATATCAACCATGAAGTGAAAGCATGTGAGCCCACAGTGACACTGAGCCAATGAGAAGGTTATCAACAAAAAGTGTAGGCTCTTTAGACAGTGCATGAATTAATTTACTGCAGTCTAAATTTAATGCAGCATTTCAGATCGAAAGTATTACAGATTTAATAATAACACGCAGGCATGTTGACCTTTTATTGCACACATATGAGACAGACTAAGCTGCGAATCTTTTTTTGGCACAAATAGAAAGAAAGCCCCTTCAGCTTCAGTCGCCCATCGCTACGAAAAAATGAATTTCCCTTCGCCTTATTTATTTTGTGGGGTAGCTCCTAGTGACGTTTCATGGTATCTCTAAAGCGTTTTGACTCACCGGTTTGCGGTTGTAGGGCGTAGCGTTACTTACATTTCAGTGATGGATAATCACACTAAATTAGTCTTATGTGAAATTCTCTATTGGGTGGATTCTCCCTTGAAGCGGTGACTGCATGAGCCATCGAGTGCTGCTGTTCTCCCCTATAGAGTCAAATCTACTGAAACCTAAATGCATTTTGATCAGCTTTAATGCGGCATGCTTCAGGTTTTGTTTTCTCACTCTCCTTGTGTTTCACTTTCTGGCTGCCAACCCTCACTCTACTCCTCCCTCCCTCCTGCACACTTTTTGTGATCACTGGACAACAGTCACAGTAATGAGGATGAAAATGCGTTATGACAGGCAAAATAGTTTTGTGTGTCACAGGTACTTAAGAGAAGGGACAGAAAGGATTACGAGGGAAGGGTTTTGTTGGTTGAATTATGGCTGCATAACATCTTTAGATTTTTTTTTTTTTTTTTAAACCGCCTACCAGGTCTTTTCAGAGAATAAGATGAGGCACAGTGGCCAATACTACAATCCATCTTTTGTCTGTGAGACCTCCCGAGTCAACCTGAGACAAATCAAATTTCTCAGCTCTCTCTGTGTTCATGGCTGCTGCCTTCTGTGCTATTGATCTGGCTCACCACTTAGAGCTTGTGTGCCTTTAGCGCTTTGGGATCTTTATTTTTCTTTCTTTCTTTCTTCTGTAGCGAGTTGTTTTGCCGGTCCATTTATACCAGTTCCACCTGAGTGGGTGAATGATTGATGAACATAGTGTGGGACAATGCATTGTAGAGCTTATATAACCGCCCCCTGCAGGGGTTACTGGCCGTAAATGGGACTATGTAGAGATGTACACATGAGAGTGCTGCGTGGGTGTATGTACACCCATTACTGGAACGTGGAAAGGCTTTATGACCTGTTTTAACATCATTTGTCTTTTGAATAGTACGATTTTTTATTTTTTTTTAATCTTTCAGTGTTGGTCTTATCAAGACTGTCTGGGTAATAGCAAATAGTGATTTTTATGAGTTACAGAGCTCTGTGTACACGTGTGCAGTCTTCCATAACCAAGAACCCAAGAACAAAACCATATACAAGTAACCGATAATACAAGTGATATTAAAATAGGTTTGTACATATAAAGCGTTTAGAATTTTGTAAATATTTCTTCAAAGAAAAACAAGATGGCGAATCAAATAAAATACACCAAGTAGTTCAGAACATGAATGCTGCTTTGAGAGAACAATAATAACATAAGGTGTTGTTTACATTTTGGTTGATTTGATTCTGATGCTGCATTTGATTTGGGCGTGTCCTGTGCACCTCCACTACACCTTGCCCTCAAACATACTTATCTTCAGTTCTATTTTGTGTTCCCCCAGGGCTCATTTAGCAGCACCGCTGTGTGTGCGTGTCTGCCATCGAGATATGTTTAGTGGTTTTCTCACCCACATTTTCTATCCCTATCTTAAAAGGTGTGACACCAAACATGCTTTACCTGCAGATATCCAGTTTCAATTTGGATTATGATGAATGAATTGTGTGTACAGTGCATTTGCCGGCCACGTTGTTGCTGCATTTTCAGGCCTGGTTGCTTATTTGTGGGACAGCGTGCTCTAGTGCCGTTTTCTTTATTGAACCAGGGGTCCGTTCCAGGAAGGAGGTTTAACAAAGTCTAACCCTGATGTCTGAGTGGATTTACCCTGAGGTGGGAAACACTGAGTTTTCGGTTCCAGAACAGCTGATTTGAGGAGTAGGTTCACTCAGGGTTAAGCGCGTGCACCACCACAATAAAAAGGCAGCATGAATGGAGACATGATACTTCGATTCACCATGGTAACAACCACAAACAAACTGGTCAGCGGAAATACTCCTGCGCGCAAACGAGTTTGAATATATATTTTGTTAAAAAGAAGCAATACGGCAAAATAGCGACAATTGGTGTGGGAGAAAATTGCTGCTCGAGGTCAATGTGTAAGCTCTAATATAGTGTATTCATTTCATATTTAATCACAGGTAACCTATAATAATATATGGACTACAGATGGAAATTAGCCCTTAGGCTACAGTCTGGCATTTTTTACTGGTACTGTTGTACATGTCCATCAAATGTGCATTGTCCTGAAATAAATAAAAATATACATTACTGGTGAAAACTGGAATGGTAGTACACCTATAATTTCCTTTAGGTGCAATCCTGCGGGCGAAAAAGTAAACTAGGTTTACCACTAATCCCATTCTGAGGCTGCAGCACCATCATTAACAGAATTATGATTTACAATAATGTATTTCTTTTTAATGTCTCTTACTGGTTTGTGTCCAGGGAACCCTACACAAATGTTTAAAACATGTTTCAGAGTGAGTCACACTCTTCTGACGGCGCTTTGCTATACAGTGGCTTTATGCTACGCATCACCAATGTTGTAAAGAAAACTGCCGTTTGAAAAAAAAAAAAAAACGTAATTTGACACAAAGAATCTGCTGGGATGTAAGAGCAGTTCCACGATGGGTGATGTTAGTGATATTTGGACGGATAAGGTTATCTACATATCTGATGGACTGTGAAGAAAAACGATACCGTTCAAATAGGAAGTTATCTGAAAATGAAAATGCATCTATAGCCGGGGCCTCAATATCATCTCCCGACATAAGCTATGTTTAACTAACAAAGTCATACAGCTACTTCATCAACGGGATCGTCGACACAAGGAAATGCCATGTTCGGAACAAAAACGTTTTCTAGTCTGCCTAACACGGTTAGTAAACCAACCCTGTTTTTTTTATTCATGCAGATAACAAACTGCGCTAAAATGTGCCGGATGCAGACTGAATGAATGAATGAGGAAATGAGAGAGCGCTGTGTCAGAGGGAGGAGACTGAGAGAAGAAAAGCTGCTCCCGACCAGGTTAGGGTCACAGAGTCTGAGGTGAAGTTACCTCTCTTTCTGAAACGGAAAACCCAGAGTTACCCTCATCTCAGGGTTAACAAACTCAGAGTTTTCACTAAACCTGCTTTCTGAAACAGGCCCCAGGAGTGTCCCATTGAGATTAATACCCCGTTTACACGTACATGGTTCTTTTGAAAAACGGAGACATTTCCCTTCGTTTGTGCCCTTGGTTTACACGCAAACGGACAATTCGCCTCTGAAAAGGATTCTTTCTAAAACCTCCGGCCAGAGTGGAGATTTTGGAAAACTACGTTTGCGTGTAAACTGCTTAAACGAAGGTTTAAGCAGCCGAGGAAATGAGGAAGAGAAGAGAGAGGAAGTGATTTGTTGCTGTCGTTGCTCTTTTCAGGATTCTGATTGGCTAACGTGGTCTTGAGCGTCTCGTTACACTGCCACCTACAGGTTTGGCATGCTCTCAACGGCATATATACACGGGTAAACAAACACTTTTCTGAAAACTGACCACTGTGCCCGACGTTATTTTTGAAAACGGAGAGGTTGAAATGTCCATTTATGAAAATAGCTGGCCATGTGTAAACGTAGCATGAGAATCCTTTTTTTTTTTTTTTTCAAGGGAGACCTGGCCAAGGCAGGCAGCAGCATAAATAAAAACACAGTTACAGACAACAACAAAAAAACACAAAAGGAGAAAAAGTGAAAAGGAACTAAAAATCAAGCATATTGAACTCACATTTCGAAAGAGAAATTTAGAAAAGTCAGTTTCAAAGTCGGCTAAATTAGCTGTTGGCGCGGCCAGTATAAAGGCTGATTCTGGCCAAGGAAGTACAGCTGGTGCCAGAACTCTCTCTCACTCTCACACACACACACACACACACGTAGAGATTCACAGCCTGAGACTTCCTGTAGTTGGACCAAGATCACAGCCTGTTTGCTCTGCTGCTCCCACTTAAATCTCAGTAACACATCTAATTCTCCCCCTCTAACAAAAGACCAGCGTAGCTTCCTCTTTATGTTAACCTCCTTTCTGAATAAAGAAGAGCCTCTCCACCAGTCTGTTGGCCTGCTCCAGGCTACATCCACACTTGTATGTCTGAGCCTGTCTCTCCAGGGACAGCTGAACAGACCAGTGATCAAAGCTTCACATTGAAAGTAATGGACAAGAGGGAATGGTTCACCTGTGTATAACAACTGGCAAAAGAGCTGGTTTAGTCTTTTCAGATAAGACAAGTGTTTTCAGTGTTTAAGCATTTTGACAGCTTTATTCGGGTAATTCCTTCTCTCTGGATAATCCCAGTTAAACAGCTTAGAGAAAGAGCAGGGAAATCTGCACACTCCAAATGTGAGATAGGATGCATTTACTCTATTACGGGTTTTGTTAGAAAAAAAGCCTAAATGATCCCTCAATCCAATTTCATCCTGATTCTAAAAAGCAGGCTTCACATATGTACTTGGTTTCCTTTAGGAGCAGCTGAGCTACCACAATCAGCAGATATACTGTAGTGCAATACTTGTGTCCAGATGTCAGACATTTAACAGAAAATCCCACAGCACAGTCCCATTGATCTGCACTACTACATATGATGATTACCTTTCATCACATGTAGTCGTGTCATATGCAACTTTCTGCTGGTGCTTTCTTCATAATCCATATTCTGGCTATAAAGCTGTCACTGTCAAATTCCAGGTGCTGCCTCTTCTCTGGGATTAGTTTCACCACAAAAAAAATGCTCGACATGAACATACAGTATATACTCACTATCTTTACACCATGCTTTGCTCTGCCTGTAAGAAATGGTTGGAAAGTTTTGTGCTTTGTGCCAGTCTATTAACTGTGTGCCTGGCTAGGAATGAAAAGACCAGCCCAACCCATCTCAGATACTCTGGCCCAGGTAGATATCATCAATTATAATGTAATTACATGCCTAGTTGTGTCTACTTTTTGTTTGAGGGGGGGGGACTTCATAGGCATATGTACATACATCCTGACCTTTTTATGTTTAGCTAAATTAAATTCTGGTCTGTTACACACATGGGCAGAGGTTGGTGTGTCTGGGGGATGTGGGGGTCCATCATACAAAAATGCTTGGGAACCACTGGTTGAGATCACTGGGGGGAAAAAAAACCCACACGCTATCAGGTATCGAATAAGACCAACACACTAAAACATGCCGTCACAAAACGTTGTTGCTCATCATCTCTGTCTACCACCAGCCCCACCCTCAACAACCACGCCCACTCCTGTCTGACTGGCACCCAGAGCGAGACATCAGATGACTGGTGCAGCTGTGCCTGGCAGGGGGATCGGTGTCACTTTGTATTTACCCCACAGTGGTGGACAGCCAGCTGACCTGGTTGGAGCGTATCCGGCTCAGCCTGCAGCAGGCTCTGCCCAGCTGTATCCCGAAAGGAAGAGGCATTCCATCAGTGCAAAGCTTGCTTCTTTTCTTATACAGCCACAATCCAGGGACATGATTTGGATTTTGGTAGAAATTTGAATTTAAAATGAATCTGTAAAATACATAGTCACACTGGAGTGTGTTTGGCTACCCTGGTGCTGTCAGGTTACCTTTTGGCCTCAACTGATGCAGGGTTGATTTTATGGCTGCATGTTCTCACTGCTCTCTCCCTGTCTGAGTGGGTAGGGTGCGTATCATGGCACTCTTTATTATGGTACTACAGATTAATCATTTCTAGCTCTTAACCAGCAGTGTCTCACTTCTGATAATCAATTTATGGCAATTTAAAGTGTTTACATTTTTGTGTTTTAATATCCTCCTTAACAAATCTGAATTTTTGTTAGATTGGGTCTGATTTGTGTTTTTCAGAAGCTGGCAGCAGAATGTCAGAGTGCAGGCTACAGTGGCACACTGATCCCTTACAAGTGTGACCTGTCCAACGAGGAGGAGATCCTGTCCATGTTTTCAGCAATCAAGACGCTGCACAAGGGCGTGGACGTATGCATCAACAATGCCGGGCTGGCCCACAATGAGCCCTTGCTCAGCGGAAAGACAGAGGGCTGGAGGAACATGATCGACGTGGGTGGATCACAGACACTCAAATATAAATGCTTATACTGCAACAAGCGAGAGAGAAACATTGTACTTCATTTAGAATTGGGATGGCTGGAATTATTCCCTCAAGTTTATCCCCTTATTGTAATGATATGGATTTTATGGTTGTTCCACTCAAACAAAAACAAAAAAAGTAGAAGGAGGAGCTGAAATAGTGGCCCGGTGCGAGTGAAAGTCTTTTGTGTTTGTAGAGCTTGTGTTGTGTGGACACAGGGGTCTGCACACACACACACAGACACAGACCCCCTCCACTCACAGATGCTGCTTCATTGGCTCTGAGGAGAAGCCTTGGCACAGCAGAGGCCCGCTGATGAAACCCAGCACTATTTCTCTTGTTTGGACCTTACATTCTGATTCATTGAGCTCTTGACCACTGAATGCTCCCCCCCCACCCCCCCCCCCCCCCCCAATGTCTCTGTCTCCAGAGTCCTGCATTTGTAACGCTCGTCCATCTGTTGTCATGGCAGCCCACATGAATGTGTACAGCAGTGTATTTTTAGCCTGTGTTTAATCTGTATGCTGACCTTGTTTGGCCACTTCCCCCTATCTTGCCACTGTGTTGGCTTTAACCTTCCGTCTATCAGTGTCACTATGGGAGCGGCTTAGAGGCCACAAGCTGGACAGGAACAGCAGGTTCAGCTGGTCCAGCACAGTGAGCCTGTGAACATCAGTCAGCTGAAACCAATTTCATCATATGGCATTTTAAATATTGCAAAATCACATTTAAGTTCTGCAAATTAATCAACTTTTTTTTTTTTTTCACACAGCATGACTTTGGCTATATGTCTTATTTAAATGCAGTGCATATATAGATGGAAACAACATTGATCGTTGTCTTCACTTCCCCTGCAGGTGAATGTCTTAGCCTTGTCTATCTGCACCCGTGAGGCGTACAAGTCAATGAAGGAGAGGAATGTGGACGATGGCCACATCATCAATATTAATAGGTAAGCTATACAGGCAACCCTTTTGAATCGAAGCACAAATGTATAGATTAATCTGAAAATACCTCAGCCAGTTTGTTCAAGGTGATTTTAATCTGCCAGGCATTAAGTAAAGCCCATTGTGAGCCCCACCTGGCCCTTGCTGAACCTGTGAAGAACTATTGGACTCTAATCCTATTAATTGGTTCAACTGTTTATTTTTGGGAACTGTTCTGGGTCTGTAAAGCCCATTGAGACACTGTATATGATATTAAATCCAACAAATAAACGTGACTTGCTGTATAAGTGAGCAAGTAGAGGCATTTAAAATTAAAATAAAAAGTCGGAGAGTGTAAGATTGGTAATTTAATACCGTAATTTGGGTTTGAATTAGGGCTGGGCAATAGGGACAAAATCAGATATCACGATATTCTTGACCAAATACCTCGATTTCGATATTGCGGTGATATTCTAGGGTTGACAATTGGTGCTCTAACAAAATATCTTCACACTTAGATTTTAGATAAATAATCATCACCAATGTGGACAAGTGGGGAAAAGGCAAATAATAGAACAGCTAGAACAGTCTTTTAGGTTCAGAAAAGTACATCACTTTACTGTAATTAGCCTTTAAAACAAGGAAAAGACAACACTTTTGTCATATCACGATATTACGATATCCAAAATCTAAGACAATATCTAGACTCATATCACGATATCGATATATAATACCGATATATTGCCCAGCTCTAGGTTGAGTCAAGGTTGAAGCTACTAAATGTGGTCACTAGCTCATGCATCTCTCTCTCCTCCTCCTCCTACCTGTCACAGTATGGGTGGGCATAGAATGGTGCCTAGTGCTGATGAGCATTTCTACTGTGCCACTAAATACGCTGTGACTGCTTTGACTGAGGGGATACGGCAAGAACTTCGAGAAGCAAACACCCACATCAGAGCAACAGTAAGTTAGTCGTCATCATCGGAGTGTGCAGGTTTTTCTCTGACCTGTGCTACCGCCCGCATATCGGATCACATAAACGACTCTACATACAGTATGCCCTTAACACTTTCCAAATCTCATTTTAAAGTGCTGTGTCCGTGTGCAAGCAGTACATTTCTAATGCATTTGCCTGCCCTGCAGTGTATATCTCCTGGAATAGTGGAGACTGAGTTTGCCTTCCGGCACCACAACAGTGATCCAGAGAAAGCAGCTGCAGTGTATGAGAGTATGAAGGTACGAGTGCACGTTTGACTGAGCGTCACAAGATGCATTTCACAAAGCGAAATCCTCACAGTGCTGTTGCATCAATAATGCCTAATTTTTCTCCACTGTTCAGTGTTTGAAAGCAGAAGACATAGCCAGTGCGGTCACATTTGTCCTCAGTGCCCCTCCTCATGTCCAGGTGCCTCTCTCAAGCTTTCGTGCCATTAAATGCATCCTCATCGAGTGGTGATTGGTTTCTTTATTAATCCCCTTTTGTATTTGTGTCATCAGATTGGAGATGTGCAGATGAGGCCAGTAGAGCAGGTGTCATAGCAGTGAGACAGGAAGCTGCAGGAGGAGCAGACAGACAGCAGCCATGGTGACTCCTTAGCGACCTCTTCTGGGTAAGGGTTGGGGAGGGATGGGGGGGGGATAAAACAAATCATCTACAGCTGTGTTGGCTCTGCAAGGACGTGGTCGAAGAGGGCTGGAGCCTTAAGGAGGCTATGCGAGGAAATGAAGGGCATGGACTTTGTGAACCACTACAAAAATACTACTGAATGCAGCCACCTGGTATTTGTGAATTGTTGAGCCCAGTCCTGAACTGAGCTGACTCCAAAACTACAGTAGGAACAAATAACAAAGGAGAGAGTTGCTGCTGTGCTATGTGGTCATCTCCACGGCCATCACTTCAGATGGAAGAGTATGCCATTGATTGCACACGTTTTCTTTGTTTTGTTTTTGTAGGTCATATGACATATCTTTTTGAAATTTGAATGGAAGGAGTAATTGCTGTTTGTAAGAATGACCTTTTCTTGTTTAATTTTTGTTTTATAACTATTTAAACTTTTGATTATAGATAGAAGTGGTCTCATACTCACTAACCATAGACAATGCTATGTGCTACCGACTGTAACTAACCATCAACAGTCTGTCCATCCTGACACCTTTACTCACCGTATGTTCTCACAAACACATTCAGTTACCCTTGTTTGGATCCATCCAGGTTTCAACCCCAATTGTAGGAATCAGGAAAACTACAGGGGCCCTTGTTTGTTAAGCACATGGGTTTCTGCTATCCACCGTTTTGCCTGTGTAATTTCAGTCGTTCTGCACTTTTGGATTCATTTATGAGGAATTGTAAGAAGGAAACACTGGCAACTTATATAGGAGAAAGAAACTAACTCTGTGTACATACCCTAGAAATGTGTACCTTTTCAGTGGAAGTTTCTCCTTTTAAATGAATAAATAAAAACAATTGCCCAGAAGTAAGTTATGGTCTTTTGTTTGTATGTTCACCAGATGGACTGTTACGGTCAACCTGTCAGTGCAGAAATAAGACACAAGCTGTGGACTTTGTGACAGGTTTTTATTACACAATACATGACTTGCATGACCCATGTACTCCTCTGTTTACCACCAGAATATATCATTTTTTATCAGCAGTGCCCTGTTCCATTTGACCTAATAAATGAGTCCGCCACATTGAATTAGTCCACAGTGGTTTATATTTTAAAGGGAAGAGGTTCAACAAAAAAAGTTCAGCTGTATGAACTGTAAATGTTAAATAGTGGCATTACTTTGTCATTTTATTTGCTTAGATGTAAGTACTAAATCGGAGTACAGTACATGACCTGAGATTTATCAACACTCACACTTGCATCAACAGACATGGCCAAAAGATGGCACCCTTAGCAAAGTAAAGTCTACAAATTAGGGGCGGGAAATGTGTGTGAAGTCCTAAGTGCCACTCCTTTGTCATTTCTGTCACAACAGAGGAAGTGTTGGCCTGGATATTTCAGATGTACACAACCATAACGGATTCCAAACGCTTTCCACAACATCTGTAAGACGTTTCTTAAAGCTACGACAACAAAATGAATTAGTAGGCTCACAAAAATGGCCATTTTAATATATCTGCATGGCAGATATGCAGCGACGCATTTTCACAATCATGTAAATAATTTTTGTAGTATACTTCTGTTTGACTTACCAGAAGTAAAACTAATGCAAACAATAATTTGTGATTAACTTGAGCTGCCACTCTTGGTGGCTAGGATTGTGCAAAGCACAGAGGTATCACAGGTTTGTCTGAATAGGAGGTTTTTCAGCTAGATGGATGTTGGAGCTGATGACAGCTATGCCCGGACACGCGTCTCCTCCTCCCCTCTCATAATACGCCATTTTTGACATTCCATCTGAGGCGCATGGCGTGACAGACAGCTTCAGTTTCTGTAGGAGAAATGTACCAATAATATTGACACATGAACATGACGTAGCAACATTTGCACGTGGGTACTACCTGCAATATCTTGGGTGGGGTGAAAAAAAAAGGAAATGGTTAATGTGTGTCACCTGCATGAATGAGCCAGGTAGCACCCACAATGTGTGAACGGCACCCAAAGGAATCCATACGATGGAGCCCATGGCAATGACCCAGCCGACCCCCTGAGCCCAGGGAGGGAAGACATAGTCCCCATAGCGGGCTGGTTTGAACTGGATGATGGAGAAAATCAGGATAACCTGCCGCAAGAAGAAACACGTTAACGTTTAGTTGTGACGCTATTAGATGGATCCCAGTTTGACTTTTGGGGGGGGGAATATGATTTCTAAATCATGTTGATGAAAAAAGCCTGTCGACTTACAGTGATCAGCACAGGAGCAACTATTAGCCAACACAGTCTGAAGAAGATGTTTGCTCTTTTTCCAGTCATCTCCTCTAGGTTGTCTGAAAGTCGATTTACTCCTGTGCATGGAAACTTCAGTAAACAGCCATTCTTATTTTATTTGCATGTTGACAGACTTTTGTAGCATTTGGTAAGAATAATGAAAGTTATATACATATAGCCCTAGAAGTGTTTAAGATGTGGCTATTTTGGGAGTAAATTACATTAACTGGCCACTGAAAAAAGAAAGACAACTGAACACATTTGCTCACCGTAACACCAACAGATGGCTATAACCTCAAAGACTGCCAGAAACATGATGGACACTATGGCAGTGTAATGGTCCATGAGCTGGAACACATAGATACCCACCTGAAAAGAGACACACTCTTTAGAACGGCAGGTAAGTGAGACTAATGATTTTACGATCTGGTTATACTTTGTCTAAAGTGCCTCCATTAAATTACAGTCTATACCTGCATGACGCAAGGAATTCCTAGAAGGCACGCTGCACCACAAACTGCAAGAACAAACAGCTCCTTCCGCTTGAAAATTTTAATCAGATGTTGATAGAACTCATCCATGAGACTGGTCACCATCACTTCAACCATTGCAAACTGGCAAACAAAAAAAAAAAGAGTCACTGTAGGTCTGTAGGATTGCAGCAATTATCACTGAAGTTGTAATTCCCCATTAACTACCTCACTGTCCAGTCCAAGGCAAAGCAGCATGAAGAAGAACATCACAGCCCAGAGCTGAGCCACTGGCATGTTGGCAAAGGCTTGTGGGTAAAGAACAAAAACCAGTCCTGGACCTGGATACACAAACACACACACAAAAGATGTCAGTTTGACCCTTCAAAGTAGTAAAACTGATGTAAAATTATGAAAATTGTCAAGGAAAAAGAGCAATATATGAAGAATGTATCAACATCTCTAGCACAACCTCTCAGTGAGACTTGACTGCAAATATATAAAAGTTTTAAATCAAAATGTATCTTTATTAAAAATATAAATAGTGGGAAGTTCATTGCTAGACATGCATTTGAAAGAAGCATACTGATGTTGCATATAAACCCACCATTTGTTTATAGATATATATATATATATATATATATATATATATATATATATATATATATATATATATATATATATATATATATATATATATATATATATATATATATATATATATATATATATATATATATATATATATATATATATATATATATATATATATATATATATATATATATATATATATATATATATATATATATATATATATATATATATATATAGGATACTGATACTATATAAGGATACTGATTTATAACCCTACAAACCCTCACAAAGGCAAAATATAGTTTGTATTAATATCATTTATATGAGTAATTACCCAGTCATACTCACAGTATTATCAGAAAAAGAGCAACAAACCAAGATAAAATCAATGTAATCCCCCTGGAGCTGAAGATATTAGTTTTCTTTGTTTTCTTACCATCCACAGCCAGATCGCTGACAGGGATGCCCTGCAGATGAGACATGTATCCAAAAGCAGAGAAAATGACAAAACCTGCCAGGATGCTGGTGAGGGAGTTGATGATGGATATAGTCAGGGTGTCCCTGCCGGGGAAAGAAGATGTTTATTTAATATCACTTTCTTACTGCCCAGTGATCCTTAACAATAAGGAAAGGGGGGACTGAGTGGATGAGGAGTTTGGCTTATTACTTTAAAACGTTGTTGTTAAAGGAGTTGTAGCTGGACATGGCCATCAAGGAGCCAAAACCAATCCCGATGGAGTTAAAGATCTGAGCTGCAGCATTCACCCACACCTGCAACACAGAGGGATGATCATCCAAAACCATTGATCACTGCCAGTACCTACTAGTTAACTGCTCTCATATGTCAGACAGAAGCTATTTCCAGTTCCTCGTGTCCTCCGTTTCTTCCTTCTTACCTCCACTGAGAGCAGCTTGCCCCATTCCGGCACAATGAAGAAGGTTATTCCATCTAATGCTCCGGGAAGCTGTGCATTATTGATCAGCAGTGCAATCAGGATAACATACGGGAATAGAGCCGTAAAGTACACCACCTACAAACAGAGACAAACAATGGTTGTTATCCACTGTCTGCCTTTTTGTCTATGTCTTAATTTCACTCTCTTTTCACACACCTTGCCTGTTGATTTCACCCCCTTAAAGATGCAAAAGTAAATGAGGATCCAAGCCAGAAAGAGAAGGAGTAAAAGCTCCCACCGGACCACTCCTGTTTCATCTACTCCACTAGTCTGCTCCAGCATCTTATATCTTCAAAGAAGCCAAAGACGAGAAAAAGTAGTAATTAATACTATAAGACGATTACATTCTAAATTTTTTCTGACATTATTCCTTTAAAACTGAACACACTATAGCCATTCGAAAAACATACAGTTCCTCCGTTTGCGATTAGGTGGACAATTGGCAGGGAAACACTTACTTATGTGGTGTCCCTCAGGGATCCATTTTGGGTCCATTAATGTTTCAGATCCATACTGATTGTTCTGTCATCATCATCTGACCACCACTGATCATTGACCATTTTTATCAACCAAATACTATATTTGCGCCCTGTAAGTATTTCTCTACTATTCCAGTTTATATTTCACATGATGAAATGTTAGCTTATTGTGACCTAAAGTGGGAAATCTTTATTTCAATATACATTTGCTGTTTTTGGGGTGGAAGTGTTGGTCAGTTGGTTGAATTGTACTTTGCATTAATAAAAACCTGGTTGAGGTTTACGCTGTAGAGATGACTACCAGTACCATACATATTATAAACAGTTCATGTTCACATATTTAGATAAAAAGGCTGTATTTTTTTCATCTCATTTTCACATCTCTGCCTGCCCAACACTGCATGTGATATCATAAAATCACAAGTGAGATTTTAACAAATTGGATTTCTTTACAAATAGCATTACAGCCTAACTGGGCCACTAGCGTTGTTTTCCTCTGGTTGGTGTGGCAGGTAAGTGGTTAACGCTGATGCTTTCCAACAACAAAAATTGTATGTTCATAGGGTTTCGTCCACAATCAAAGACTTTGTAGGCTTTAAATCAAGTGTGAGTTGGAACCTGATGTGTTTGTCTATCAAGAGTTGCCCCGTAAATGCCGACCAAACAAGCTGTCCTCCCTGAATTTTGACAAATTAATAATTTCCCAAGCAATCACTGTGCAGTTGTGGCATTCACTGTAATTCAGTAAAAACAGTTGCTTGTCTGGCACATCCCAATTCCCAACTAATGTTTAACCAAAACTTACAATGCATTCCCACATGTATCCACTAACTAAACAAGTTAATGAGTAAACCAAAATGTGATGTTTCACTCCACTGTCTAAACAGAAAGATATCCACAATGAAAAATGTATCTTCTTTTGGAAATCTTAAGCATAATATCACTGTATATTGAAAGCTAATCCCAATACTTCACCAGTTTATCCACATTAAAACCCCAAAGACCCAAAATATGTTTGAAACTGCTGCAGAAGAAAGCTACAAATATTTATAGATATAAACAATTTACATTAGACTAGAGAAAAAGTTCAATGACTTAACCTTTCCCAAACTTCCTAAAGATATTTGATCTGTTTGCCAAACTCTTATCACTAGCCTTCACTTGGACTGATTTCCCTAACATGACTAATTGATTTTAGGTTGTGCACTAAAACAATCACTTTATAATCACCAGAGTCAGACGTCAGCAGGTGAGCAGCACAGCCTGTTGTGACGCTACAGATTTTGTAATACTGCTATGATCTAATTATTACACAATGAACACTTAAACCCAGTCCACTGTTTCAGGATCAATCCCTGTGCAATAACCCTGAAACACCAAGCATCCACCTTTCAAATAAATTATATATTTAATAGTGCTAAATACATAATTTAAACGTGTAAATATCTGTCAAATATACACTGTATACACTGCCATATCCATCTACCTTAAGATATAAAAGCAACCTGTTATAGTAAAGCCTCTGAACACCCACACAGGGGATTTCAGTTATTCTGGCTGATTAGACATCTGCTCAGGTTGGAGGTGGGCCAGAGTTTAGATGGGAATTCATTACGTCACAAATCTTTGTCCACCAATAAAAATGATAAAGGTGTCATTTGCCCTAACAGGTGCAACAAAGCTAACAGAAAGATGTCAATCAATCGTTCTGGACACACCCACACACTCCTGGGAAGATTTCTAATCAGCCAGATTAACTGAACCACTTTTGCATTGCCCTATTGTCTTACTGTTTACAGTCCTCATAGAGCTGGTTGTTCACATGTGTTTATGTATGTGTATGTGCATATGCATGTATATGTGTATATACACCCTTTTTTAAATACATACTTACACCTGTACATAGTCAAACGTTTACCTTGTTCAGCTTTGTTGCCCCAGTTTTTAGCCCTATGTCTATTTCTGTGTATTTTGAGAGCAACAAAAGAGTCACATTCCCTGTACCTGGTCACACTTACTTGGCCATTAAGGCTGATATTCTGATTCTACTTATCTAGTCTGGTTTTACAATTCTGAGAACCGGCGCTGGTTTCTCCCACACAGTGCAACATACTTGAAGAACTCCTGGCTAGCCGTGGAGGTGTAGCTGCTGTTGGTGGCATGATTGGTACAGTTCGGGGTGTTCCAGGTGTTGTTGCAGTTCTGCCAGGGTAGCGGTGCCTGGAAGGAGCTGAAGAGGTAATAGAGGGCCCAGGTGATGACGACATTGTAGTAGGTGCACATGATGAACGAGATAGCTACTGATGCTATGCCCACTCCTGAGGACAGACACAAAAAAATCAGTTTGGATGCCTTTCAGTGACTGGGGAAAAAATATATTTCATGCCACAGAGTACCTTTTAACAGTGGGCAGACAGTAGCCAGAGCATGGACAGGCCCTCTCCTCGTGTACTGGCCCACAATCAGCTCCATGTAGAGCAGAGGGATCCCCAGCACCACCAGCATGAGCAGATATGGCACCAGAAAGGCACCTGACAGGAAGTTAGGGCAAGTCAACTGTCACTCACATTTTGCTGGCAAAGGAGGTTTCCACTGTCCCAGTTTTATGGTATCCTGTAATATTTAACTTCAGTAAAAGTAGGTCATTTATAATGGAATAAAATATCTGTAAACCAATGTTTCTTCCAACTGTACATGCAGGATTTCGCAGAACATTATGGGCTTGTAACACATATTTTTTCATGAAATGCACACTATGGTAAATTCAGAACAATTTGAACATTTTTCAACACAATCAGCATCACGACAGGAAAAAGTGTTTGAATGTAAAGGGCTCACTAACAGCACCATTTGTTAAGCTTTGGACCCAGATTCTATACCTATGTATACCTATGTGTATATGTACATAAGTACAGAGGGCAGTCTAGTTTTATAATTCTGTTTGAGGATGATATGTCAGCTTCGTGTCTCACCTCCTCCACTCCTGTAGCAGAGATAAGGGAACCTCCAAACGTTGCCCAGACCCACAGCACAGCCGATGCCAGCCAGGGTGAACTCTATCTGCCTGCTCCACGTTGGCCTGTCTAGCTGTTGCTCCATGTCTGCTCCCTGTGTCACTGCTGTCGCTCGCCTGGGCCCAAACTCCATGGAAAGGTTGGCTGCAATTTAAGGGACTCTGGGTGATATAACTTTTGTTTTTTATGATGCTTAATGATTAGCTTAGCAGAAACACGCCATCTTGCCGCAGCTCAGAGGCTCACATAGGTCACACATGTTGTCTTAGTAGGTAATGGGTGTCATAAACTAATCAGATTTGTTATTTTGAATATCAAGTGCACAAAGGTTAAAGTTGGTTGTTTTTTTTAAAGTGGAAATGCTTGCATTAACAACTTATTCAGCAATTCTTATCTATAGAGTTAAGAAGCACAGTCGAAGAAAAGAGACAGAACTTAACTATTAAATCGCTTTTATCATAATTTATTAATTTGAATATTTGAATATATATTATATAACATTTCATGGATTCCACAAGCTCTGCCTCTGTTACATCATGATCTTCACATCAATGTAAATCTTGGGCTCTTGGGTAAAGACAAAAGGAGACAGAGATATCTCATATGTCTTCAATAACTGTGTGTATTATGCCACACAGGAAATGATTGTTGTTAACGACACGTGCTGTAACACAGATTTCAGGTGGGGTCATCGCTGTATAACAAACACATGCCTGTAGCTATAACTTTTGTGATAAGCAGAGATACGGACAGTGTTTTTTTTTTTGTTGATATGTAACCATTGAGGATATACAACAAGCAAAACCATGCAGCAGCTTTCTAAAGACCTTATCAATCAGCCTTCTTTGCTTGCACTTGTCTTTGCAATTAGGCTCACGTCCCAGCTGGATATTTATTTATTTCCTTTATTGTCCCATATCACTCATTAGAGCTCAAAATGGTTAATGTTTATTTCCCCATTGGTAATGGGGAAAGTAATGTTAATGTTTTCTCTAAAATGATAAACCTGTCTTCCCCAGCTCCGCCCTCTTGTCCAAACATGGTCACTTCAGGCTCCAATGGCGACAGTCAAAATGCAAACTTCTGTGGCACGGGTTGGTCAGTGGGTAGAGCAGGCGCACAAATACTTTGAGGCTTATATCTCGACGCAGAGGTCCAGTGCTCGAGTCCGACCTGTGACAATTTCCTGCATGTCTTCCCCCTCTCTCTCCCCTTTCTCACCTAACTGTCCTAAGGTGCCCTGCCACACGTATTTCATTACTTTGTGGTAATGGCTGAAGTTCTACCATGGACTCTGTAACATTTTTTGTGGAAAAAAATGCCTTGGTTACCTCGTTTCAAGCCATTCTAGCGTGGTATAGAAAGCCTACAGGAAGACTCAGCTCGATTTCTGCCAGTTCTCATTAATATTCAACAAGCTAAGCTGTTTGAATCTGATTGGCTAACAGCTAGCCAATGAGAGCCTGGCTGTCAGAATCCTTTACCCAGCCCAACTGGGCGAGCTAATGAATTGTAATGAGCTCAGGCAACATGATGTCAGACTGACCAGCTTTTGTAATTGGCCTGATTTCTCTGCTTATTTCTTTTCAGTGGCTAGAGCTGACAGAGGAGGTAGCAGTTCATTTTTACATTCACAACATAACACAAACACATATGGACCTAACATATTTCAAAAAATGCAAGTAAAAACGGTTTTGTATGGCAGGGCATCTTCAAAGGCGGAAAAGCCCAAAAAAATATTCTTTAAAAAAAAAAAAAAACGGCAGTCCACAAACCAATGTGTGACATCACTGATGCTACATCCATTATTTTTACAGTCTATGTAAAAATAAAAATCATTAGATCAAGATAGATCATTAATGTAGTTTTGTAAAATCAGGACGTTAGAATGTAAAAGTGCAGTGCAGTGGTTAGTCCAAGGGGGGAGGTTTCCATGGATCATATTAGGTCAGTTGTATAATATTACTATTGGTTCAATGGTTTCCTCTGTGGCGAAGGACCAAATCGGGAGACAGTAGGATATCAGCAGCAGTAGAGATGAACTGGGTTTAATGGAGCAGATTGATTTGAACATATGTACAATACAAGGAAAAGCAGAAAATGAAAACAATGCATTTGTTATACGGTAGAGAATCTGTTGTGCTGGTCATCGTGGCACTTGATTTGTGTCTGTGGGCCACCTGCTGGATACAGTGGGTACATCAGACTACTGCTTGGCACCTGGGAGGGAGGGGTTAGTAAGTAACTTTTTTGATATTAATAAACGCCTGTTACTTTCAAGCCATTGCCAAATGAGTTGCTACAAAGCTGATTGAGACTATCAGGTGCGCAGTCAGGGTTACAGTTTTGTTGTCACTACTTAATAAACCCAGATAGCTCAGTTGGTAGAGTGGGCGCTCGTACAATAGAGGTTTACTCCTCGACGCAGTGGGCCCGGGTTCGATTACGACCTGCAGCCCTTTGCTGCATGTCATTCCCCCTCTCTCTCCCCTTTCATTTCTTCAGCTGTCCTGTCAAAAAAATAAGAATTCATCATGGGGGTGGCAGAAACTACGCACTAAGTGCACTTGAGGAGATGGTGCCTTTTGTTAGCCCAAATTTCCTGCGCTTATGAGAGATCAGGACTTCAACAGTACACAGGCAACACTGTAGAGTGCAGCTGGATTTGATGCTACTTCCGCTCAGGAATGTTTGTGAATGCAGCCCTTAGGTATTGGTGGTGGTGTGGGATATTTACATGCTGGTTGTAGAGGGCCAGTATGGGCTGTGGTCCAGGTCCAGCCCCAGTCTATTCCTGCCCCTTATAATGTAATGCAGCAGAAGCAATCACACTCACTCCATCTGTCAGCCACATGGAAAACATGACCACATCACAAGGGCACAGACGTGGAAGAGCTGATAAAACTATATGCACCAACAAAGGCCATCATAAACTCAATGAGGCTTAGAGAACTACAAAATAAGATATCATGGCGTGGCGTGATGTGATGATGTAGCCCTACCATGTGTAATCTCACAGAGGTATCTGAGAGGACATTATTTGGGTTATAGTGGGTAAAAATATTTGCCAACAGCCACAAATGAGCAGAAATCATCAAGCATCTCATATGTCTGATAAAAGCCAGTCCTTTACTTTGACTCTGCCGGGGTCAGGGGTCTAAATGTGGACCAGGTTTGTGATTTCTGTGGATCCGCCACCCCACCCAGGAGTTTAATCGTGCATACAGAGGCAACTGCTAACGTTCAATTAGTGTCATTCTCTGAAGTTTTGGAATTCTCCAGAAAGTAATCATGATCTTTCCTGATTACAGTGTTGACAAAGTCTTAGTCAGAAAGTTACAGGTTGGGCCACTTCTTTTCTGCAGTATTGCCCACCAAATATTTTGGTAATGAAGGTCAAAGAGTGTAATTGTGCAGAGTGAATGCATTCATTTGATGAGGAGAGTACAAATATATACTATATATAAATATTAGTTGAATATCCTTGCCCTAGGAATGAGTGGCTTTCGACTGAATTGTGCTTGAAACCAACTGAGCTGATGTGTAGTGAGTGCCATAAGGCTGCCATGAGTGCGCTTTCAGTGTCTATGATAAAGCGCTATATACATTTAATTAATTATTATTATTATCACTTGTTGTGAAAATACAAGCTGCTTGTCATGGGGACTTTATATAGTATAAAAATAAATAGATAGATAGAGAAATTATAATACTATGAAACACTCACTTTGAATTTTATGTGCGCACATTATAGCACAACTCTAAAGTACTAAAGCTGTAGCTATCACAACATTTGACATAACACTACGTGACATGGCTGAGTACCACACACGCACGCACGCACACACACGCACACACACACAGACACACACACACACACATTACAGGGATTCTTGTTTAGGTTAGTTTTCGTGAGAGGACATTTATACAACCACGCCTATTTTATTATATACCTCGACGGTGGAGGAGGGGCAGAATCTAGGGGAGGGGTATCTGATCATGTCAAGTGGCAGTAAAATAAGTAAAGAAGTATGGCAGTGTGACCTTCAAAATAAAACCACAAGGCGTATCTAAAGCACGTGTTACTCAACATTACTACTATTTTGAAAGTCATAAGCGGAAGCGCTATTCGTTGCTCGACTATTGAGATTGGTTGGACTCATCGATAACTGAGGTGGAAAAAAACAGGAAAACAGTGTTTATAAGTGAAATTTGTTTTGTAAGCGTCGAGTTGGTTTGTATACATTTTTTTTTCTGTAGGTAAAATGGGGAACTGCCACACCGTTGGACCGAACGAGGCCCTTGTGGTTTCAGGTACGTTAGCGCTTTTTGGACGATGCGTAGCTAGTTAAGGTTACTAACGCTTAAGTTAGCTCCTTGGGGACCTTCCTGGATCGTCGCAAGGCTCGATGAATTGCTAAATGCTTAACCCTGTAAAACAATGAAAACACTAGATGAACCTGTAATCAACCAATATGTAGTCAGTAGCGTTGTGTCACAAACTAACAATACGTATACTGCGAGCCAAAATCCGTTAACCATTCGATGTACTGTAATGTTGGCGGTCGATAGGTCCACACACCATCCCAGAAAGGGAAAAAAAGCATGTGCCCTTAAATCTGAAGTGTTTATGTATCTGGGAAAATCTGTCGTATTTTTGGCTTCGTGATATCCACCATATTGTACTAACGTTTATGCGTTTCTCCTCAGAAATATTTATTGTCTCATAATACATCCACCTGTTTTCTTTGCTTAATCTTTTAGCTAAATTGTATTAAGTCTTCGCCGTAAGGCGTGTTCAAGTGTTCTCTCTAGCTAACGTTCCATCTGAGGGTTAGTAAATTAGATTGGTTGTGGTTCCGCACCTTATTTTTTGTTTCTAAGTGCAACGTTTTGTTTTGTTATGATAAATCAGCATTTATTGGACTAGCTGCTGAGCTAATGAGGATATGTTATTATGCATATTTTACTTGAACAGTGTTGTTGGTGGTGGTAGGATATGGTGGTTCTCTGACGCAGAAGAAATAGAGCCACAAATAATTAAATCACAGGGAAAGAGCTTCTGGATCCGCACACCATCAGCTGATGTTTCTCAGACCTAAAAAAACAAACGTTTTTCAATCTCAGGGTCAAAATTTAAAGAGCGTGTCAGTCACCACATAGAGGAACGGACGGAAGTGAGTGGGCGTGAGTTGCACATCCTGATTCCAAGACAGATTAATTCCAGATATGTCTAAAGAAGAAATGACTCTGTTTTTGAAAGAGGTTGAGCGCCAAAGCACATTGGCCTACTTTTTTTGACCAAAAGCAAAACCTGACACAACGCCTCCTTATCTGCATGTTATGAGTAAAGGCGTTCATTAATTAAGAATAAAACCCTGCATCAATGAAACTTAAATTGATGACAGGATTTTTTTATTTACTTTTTAGCTTGTTTTGCTTGTGTTTCTCATTCATTCACATGAAGCCCCTCCTCCCTTCGCGGTGGAGTGAATCAGGAATCTCAGCTATGCTGGTGGAAGGCTGGAACCACTGGGGTTATGGTGTGGAGCTCCAAGCATTTCTATAGGTCCTCTCCACCTGTTACCACTTTAGTTGGCGATGGGTTTTAAATAGTAAAAGCCTGTCTCGCCCACATTCCTTCATTAAATCCGCATTTCTAATCTTTATGAATTAGCCTAGATTATGTTGCGACAGAGCACGTCCAAAAATGTATTTTCATAGACATTCTACCTCTGGTTTAAAGTTTCATGAACGCAAAAATGAAAAGGAAATATTGAAGATACGAGTTGATAATTTTGAAAAGCCAGTACCATTTTCTCTAAGCACTACAGGTTACATTTTCTCAGCTATTGAATTGTTTGAGGCAAGAGAACAAGGGAAATGCGGCAATATAAAGAGTCACGAGACCGACTATAGCTCCGTATGTTGTCATTATTGACTCAAGTTGAGAGTATTGCTCAGTTTACCCAAGTAGCCTGTGTCCTTTTCCTGCGCCGCACAATGTAATGCTACAGTTTCCTGTGGGATGTTGTTCAGTCACACCAGGAAAGTACATTATTTGTATAATGGAAAAAAAAATATATGAAACGCAATAGGCCACTGTCTCAGAGTGAGATTTCTCCTTATAGACTTGACATTTCATAATATAACATTCTTTTAATAGTTACCCTGTTGATGATGTTAAAAGACATCATCAGCAGTGTGTGTGAGATGCGGGTCAATATGCCCTGCTGTAATGTTTGGTTGTTGGTGGGGGGGTGTATGTGTCAGTAAAGATAGTCCACCCCCCCCTCCCCCCCCGTCTGTCAGTTAACATGTGACAGCTGGGAATGTTAGGTTGGTGTTATGGAAACCCAGATAATAACAGACTGAGGCCATTGACTGGGACTAATATGTGTTACTCCACACTTATCTTGCATCTGCAAATGTCTCACATTCCCTGACAAACTATTGTTCCTATACATGCTACAGGGCTGTGTTGAAAGGATGATGGCACATGACATCAAATTAAAAGATTAGAAGTGTTACCGGATAGCGGAGAGGAAGTGCATGCACCTAGTGTTACTTGAGCAAATGTTGTGGGTGCTGTGGTTGGAAGACAGAGTAGTGCTTGCTTTTATGACTTTCTGAACAACACATGATCCTCTTCCTAAGAAAGCACTTGAATATGAAAATGGGGTCACTCTCTGATAGATCTTTCTCAAATCTCTAAAATCAACAACATGCTCTCTAAAAAGCGGCATATAAACACTGGCGCCCCCCCCTGGGGTGTGTACTTTCACCTTTTCTGTAGTCTTTGTATACAAATGACTGTAACTCAGACTGTAACTCTGTCAACATGTACACTATACTCATCAGACAATGAATCAGCCTACAGAAAAGAGGTACTATCTGGTGGACTGGTGTCATCCCCATAATCTCAAACTGAACCTCTCTAAAAAGAGAGCTGGTGGTGGACTTTCGAACAGAGAGGCTCTCCCGCCACTAGACATAGAGAGATAGAAAGTAGAGATGGAAAAGAGTGAATAACTTTTTTTTAAACAAGTTTTTAGGTACAACAATCTCCTCCACTCTGAAATGAGATGACAACCTGCTCTGAATCATTTAAAAAAAAAAAAAAAAAAAAAAAAAAAACATCAGAGACTTTTCTTACGCCAACTCAAAATGTTTGGAGTTTCTGCAATTTTACAGAGCCGCTACATAGAGAGCACACTGACTTTTTCTATATCTGTGGTTTGGAAACTCCACAGAGAAAGCAGATGTACAAAGTTGCACGCACTGGCTCAAGAATCATTAATTGTGAACTCCCTTCTATGTCAGAGATGTATGTAAACCGCATCCAGCGAAAGGGACTGAAAATCCTCCAAGAGCCCACACACCCTGCTAACCTCTCACTGCTGACTCCTCTCAGGGAAAAGACTAAAATCTATTAAACACTACAACAGCACCTCACGGACACAATGCACTGACACCTCTTGACTGCACTGATGTGTAGGGTGCTCTTGTGCGTGCATGCGTGTGTGTGAGTCCTGCTATGAATGCTTAGTTTATTTGTGATGAGCACAATGCACCAAATTCCAAGTATTGCAATAAAGTCTTGAATCATGTGTGAATGTGTTAAATAAATTGAACACAGAATATTATCACATTCCACAAAAGTAGTCCATTAAGGTGTTATTTTTTTAATTATTATTGTTAATTAGTGATGTTAAATCTGCAATAACTGAGTTTTATGGCCACTAGCTAGCAGCGGAAACACGTTGTGAACACAGCATTGACATATATCACTTTTAAGTTTTGAATTAAATTGATTTCTGGCTTGTTGCATTTGGGCTGGTCAAATGGCTTTTTTTCGACTGTTATATACTGATGCTGCTGCAATTTGTTTCTGTGTTGATTATAACTGTGTGATGTCCATTTCATCTGTGTTGCTAAGGTGGTTGCTGTGGCTCTGATCAGAAGACGTATATTGTGGGAGGCTGGGCTTGGGCCTGGTGGCTCATCTCTGACATCCAGAGGTAAGAGCTTTCTCTCTCTGGCTCTGGCTCCAAACCAAAGAAAATGTTCAAATGTCCTTTAGAGCCATTCAGTCTTAAGGTGCTGGAACACCAAGGAGATTTGTATTTTTTTGTGGTGTGTCCAGCGGCGTCGAGCTCCGCCAATTTAACATGTTAACTCTGTCTATTCAACATGTTGAATCGGCGTTGCCGATGTCGGTGGGAGGGATCACTCTGTTTAACTTAAAGTACAATTCCGGCGCAAAAGGAACCTAGGGGTTAATAACACACGTGTACCGAGTCGACCTTTCTCTGGGATATGTTTTCATGGTAATCGAATGTGTATGTAGCTTGAAACAAGCTAGCGCGAACCGCTGATTAGCTTAACGCTAGGCATTCGGGGCACTGGTAGAGTAAAAATAAATCGCTATTTCTACACCACTAACAAGGCTCGAAATAGCACCACACTTCCACGGTAGCATAATGAGGGTCCTTACATGTAAACCGAAGCATTGAGAACTTTGTAAGTGTACAGACAGTTTATTAAAAAGATAGTTTTTAACGACATTACCTTCGGGTATACAGGCAATCCCCATCTTGGGAAGACAGTCACGATCAGTCGAACGATGAACGCCGTGCCTGAGCTGTGTTACTGGTTGCGCGACGTTCATGGTTCGGCTGACTGGTCCGTTTTCCCAAGATGGCGATTTAGTGCACGAGAAGTGAAACATTAGTGAGGAAAGCAAGCAAACGACTCAAGTCAAGAGGGCACACAAAATAAGGCGGCTGTAGTCCTTGCGGTGTGATCAAGTGCAACTTTTTGGCCAAGACACAGGCGACGTGAGGAGACGCCACAGTCGGCCTTCGCGCCACTAGTTATTTGCCGTCTGCTTGGTGCGTCAAAACCTTTTTGAATGGCACAGTGTGCTCACAGACTTAGACAGTCAGGAAGCTTTTAAGAACACAGTATTTCTGCAACATGTTCACAGGTCTAAACAATGCTGTCTGTCCACATAGTAGAAGTCATGCCTAAAGAATGAACAGGCTCTTCCACATAACACGTAAGGTAAACTGGGCCTGAAGTACAATATGCAGAAATATGTCAAAAATATTCTTTTATATCACTGTAAAATCTCACAGTTGTGGCACTGGGATCAGAGTCCCTGATTTAATGCCAATGAAGTAGCTTTTGTTTGCAATGAAACTACAGTCAGGGCTGTCATGTGGCCAGCTTTTGGTGAGACTTTTTTTTTTTTTTTTTTTTTTTTTTTTTCTCTGAGTGATCACGACTTAAGACTGAATAGCCGCCCCCCCAATCTAGCTGTTCCATCTGTAAAAGTAATTCTGATGGACATGAACTAACGTGTGATACCATTCCTTGTTTTTTGGAGCTCCTGGGTTTAGTTTAGATGGATTATCTTTGGGGTTTACGTGCCTCTTTGTTTCTACTTTGCTAACCTGCTTTGCTTTGTCTGTTGTCTATCTTACCCTGTCTAAGCCCTGATGTGTATCCTTCCAGTTACCCATTTCCCATTAAGTGCTGCTCTTTGTCTTTAGTTGCTGGGAGACTTAATGGTAGACCTCGACAATAACATAAAGTTGATGCATGGCTGGATTCATAAATCCCCATTTAGAGACCGGCTGTCCCAGGATTCCTTTCTCGCCTATTTTTATTGTGTATTTTGGTCATGTGCAGTTTGGGCAACATTTCAGATGCTTTCTTGGATGATTAAAAACAGGAGAGAGTAGTGGCCCCTTCATCTAAAAGCCCTGTGTGTGTATAAGGACATCAATATAAGAACAGGTGGGGGGAGAGCTTCCCGCTCATGATGCAGTAATCATGTTAACCTCCAGGCCTGTGACTCATTGATCCAATTCTTCTGGAAAGAAGTGGCAGGCGGAGCTGTCTTCTCTTCTATCCGTTGCTGCAGCCTCTCATGTCTTTGACTCAGAAAACAGTGAATTTAAGTCAGTATTTATTGTAAAAGAACAGCTATGACTGTTGTTTTTTTTCCAGCTCTGAAACATAATCCCACTTAAAGTGCTCATATTATGCTTTTTGGCTTTCCCCCTTTCCTTTATTGTGTTATATATATATATATATATATATATATATATATATATATATATATATATATATATATATATATATATACTCAGCAAAAAAAGAAACATCCTCTCACTTTCAACTGCTTTTATTTTCAGCCAACTTAACAAACTTTGTATGAACATAAAAAAAAATCAACTACTAAGAAATAAACTGAACAATATTACACAGACATGTGACTAACAGAAATGGAAAAATGTGTCCCTGAACAAAGGATGGTCAAACTCAAAAGTCACGGTCAGTATCTGGTGTGGCGCCCCAGCTGCATTAAGTACTGCAGTGCATCTTCTCCTCGTGGACTGCACCAGGTTTGCCAGTTCTTGTTGTGAGATGTTACCCCACTCTTCTACCAAGGCACCTGCAAGATCCTGGACATTTCTAGGGGGCATGGTTCTTGCCCTTACCCTCCGATCCAACAGGTCCCACACATGCTCAATGGGATTGAGATCCGGGCTCTTCGCTGGCCATGGCGGAACACTAACTTTCCTGTCTTGCATTATCACGCTGGAGGGTCATGTCAGGATGAGCCTGCAGGAAAGGTACCACATGAGGGAGGAGGATGTCTTCCCTGTAACTTTAGACTTTGACCATCCTTTGTTCAGGGACACATTTTTCCATTTCTGTTGGTCACGTGTCTGTGTAATATTGTTCAGTTTATTTCTTAGTAGTTGAATTTTTTTATGTTCATACAAAGTTTTACTCATGTTAAGTTTTGTGAAAATAAAAGCAGTTGAAAGTGAGAGGACGTTTATTTTTTTGCTGAGTTTATATCTTTTTTTGTGCACGTTATAGGTTTACAACGTGTAAAAGCCCAAAGTCCATCCCAAAGGGACTTATCATCTCCAACAGAAAACCCTGTTCACAAACTGCTCCAAACAGCTCTATTGTAGTCCAGCCTTTTACCTCCCCTGTAAAGCGACGTTGAGCCTAAGAAAAGCGCTATATAAATTCAATTTATTATTATTTACTTCAGAGACGAACATGCGTCACTTTGTAACACACGTTATAATGCTCGCCTAGCTGCTAGCGTGGCACTCCCTCATACTCTGCTTCTGATTAGCTAGTAGTCCTCACCTAGGTACTGAGCATGTGTGACTCCCAACAAAGATGGAACAGAAGTGAGATGTCTCACTCTGTAGCTAAAACAGAGAGCTCAACACACAGGGTGAAAAAGGGAGCTGCAGCAATGTGCAGTACAACAAAAATATGGTGTGTTTTTTTTTTTTTTTTTTTTTTTAAATTAAACCACATAAACTTATTCTGGTGCAACCTGAGCATAATATGAGCACTTTAAACAGTCCAACCAGTATTGAAGTGGAGGATAACGATTGTTTTTGAGGACATTCTTGCGCAATCTCAATACAAAATGTAATCTTGGAGAGGCGCTTGGCTCAAGAATCCTTTCAACACTGACTTGAGTTTCCATCTATGGAGCTTGCTCTCCCCCCCCCCCAGTTTATTGAAACCTTTATTGACAGGCGGAGACAAGACAAGCTGTGTTGTAGTTGTGTGACGATCCTGGATAGGTACGAGGTGTCAGCAGCACCGCGTCATACATGAAACGGCCTTCAGCGCTAAAACTGGCAAAGCAGGAGGTCCTGTCTTTCACCCCCTCCCTCTTCCCTCTTTCCCTTGACCATGGTAACTGACATTCCTAACAGCTGTTGTCCAACTTACTGTTTTGCCTCTGCTATTCCCGCCTGCCTGCCTGCCTGCCTGCCTGCGTAGAATGTCTCTGGAGGTTATGACCATCCTCTGTCGGTGTGAGAATATCGAAACTTCGGAGGGTGTTCCCCTGGATGTGACAGGGGTGGCTCAGGTAATGCATTTCACAAGACCAACAACAAAACAAACAACCAGTGGCTGGTGCTCGCGACCAAAGGAAGACTCAGGAAAATGGTTCAACTAACGAGCTAACGTTGTCCGTTTGTTTGCTTTCCTCATCTTCATGGCTTTTTTTTCTTCTGCAGTGGAGGGGAGACAGTCAGCTGTCACAAACTTGGGCTTCGCCAATAAAGCGGAACTCGGAGTCACTTTTGGCAACGGGGTCAATAAATGAAGGCTATCGAAATGGCTAAAAATAGGATTTGAGGAACCCAATGTTTAAATACAAATGCATTTGAAAACAATTACGGCAAAAATCAAAATCCTACAAAGTTTGAATTGCGGATAGCATTTCATTTTGCCCCGTTGTTAGTGATCTGGAGTCCTTGGGTGAATGGTTTCACTTTGTCCTGTGTTTTTTCCTTGTGTTCTGGCCCCTCCCTTCATTTGCTTTCCCTCCGAACATGTATATTTTTTATTTTATATTTTTCCACATTCTTCAACAGGATAACGCTTGAGATTATGACCCTGCAGCCCAAGTGTGATGATGTAGAGACAGCGGAGGGTGTAGCTATTACTGTCACTGGGGTGGCTCAGGTAAATCACCACACTTTTCTGGGAATGCCAGTTCAGACTCTACTAACCCACACACACACACACACACCCTCCCCCCTCCTGCTTTTCTTTGGCTTCACCCCATAATAACAGCAGAGGTGGTATGTCAAACAGAGGGCTGAAATTAAGATGCACACACCTGTACTTTTGCTTAGGACACATTAAGGCTACATCCACACGGCTCCGTTTTCATTTTGAACCAGTATTTTAAAACAAAAACGATCTCCGTTCTCACAAGCATTTTACTACTGTCTAGAATGAATCTCCGTAAATACTAACAAGCCTGAAAACGCATAATCATAGACCACTCATGTACACTGGGCACGCACGGGCCAGTGAGACTTATAATGCAGCCGGACACAGGGAAGTCATGCAAGCATTATAAAATGCAGAATTTAACCGCTCATCTGCTGCCAGCGCCGACAACAAGGTCAGAAACGCCTTCGTTGTCCATGTCGAATTAACCACCGGTAATCAAGGCTGATGTCGTTTGTTTTCTTCCGGAGAAGGGTCACATGATGGGGGCGTGACCAATCAGGGAAGGTCACGTCTTGACTGATAACACCCAATCAGGGAGCGTTCGTGGGCGTCTACATCGTCTTTTCCAAAGGTCTCCGTTTCTGCCCCTTCCCGGCTACAAAGCAACCCCGCTATTTCAAACTAAAACGAGATCAGCAGCGTTTTCAAATGTCTCCGTTTTAGGGACTCTGAAAGCTCGATGGTGTTTTAAGCCCCCAACGTCTCCTTCCAGGCAGCGATGCAACCGTTGACTTCAACGCACCTTACTTTAACCTTAACCCATACCTAACCATAACCATTGCCTAATCCTAGTGCCTTCCAGGCAGCGCTGCCTGGAAGGAGACGTTGGGGGCTTAAAACACGATAAACACTCTGAATAGTCTGGACTAGGGGCGTAAATGTCGTTTTAAAATGGAAACGTAGTTGTGTGGGAGTAGCTTAAGTTAGATGTACATACAGTAATGTTAGGTCAGATTGTAGTCAATCTCAGTGTTTGTTTTTTTTCTCCATTGTGTCTGCTATTAAGTTGTTTGATCCTGTTCAGTGCCAACTATAACTAATTTTTTTTTTTTTTGGGTTGACGACTTTAAGTTGTTAAAGAGAAAATCCACCTTTAAAATAAAACTCCCTAAACATCTACTCTGTGCTTACACCTTAAAAGTTAGCAGCATCAAGGTGTGTGTGTGTGTGTGTGTGTGTGTGTGTGTGTGTGTGTGTGTGTGTGACGCTGTTGTGCAGTAACACACAGAGCAAAGCCATCTCCACTGCAAACATTCGGCTCTCTGCTGTTGTCACTCTCCATCACAGTGAATGACACAAGGTAAACACTGTGATTGCATGGGAATGGTCTCCTAATTCATTCAGTAATGAGACAAAGCAAACCTTTCTTTAGCCGCTCACTATATCCGGGTGAATGAAAGAAAGTAAACACTATACTGTGGGGAATATAATCAAGCATGATATGGCCTGATCCTGTGCAACACATCTATCTAGTGTTGCAGTGGTTCTATTAATCCCAAAGTTGCTGAAGTACAAAATCTACACTGTAATTATGTGAGGCAGGACTGTCCCTTATAAATCCAGTCTAAGTGTCTTTGAGCAACAAACTGTATCCCTACCTCCCTACCCTTAATAAAAAGGGACATTTTTTTTTATGGTGGATTTTCTCTTAATAGAACCTGTTACCATATACCACTATTTTCTGCATTTCTGTTTTCAAACGATATTCTGCTCATATTCATTTCCCCTTTTTTTGTCGGCATGCCGGTATTACTTTTTGGGTTTGAAAGAAGATGGCTCATTATCAGTTCTGTATTTTGACCGCAGTCATGCCAGTGCTCCTCTCCTCTGTGTTTCTGCTACATGCATGCTGACAATGAGCCCACTGTGTGGAGCTGAACAGCCCCTCTCGCTCACACAGTTCACTTCACAGAGAGGCTCATCATGCCACTGTTTTGATTGGTCCAGCCTAAACCCAAGCCATTGTGGACCATGTGTCCCATGACAACAGCAGTAGTGTTTCCTTGTTAAATTAAAGAGACCCATATAGAGGTAGGCCCCCCAGCAGAAATAATGTAAAGGAAACCAGAGCAGAATGTTAATCTGGGGTATTGTTTTATTAATGTCAGGTGGCTATCAATCACGCTCTTCCATTTCAGTCACAGTTTGCCACGCAACATTCAGTTGAGAGTATTTTTTTGTCTACTTTGACAGCCTACTGGTCAGTTATCAGTAAAACGACATCAATTGACGGGTCCAACAAATCCATCACCTTTTTTCTAAAAAAAAATAAATAAAGAAATCTTGGAAGTTTAGACGCCAGTTGATCACATTTCCTGTACTTGTGCTTTTCAGTTTTGTGTCACGAGGGAGCTGTGGGTTTGGAGGAGGCAGGAGGAAGTCCTGAGGGGAATGCGGGGGTTGGAGTAGTAGGTCAGGAGTCAAGTGGTAGAGACTACCATTGCACACTTTATTCCAGTGTCAGCCGCGGCACGGCTCCCCCTGCTGTCTGTCTGAGCTGGCCTGAGTGTGGTTGTGTGGCTGGCTTGCAGCCTTTTCTGTTTTCAGACGGGTTTCCTTGGAATGACTTCCATCTCCCCTGACTTTGTGTTGCCCTCATTCCCGGTTATGAGTGCATGTCGCAAAACACAAAACCGTGTGCGGACCTCTCGCCTAAGGACCCAGCTCACTCTCTCTTTTCTTACAGCTCCCGTGGAGTACAATATCACCCAAACCCTTTATGATTTCCTGACTGTATAAGTGACCTCTCTTACTATGGATGACTGTCCTTGTGTTTATGTTGTAAAACTCAGGTCAATGCCATTGATTGTCGTTTTGTTTAATTTTATTATAAATGATCCCACTGATGATTCCCCCCTCAGCTGTAAATTATCCCGTTTATTGTTTTTTATTTTTTTTTTACCTTGTAACAGGAGCATACAGTTGATTGCTGGCACTGCATTACCATGAAGCTACTTTAGATTTTGGGATTTTCTTCCGTGTTATTATCACGTGAAGTAGAACTTCATTAACGGGGGATATATCCTTGTGTATCATGAAGTTTTGTAGTGGAATTTTCATTATAAGTACGTGCTTTGCTTGTCATCATATGCTCAAAGGGAACAGGTTTGAAGTCAAATTGTCTGCATCTTCTGCTATTGATCACAGATGTAAAGCATATAATGGCAGATTTTTGACCATAGTTTGACGTGAAGGCCATGGGTCAGTCTGCCCTTCTAAAGTCCAGGCACACATACAGTGTGACTACGGTCACTATGTTATGATAAATGATGCTCCGTACATGCATAGCTAGTATGGTGTATTGAAATATAACAACGAAGAAGCATTTGGAATTTTGCACATGTAGTTTTGGCTTTTGAGAAACGTAAACTTAAAAACTTGAACATGAACCGTTAATTTATCATGAATATAGAATGTGCTTGATGTCAGTATTGGTCAAATGTTCCAAACCGTTGTGTAATCAGGCTTACAATTACACTGATCAGCTCTGAGTGTATGCAGCCTTGCATCCCCCAGGCTGTTGATGTTGTGTTTATAGTCCTATTTTTCTGTATTACTAAGAATTGAAGCAGTTCGTCACTACACAGACAAATCAATAGCAATGATGCAGGACCATAAGTTTGATGTATCCAAAAGAATTGCATTGCAGACCTTGCAAGTATTTTCTTGAATTCAATTTTTTTTGTGTTCATTTCCCATTGTAAATGTTATGCTTTGGTTTTAGATTTGTTTTCTATGCATTCCTGATGGTGTAAATGTGACAACAGTGATGCGTGGCAACTGAAAAGAGAGAAAAATGATTGTCGGATGATGCCACAAAAGCTAGTGTGTGTCATGTTTTCATGGTTGCCCCACCCACCTGTGTGCCTGTGTTTGTATTTGTTCCCGTGTTTGTGGATGTGTGTTCAGCTGACGATCTTTGTCCACATTGGCACCAGGTGAAGGTGATGACCGAGAATGAACTGCTGGGTTACGCCTGCGAGCAGTTCCTGGGGAAGTCAGTCGTGGAGATCAAGAGTGTCATCCTGCAGACCCTTGAGGGTCACCTGCGCGCCATCCTTGGTGGGTGGTCTCTCCAAACTGCATTGTCACCGTTTCTTTATAGTATTTCCAACCAGTGTGTACAGTCCATGTAGTTTGTCTTATATTCTAGGAGAGAAGGGGAGTGTTTAGGGGAGACATAATGATAGAAACATCTTTGAATCAAAACGCGTAGCGAGATAAGCCACCAGTGAAAGACATAAACCCAACATGACCATTCTTTGCTACCAGAAGATTGTAAATGGCTGTAATTATCATGATTCTGGTTTCTTCCAAATGTAGATACATTTTATGGCTATTTTTATTATTATTTCACGATGTTGAAGTCTGTTTTGCTCAGTATGAGATAAGAACCTCCCAATGATTTGGACTGAGTCACAATGTGAGGTAGTTTTACCGGACATGTTTTTTGTGCATTAAAATGTGCCAGCTCAGTTGCTGACTCGGCTCACCCCAGTTTAATTTCCATGCTGGTTTGACTTAAACACACAACGTGTGTCAGCAGGTGTGTGATATTATAGAGCAGCTATCCGCATGCACAACAGCACAATGATCAAACAAGAACGAGTGAAAGGTCCGTTTGATCAAAGTGAGCAGAATGAGACCGACTGACGCTAAAGACTGAATATATTGAACAAAATGGCAGGTGCTGCTTCTGTTTTATTTAAATAAAATGCTGTTGCAAACAGAATGATTACCTTCCTCTGTGTCAGAGGAGCAGGTGTAGAGGGTAACCATGAGGATGTATATTTCTGATAATGTCACAGATAATCTTCCATTGTGTCTCTTGACATGTTGCCCATCTTTGTCAGTGTGTCCGACTCTAGTTAAATAACGTCCGTAGAAGTTACAGTGTGAAAGGGAAGGCAGTAACCAGCGCTACCATCCTTTCAGGCACCCTAACCGTTGAGCAGATTTACCAAGACCGAGACCGATTTGCCACTCTGGTGCGAGAGGTGGCATCACCTGACGTCGGCCGCATGGGCATCGAGATCCTCAGCTTCACCATCAAGGTGTGAGACATCAAGTTGATTTCATTCTGCACTCATCTTTTAAACATCAGTTTTCTAAATTTGAAATTAGAATAATTTAATTACTTAGTTACTTAGTGCTGGGCAATATATTGATATATGAGGCTAGATATCGTCTTAAATTTGGAATATCGTAATATCCTGATATGACACAAGTGTTGTCTCTTCCTGGTTTTAAAGGCTAAATTACAGTAGAGTGATGTCATTTTCTGAACACACCAGACTGTTCTAGCTGTTCTATTATTTGCCTTTACCCACGTAGTTATTATATCAACATAACTGATGATTATTTATCAGAAATCTCATTGTGTAAAGATTTTGTGAAAGCAACAATTGTCAAGCCTACAATATCGCCACATTGTCAACAACGAGGTATTTGGTAAAAATATCGGGATATTTGATTTTCTCCATATTGCCCAGCTCTGCTTGACATACCTTTTTTATATTTATGTATCCCTCTGACAGGATGTATATGATAAAGTGGAGTACCTGAGCTCACTGGGCAAAACGCAGACCGCTGCAGTACAGAGGGATGCAGACATCGGAGTGGCAGAGGCAGAGAGAGACGCTGGCATCAGGGTAAGAGGAGCTTCAAGAGGAAATTAAAACTTCAAAAGAGCAACTGAAAAAAAGCATCAGTTCTCTTGATTGTCAATAGCTGTCACCTTAGGAAACCAACAAACTGCTCCTAATCCATCCCCCCTCGTCGTCTTTTACAGGAAGCGGAGTGTAAGAGAGAAATGATGGATGTTAAGTTCTTGTCTGACACAAAAATGGCTGACTCCAAACGAGAGCTGGAAATGCAGAAAGCTTCCTTTAATCAGGAAGTGAACACAAAGGTATTCCGTTTGTATGGTTTAGATTGCATTTTGAGCAGAATATTGTCAACGGTGGAAGATGAGAGTGAAGTATTTACTTTAAAAACTACCCGCCTCTATAGAAAGCAGAGGCTCAGCTGGCGTACGAGCTGCAGGCGGCCAAAGAGCAGCAGAAGATCTGCCTGGAGGAGATCGAGATCGAGGTGGTGCAGAGGAAGAAGCAGATCACTATTGAGGAGAAGGAGATCGACCGCACTGAGAAGGAGCTGGTGGCCACCGTGAAGAGGCCTGCCGAGGCCGAAGCCTACAGGATGCAGCAGCTGGCTGAGGGCCAGAAGTGAGTGGCTCCCACGCACATCCCCCTTCAGTGCAGAGTGCAAACATTCTCTCATCACCATTTCAGTCTTAATGTCTCCACGCTGAGGGCTCATTTCACTCAATGTTCATTCATTCATTCTGGTGTCACTGTCCTTTTATTTTAAGTTGTCTACATTTATATCACCACAATTCCTGAAACGGCAACTATGCAGCAACAACCAATACTGGATATAATGTTACTTAACATCCCCTGTGTCATAATTCAAGATGTTTACTCGTATAGAGACCCTGTTTGGTTTGAATGATGCACTAAAATGGAAATGAGTCCCATAAAGCTACATGTGTACGTACGTGCATGTGTGTAGGAGCTCAGCCCAGACGCAGGACCCAGACAGGGGAGAGGCTGCAGTGTGATGATGCATACTACAGTCTTAGCCCCAGGGCCCGTTTAATACCGCATTTCGGTACCCATCCCTAAATAAAATTCAAACTTTTCCTTACTCATTGCATTTCAGTCTTTTGCAATGTGTTCATCGTTATCCCTGTAACATTATGGCCACAATTAGGCCTATTGACAATACACGTCCAGCCATATACTAGGTTTTGGCCTAGTCTTGTTTTAAGTTAATAATGTTGTATGATGCTGTTAAAGTTTATTCACATCAGTACAATAAACACAGTAGTAACACCGAGCTAAACTCCATTTTAAATTTACAATCTGCTTTTACCTGGAAATCGAGCATAAATAATCAAAAATTATTTGTAGAACAGTACATGACTGATTGCTAATGACAGTAAACACTAAACAGTCCTTTTGATGCTTCTCTAACCCAACCCCAGGATAAAGACGGTGCTGACGGCGCAGGCGGCGGCCGACAAAATCCGCCTGATCGGTGAGGCAGAGGCCTCGTCCATTAAAGCGGTGGGGAAGGCCGAGGCTGAGAAGATGAGGCTGAAAGCTGAGGCCTACCAGCAGTACGGCGAGGCTGCCAAGACAGCTCTGGTCCTGGAGGCTCTGCCCTTGGTCTGTGCTATTCATTCATACAACACTGTTTTATATATATATATATATATATATATATATATATATATATATATATATATATATATATATATATATATATGTATGTATATGTATATATCACCATTTCTAGCCACTGGGGGACCATAGGCAGGCTGGGGGAACGCATTTTAATGTTAAAAAACCTCAAAGTGAAATTTTCATGCCATGGGACCTTTTTAAAGCAAACACTAGTCAGGGACAGATGATTTTGGTGCCAGTATTTTAGTCACATCTTTGTAAGGAGAACAAAGAGACAAAACTCCCAAGAAGTGGCCAATAGAATATTTCAATAGATCAAAGAGAGCGAGAGAGAGAGAGGTCTTCAGGAAAGAATCGACGCTGAGCTTCCTATGGAATATGTTCACGTCAATAAACCTGTCCGGTAAAGACGGTACGGGGCGTGTTTTTTATCAGCGAACTAACAAACCAGTGCTCCCTTGTGTTTGATCAGATTGCCAGTAAGGTGGCTGCACCCCTGTCCAGGACCGGAGAGATCGTCATGCTGAGTGGAGACGGCAGCCGCGTGTCTGGAGAGGTGAACCGTCTATTAGCTGAACTCCCTGTGTCCGTCAACGCCCTCACCGGGGTGGATCTGACTAAGGTGAGAGTGGCACCGTTCTCCACAGGAGCTCATATTTTTCATCACGCACACACTGTAAGCTTGCATGCTTGGCTCATGATTGTGTTTGAACTTCATGAACCCCAAAAAAATAGAACACAAAGCAGCTCATAATACTGTTGTTGATCCATGTATCTGCTAGAAATGAGATTTTACGGTGGAATGAAACATTACGTGAGATGACCAGAGGGCATTTAATTGGGCACAAACACCCACCGACGCTCCAAGATTCTCCATCTTGCCCGGCTGTAGTTCCATGCTGTTAGTTTGTTAATCATTCACGTCTTCGGGGATTTTTCTAACAAAATAGCAATGCAGAGCAGTTTGGGAGCAGCCTGGGAAGCCACATGGAGAATTTTGCCACCCACACATGAACAAGGTTTAATATTTCTGACTAAAAACTGAAAGTCTTATTGTGTAAATAGAAAACGGTTTGCCAACACGGTCACCTATAACAATATCAATGTATTTCTATGTAGTTTGTTCAGCTGCCCTCCAGTGCCTAAACATCTCAATGAATGCTTTAGGAGCTTTAAGAGGAAGCAGGAACAATGTATTGTAATTAGCTAGTTTTTTTAATTTTCTTTTGTAAAACCATTTTTTTTTCTTCATGACACTCACGCATAAGTGGCCATAATTTGATTTATATATTCTCCCAAAATGTCTTGTCTTGTCACAATGGGCATTGAAGGTGTTATCCAACGGTTTGGCTGCTATGTCAAATTGGCTTAATATTTCATATTTGCATATTTCATTCCAAAGTGGAATATTGCTGTGATGGAGAAATCTGATCTATAGCTGTAGTTTCTGAATGTGTGACCGTACTGTAAGCTAGGCCCTTACATGTATTACTCTCTGTTAAAACCAGCTAACGCTTCTGCCCTCTGATCCCACAGATCCCTCTGTTCCAGAAGATGGTCAGCCCACAGTGCCAAGCAACTGTCTGATGAACCAGGCCAGAGACTCTAAATCCTTCAACATTTATCTGCCTCAAGCATGAAAAGAGTTTTTTTCAGCCTCTGGCCCCTTATGCAACTGCCTTTGACCAGAAACACTTGACACCAAACAAGAGTTTTTTTTTTAATATTTTTAAGAGGTTTTTAATTTTCTAAGGGAAAAAACAAGCTGGGGCCTTACTTCTAAAGGACCATACTATATCTTCTGTTGGATTTAGTTTTAGACACATTGATCCTTATCACACTGCACTAGTTAGCCAGGATTATATGCTGCCATCCTGTCCAGTCCTATAAATCAGTCAGAGTTGGTCCACTTTGAATCTGGTGGTGTTAAAATGTATTGTAGAAGGAAAAACACCTTAGTCTTCAATAGCTGGAGCTGGAAAGAGTCCAAAAAAACTAAGGCCAAATCTGAATATTGTTCTCTGCTCCAGAGCTGTTAAAGTGTCTGCCTCAAATTTGGGGTGCACCACTTCCCTGTCAGGTGTTCTGGCCTTTATTCCCCTTGGGGGGAGAGTGTCCAGCCTCTTCCTCTTCATCCTCCAACAGAGCCCAGTTAGTGAAGTAACTTGCAGTAGACTGAGCCCGGTGTGAAATGGGCAGCTTTTATTTCCTCGTTGCTTTTAAAACTCTTTATTATTATTTTTTTTACAGATGAATTAACTCTTAACTCAGAGAACATTTTTATGGATTACCGAACTGAAGGCTGACCAGATCTTAACCCACTGTGATTGTAAAAGTTACACTATATTACAATATCAGTAATATTTGAATCACTTGTATGATAATTCTTACCTCGCGGTATACTGTCATGTTGCCTGTCTTCTCGTTCTGATGTGCAGTGCCTGTTTACCACTCAAGTGCCCAAACCTTAGGACGGTTGTTTTGGCTTTAGTTGGATTTATGTATAGAGTATATCACTGTGTTTATAGATGGATGATTTTTTTAGTATTGTTCCCTGTTCTCATAACATCTGCTTATACTAACAACGGTGTTTACGCTTCACTTTTGTCGCGCGCACAGGCAGATATAAAACGCTAAGCAAACGCATAACATAAAGCCATACTCGGAGGAGATTAGCCTTAAAAGATACCCTGAATATTTCTTTATTACTCGAGTAGCAGTCAGTGTCTGAGCTTTGATTCATTTTGGTTCCTCCTCCTGAGATGAACTGTTATAGTCCTCCTCATACGCAGATGTGGTTACGTGTTTCTGGGATATCGTTTTGTTAACGTTCACTTTTGCCGACTGTATACACATTTTGTAAATCAGCCCTTTTTTTTTGAGTCAGCCCTCACCTCTGCGGGTTGGAAGTTGCCACTGTGTTGCTTATCTGCCCACACCCAATCTGTGATGACAAAGCAAGTTTAGTGTTCCAATCAGTCGGCCCGTGCTTCATTAAGTTGGAAGATAAGAACGTGATCACGTTGTAAACACTGAGCGTGGTGTTTGTGTGAGGGCTCCTAAGTTTGGTAAATGTAATGTTGAGCTGTTGGACCAATGACTTTTTCTGCTGCAGCATGTAAATCAAAGAGAAGGATACACTCTTCTTTTGCCTTCTTTTTTTCTTATTTGTTGCTCTTGTTGATTTAGGTTAATCTAATTGATACGTGTTAACTGTTACAATCGTTTAAGCGTTGAAAGCCAGATGACAAATGATCATAGTGATGGTTTCTGTTGCATCATCACTTGTGGCAAGAAGACCCAGTGTTGAAACAAGTTTCAACCTGCAGATGGCAGTATCAACACATAGATCCAACCCATGTTGAGTTAGTGAATGAGCCACATCATCCAACCAAGTCACATCATGAAATATCATTAACCACTTTACAGAATATGTGAACTTAAAGGTGCAGTAGGTAAGACTTGTAAAACTAACCTTCTGTCATATTTGCTGAAACTGACCCTATTTTTCAGTAGAACTACATGAAGCAGGTAATAAAAAAAAAAAAAAAAAAAAAAAAAAAAAAGATCCGGCTCCTCTGGCACCACCCACAGCTTGTAGTGCGATTTGCAAAAATCCACGCTCCCTGTTCAAATGCACCAATCGGGGTGGGGGGGTGTGTCTAACTATGTGTCAATCACTGCTCATGCACACACATTCATTCTCCCTTGTGGGAGGAGGGGCTTAGGAGACCGTTTGGGGCTTTAGCGGAAAGGGGGGGGAGGGACTGAGAAGTTGTCTATGTTTTTGGGCTAAGTCCTGGATCTTCACAATCCTACCTACAGCACCTTTTAAATGTTTTAGTTTTATTTTGCCACTGACTGTTACAAAGTTATCCTAGTCACACCATTTTCTTTATTTTCTGTGAATAAACACAAGGCTTGAGGCTTGAGTCTGAGCAAATGTCATCTTGTTTCTGTTCATGATGTGAATGTTGCAATTTTATTTCAGGTTTTAAATGTGTTTCTGCAACTATTTTACCCACTGTAAATGTTGGCTGCCTGGCTTGCTGCAGATACAATAATATTATTAAGCTATTGATGTGTACGGTAATATTCTTTGCCATCATTTGAAATGGCCAGTTAGCAGCATCTAATATCAGTCATTAGCCATTCAAACCTGACAAAGATCACCTGATGATGGATACACTGTCCCAGTTTCAACCCATGAGGATTCTCTGCAGCCAGCAGTTGACACGTCAGTGTGCTCCGTCAGGGCCATCGGAGAGGGATTTTAAATCAGTTTTCTCTATCATTAGGCTAGAAAACCACTGATCTGGAAATGCAAAACTATCCACCTAATGTAGTTTCTAAATACATTCAAGATGAGAAATGGAACAGTTTTGATTCGTACGACAATTCAAAAAGTGGCAACTCCCATGATGTTCTTTATTTGAGATGAATCAACTGTGAGTGGTTGTGTCCAGACTGAGCAAAGGTTAAAACAATCTAAATAAAATAGTTAACAACGTAGTATTTTACTATTTACTATTTTAGTTTTTTTTATTTAGAAAAGTAGATGTTTCTTTGCTCCGTGCCTTTGTTGTATAATAAAGAGGCCATTTATACCTAAATGTGCAGTTTGTTGACTATTAATCATACACATGGAAGTATGGGATATCCTGTCATGAATTTACTGTAAAACAGGCTGATTTGTAGAATGTGTAAAAACTACCCATATGTAGTGTTCCGCTGTAAGTTTTCCTCTTTCTACCTTTGCCGTTTTATGTACTTGACAACATTCTGTACTGCAAATGCACCGAGGAACACCGATCGGTAGATGATAAATAGAAATGTAGCGTCAACATCTTTTCCTTTGGAATCTAGACCTCCTTAAAGTCTGTTAAATTCCTTATTTTGGCCATTCTATTGTGTGCCAAAATTACTTTGATTTGCATTGTCTAAGAATAGAGGCAACTTTGTGTTGCTCCATGGGGCATTCTAGAGGAGAATGTGACCGAGCACTATAGACCTGCGCCTTAACTCTTGTCTTCATCTGTCGTCTGTCGTCTGGAAATAATCTGTAATCTCTGTTAAAACTATATTGTGGGTTTATTTTGTGGCTTCTCATGTTACACTGGCCTTTGGAAGACTGATCCAGCATGGCATTTCAAGTATGTGTTCATGTTATTCTGTGTTGTGTGCCTCCCTACAATAAATGTTATACCACTTCCTGTTGGCCTCGCTGTCTGTCTTGACTTGGCATCTGAGGAGAAAACTAGCACAATGTACTGAATATTGTTCGTGAAGGTAGAGATGGAAAGCTGTGGGTGAGCAGGAGAAAATGTGTCCTCCAATTAGCTGGACTTCCTCATCAGAGGTCAGGATGCAGGTGAGAAGTAAAAACATATCCATGTTTAATGTATGACTAACAAATATAATGCACGGCTTGGGTATGTATGGACGTATTTACTTAGAGCTGGCCGACCCGTTAAGCGATCTGGTCTCTGGGGGCTGCCCAGAAAAGATTTTCGGAACATGAGATGATAATTAAAAAAATGTGAACTTCCTAAACAAAAACTGACAACATTTTGTGCCATTTTTATCAACAAAAATTAGTGACAAAACAAACAGCTCAGAGGGAGAGACTGGTTTGGTTCCTATTCTCATGTCACACGGGCCTTTGGAAAACTGATCCAATGCAAATAATATTCAGGGTTCATTTAAAATCCCTTCCATACTGTATCCAAATTTTTTTTTTTTCTCAATATATGAAATTAAATATGATTTGAGAAGTATTGTGAAGTTTACTTTTTAAAATGCAAACAAAGAAATGAAACGGAGATGTATTTCTATTGTTGAGGTAAAATTATAGTCTGGCTATCACCAGACCAAGCTCAATCTTTTAAGATTGAACATGCTCTGTATTTTCTACTGCACAAGAGGCGGGATCAACAGGCATAGTTCAAATGACTGTACACGATTGGATAGTCCTTCAACCAATCAGCCCAACGATGTGGGTGACATGGCAGCGACAGCGGCATCAACGGGTGGCCGCCTTGTTGAATGTAAACAAAAAGCTGCTTGGTCGCTTCTCTATCGTCATCGTCAATAGCGCGCCAGGTGGATAAGACAGTTTCTGATTGGTCCCCGCAAATTTGTAACGGAAGCAGGATAGATTAACGTACAGGTTTCCAGCCTGAGCTGCAGGGAGAAATCAAATCACAGGCACATCAGGCTGGGTTTACCCAGTCTAGTAAAATTATGGAACAATGCTTTGCTTCAGCCTAATCCTTTTACATTGTGGGTTGGGTTTACATTGTGATATGTATATAATTATTGTGTATACATTATGTCTGCAACATGTTACGAAGTGGAGGTGGGCACATACCAAATCCTGCTTAGCGCCCCCAAAAGTGGCATTAATATGCTTCAGTTATGACTGTGCTTGCATGTTTAATGTGTAATGTTACTATTTCAATAACTTTAACAATTGCTATTAGCATTTTATTATGATTGCTATCATAGGTTGGTAACATTGTGCTTAATCTATGTCTAGTTCCCTAATGCTGCTCTGCAATGACTAATGTGTGCAAGTTGCTTTGCATGGCTACATAGACTGAATAGTGCATTCATATTATTGTTCGGCTGCTTCCTGTTCTTCTGCATGGTTTAGGCACTTTCTTGAGAGGGCAGACTTTGTTGCCATTGTTGTCATTTTGGCATCTTACTGTGCTGTTTGTGTTTCTCAATCAGTCACTTCATTAGTTGGGGAGCATCTCGCCAAAGGACTGCAGTGTGGAAATGAACTGGCTCGCTAACACTGGCACATTTACAGAAATGCTGATTAATGTGCTTAGTCCGTATAAATAGGGAACACAGACATGAAAAGTAAGGCTTTGATGTCAGTATTGTCTTATCTGAAGTCGGAATGAACTGTCATGTCCCGCTGCAGCTGATCTGGACAGCTGATAGAGGACATGTCTGTACAGCCTGACCCAGAGACAGTTATACATGATAAACATATGACATATGACATAATAAACCTGAAGAGGGCAGTCATCTCACAAACTCTAACAGAGGACACAGATAGTGCAGCAACAAACTCCAATACTACTGTTTTAATAACCATAAAACCTATGAATAATACTACAATCGCTTCCAGTGCCACTACTACTTCTACTAGCCTATTATGAATAATAATTGCGATAACATTGATTCATATAACTGATTACAAGCACATTTCTTTGGTTGATCAAGCTCAAAATGCACGAATGGATTCAAATGGAGACCTGATCCTCCAGTTTATTCTTGAACTCCAAAATCTTTGCTCAGCTTCAGTCCCTACATACACACTAAAAAACTTCATTTAGAAAAGACTTTCACTTGTGCGCACAGCCTACTGTACACGTTCCCTCTATCAGACAACTCGTCTTCAGTGGTGAAAGAAGTCAAAGTACCCATACAATAAGGTAAATATACTCCAAGGCCTGCATGCAAAATCCTACAGAAGTACTATCACAAAATGTTAAACACTCAGTAACGTGTACCCTGTGACTGTTATATTATAATATATGTTGATACTGATGTGTCAATGTGTAAGCAGCATTTTACTGCTGTAACTGGTTGAGGTGGAGCTAGTTTGAACTTCTTTATATACAGTTAGGAAGAATAGAAAGTGGTTCCTTAGCTCGGGGTCACAAGATCAATCTGAGAGCTCGAGAGATGATTAATGTTAGAGGAAAAACTTTGGACAACTTTATATTCAATCCTTTTTTTAATCTTCCTTTTCTTCCTTTCTAGGGAGGGGGGAGAGCTGGGTTAGGCTGGACACAACTACAGAAACGAGGTGGTAGAGACTACTGTACGTGATGTAATGGCATTACGACTGCGTTCGCTGCTCGCTTGAGATACATTTAAGAGAAAGCTTTTCTCCCTTCCCCTAACTGTAAACAGTTTAATCCAACCCCCACCCCCCCCCCACCCCCCAACAACAAGTTTCCCCTTACTGTTTACCCCTTTAAGTTTTCCATTACTCTGAATAAAACCGACCTGTTGCGTGACGACAGCTTCCTCCCTTTTTGTCTCTACATGTGGTGAAGAACAAACAAAAAAACCTTATCTTATGAACGCAAATGGCCATTTGTAGGCACAGTGTTGCCTTTCTGCAGCAGATAAAGAGTTGGAGTGAAAACCCAACCGCCCAGATAGTCCTACCTCCATCTTTATCTGTGCCTACAGGAGGACTTCTCACACCCCGAAACCAGCTCCCACGCCCTAACTAGGGAGTGCGTTTCCATGGTAACTGCCATGTCCCACCTAAATCGGACCTTGCTAAAGAACATGTCCCAGTTCGTACACGGCATCCATAAACAAAAAACGTGGCTACTGAATTGCACCATTGGCAAATTGTTAGAATATGAAGAAGCATAGTCCCTGTCCCTCTGTAGCTTTACACTAACTGTGATAAATGAACTTGACCTTAAAGTAGAGGTGGAAGACGTGAGTATGCTGTGGACATTTCTATGTTAATGAGTTGGTGATGGAGCATGTACATTCATCACTACTTCGTTACTACACAAGCTTTCTCTCTAGATTCCAGAGTTTCTAGCGGAATGTAAGAGAGCAAAAGCCACCCCCCGCCCCCCCACCTCTATTATTTAAGGGACAAACTGTCAGGGATTAAAGAAAAACCGCACCGTTATCACAGTCCAGGCATCATTTGATGCTGTGAATTTGACGTGCGGTGTCCCTATGACATATCCAATAAAAAACAGATCTCAGCTCTCCACGTCCTGGAATCTAGCTGAGCGCATGAAAACGAGTTTAATAAGTCAGATAACATGACATCAGCTGACATATCGCAGCATTAAATTCCAATCCATGAAACCATCACGCATAAATCCAAGGGCTATGAGATTCAGAGGATGTATTACCGCATTGTGAGATAAAGCTCCAAGCTTTTTAATAGATGATGAAGACTCACTGGCTCACTGCTGGGTTCTTTTAATTACACGTTTGACCGAGGAAGGTCAAAACTCACAACTAAATTCTGTAAAGGGGTTTGGCCGTGAAGAATATTTGGGAAAATATGAGACATATTGAGTGCTTCTAGGAAAGCATTTACATTGCTGTGGCTAAGTCAAACCGATCCATGTATAAAAATCAACTTTGGGACAAAATTATATTGTAAATAATTTAAAAAAGGTAAATGAATGAACGTATTCCTGTGATGTCAATGAATGGATAAAAGAAGTTTTCTCAAAATAGTTTTTTGTGCATAGGTCCTTGCTCCTGGCCACAGTTTTCATTTGAAATAAGTGTCTATGCAGTGGGGGGAATTTATTTTTGAATTTTTCTGTAAAGTCCAGCCGGTTGTAATAAGGGTGTGGGCAATCATTGTACCAGAGGCAATCAGGTCAGGACCAGATAAGAAAAAGTTCACCCTGTGCTGTCTGGTCCAGCCCAGATGTCATCACAGTATGCTAATGAGCCGGGGGCCTTTAAGTGCCAGAGCCCAGCAGGCAGACCAGTTTAGGAGCTCCAGACGTGGACACATAGCAGCCATAAAAAACGAACACGTGAAGGAAAGTGTCAGCGGGGCGTGAAAGATGTCACTGCCACACTGCATGCAAAAAGGTGAGTGTGTGAGTGTGTAACACAGAGAGGAAGTCTCTGAGGCCTCATGGAGCTTCATGGCTCTGCAGCTGTTGGTGCAGGAAAAAGGATGTTTTTTTTTATTACACATTGTTTAATATTACACTTTAGTAAAAAGGGAATTTTCTTCTGACATTGAATGTCTTTTTTTTTTTTTTTTTTTTTTTTTTAATAGAATCTTTACCCTCTGACATTAACCTTCACTGTATGCATCACTGATTTTTCTACCTTTTGCCTTGCAGGTTACAAACACGGGTCTGGAACTCGCTGCTTACTGTTCTGTCTTGTGCCCTGGACAGGATATCATCTTATACTGTAAGTTTATTAAAGAAACACTACAGTATAGATGATGTACTATCCAGGGTTTCATTCCCCCCGCCGGCACTATAACGCCTAACTGACTGTGGTAGGCTGCGCACACGCTGCAGAGGAGGGCCGTCAAACCGTTACCATTACTGAGTTTCAGCAATGGTAAGGGTTATATGGCCCTCGCTCAATGTCATCTGGAGCGGGAGGATGGAGAAAGTTGGTGATTGATGTGTTATCCAAGAGCTTCTGGAGGACATCTTTAGATCCCAGTTTTTGAGACGTACTTGTCGATGCATGTAAAATAAAGTTTATGGCTCCCGAACGAACGACTACCTCATTATTTTTTGGCAAAAACGCATTTAAATCAGGGTGTGAGCATTCTAAATATCTTGTGTTTGAAGGATTACTTTAATGTGCCGGCTGACGTACGTCAGCTGTAATATTTTCAAGCAGCAGTTGGTTTGTCTAAGTGCTGATCTCTGCTGCGCAACGGGCTTATCTAATCACTGGGAAGCAGCCGCCGCAGAGAGCAGGGAGAGCTTGAGGGGCTGACACAGCTTCTGTGAGACATTCAAGGCCTCTCCCTCCCTCCACTAGCTGGTTATTCATCAAGATGCCCCGGATAGAGTAACCGCCGAGTTAACTCTCAGGCAGCAGGGAATGAATCCAATCACCATTATCTGACCCATTTAAGCATCAGGTTAGTGCTCCATTTTGCCATCCATTAGGGAGACAATTCAGCCCTCGGGGGCAGAGCTGGGCTTTATAAGAGCCAAAAAAGCAGAGGGAGGAGGAGAGAGGAAAAAGGGAAGAAAGCAGCGGAACAGAAAGTGATAGTCGCAGGGATGGATGGCCACACTTCAAAGGCAGTGGAGAAGGCTAAAGTGATGTGGGAGTGGAGGGAACGGGGGTGGATGGTACATCAGGGACATTTGAGTGAACATGACTGTGCAGGTCCCGCTAGGCGCGAGGCATCCGCCAAGTAAAAAGCTCTGAGAGCCAAAGATAAACCATCGGCCTTTTCACAGCTCGCCAAACCTGCTCAGCCGCGAACACGCTGACAAACTTGTGTCAAAAAGATTCATTTGATGAGAGTCTGTGTCATGTTTGTTGCCTAAAAATGCGTCTTTGCTAAATAAATGCCAATAATTCTATTTTGTTTAAGCTGTTTTTAATGGGACATGTTTTCTCCACTTTAGCGATTTAGATGTGTCAGATTTCCTCAAAGTTGCGGGGCACCCCTCGGGTCCCCCCTCCCCCATAATAACAGCACCTTATAGGTAACGCCTCTACATAAAAATCTTTAATAATGTCTTATGAGACGGCATGTAAGGATGCTGCTGATGCATGAAGACAGAGGATGCAAGTCAACATTAAGAGTTCTTTCTGTCCTAACAGGTCCGTCTCAGTGGGAGCTCTGGCACCGTGGATATATGCCACCTCACAGTTCCACAGGCTGAGTCATGATTAGATCTTATCCTTTGTTCGACTCTTCAGGTCCGGCCTTTGCACAGAGTCATCTGACATCCAGCAGAATCTGTTTCCACTAGGGCTGCACGATATGAGGAAAATATGCGATAATGTTGATGAATATCGCGATAACGACATTACATGCGATACATGAAGAGATATTGAACTCAGTACTCAGTTCTGCATTTCTGCTGCTTTCAGTACTCTGCTAAAATACAACACATTGCGCGTTGAATTTAAAATAAATGAAAGGAAATCATTTCTAACATTCTTTTATTGAACAAATTGAACATTGAACTGAATATAAAAAGGCACCACTAACAAAATAAATAATCTACAGTTACATTTGAAAGTGAAGTTTTCTATTAATATTTCTTTGAGTGTCTTTCGCGATGTGTTTATTACACCAGTTGATATGAGGATGACGATAAAAAAAACAACAAAAAAAACATTGTGCAGCCCTAGTTTCCACCTCTTCACCATTAAAGTCCGTCCATCCTCTTCACTTCCTCAGCTTGACTGAGAGCTTCAGCTTCACTTCCCTCAGGAAGACGTGGCTCAGGTCCTCACCAGCCTCTCGGGCCATCCGCGCTACCATCTGGCCCGCTGTGCCTATCACCATCCTCTGTAGACACAGGAAATACAGCAACATCAGGCACCAGTGAATAGACAGGGCCATGGGTTTTATTTTGTGTATTTGAGTAATGCAGGTTTACAAAATGACTTCTTAATGTGAAATATGTCTTAACTGTATTCATGCAAACTGTATTACAACTGTGATTGCAGGCACATCTGAGCAGAAATAACTAAAATCAGAACCTAACAAAGAACTTGGCAAACCTTTTTGATAAAATATGCTTATTCTATTGTGCATTTGCATTTTCTTGTATGGATAATTCATTTAAATACCTATACACTCTTTTTACCCCTCACTGAGGCTTTGTAAAAGATTGCGTTGAGCTCAAAATAAAAAAAAAATGCATTTTAGATTTACTCAAAAGAAGAAGAAAAAATGGACAAGATAGTACCAGAAAATATTGATAAAATAGATTCGATCTCTTTGGTCAATCGTCCCTGGAAGTTCTACCCGATGTACAGTTCTGGAGTCATTCCTGTGCTAAAGAATGGTCTGAGTCAAGTCTTCTGGGAGGTCATTGGCCTTGAATCATTTTGGCACCACATATGTAGCTTCAGATATTCTTTCCCACATCAAATATGTATGGTTGAGAAAGGCTACTCAAATATTTACAAGTTAAAAACACAAGGAAAAAGGAATGTGGAGGTATGGGGGGGGGGGGACGGCAAATAAATAAATATCAGAAGCCATCAGAGAGGCTACAGGTGGAGGGAAAGATTTCACTTCCTCCAGTCACGCGCTTATCTGCCACAGGCCCGACACACTGTGGGATCTCTTACTGAGCAGTTTGTTCATGCTGCATTCATATTACATCTAACTGACGAACGGGACAAAACATTTCAGTGTCCTGGTCGGGATAACAAAGGGCCTAAAACAGGTGTTTTAAAGGCCTAGATGTATGTCCCTTGACAAAAAACCCAAATTAAATGTATTGGCAGTGGTGGCCTAGTGGTTAAAGTGATGGTTCGGAGTAATTTCCCCTAGTGTCCTTTGCACCTCAAGCCAAACACCCCCCCAGAAGCTTTTTTCACCTGGGTCGAACATTGGGAGAGTTAGCGCTATCAGCTGAATAGCTTAGTGCAGGCGCTAATGGATCCAACTGTGCATCTCGTAAGTTAACCCACTAATAATGCCCAAAATGATACCAAACTTCTACACTAGTACAAATAGTTTTTGTACTCATGAAACGATGGATTGGAAAGTTTGTAAGTACACCAGGAGTTTATTTAAATAACACTTGGCTGTTGGCTTCTGCTCTCTATATAATTAAAAGTTTTTTTTATTTTTTATTGTATGCCAAACTAACCAAATACCTAAAATACTCACATGGACATACAGTATGTTTACAGATGAGTCAAAACTCATATTTAGTACACAGGACCTACAAATTATTTACACAAAACATATTTAAAAAACCCAGAAATGTGTGGAGAGCACTTACCATGTGAGTATCTTTCTTGGCATAAAGTTTGACCGAAATATTGAGCTCGCCATTTTCTCCTTCCTGCCAGAGTTCAACAGACTGAAACAGAAACATTTAAATATATTAACAATGTACTATAGTTTAATGATAGCCGGACAGATTATTTGAAGAGGATAGAAGGATGAAGGGGTGCAGTCAACCCGGGAGGGGGCTTGTGAGATGGCTAGGGTGGCGGCATTTGAAAAGATTTTCATATAAAACGGTTCTCCAGATTGGATGTCTAGACTAGAAAATGGTGAAGGTAGCTGCGCTTTCTGGAGGGCTCCTAAGAAGCTCTGTGCTGGGGAGGGACGTGTAAGATGGGCTTATGGTGTTGTCTGATGTTTATTTCAATTACGGCTTATTGTCTATTTTGTTGAATGGTCTTGAAAATTGTAGTTACTGTGTCATCTTTTCTTGATTTTTGTCTGGGTGGGTGGTGATGACGAAGGGGAGGGGGGGGCGATGTGTTCATGTAGCGAGCATGTAGCATGTGTTGGTCAATGTGGAAGCCAGCTGTTGGCTTACAGCAGTGACCATTACTACATATCCCAGAGTTCTTTGCATGTATATTAAAGATGTCCTCCAGATGAGCCTGACTGGGATATCTAATGTGTTTGTTAGTTTGACAGAAACCCATAACAAATGAAGACTGTAATACAGTTTGACTTGATGGTGTGATTCCACACCTGTGGATGCAGGAATTCTACAGTAGCAGTTAATACAGACCAAGATGACAAATAACATGCAGAGAGCAATGGAAATAATGCCCTGAATGGGACATGGCGTATACAAAATGGCCCTCCAGGGTGCATGTGAAAAGCAAAAGTGAAGCAGATGGAGGCTGGGGGCCAAAAGCTGCATCAAAGCACATGTCAGCATGTAGAGTGACCGGGAGTATGGATGGCTTTAAAGGAACACGCTGACTTATTGGGAATTTAGCTTATTCACCGTAACCCCCAGAGTTAGACAAGTCGATACATACCCTTCTCATCTCTGTGCGTGCTGTAAGGCTGTCTGACGGCTCCAGCGGCAGCAGGCCAGCACAGAACATCAGGTGAATGGTTCCAGTAATCCTACTGCTCCGAATAAGTGACAAAATAACGCCAACATGTTCCTATTTACATGTTGTGATTTATAGAGTCACAGCGTGTTCAAAAAACAACGTAACATGAGACACAGTCACCTTCTATCCCTAAACAAACCATGAACTATATTCTTAGGCGGAAACATATAGTACTTTGGCGGAGTGATATGCTCGCAGCAAGCCTGTCTGAGAATATAGTTCCCGGCTTGTCTACGGTTAGAAGATGGCTGTGTCTCATGTTACCTTGTTTTTTGTACACGCTGTAACTATACAAATCCCAACATGTAAATAGGAACATGTTGGCGTTATTTTGTCACTTTTGTCACAATTGGGAGCAGTAGGCTAGTTGGAACCAGTTACCTGCAGGATCTGTGCTGGGCTAAGCTAATGCTGGAACCATCAGGCAGCATTACAGCACGCACGGGGATGAGAAGGGTATGTATGGACTTGTCTTACTCTGGGGGTTACGGTGAATAAGCTAAAGTCCCAATAAGTCGGCGTGTTCCTTTAAAGGAATACGCCACCTTTTGTTGAAATAGGGCTTATCACGGTCTACCCTGGCTGTAGATAGGTGGGCCAACGCATTTTTTGTCTCAGTGCTAGTAATTAGGTTGTTTTTTTTGTCTTTTGTTGGCTCACTTTTACTCACAACATGCTAACCGGCAACATAGGATTCCATTCACTACGCTAAGCTAACTAGCGGCAGCGCTGCCGGTGTTGCACCGGACTAAAACAATGCATGCACAAAAAATGTGTTGGCCCACCTATCTACAGCTAGGGGAGACCGTGATAAGCCCTATTTCAACAAACGGTGGCTTATCCCTTTAAATAAGCCACAGAGTCAGTGCAGTGAGAGGTGATGGGTGTAGTCAGTTAGCTGTCATCTTATCATCAAGTGTGACTCAGAGTGTCCCTGCCAAATCGGTTCACCTGTGTCATTGAATAGGGCACTTCCTGGGGCAGATACTCCAGAAGCTTCTCTCGGATGATGTTGGTGCAGACTTCCTCTGGACTCTGGTCCGTCAGGACCTCACTGTGGTACTGCCACGATCCTAGGCTTCGCCGCAGCCATAAAGTAGCTCTTCGACAGCGAAATAAAAGTAAGCTTATTTTCATCGGATAAAATGATTGATTCTGATTGATACAAAAACAGAAATGAGACCAATACTGAAGTTGAGCTTTCTTATAAACCTAAAAAAAATACTTGTATCCTGTTCACAGTTTTCCCTGCTGTGACCATAATCTGACGTGTACCTTCAGCGTCTCCACGTCATCCCTGTCCACAGAGGAGAGCATGAAGACGTCCTTAAAGTGTGGCCAGCCCTGCCGGCTCTTCAGCGCCTTCAGCTGCTCTTTGCTCAGCACAGAGTTTGGCTCAGCGCTGCCCTCGGGCCCCGCGTTGTCCTCGTCCAGCGGCAACTCGGACTCCCTCTCTGGCCTCTTCTCAGCCCATGGAGGCTTGATCACTGGCCTGATCCGCATTCTGCGTCCGTTCACCACTCCGCACGTCAACTCTGCTGTGAAATCCAGCAGCCTGTCCTTAGCCTTAACCAGGTCTATCTGGAAAACAGAGGAGCATCAGGGAAGACTCTTCAGTACAGGTGAACATTTCTTTGAATGTTTTGGGAAATGTTCAGGTCTGGTGATATTCTGTATTTTTCTGATTGTCTATACTAATTAATTATTGCTCATGTATCCAAATCCTGAAATAGCGTATTCCTCATAGAGTTCCATTGCTGTCCAAAAACTATTATAAACACATCAATGAGCCACACTGTTGCACACTGAGTGACATGTTTCTTCTAGTTTATTTTGACTTGATTTCATATACACTGTCATCATTCCATTATACCCACTTCTATAAGTATTACGAGTCATATTTCTGTATTTACCTACTCTATCTGTAAAGTGTCCTGAGATAACGTCTGTTGTGATTTGACACTATAAATAAAATTCAATTGCCTGCTGCTGTAAATACTAGAACACCAAACTGATTAATCTGCGGCTGTAAATAGTCCCACAAATAGTAGAGTAAAGTTTGCAGAAAGCTACAGTGCTTAATGTTCAGTATCATTCTGTGGAAGAATACCTTATTGAGGACCAAGATTGCAGGGGTGTCAGGGTGCTGGGCCAGGCATTTGAGCACCTCCAGGTCAAGCCTGCTGCACATCCATCTGTCCGCCACATCCACCAAGACTACCACTGGGAATGGACACAGTTCCAATTATAAACCCCTTGAAACTCAGCACTATACTTCACTCTCAGTGTTAGATCTGTTATACAAAAGCTGCAAAAAGAGAAGTGCAGCTCAGGTTCAACTAATAAAAGGTTCAGAGTGAATTTATATCATACTTAGGTCAGCTTCTTTGACTGTGTTCCAGGGATCCACGAGCAAAGTCTTCTCCAGCTGGTGTCTGTGGAAACAGAGGGTCCATTCATAGATTACACTGTATAATAATACTGCGCGTAGATTACAAAAGAAAGAAGAAAAAAGAAAAGAGAAGAAGAAAAGGAAAGGCACCTTTTGACCTTTGATACAGTGGTGAGACCAGGAGTGTCCAGTAAAATCTACAAAACACACACACACACACACACATATATGTTTTAAACTTTTTTTTTTTTTAATAGCATTATTCATAATAACAGACACACATAGGAGACATGAGAAAGCTCTTACTATCTGTGTGTCATCCTCTGTTAGGACACCCAGGGCACGTGACCGCGTAGTGTGTACTTTCTTGGAAACAGCAAACACCTTTAAGAAATAATCATTGGCTTTACATAATGGCCGCCACCTCATTCTCCTCCTCCGATCTATTATAGCGTGTAGATTTAAAGAAAAGGACAATTACGACAAATACCTTTCTGCCAAGGAGCTGGTTGGACAATGTGGACTTCCCAGCATTTGGGGCACCTATTATGGCAACTTTTAAAACCTTTGGGTTGTCGGGCTGATCTGGATGTCTCAGTAACAAAGATAATTGTTCACCTGAAAAGCACACAAAACAAAATAAATCATTAGACAGACAATAAAATTAAATATGACAACAGTAAAAAAATAAATAAAAACTAGATCAGATTGATGGCAGGATGACGTCGACAGAATTTGGAAAAAGGCTGGACCCGAATGATCAGATGAGTGTAGTGATGTAAATCTCTGAGGCAGTGGTCTGATTACCGCTGTCCGGCGGAACTGAGGCTGGAAGGCGATAAAAACTGCCGTCTGCCTCGGCTGCTTTGCCTTTCATCAGTCTGTTGAGAAATGCCTCTGATGTAATAAAGCAAGCAGGAGTGAAGATAAATGCGTTCCTCCCTCCTCGGCTGCAGGCAGCGTTTCCTGTAAAGAAATCAACATCTCCGTCACTTGGCTGCCAGCAGGGCTGCAAGGTAACTGATTAATTGTGCTTACTTGGATGTTAATATGACACAGCATAATTTTGCATTCAGATGTTTCTCCTCAAAAACTCATTAAATAAATCACAGAACCATCTGTGATTCATTAGTAGAGTGATTGTGCAGATTTAGTAGTCATTTGGGAACCATAGAAACTTTACTGTGAATGCTTTACACTGTTTTACATATTAACTGACACAGCTTAGTGAAAGTCTGCTTGTTGCTAAAAAAGTATTTTTGCTATTATTAATAGTATCAATTAGCCGATTAATCAATTGCCAGAAAACTGCCAATCGTTCTGATATCTGATTAATTGTAATTGAGTCATTTATCAAGAAATTAAATGAAGATTTACTACTTTTCTCTATTTTATATTATTACAGTATTGTAAGTTACATAAAGGTTAAATATCGCTACGGTCAATTTGAAGACCTCACCTTCTTGTGATGGACAGCTTTAACCATTTTAAAATATAAATATTTTATAGACTGAATGACTATTTGATTAGTTAGAAAAAATAGATTGTCTCCATAATGAAAATAGGTGGCCCTAGTTCAAACTAATTCAGGGATGTGGTATAGGGTGACCCACTCAAACCCAGCATGTGAGCCTGACAAATCTTTAAAGATCCCCTTCAGACATATAAAATACTCTGCCTAATTACCTCAAATGACATCTACTCCTTCTCCCTCCATGAAAAATACAGACCATGACTGCTGGATACAAGCTGTCTTCTACTTCACTGTAAAGTCTATCCTCAGTGTATGTGCACTGGTGGTTTCAGGTTTCCAAATCACACTTATTGGACCATGATTGGCCTTTGTGATGTCACAAAATCAAGCTTGTGTGTACTCTTTAAGGTTAGCACAGCGAAACGGTCCTCATTCAGCAGATGGATGTAAAAACAATGTTTATGGTGTCAAACTCTGTACATACACCATTGTGCACAGGGAAGCGCAAACATCCAAGTGAATTAACAATAAGTAAAACACACATTGGGAGTGGAAGGGAGACTTTAAATTCTGCCAGGCTGATGCAATATCATGCACAAGTCCCAGGAGTATCACAGTAGAAAATCACAACTTTTTCACTTCACATGTAGCTAGTCATTTTCTGTCATTTATTCTGCCTGTAACTTAAAGTTACCCTGTCTACCATTCCACACATCGTCTTGGAGGACACTGACGTTATAGACATTTTTCACGGCAGACATGTTGACATGTCATAATAGGAAAAGCACAGGTGTATTCAAAACCATTACTGATGGCTGCATTTCACTTAGGAGAGGCCCTGTTATTGTGCATGCTGACTCACTGATCTAGCTTACAGGGACACTTGATGGAATTGAGCCATCGTTAAGTTGATCAATTTCAGCTGTGCTTTTCCTGCTATGACAAGTCAAAATGTCTGCTGTGAAAAAGGTCCATTGATGGTAATTAAAAGCAGCATACCATTTTATTAACATTTTAGCTGATTGTATGTGCCTCAGAAAAGCAAAGAGGTGCCCGGATTTATTTTATCGCCCTGCTCCCTTTAAACGTCAGTCTACGCTACTGGACTGAGCTTGTATTTATCCCATGTTTTTACTAGCAGCCCAATTTCTTGTATTTGCTGAGAAATAATAAGAAACGAGCAGCCGTTCAGAACTTGTTTGGGACTGACCCGCTGTGAGAAGCCATGACGCACTTTCCTGTCGAGCAGACACGACGACCAGTCTGGAGAGAACGGCGGAGTCTCTGAAAAACCGACTACACACTCTGAAAGCCATGGAGCTTTGACTCCGATGGTATGACAGTATTTGTCGTTTCAGAGGTGAGCCGCTTGTTTACACTCACATTGGCCACAGGGTGAAACCATGTTGCTTTGGCCAAAGAGAAACGTGTTCCGCTATGAAGAGCGTCCTCACAGAGGTTCGAGTGGAAGCTACACCGCCCCCTGGCGACCGATGTGCCAACTGCAACATGTCCCTCCATCCTACCAGTTCTTCTTCTTCTTCTTCTTTAGAGTTTAACGGCAGTTGGCATCCAAGTCCCATCCTACCAGTATCCGTAACAAAAGGTTTTAAAGTCAAATACCAATTTGTTCACGGACCCCTCCCCGGTTTAACGAGTTTTGTCAACAGGAGGACACATTGAAATATCTCCTGATTGACACAACTTCAGTCAGTTTTTTTTTTTTTTTTTTGTTTTTTTTGACTCACGACATGTATAGCCTAACCATATACACACATCTAAACCAACCATTTACCAATACACACTTCGAACGATATCAGTCATGAATATTGTTAAATGTAGCTTACGTGTTAATATGTACCTACACTCCTCCTATCTAGGCGGCTGGTGTGGCAGTGGCGTTTTTTTTATTTTTTTTTTTTTTTGGGCGGGGGGGGTGGAATAAACAGAAAGCAGCACTTCGAAAGTGGGCTTAACAACCAGCACTACCTTATTTAAACAACTATGTATTTAAGAAGAGCAAAACAATACGATACAAACTTCAACCTACAAACAAAAGAAGATAGGTTTTTTTTTAAACTATAGGCCTATCCTCCCACCCATTACCAAAAAGCATGTTAACTACTTGAGACAAAAAGAAAGACTACACCAGTAGAATAAGCTTTAGTTCCTCGATCAAAATAAGAGCAAAACACCCATGAAAGAAATAAAATAAGGGTCTAAGGAATGAGATAGAAGACAATGTAATTTAGAAGCTGAGTAAGAGGGGAAATCATCAGACAAAAATGGTCTTAAAAGCATTTTGACATGTAAAATAATCACATGGTTATTTGAAATGTACATTAATATTTTGCAGCAAACCCTCTGTAACTCCCAGGAATACCCCCCACACACACACACACACACACACACCCCAGACCTGCAGTCCCAGTTTTGAAGCCACCTGTCTACAGCAGGTAAGATATTCAGAGGCTAAAGTCAGCCAATGGCAATTCCAAATCAACTCATCACAATGCACACACACACATCTGCCGACATGAGCAACTCACAGTTTATAATGGATGACAGCGCTCAAAGGATCTTTTGGCTGGGGTGAAATTCTCTAGATTACTTTGTGAGGGATGATGCGCCTATAACCACAAATCAGATTGCACTGTGCAGACTTTTTCTTTTCCTCTTGTCTCCTGAGAACACAGAAGCGAGCGTATCCCCGAGGGTGCTCGAAGCACAGTTGTGACAATGTTGTTGAGGTTATATCGAACATCCACGCTTAAAGCAATATGCCGACCTGAGGAAAACTATGCATGCTGTCCTACACACACCCTCTAGCTCTTCAGTGCTAATTCACAATGACAAGCTGATATAATGAATTGATAACCATGAAGTCTGTCAGGTTAATCAGCAGGCTAAAAGGACACCGTTTGCATATTGATTGATTACTGTAACATGTTATTTTCATTCTGTATGGCAAAGCCAGGCACAGCAGATGTCTCCTTGTAGTCCATCAAAACACGCCGGCTGTTTGTTAGTCCTCGAGGACTTGCTCGGGGCGAGACAAACCCCACCACTGGAGGATGATGAAGGATATCAGGTTGCTCACAATCTGTCATCATCTAACTCTAAAAGCTCAGCAGCAATGGAAGGGCAACAAAAATGGAGCTTTTAGCAGACACTTACTGCCGAATTCCAATTGAACCAGAAACCAAAAGGATATTTGAGGATCAGTAATGTTTGAACTCTCTCTCTATCTGCCTCCCTCCCACTCTCCCTCTCTCACTCCTCTCAAATTCATTCAAGGCCTTTTCTCCCTCCGGGCTTTCCTCACATGGCCATTTCACGTGGGAGTGTATCAGAGTTCTTTCTATGACTGTATTAACTTTGGCCTTCAGAAAGAGCTCTCTCTCTCTAAAAAAAAAAAAAAGACAAAAAGGCTTCGCCTGCAGACCAGTTAATCATAAGCTGTAGCCCACTTTGCCATTTTGAAGTGCACTTGCCAATGAGATTCAGCATGGTGTGATGGAACACCTCCCTTTGCTGCTGCAATTCAGTGCGCTGTTGATTCCTAATCAATCTTGTTTACTGTAATTCTAACAGAACACTTTGTATTGATAGGGAGTAGGTCCAATCTCCCTGAATATGCAGATTTTTTTTTTCTTCTGCAGGTGATGTCAGACTTTCTGCCACATCAGCCTGTGCTCTGGCAGCCTCTCTTGTTGATTTGCTAATACACACTAGCTGGGATTAGACATGCAATAACCGGCAGCCTGTGCACTAATAGGAAGATCTGGCTGCTCATGAGGAATAACAAAGTTCATAGAATAATAAGCTTGAGCCATGGGGCATGTTAACAGGGATTGGGAAAGAAAAATCTGTCAGTGCGTCAGAGCATCCATCACTCCATCACCGCTGATTGCAGTGAGAGGCGTGATGCTGCACAGCTGGCTGATAAAAAAAGAAGTCGCTGTCTATAAAACAGCAACTTTTTCATGCTGAGGACTCCAACACGGATAAGCTATTTGTAAAGGATCCCACAGATTAATGATTGGATGGATGAATTTCCACATTTGATAAATGAAAAAAGCAGTGAGATTTAACGCTTAGGTCTTAAGTGATGCCCCGAAGGTCCTCCGAGGTCCCTGGATTCAACAACCACTGCTCCAAACGACCTTGCTCATGCAGGCTGCTTTAAAAAAAAAAGAAAAAAAAAAGAGGTGATTTAGCTCCCAAACTACTCATATAGGTCACACTGATGCTCTGATTGTACAATCTCTCGCTCAGTGGGGGAGATAAAGGGAAAACAAACTTTGATTCATTCTAGACCTGCAATCGATGGGACTTGTCTGTGAAGTGGATCAATAGTGCCTCTCTTTGAAATCAGAAATCACGTCAGCGGTGAATTTAAAAAGCGTAATTAGGAACAGCGTTCTTAAACATCCTGTATTGACGTCTTCTTTGGTATGGAGAAAGGCACCATTCTGCATCATTAACTTTGTATTATTGCGTGATGGAGCCTGGTGCTGCTACTTCCCCACCTGCTGGACTCAGAGCGCTGTGTGTGTGATTGAGCTTTCAGACCAAATTCTCCCCTCTTTCACTTGCTGATGATGGGGGAAGTGAAGCTTGCAGCCCTAAATTTGACTGGAGTATTGTAATAAACCCAGTCCGATCTGGAACCCAGGCCGTGGCGTTATCCTTCACAATGCTTTATATCTGAACTGTTTGTGGAGTTAAACTTGTGTAATTTTCTCTCTCATCATCTTATTTGATTACTTTTGTGCAGGTTCTAACCTGACAAGATATAGCTGCAAGCACACATTCTCCAGCATTCCCATAACTTGCCACAATATGCAGTGCTGTCCATCTGTCTCTCTCTGGTAATAAAATGGTATCAATACTGTGGAGAGGGCAGGTGGGTGGTTGAAATTGAGTAATTTATTTTAGTTGTCACAGAAATATAAGTGTTTGATTAGGGAGCTATACACATCAGGCTGCACAAATAGAACCTTTCATCAAATCACAAAGCATGTGACACTATTGACCGTGGAGTCTTCTCCCTGGGTTATCTTTCCCAACAAGATTCATAATACAATATGTGAAGAGCACAATGATGCAAAATGCAAGAGCAATACAACCCAAGGCAAATCCTGTGCCCGTGTACCAGATGAGTATTACATTTGGGCCAGTAAAATGCATAAACAAGCTGGATTTTTTTAAAAAGGTAAACGGAAGATGTTGATGCAAGAAAGAATGATTGGTGTCGTGTATATGGTTATACACGACTGAATGTGTTAGAGATTTGTGACATCCTTGACACAAATTTGGTGACTTCTCAGTGGGTGTTTTTGGTCTGACATCCCCTTGGTACACCAAATTTCGGTTAAATGAAAAACATGGTCATCACCCCAAAACAATGGGTGGATTTTTGGTCCCTGTTCACCCAAATTTAGGCTTTCTGGTTTGCAGGCAACATTCGCAATAAAATAATTATACCCCACAAATCTTTATCAATGTTACTTTTGGAAAAATAAGGAAAAACTTGAATGAGTTAGAATGAATGCAGATGCTTCCTTAGGGCACAGTGGCTGACTGAATACAAACTAGATTGATGAGTATGAAAATTATGTGAATAGGCTCTGGCCTTCCCAGTCACCAGGTCATCTCAGCTGAACACCTATGGGAGATTCTAGAGCAAAATGTTAGACCTTCATCATCATCATCATCATCATCATCATCATCATCATCATCAAAACTCACATCATCTATCATCTCGGGAGAATCTTGTGATGCTAAGTACCTTATTAAGACATGTTTAGGTTTTTTTCTTCTTAAACATGTCAGCCCATTATTGCTTACTTTCATCATTACTTTATTACAAGAATTCACCATACACTCTTGTCTTCAAAGGTTGGGATAATTGAGTTTTGTCTTCTGTGCACCTGTGTGTGAATCACGAGGGGAACACAGTGTTATTGATCTTGATAAAATTGACTTTTCTGTCATATGTCTGTCTAAGTGCTATAATAAGACAATTACTAATTGTTAAAAACAAAACAAATTGTAGAATATATCTCAGGTTTTGGGTGAATTTAAATTGCACTCACATTAAATTTGTGGAAGAGGTATTCAGGTCCTAACAATATCACAATGTATTCCTTTACAAGTAAAAGACCTGTATTCAATTTTGCCTAACTAAAAGTATGGAAGTATTGTTGGCGAAATATACTGAAAGTACAGTACTCACTATCCAGAATGGCCTCTTTCAGAATATTAAATTTGTACATATGATATGATGGGATTATTATTATTATTATTATTATTATTATTATTATTATTATTATTAGTGCATTAACATATAGGCTAAACAGCATTTTGATGTCACAACTAGGCAAGGTGGAGCCAACTATAACATCTCTGTCAAATCAATCTAGTAGAGTAAAAAGTACAATATCGACCGCTGCAATGCATCAAAGGGAGATCTAACCCATATGTTTTGGTCATGTCCGAAATTGAGACAATATTGGTTTTCAGTCTTTGAGATTTTAAACTCAGCTTTTTTATTAAGAATTCATCCCAACCCAATAATGGCTCTGTTTGGAGTCAGAGGCGACGACTCCCAAATAGCTAAAAATAAAGAGAATTCCCTGGCTTTTGCCACTTTAATAGCTAGAAGAAGAATTCTTCTAGAATGGAAATCACACAATCCACCTAATATGTCATCATGGCTTAGTGATCTAATGATGTTTCTAAAAACTGAAAAAATAAAATATTTTCTCAGGGGATCAACCAGAACATTTTACAAAACATGGGACCCTTTAATAAACTATTTTGAAAAGAATATACTCCTCCCTCTTTAAAGTAATTTAACTTTATTTCTTTATTTATTTTTTATATTTATTATTATTTTTTTATTCATTTTTTATTTTTGTGCTTCTGGGGTTGTTGTGTTGGGATGGGAATCTGTATGTGGAAAAATTGAAAAATCAAAGCCTTTAATAGTGTTTGTCACTGAATATTTTAAATGTACCTTGTTCTGATCAAAAAAAAATACAATATCTTCCTCTGAAAATATAGTGGATTAGAAGTAGCATAAGTAGAAATTTAATTGCTTCAAAATTGTACATAAGTACAGTATTTGACTAAATATGTTTTGTTACTTTCCAGCACTGGTCACATTATTTGCAAAGCTGATTTAGCACCATAACACCCCATGAAATTATACAGCTGGCACAATGATTTAACATGTTATTTCACTAATTTCACCTCCCACTTGGCAAACAAATATTTAGACGTCCAATTACATTTCACACTGACTGTACCTTTAAACCGCTCGGCTGTCCTGCGTAGCGCACATCGCAGTCTGGAACGGTCCCAGTTACTGCGCATGCGCCAGAAGTTGCTGCCGCAGACAGCAGCAGCCAGCCAGTAGTGATTCGGCAGCGCAGGGCAACGGGAGAAAATCGGTCTGTTTTAAACCATGGCGACGTACTAAACGATGCCTTTCGCAGAGGTAAACGGAGAGTAAGTAGTTGTATTTTGATAACACGGCTGCTGCCCGACACTGTTTGACATCCTCTCAAATTGTGGCATACATATTAGGAAAGCTTACGAAGGCAACAATGGGACTGTGTATGTTTCAGACTGGCTGGCTAGGTTAGCTAGCCAGGAGCCTAGGCAGTCAGCTGGCACACTGACTGGCAACATGCAGGTTTATAGCTACTGTGCTGGTCCCCTGTATTGTCTGTATAGCTACTGTAAACCCTCGCGGCTTAACTGCCTTTTTATGAGGCAACCATGTTTATTCAGGCACTAAAGGAGCCGTACATTCTTGTTCAAAGCTGGTGTTACCTGAATGAAACTGTGCTTGTGTAGTAGAGCTGTTAAGCTAGTTGTTTTTTTGCATTATGACAACAAGCAGTGAGGATTAAGCAGAGCTCCCTTTGCTTGCCAAATCATTATCATGATTACATGTTCATCATTATGATTTCCATGAACATGAATGCAGATAGTTCTGTGTCACCCCTCAAAGAGAAATGATAAGTTCCTTCCCTGGAAGAAGCCAGCTGCGGATGAAGTTATATTATGCTATTCAAAGTATGGTATATATGTCGCTAAGTTGTCAACCACTGCTAGTATCCGATCTACTCGTACAGACATGCATACATATATCCATATTTAGAGTGTCAGTCGTGTTCACTTGTGATACAAACGTTGTGTACGCTCCTCGCTCGCAGCGTGTCTGCAAATAGCACCTCTCAATTTAAAGGCAGAGGAAAGTGTTTCCACCTGCAAAGGCAAGTGTTAAAGGTGATAACAAAAGGTTGACGTCACCGGGCTCATCCTGATCCTGCCGCACAACCTCGACCACTGAGGAGGAGGAGGAGGAGGAGGAGGAGGAGGAGGAGGAGGAGGACTAGTTTCAGAGGAGGAGAGCAGCTTTTTGCCATAGCGTCTAATGCTTCGTGTCTGGAAGGAAAAGGTCTGTCTCTGATCAAATTTCAGGTAACCTAAGGGCACACTTAACTAATGGGATCCTATCGATGTTTCACCCCCTCCAAGCCTGATCTTTACACAGCGGAATGTTAATGTTGCCACAGCCTGTCCGTGTTGTCTTTGGCCGCTCTGAGTCTGGCTTTATTGTTGTAGTCGGTCTATAATGTCATGGAGCTTGACGGATATGATTAAAAAACCGCAGTAAAGCAACACTCCTGTGACTGCTGGACTATGGAAGTCATCGGGTTTACTCTGCACATGGTAAGATGACAAAACTGAGTAATGTCGAGACATGAAAACTGTTTAGTCTAGATTTGCATGACGATTTTTTTCAAGTTGAATAAATCTGTCGTTATGTTTTAAAGAAGCCATTCTCTTTCCTTTTACATTAACAGAGGTGACACTGTCTTGTTAATGGCAGCAGGGAGGATGTGCTCAGTGATATCCAGTGTGCTTACTCAAACAAGAGCCTTGACATTACTTGCCCAAAAGTGCAGTTTGGCAATGTAGCTTTCTACCCCTACATTTTCCAAAGAGCAGATAATTAAATTTCAGACCTTGTTGTCTGGGAAACTCGGGCCCCCTAGACTCCCTGCAATTATCGTGTAGAATGAACCCTTTTTGCATTGGGGTGCTATCTGTCCCAGCACAATGAAGATAAATTAGGTCCTAAAAACAAATGACTGTTAAGCCTCTCCCCATCTGTAAAATGCAGTCTGCTTCTAATGACAGCATTCTGACGGTTGTAGAAGAATGAGAATTTGCTTCAAAGGTACTATGAGATATTGTGACAACAGTAAATGTATAGATTTTGCAGTAGCTTACAGCGTAGTATTAGAAAAGAAAGTATGTATTTACTTTTATTGACATCTGATTTGTGTGTTAGATCTTACTTCTAATGGCAGCAAATAAGCCCAAATGTCAGGAGCATCTGGTTAGTTTGTTCATGTCATGCTGGTCAGCATTGTAGAAAATTACAGCGTTCCGCCAAATTGAAATACCACTTGAATGCATGTGTTAATTAGATCTCTGCATGGCTTTTCAAAGTGTCTCTCCTCCTTTGCCAGTGAGTCATGTGCTGACTCTTTGACCTGTCACCGCAAACCCAGAGTCTTTGCTGAGGGCAACTTGACAGGAAAGCAAGTTGCTTTGTTTTTTTCCTTTTCTTTCAGCCAACCACTGACAGATACATTGGGACATATTGATTTACATTGTGGGCAGAGGAGCCTAATTACCTCTAAAATACTTGTTTAGCGTCTTGGCTGCTATAGCCTCTCAGTCTACCGTTGCCTGTAGACGATGTTACACTACTGCAGAAAAAAATACATCTCGTAGAGAACATACACATCTACGTATTTAAGGTACGTTTTAAAGTAGACTAGTGAGTAGAGTTCAGTGTGAATGTAATATGCGCGCCCACACAGTTTTCTAGATACTATCCTCACTGTATCAAACGTTCTTGTAAGCAAATGGCAAAGCAGATATTAGTGAGTGGTAATTGGTTTCACAGAGCAAAATCCATCATTCTGAGCACCTTACTCTGAATCCCGGGTTTTCTGTGTTGCAGAAGGTTCTCCACGTGACCGCCAAATGATCTGATTCCCAACATTAGACTCATCTCAGACAGCAGTAATAAGAGGATAACATCAAAGCTCTGCTTTATTTCTTAGAGACTTCATAGCAAGACTATGAATAACAGATTACAAGGTACAAAGAGTGAACCAGAGAACTTGAGCACATTTTTTTTTATATGTTTCAGCTGTTGTTGGGATTCACAGGGAGCTCATTAAAATACATTGATTAGTAACAATCCTGATTCTGTGATTGTTGACTGTGAAATGGCTCGACTAACCAGCACATTTTTTGATGCAATGCTTTTCTGTGCTGGAATGAGCCACTTGGCTGAGGCTCATTTTGGTTTATTCAAAGCCAGTCATTTGATGTAGCATTTTAGAGACGGTACTTGAATTGGAAATGTGTAACGGTACGCTTTTCTCAATGCAATACATTTCTTCCTTTCATATTCCAGCGGGGGCCTGTGTATGTTAAATCACTTGCAGGTGTTGTCTGGGAATTTGATGTGCATATCAGATTTATATTTTCCTCACCCCAGTAGTTTTAGATTGAGCTGCATTTGTTGAATATCATCCATTTGCTAAATGAGGCTGACCCCCTGTCCCGAACAGCAGGGCAGAGACATCCCAGGTACCAATAATGTGCGAGCCGGCTCCACCTTTCAATCCTCCAGTCACCAGGGCAGCTGTCAGCTGATACTCACCCACTCAGCCACCCACCACTTGGAGAGACGTTCTGTGAGGCCACCCGATGTTGTCTTGGCTGTAAGAGTCTGTTTTCAGACAAAAGGCAGATGTTTGGTTTGTGTCAAAGTCAGCAGACCCAGTGTGAGGGTCAAACGCAGGCCACGCTGGCAGTTGAGAACTGGGGCCACATGATGCATCCAGTTAAGGTGTTTACTAGGACATCATGGGCAACTTCTGGATACCTCCTGAGAACAAGGGACTGATCACAGGGCTCAGGCTGTGGGTTAGCTGGTATGGTATTTAGTTTTGTTCACATGGGTTGTCTTATGTTGTGCTTAATGACTACAGGCGCTAAGCCTGGTTTTAAGATACACTTTGTGTCTTTGTTTGCTGAATTTTTGTGTTCTTTGTGACTTTTTTTCTTTTGCATGGATTTGCATGTTAGCCGGCAGGTCCAATTAGGGCAAAAAAGCCCTGCTCTTGGTGGGTAGTTTGCGTAATCAGCAAACCCGAGGCTTAAAGCCAGGGAGTGCTGCAACCTGACGTTACAAACCCCAAGACCAAAGGGCTTTCTGAAATTGTTGTGTCTTCAGCTTGAGGGCAATCAGGAAAGAATCTAAGCCTCCCGGTGACATTCACGGCAAAAACAGCAGTCATAGCAGCAGGAGGAACAAGGCTTGGTTTAGGCCAGCATCTGTCTGATCAGGCTTGTCGGAGGTACTGGAGACAACAGGGTTCTTTATCCACCTCCATCACACAGGAACAGCAGAAGAGTAGGGCAGATACCGTTATCCGTTTATGGCCCAAGATAAGTCTGCCTCAATCGGATCACTGACCCTCCACTGACACTCTCCACCCCCAATACCAACCCTCTGTAATAGGAGGTTGCCAGGCGAGTCCCACATCACTCTTAAGTAATCCTAATAGACGCCATTAGCATGTCTGCGGTTATTGCTGCAGTTTTCCAATGTCCATGCCAACTGTACATATCACGGGCATCATTAGCCACCACCGGAGAGGCTCCGAGTCTGACCCGGTCTGCAGGGTCAGAAAGAATGCCACAACAAAGCACCAGTAAAGCTGTAGGGGATATCAAGTGGAGGGGATAGAGGGAGAGTGAGCTCAAAGTGTCATAGTTGGCGACGACATTAGATAAGGCTAAGCTACCAGAGGATTATAGAGGGAGATGTAAAATGCTGTCGGCTAATTGGGCTTTATTTTTAATATTTCAGAGAGTTCATTAGAGACTAAATTGGTTGAGGATTTCAGCTCAGGCTGTAGACTAAGAGTCTGTTTGGAATAGGGCTGCAACTAACGATTATTTTAATAATCGATTAATCTGTCGATTATTTTTTCGATTAATCGATCAATCGGATAAAAAAAACAAAAGCATTGATTTACATCAACTCAATACATACATACTTGTTTTAGTTAATAGTTGTGTAAAGGTAAGTAACCCAAATAGCAGATACAGACAAGACAAGACAGACAGACAGACACACACTTCATTAAATTATTACCATCATTGTAGTAAGTGCAAGTTAAGTTCATTTATACACCACACACTAATATATTTGTCAACAATAACTGATATGGGACAAAGCACATAATATATACATGACAACAGATTGAAAAATAAATGGGCCAAAAAAAGCGAGTGAATCAAACCGTGTCTTTAGTCTTGCAAACTATACCACCCCTGCTTTAATACGGTTATTACCGAGCTAACGGTAGCTTGTCATGCTAGTCAGCTGGATAACGAGTAAACAGCAGCACCAGAAGAGCTACTGGAGGGACGGTACGTTCCTCCCTTCAGAACGGAACAGAAGTAGGATAGTGTAGTGACTTTACCCTGCTGTTGAACTCCCTTCCTCCTCATTAAGGACTCCAACATGTTTAGGGTTAGAATTTCAGTTATGTTACATGGTTGCATTTCACAGTTATTGCCTAACTGTAAGCCTAGTTATCTTACATTCTCTGACTATTCTGAAAGTCGAAATCCCAGTGTTTTAGTGTCTTGCCAAGAAAGTAGCTCCGTGAAATTGGTAATAAAACATAGTTGTTGTTTTTTTTACTCCGTAACCTTTGGCAAGACCCAATAACCCAAAAGATGGAGTTATATTCTCCAAAATGACTAAGCAGTGAGTGTTTGTGAAGCCCTGACAAAGCAGTCAACGCCCGGAGGCTTGCTTTGTTAAGAGCTTTGCTGGGGTGGGACTGAGGCTGAGGCGAGCGGTCAATGCACGGCACTTTGCCATGACCCTCCTCAGTTTATCAACTCGCACCACTTCTCCAGGCCTCAGTGTGTGGGTGTGTTTTTTCTGTGTGCGTGTGGCGTACTGGAGATCGAGCGACGCTTAGAATGGGGCCCTTTTGTAACCTCTTAACCCTCTGGTCCTGTTTGCTGCCATTGTTGGCCACAGTGAATGGTATCTCCATGCCTTGAAAAGTAACCAGATGACATTCTTCCTGTTGTTCAAAAGGGCCCAGGGTTGTGTTGTGAAAGGATAGGCGAAAACTGTGACCTTCAGTGGCTAATCTCTGGCATGTCATTCGGTGCCTGTTTGAAGCGAATGCAGACCTTTCTCACTGATTGCAACGTACCAAGTCAAACAAGGCAAAAAAAAAAAAAAAAAAAAAAAACTATTAGGTTTTCAACAGTTACACTCGGAAAACAGTCAAGTTAGTTTTAAAAAAAAAAAAAAAAATTGTATGTAACCTCCACTATAAAGGAACCAGAGAGTGTTTTGTAGCGGCTGAACTGAATCGTTATTCCAGACAGGCAGTGTGTCTGACACCTACATTGTCCAAACAGTCTCTCCAGCCTGTGACTGAGCCCTCTGTACACAGACCTGTGGCATCAGCAGCCCCTCTGTACTGCATGCCGAAATACCGCCGCTGCTGTGAAAGCAGTGGGGATGAAATGCACTTAGTGAGACAGTAAACATCGGTGCAGCTCTCAAACTAGCTTACGTTGTTTATGTCTCCTCTCTGGTGTATTTGCTGTCTTCAGCTGGCCGCTTTTTCTGGAATGTGCAGAAATGCAATTGTCGCTCTGCGGGGGGTTGGGGGGGTGATGCTGGCTGTAATCACAGTTCATAGTTCAACTCTGTAGTTGGACTCAGTTGAGCAGCAATAGGACAGGAGTCGCATTATTCTCCTGAGCTAGAAGCCCACACTTGACAATACTGTTTGTGTGCATTGATATGATCGTAACAGGGTTTTTATTATGAAGATTGTTGGTCACACAGTAGGAGCGTGTCCCCCCCCCCCCCCCACACACATTAATAGGTTTAAAAGTCGCTATTTAAACTTTGAGCCACAACGTTTCTGCCAACACACAAAGATTAACAGCCTTCACAGCATCATACGGTGTTGCTACACAGTTGTAGAGCTTTATCTAACGTCGTGACTCTCAAAACCCCCTTAAACAGATGCTTTTAGTCTACACTGAGAACGAGTCTTTACCATTAATGTGTTCAAGGGGATTTGCTTTTCAGCACGTTAGAATACGCTTTACTGGCATCGAGCTGTCTTTGTGCCTGTCTAAATGATCTCTGAGAGCAGGTCTTTGGGTGAGAACAACATTTTCTCCCTGCCTCTTGTCAATAGCACTCCTGCTTCCTGTCTTCACACTGTGCCACCTGTATGGGGTTAAGATTGGGATCAGACCTCTTGCAGCAGTCTGTTGTCTTGGGCCCCTTTTTCAGGAGCCGGTTGTGCCGGGGACCGACGTGAAAAAGAAAAGCTGTCAAAAGTTTTCACGGGCCTCTTTTGTCAGACATCTTTCAGCGATAAATGATTGGCATATCTCCTGCCATTTCCCCCTTTTGTTTGCGACCGCACATAATGGAAATTGACCATTATGCGTGACGTGTTTGCAACCTGCGTGCGCGTGGAAGTGCGCGCACGTGAAAATGCGAGGTTGTTTACAAAGGAAGCATTGAATCAGAAAAGGAAAATGACAACTTTTATCTTGCCACTGCACAACCATTTTGCATTAGTCAGAAAAATATCCCCTGAAGTAGTGTAACATCCGCAGAACGTGATTGAGATAGAGAGGGAGACGGGGTGGGGGCAGAGGAAGAAGGGTGGGCCACAATTTGAAAGGCATACTTGAAAGTGCTCGTGTGTCAAGAGTCCTGAGGCAGGTCATGTTGCTGTGTGACAGAGAAGCATTCGTCTTGCTCTGTATCTGACGTCCCAGGGTGTTGCCTGCGCTGCCAGTAGCCCCCTCACCCCATCGAGGGACCAGGTGCTGCTTCGATCTGCTCTGGCATGGAAAGACAGCGGATACGCTGGTGGTGGGTTTCACGGTTATTAGGATAAAAATTGCAGATGTCACCAACGGCTCTCTCGCTGTATACATCTCAGCCGCGTGTGTACGTATACTGTAAAGTTTGCAGTTCTAGACCCAAAACAAAGAGATATTTCATCATTACGGTGAATTTGGATGGTGCACTGCCCGATGGATAGTTTGTTGGTGGGAGACGCGGCTCATTTAGTCTACTTTTGTGTCGAGCGCCATTGTACTCTTGTCCTGTGCTGTTTAGCGAGCCTCGCGGCCCTGACAGATTGCCATCCCGATGGGGAGATTTACCCAGCCAGCACTGCCAATGGCACTGACACCATCATTAGGCTTTGATCAGCTGCAGTCTGCAAGGGGAAGAAGAGAGAGTAATATTCTTGATCTAATTACTAGGAGACATTTCAGGCAGTGTAATGTGTGATTTAACCTCTTGTCTGAGGCTATAAAAGGAAGCTGGGTTAATCTTCCTGGCAACCTCTTTTTCCACGCAGGGGAGAGTGCCTTTTTAAATTTCCTTTTCCCATGAAGCTTGTGAAAGAACCAGCACGCCAGTGCGACATGCTAACACACCGCGGCCGACTTTCTACGTGAAATCTCTCAAGGCAAGAGTTCTCTGACCTTTGAATGTTAGCAACAGCTGGTTCGCAGGAACTCGTGTGCTATGTGCATTTGGAGAATTGCAAGTAGAACCAAAAAGCTGTCCTTTTGACTTCCGTGTGCTCCCTCCAAATGGATTGTTTTTGCAGCCCCCTTTGTGTGTCTCTCTGTCTCATTCTTTCTCTTTTTCTTTCTCTCCCTCACCATCACCACCCACACACTGCAGCATGATGAGTGCAGGAGGCTTGATTGAGCAAATAGATTGTAAGCGCAATCGAGAGGTTTGGGTTAATCAGTCAAACATAGTTAAACAATTCTTTGGACACGAAGGGATTAGTCTTGCCTGCGTTGAGCTCATCAGAGCCCATTCTCCCCAGCGCTGGCCGGGCTTTTAGGGCCAAGGGCCACGGCCTCTCTGGCTCCATGGAGAACCACACACGCACCCCTCAGCATGCTCCATTGCCTCTGAATGCCCCACCACTCTTCTCTCCCTTTGTTGCAGAGTACAATTGGAATGATGGATTAGCAAATTAAATGCAGACCTTTCTATTCATGGCCACCCTTGCTCAAAGTCTCATTCACGGGATCTATCACACACCTACTTTAAAATGGGCACCATGTTCACTTCATGTCCTTAAATTCCTTCAGAAAAGTGTGTATTTTGCCCTTTAACGCATTCTTAAAAACCAAAGCCCCTCAACAATAAAGGCTTTTTTTGCAGGATGACTTCCTGTACATTTTCTTCCCCTTTTATTGGAGTGCTGGTCACACTGATAGGAAATGGTCCTGATATGATGATGTGTTGGCAAGCTCCAAGTGCACAGGTGCAGCCTGGCTGAGCCTGCTCTAAATTACCTGTGTCATTGTCTCCTCCATGTTCCTGAGAGCAGAGCGCCGACCTGCCCGACCCACGTTCCCTTTTAGAAACCCGTGATCCTCTTTGTGGTGCCCTTTTTACTTTTTCAAATACCATTCTATTTCTTCCCCAAGTTTGAGGTTTTATTTTCAGTTCTTGTTCACTCACTTATATTACTTGGTATTGTATAGTGCTGGGCAGTATGACCAAAAATTTGCATCCCAGTATTTTTTTAAGATTCTGGTTTATAGTGGCTTATTTTACTGTCAGTATTCACTACTGTCAGAATATTAAAAAAAAAACATTTCAATGTCATGATGTTTACTAAACGTTTTGATTACTAAAGGGTAGAGATGTTCCGATACCGATACCAGTATCGGTATCGGCTCCGATACTGCCTAAAACGATTGTATCGGTATCGGGAAGTACTGGAGTTTATGCACCGATCCGATACCACGTAATAAAGCCCTAAAGAAAATCTACATTAAAGTAGTTTATTTATGTTCTTTTTCCGTTATAACTGACTGTCAAACTGGAGAATAAAAGAAAGTTCTACGGCATTCATTGTTTGTGTTTGTTCATGTTTCTGAGCCAGACAGACAACAAAGATAGAATTTATATCACATCCATACAGGGATAGTAGTATACAGCTGTTAAAACATAATAAAATATATGACACTCTGGTATCGGATCGGTACTCGGTATCGGCCGATACGCAAGTTCAAGTATCGGAATCGGTATCGGGAAGCGAAAAAGTGGTATCGGGCCATCTCTACTAAAGGGTTTGCTCGGCTCCACAACATTATACAATAATGTTATATGAAGGAGAATGCATGAAACAGTTACAGAATCTAAACAAAAAATGTATTGTGCAAAATACAAAGTAGTAAAATAAACTTAAATTAAATAAATTCGCATAACTTTAACGTGCTTCCTTTTACAAAACAAAGTAGTTGTGAGATTGCTGTTTAAGCACTACCTTGACTACCGGTAATGTTAGGTTGTTGTAGAAAAGTGGGCGGAGCTCCGCTGTCAGCTTGCTTCGGTGTTTGAATAATGTTAGTGGTTTGGCGGAAGTATTTCGGCAAGGCATCTTAAATCTTAAATGTTTTAATCATTTCTCTGAACCCGTTTTTCTCGACTGTCTGTAGCGGGACTGTAGGTGGATTGTTATTGCGTTCATTGGGTTGCTCCGCTGCATGCTTGAGGTGACAGGTCTTAACGTTAGCACGGCCAAGTGAAGCCTTCTTTTTCGACTGTATTAAGCGGGACCATGTCTTTGGCTAGGTTCGACAGTGATAGAGTTTGTGATCTCGATCCACAGTTTGCTTTTCCTGTCGTAGGGAGTTCCTCTAGCAAACGCGTCTTTGAAGTGACATTTGGCTCGACTTTTCTTTTGCTTTCCTGTGTTATCTGCTGATGTGGATGGCGCTGACCTTAACTTCATACGTTCTTGATATTCCAAGACGTGCTTGCGGCTAAGGTGGTGGAGCAAATTGCTCGCGACAACTTTAGCCCGACACGACTACACTTGCATAAAATGGTTGTTTGGTCGATGTTGGATTTTTTTGAAACCAATAAAACTCCAAACAGACACAAGTTATTCTGTGTCATCATGTTCTACTAGTTCTGCAGCTTCGATTTTGGAACTTTCAACGTCTATCCTATCCATCTTCACTGTAACGTAACACCAGAGCACTACTGTTTAACCGCACCATGCCTCGCAGTCGCACCATGTGTGTTTTAGAAGCGCAACATTGAAAAGGGTCCCATCTGAAACGGTGTCACGCGGCGCTGCGTAGTGCTCCGAACGTTGTGTAATCAAATACACCAGTATGGCGGTATATTAAAATTCATTTCATAACAAAAATATACACCGGTGTTAGGTGTGAATCGGTATACCGGCCCAGCACTAGTATTGTATAGTAATAGCTACTATGAAGTTTACATTTATTTGATGTGCTACTTTGTTCTACCACTGTTTTAACCCACAGCACTTCGTTGCTTCTGGCGATGCTATCTTTGAATCTTAATGTCACATTCGCAAAAACCTCTGCTCGGCTGTTGTAACTGCGGTGAGGTTAGGTTGTTGATCAACAGAAAAATAGCCAGCTACTATTTTAATAGGCTAACTGATTATTTGTTCAAGCTGCACAAAACAAACTGGTTGCAGCTTCTTAACTGTTGCTTTTCTCTGGCTTATTTGGTATTACTTTTTGAATTTTGGAGTGTTGGCCGGCTGTTGTGACTGCGGTGAGGTATGTTCAATCCATCAATATCGAGTATTTATCTTCTAACGTTAATCATATAGTGGTATTTTCTTAACATTGTGAAATCTTATGTTTGGAATTATGGAGAACTTGTGATAGATTTTGATATGAGAGGAATAAGTTTTGGTCAATGTTACATTATGATTGTGTTGACCAGCCCTATATACTGTGTATATATATATATATATATATATATATATATATATATATATATTCAGCATCCATGTTACAAAGGACTTAGGTTATCTTACTGGTTTCCCTTCAGTGCAGCCCAAGTTTGATTCTGTATTTCAAAGTTCAGTTTTTAAGCCCAGGTTTCCATTTTTTTTGTGTCTGTTTCCCACCAAGCAAATAACACAGGCCCCTGCTCTCTCTCTCTCTCTCTCTCTCTCTCTCTCTCTCTCTCCCCCCCCTTTTCCTTTTCCCTATTCCCTCTTCCAGTGGAGTGTATGTGTGTGTGGGGGGGGATTGCTGTGCTCTGTAGAGACCCCAATTAGCAGGACCAGCAGGCCTCCTGAAGGTCACTCCCAGAGCTTTGGTGTGAGAACAGAGGAGGTCTGGGCCGGGCAGCAGCAGCTCTGAGAGTGACGGGGCTGAGACTCTCAGCCGGACCCAGGAGTTCTAACACAATAACCACACTTTCTTAAAAGCAACAGCAGTTTGCATATTCTCCATTTTTTGCATTGCAGAGTGTTGGCAAAAAGTGGCTCAGGATTTTTGCTAAAGGTCAAGTGTTCTCGGCGGACTGTCTTAGAAGACTGGCCATATCTGAGGGATCCATTTGTCATTAGCTCCAAAGTCCCCTACTTCATCAGCCCGTGTCGGGTGTCTGCTATCTCGGCCTGATTGATGGCTCTGTCCTTATTGCAGGGAACGAGGGTCGATGGCAAAAAATCTGCTGCTGGGTGCATTAATGCTGTGCTCAATGGCGTAGACCTTTGAGCATGCCTCATCGGTCTTGAATCATTGGACGGCCGCAGGAGATCTGTATGAGTGGGCATAATGCAAGAAAGCAAGAGTGAGTGAGCGATAGGAAAAGGAGTTTTATCATCTGGGCTAACTATTACTCATATGACTCTATCTCACTGGTACAGGCCAGAAGAAGAGATGGAATATTTTAAGCTAATCTTTCGTTGATATTTAACCATGAACTATTTGATCAAAGAATAAGTAACCAAGATAACAAATCTGACCAGGCATTTGATGCTAGCTTTTGGTATTTAAGAGTTTTCGATACGCATTTGCAAAATGACCACCTTTTGGTCTGTATCTAAACATATTAAGGTTGAATATCCAGCCATTGTGAAATTCTGATTTTAATCTCAATCCGCCTAAACTGGTTGTCATAACTGGGGTCAGGGGCAAAATATGGATAAAAGCTAAATAGTAGGGCTGCAACTAACGATTATTTTAATAATCGATTAATCTGTCGATTTATTTTTTCGATTAATCGATGAATCGGATAAAAAAAACAAAAGCATTGATTTACATCAACTCAATACATACATACTTGTTGTTTTAGTTAATAGTTGTGTAAAGGTAAGTAACCCAAATAGCAGATACAGACACACACTTATTCGTTAAATTATTACCATCATTGTAGTAAGTGCAAGTTAAGGTCATTTATACACCACACACTAATATATTTGTCAACAATAACTGATATGGGACAAAGCACATAATATATACATGACAACAGATTGAAAAATGAATGGGCCAAAAAAGGCGAGTGAATAAAACCATGTCTTTAGTCTTGCAAACTATACCACCCCTGCTTTATTACTGTTATTACCGAGCTAACGCTAGCTTGTCATGCTAGTCAGCTGGATAACGAGTAAACAGCAGCACCAGAAGAGCTACTGGAGGGACGGTACGTTCCTCCCTTCAGAACGGAACAGAAGTAGGATAGTGTAGTGACTTTACCCTGCTGTTGAACTCCCTTCCTCTTCCTCAAGGACTCCAACAGGTTTAAGTTTTAGGTGCTGACTCATCACCGTGGTGCGCCCGTGCCATGCCGTGTCGCTTTTGCTTATCTTGCAATTAACACGTTTTTGATTTATTTAGTGTGAAATGCTCCCACACCTTGGATGACTTGGGTCGTACTGATTTCTCTGCCTCCGCCGAGTGTTTCAGAACAATGTTACGGGTCTTTCCGGTCTCTCTCCGTATTTCCTCTACCCCCGCTCTGCTCTTTTTTTCTTTTCTTTCGCTCCACGCTGCTCCGTTCCGCGCTCAACTCAATTTCTTTTTTTTATCTCCGCGACTAGGTGGCGTTATAGTTGCGCGATAATTAAATTCGTGGCCAACTTTTTTAGTTATCAAATTTTATTGATTTTATCGATTCGTTGTTGCAGCCCTACTAAATAGTTTTGACATCCCAACATTTTAGCGCTAATGAGCTGCTAAATCAGTAATTGCATAATCATGAATAGTGCTGAAGTTGTTGTGTGACATTTGGTTTGTTTGCTTTGGTATTGTAGTTGTTTTTGTATATTAAACCAGTACCTGTGTAGGAGTAAAAATCTTTGTGCCATGACAACACCAGTACACACCAACAGTATGTGTAGGCTCACAGTCCGACAGGCAGACAGACGGAGGGCCCTGCAAGCCTGGGAGGGCCAGATGTTCCCATGCAGGCACAGAGGTGCGATGTTTGCCATGCCGGGCCTGTGTTTGCCTGGCTCTCCACAGAGTCACCAGCTGGCTGCCCAGTGCCCTGAGCCAGTGTCTGCTGGGGGAAAGAACTGGGGGGGCGGAGATGAAGGAGAGACCACAAATGTCTTGTGTGTTTCTCCAAGGGGAAAAGGAGCGCATCTCACACAGCCCTGTCGGGTTGGAAAAAGATGTCTCTTATTCCTCAGCTGGTCTGTAGGTGCGAGGGGGACTTGTTTGGTTTTGCTGGAGGCCAGACTGAATGTCAGAGCTGCCATGGAGGCAGCTGACCTTACCAACCTCGCGTGGACACAGGATGGAGAACGATCAGCTTTTATCGAACATGTACACAGCAGGGTTTGGAATCGGCGAGTAGGTATTTGTTTTTGACTTGTGTGGCGGCAGCAGAATAGATATATATTTAAGTATATGTATTTCCACCATTTCTGTGGATCACACCAGTTCAGAGAAAACACCCACCCGACCTGCATCTCAGTAATCCACTCTTTTCTCAATTCTTAATTCTCTAAATTCTCTTAATCTTTTCCTTGGGCCTGCATTAAACAGTTATGCATAAAATTAGAAAACTAATGCCACAGAAGTGTCATTAACTAACAATAACCCATTCAACTGTACATAAAATAACACACAGTTAAAGATGAAGCTGGTTTACTTAAATTCATCAGTGTTCATGAATGATTAAGTATCCCAGAGTTATTACAGTATCTAAATTCTTAATTGATGGTCATTTTACAGATGTAGACACCGCTCACGCTTTCATTATATGTCACAAGTCTGAGTTAAGACATGAAGGTGTTTAAACCAACAGTATGTAGGCTAAGCAGCGTGTCCCCAATAAATAAGACTAATGGTAAACAAGATGGTTTTTAATGCAGAATAATAAAAGGTTGAATTTTTTGAGTGAGTCCTCCTGCAGAGTTGGACCAGGCATAAAGTCTAATTAGGTTTTTTTTTTCCTTTTGTGTTTGTGAGTTGGTATACATGCAGCAGCTCATATGGGAGAGAGGCCAGTTAGTGTAATGGCAAAGTGGATAAATCTCTCACAGCAGGCCTGTGTAACACTGGAAGCTGTTTTTGTGCGTTAAGCCCTTTTAGGATGATTTGTGAGAGTCAGCGCTTGCACAATTCTGCCTAGCAGAGCTGCTCTGACCCCCCTCTTAAATCAGCCTAGCTGCGCTGGCAAACAGGCCAGGGCTGATTAGTGCTGGGTCAATAATATGGGTCTGGGTGTGACAAACACACACATGCTTAACTTTTTTCTCTGTTAAACACAGCGTACATGTCGATAAGAAGACACTGGAAATACCAGAGAAGGTCATTATTCCTGCAGGGGAAAAAAATCACTGGTGTATATGGTTTGCCTGTGGAATTTCCTGTGTGTGTGTGTATGTGTGTGTGTGAGAGTGTGAGTGAGAGATGGGGGAGCAGCTGCATTGATTTGGTTTTGTTTGCTGAGTACTCTGAGCAGAAATGTAAGCCGTGGGAACACCTGGAGAGAGGGGAAAATGAGAGAAGAGGAGGTGGTGGTGTCAGCTCTGCTATTGGCTCTGTACCAAGCAAACACACACACACACACACACACACCTGATGTGTGAGGGCAGCCTGGGATCCCAATCAGCAGCACTTAACAAAGCTTTCCCCTTTCTCCCTTTAATCGCAGGCTCAATTTGTCACTGGGGTGTCCAATTTCTGATAAGCGCTTTGACTGAGAGAGGCGAGGTGGGTGTGGGGAAGAACATAAAATGGATGCACCTGCTAACAAATGAAATCAAACCACTCCATCTTCATTTCCCCCTTTCTCCGCCAGCTGGAACAATGCTGCCGCGCTCTAGCTCTCAGCACACTGAGTTATTTCCCACTAACTAACCAGGGAAAAGGCCTGGCCGACTTACAGTCAAATAGTTAGGACAAGAAGTCTGCTTTTAAACCTCTGTTGGGCAACTGGGCTCATTTCTATTTCAGACCTGAAAGAAATTAAATGTAGAAGGCTAATTGCATTATTTCCTCTTAGCCACAGTGTATTTCCAGCTTTAAATTGGCTGTCAGAAGAACAAGGCTCTTGTCATTTTTGTTTACAGGGCAGGTCATGTAGTTCATGTTGGATACATATTTCTTTGTACGTTATAAATCTGCAGTAGATCAGTTCAACGCAGGCTCATCTGTTTGTTTAGGTTTCTTCACCCTGCCTGTTCCACAACTATGCGATTTTATAACTAAGCGTTCACACGAGCGAGCAACTTGGAAAAACCAGCTGCCTAAAGTCTGACAATCTATCGCTGCACATACCTAGTAGATTAACGGTAGCCTGGTATCTGTATGTCTGTGTTGTTCTAACCATGCCATCCTAGTCCTGTACCCAACCCCACAGTCTGGCATCTGACACAGCAGCATGTGACTCAGCACATTGTTGTCTGGTGTGATATGGGGATATGTGAAGATAACACCGATGCGGCGGCACCACCGAGGAGATGAAAGGGAGCAGTGTCGCGCTCATATGTGTGAGCGACGTCTCGGAGTTGTGTGATCTGATGGCAGAAGGCTGAAGTTTCTCCAGAGGGAACAGAATCTTATCCGTGGTGTTTGCTTGCATTCCTGTGCTTCTCAGTGTTTCTCAACTGTTGTCGTCTTGAACATCCAGTACACCAAGCTAGTGTAGTGTGGCTCTAGGGACGGCAATGTCGGTCCTTTGGACCATCGTTGCTCAGTCCACAACTATTTTGTCAAGAAATTTTGCACAGGCATTGCTGTAGATTTTGGTGATCTCTTGATCATTTCCTCTAGCACCATTAGCGGGTAAACGTTTCTCTTATCCGGTGAAATATTTCAACATTTACTTGATAGATTGGCACAAACTTTTGTTCAGATATTGATGTGTCCTAATGGCTTGACTAATGTGTCCTAATGATTCCCTGACTTGCTCTAGCGTCACCAGCTGTTTCACTGACATTTGGTACAGAAATTATTAGTAGCACAATCATTGGGTCCCAATTGGAATCTGCCAAATATTTTGGTTTATGATCAGATACCTGCAAAGGTAATGGCACTCCTCTCAGCCTCTGCTGTGCTGCTAACTAGCAAATGTTAGCATGCTTACATGCTAAACTAGAATGGTGAACATGGCAAACCTGCTAAACATTCCAAACATTTTAAAAACAACAGATTTGAGCCTAAGTGCAACATTGGCATGGTAGCACTGTTATTGTGAGCATGTTAGCTTGCTGATGTTAGCATTTTGTTGAGCTACAGACTCACTTTGTTGACATTTGCTTCCAAGTCCAACTACCTAGTCAAAGTGTTTTAATTGCAATGCTGAGTAAAACAGGCCCAGTCTCAGGATTTTAGAATAAGCTCTGATTAATTTGACTCGTTTCATGCGCTAATCATTGATTACTGTGAGAGGTTTTAAGAGTAAATGTGAGCAAATCAAATCCAATCTCGAAAGCTGCTTCATGAGTTCTTTGCTTTCCTTTTCTTTTACTACATGTCGGATCTTTTTTTTTAAACTTTTTTTCTCTCTCTCCCTCAAGTGGTTTAAGACTGTCATGTCTGAGAGTAGGCTGGCTTACTCCTCACTGAGGCATGCCCAGCTTCTGGCTGCACTCTGGATGGATTTGCAGCAGATAAATAAATAACTAGGCTGGCACCCCTCACTTTGGATCCCCTCTGTTTTGGCAGGCCAGCCACACTGCATTTTCTATCAGGTGTAAACATGTCTGTCAAACGGCACAGCCAGGGGCCCCGGCATTTTGGCATTCATGACGCAATGCATGCGGCGCTGCCAGCCCTTTCTGTCTGCCCTGTCTGACCTTGGCCAGGCTTGACATGACTGAGCACACTTAGCTCTACCTTCCACATTTGTAGAGCTCTTCGGGTAGGCAAGTAGGCTTAAGTGGCTGTTAGTGAAACTGACCCTGAGTTGGAGAATGGACCTTGGCTGGATGTCCCCGCAGTGCTGACGTGGGGGACGGGTAATGGCCGTTACATAGCTCTGATAAAGATAGCCAGGACACTTACTGCCCTATATCTTCTCATCCTCTCACCTCGCCGCCATTACTGCCATCTTCTCCACCATGAGGAGCAGTGGACATCATCCAAGAGGCTTCAAACCACTGATGTAAAGACAAGAGTGGATGTATGAGGTCGCTCTAAAAAGAAGATGCCCTAGGTACCTCGGAAATGCGTTTCCTTTTCTTAGTTTCATGCTACGCAGCTCCTCTAAGGGCAGGAGCGTTTTTCAGTGTGAAATCCAACTTTCCGTATCTGACACTTATGCACAGATTTAGCCAATCCAGCTGTGGACTATGCATTATTCCAGGAGCATGCTGTCTCTCTCCGCTCCATATCCACCATCTCACCTCAGGGAACTGTCACTTTTTCATCAGTTAGTTGCCGAGCATACATCCTCCCAAGTTGTTTCGCAGACCCCTCCCTCCCTCCCTCCCTCTAAAGAAGAGCAGATTCAAGTAGCTGTCTTCCTCTCTCCCACACTTACTGCAGCAGTTTCCTTGTTTGACAGTTGTATGTCTGACACCCACTGACTAGCAACTTGGAAACCACTATTTTACAGACTCTCAATTTGTGTGCGAGTTTTAAGTTTGGGTTGGTCTTCTTCTAGTTGTTTTCGCCGCCTCCCCTCACCATGCTGACCGCCTCCCACTCTCTCGCCCTTTCGCTTTTGGTGTGAGATAACAGTCCGGGTTGATGAGGGGGGTCTCTGCTGACTGAAAGAGCAAACAGCCCGTCCCAAACGCCTCGGGATGTGCTGGAGTCATCAGGATCCATTGTGTGAGGCTGTGAACCAGCCTGACAAAGCCTAACATGCCCGTGGCCCTCTGCTAGCACCAGAAATCCTTTTTTACCTCTGTTGTTTGTAAAAGCCTGATGGGTTAATGAAGGCCATGCCGATGGGTCATTTCTTCCTAATGTGCTCAAGAGGCAAGGCTCCCCCCCCCTTTCTTTTGACAGAATGCTCTGGCTTGGTATTCAAGGGTAAAAAGCTATTCTCTATTTCCTGTTTTTTTCTTTACCTCCTATTCAGAGACTCGGCTTGCAAAGAAAAGTAATTTCACTCTCTCTGTCCCTGAGAGAATCAACACAGTGAAGTTGCATTAAATTTCTCCTGCAACATTTGTTCTTGGCTCTATTTCAGACCCATAACCTTGGGGTAAACATGCAATTAGAATAACAGCAGCCTGCTTTCTCCTCCACTCTCCTTTCCTTCAGCCGTTAGCACAAGCAATGTACAACATGGTGTCTTGGTTCTACTAATTGCTTTTTGTTTTTAATTGGTACAGAAAAGCTGTTAATATTCAACCAGCAACCAAACTGGTTTCTCACCTTGTTTTCTTTTCCGTTTTATTGTTTTTCTCCTCCAATATTGTTGTAGGCGTCTCTTCTAATGAGCTTATTTTTGGTGCACAATCCTCGCGTTTCCTCATGCGTTACTGCTGGTGGGTGTTTTAATAGATGATTTCCTATGCAATTAGCCTGATGCAATTCCCAAATTTTGAACAAATGCAGATAGTTGATGAGAAGGATATTGATCAAAAGATTTGACGTAAAATGTAGTCAGCTGATCTAAACGGCCTCCGTCTGTCCTGTAACCTCCTTCCCTTCTTTTAACTCTTTTTACTTTCAGATGGCTTTCTTTTCTCCTTCCCCACCGCAGAATGAAAAGAAAATATAGGTCAGCTTTTATGGGAGCAATTTGACACATAACGCAAACCATGCGCATCACTTGATCAAGTCCTGCTTTGTCTGCTCGCCTTTATTTGTCTATAATGAAAGCCACACAGTTATTCGCACACTTTTATTACGGTTCTATAAGTAGCTGGCGGAGACTTGCCGAGTCACGGGGGCCCCCCTAATTCTCTGAGAACCCTGTCGTGTCTGTCTGCACGGGGCTGATAGTGTGAGACGCCTGGCTATACTCCACCAAAAGCCTGCCCAGCTGGCTCGGCCTGGCCTTCGCAGGCGCAACTCTGTTTCCACTCAGGACAGGAGGGGCTGTCTCTCTCTGTCACGAAGGCTACTAAGCCCTTAGGGTAGACACCTATTTGCCTGGATGTGTGGATGGCTGGAGAGACGAGCCCTAGCCAAGACCAGGCTAAACCCCCCCCCGCACGGTCACCAGAGGGTAATTAGGACTCAGCTGAAGCCACCAGCCGAGCCGGTCACGTGCCGACTACGACCTGAGGAGAAGCACCTCCGACTCTAGCAAGTTCAGTCTCTGTCTGGACTTGACAATCTATCAGGTGTACTCATCCTGCTCCTGATACAAATATAGGAAAAAAAAAAAAAAGCCTTTGTGGGGGTGGGTGCCTTTTGTAGAAAGCGCCAGTTGTTTGGCGTGTGATGTATATTTGAAGTCGCCGTGGCAGCGGTGCTAAGAGGCGAGTCAGTAGACGTCAGGCTTCTGTCTGTTGGGTTTCATCTCCTCCTGCTCTGTAAAGCAGATTGTCAGCTGGGGCATTACCATAGGCTGACCTTTGCCGCTGCACTCCCCACTGCACAGCTTTCTGACATTCAGGGGCGCTGTGGGGGAGGCAGGAAGAGGGCAGGCTGAAGGCCTGCTGGCTGTTTTTTGCCTGTAGTGCGTTGATGTGTGTTCTTATAACAAATCCACTGACAGTTCATGCTGCTGTTTCTTTCACCCCACATCATTTCAGTCTCTTGCCACCATTTGGTATTTAGTTTTTTCTCCACCCCAAACCTGCCTCTTGTCAAAGAGATGGCTGTAATCTTTGTATGAAATCTTGGCACCCTGATAAATGAGACGGAGCTGGAAATCTTGCCTGCTGACATGAAGGCGCTATGTACCTAAAATCCTTCCAAGGCAGAGGGAAAAGAATAACCTATCAGGCCAATTAAAGTTAATGCATGGTGACACGTTGAATCGAGGGCAGGGATTGCTGCCATATGGCGGTCCAGGCTGTAAATCAGAAAGCAGGGGAAAGGGTGGGGGCGGGGGGGATGCGAGTGGTGGGAGGCTGGGCAACAGAAAGGGTGACGCAGCATCAACTGCACAAAACACCCCCAAATCCTTATCAGACCTGTGGCAAGACTGCAGCTTCACCACCCACCCACCAGTCTTCCTCTCTCTCTAACCTTCCATCCCCACCCCCACGCCGCCGCCGCCGCCCTGCCCCTGCAGCACCCCAAGGTGCAACGCTCTCAGGTATCTGTGTAGAACTGGCAGCTTCATTAAGGCTTGTTTTTTTTCTCCTCTCGCTGGGAGGATTTAAATGAGCTGTCTTCCTGACCTTTTTGGAGCTCCTGCTTTTTTATAGCAGGTTGAGCCCCCCCCCCACCACCCTCAAACCCGTCCCCCGTCTTTCTCTCTTTCCACCTTTCTCTCTCGCTTTGTCACTCTTTCCTCCACTTGTCTCTTCTCCCTGCAGGGGGGAAGACACTTTCAAGCCATCACCCTGCGGCAGACAGGCATGCCAAGGTTATTCTGTGGGTAATTGCCTCTCTCTCGTAGGCGCTGTTTGTCAGCGCACACTTGCCGCCCTCTTCTGATGCCACGCAGCAAAAGGGGAGGCCACGGACTCTGTAGACTTAATTTGCTCCCTGACTGTTCTTCAGTGCTGATTAAGCAAGCATCTGTGGTGTTTTTGAATACAGCGGTAAGCCAAGTGGAGCATGGCAAACATTTTCCCGCTCTCTATTACATCAGGTTATTGCACAAAGTGGCAGGCATTTATTGGAGCTGTAGCCCGGTTTATTCATTTCTTTTCACCACATCCTGCGCCAGCTCCATTGCTTAATGTCCCCAAAATAAAGGCCTCTTCGAGGTCTGGAGGACTTCAGTATCGATCGGAGACTCACTAACTTGTCAGCGGCTGGGCCTCTCGAGTATGTTCTTTTGGATTGTACAGGAGTCATTAATTTCCCCCGCCACGGTCTGGTAGAGGCGGAGAGGTAAAACGCAGGTAGCAGGGTCCAACTAGCTGACTAACATGCAGGGCGAGTTGGAGGAGGGACTGAGTCGATTTAAAACCTGCCAGTCCCTCAGGCCCAGTCTGCCAATTTTTACTTCAGCTGTTTGATGTTTAATTGAAGTTGTTATTGGCATCAAATGTCACCTTACCTGATGCTCCAGGTGTGAATCCCTTTCTAATTGAAAGGTAACTATGTCTCCCTCAGCCCTGTGCCTCCGGGGATCGGCCAAAGAGTTCTATGTATTAGTCTGGACCCAGCCACTGTATCACCACGCACCATGTGCTGCCTTGCAGTTATGTCTGACTGCTGACCTCTCTCTCTCTCTCTCTCCCCCTTTCTCTCTGCAGTGTGAGGAGAAGTGTGTGTCCCATGTTGCATTAGTGTCTGTGTGAAATGCTGGCCTGTCTGCCAGGGCCAGGTGACCTCCCCCTTCAGCTTCTCCCCCACACGCAGATGAACACTGGACATCAGAAATGTAAGTATCTCGGGACACACACACCACCACACACACTATTAACTACCACCACCATCCCACACAACAAACCAAGCTGTTACAATCCTGCGGCCCGCCCCACGTCTGATGTCCATGCCAACCCTGGCCTGGTTCTCTTCTGCAGCTCTGTGTTAAAACCAAAAAGAGAGAGGGGAAAAAAAAAATGTTGTGCTCAAGGACCATAAATCTGTCTTCAAGGGAAATTAGGATGAACTGCGCCATTAATTTGCTGATGAACAGAGAACTGTCCCCTTCCCTCTCTCATCGCCCCCACAAGAGTGCGGTCCTGTGTGCGTACTAAAATGCTATCGCCACATTCATGTCTGAGATCTGACCATCTCGGATACTTTTCGCCATCAGGGAGAGTCAGTCACTGTCAGACTGGCAGATGGATTGCGGCTGAGTGGTTTTGCCCTGATGATCTTGTAATGAGAGTGAATTTAAGAAGCAATCTGCTGCCCCGGTTTAACAGCGGACTAGTCAGAGCTGGCCCAGTTAATTCAATGTGTTTGAATTTCACAACTTAACTGCTGACAAACTTGGACTGTTTACAGTGTGAGGGGCAGCATCTTACTGGCTCTCGTGATTAATGTATGACAAACGGATGAATGGAAATGCAACAGTGTTAAAAGCGTAATGATCATTTATCACTTTTTAGTAGGGGTGGGGGGAAAAAATCAAATCATATGTATCGTGATTTATATTGACAATTTTTAAAATCAATTATTTTTCCTAGAATCTATATATATATATATATATATATATATATATATATATATATATATATATATATATATATATATATATATATATATATATATATATAATTTTTTTTTTTTTTTTTTAACCAGTGATTGACCTAAATATGTTCTGTTTATACGGTACTGCCGACGGCGACTACATCATATCTGTTTCCAGCCAAACAGAGCGAAAGCAGAAAATGCTGAAAATCCATGTTATGTTCTTCTTTACAAATGAAAGAAATGTCAGACTGACTGACATGTGATGTGCATTCTTCTTAGAAAATAATCAGTTTTTAGAAATGTCTCATGATATATTGTCTCTAGAAGTGTGTTATTCAACTTTTGTTTTTGTTAAAGAAGGAAAAGAAAATCGCAATACTCGATACTATCGAATCGCAATACTTCTAGAATACAAAATCGACTTGGCACCCATGTATCATGAAAGAATCGAATCCGGACAAACTCATATCGTCCCAGCCCTACTTTTTAGGTACATTCAAATGTACATTTACCTTTTTGTAATAATGCATGTGTGGTCTCAATGATGCCTGCATATACTATACCATCAGTTTTTCTTTTTCTCCAACAGCAAGGTTTTTATATACTGTATGTACCCAAAAGATTAGTCACTTCCCAGACATTGATTATGGCCTTTCTAGTTGGTCAGCTTTATTTATTTGATCATAAAATCTCCTTTTCCTCCTGCCTGTTTCTCTCAGAGTAGAAACTCAGCTCCTGCATGACCCATTTCTGCAGCAGTTTTTTTTTTTTTTTTTTTTTGTAAAATGCTCCAGCTCATCAAGACTGTAATTTCAGAATCACAGTAATCAGCCAACCCCCAGGAGATCGGCAAGTGTGAAGGAGTCTGCTAAGTGCCAACGTCTGTTGCCTCACCCAGGCAGGCTGGTGACACAGTGCAGCCATCAGCTTCACCGTTTCTCTGCTCTTCCTTTATGTGACACAGTAAGACACATCAGAGCATGAGGCGCAACTGGAGTTCAATTTGTTTTTCCGCCCAACGCTGTAATCCATTTTCCCAACAGCACGAACGATCCTAGAAGTGTAATTTCAATCTTTTTTATTTTTTTCTCCTCGTCATTCTCTTATGATGCTTTTCCTTTTCATCCGCTCTTCAAAGTGTCATTAAGAGACTGGGTGTTGCATCAAAAGTCGTGGGGCAGTTTTTCATTTTAGACTGAATCCTTTTTTATTTTTTATTTTTTTTATTATTATTATTATATCAAAGTGCCGTAGGAAAAAGTCGCCTCTCTTGCTGCCTACTATCCAGCCCCTGTAGATCACCTTCTGGGTGTCCGCAGTTTGGGCCACCTGGTTGTGTTTTGAGTTCCCTCTCTACGCTGACACACACAGCTAAAAGCAGGCCTCAACTCTCACACTCTGCCATCTCCCTCCTGGCTGTTCACAGGACTCCTTGTCTCTGCAGAGTTGTTTACCCAGCATGGAGGATAATTTGATAGCTTAACATCATGAGATGTGTGCTTGGCTGCTTTTTAGGTGAAATTCATAGACTATAGTTGTCACTTGAAATCTTTATTCAATGCTCTGACATGTTTACACACACAAAAAAAAGCCTCAGATGGAGGTTTTACATAAATAACTCCAATTTGTGTTCCCATTTGTCTATGCTTGAGCTACTCCGTGCACTCTAATGCTGAGTCTTATGTTACAGAGACTTGTCCTTGCCCCTTTTCTTCCTCTTATCTTCACAAAAAGATTCCCCATGCTTGCCGTGCACTGCCTCCTCTCCTGCAGGTGGATCTGTGCACAGGAGAGTCATTTAAAAGTTAGGAGCTTTCAGGTTGCCGTCAGAGGCAAGGCCAGATCAGCTGCGCTATTTATCATCAGGGATCGACTGTTAAGAGATGGTGGCCTGTGAAATGTAAAGGCTGTCGGAGGAATAGATTAGGTACACAAAGAGACAGTGGGTCACAAAGAAAACTGCTCATCCTCCAGGGAGGATGACTCAAGTACCACCCAGTGGTCCTTGGTCTTTAGTTCTCCCAGGCAGAACAAACAGCTGGGCCACTTCGCTGATTTTCACATCGCAGATCAAAAAGCAACCATCTTTTCTTCTTCTAATTATTATATTTACATTTTTTTTTTCAAAGGTCTCGCGGTCTTGATCTATCGGCATGGGAAGCCCTGCTCTTTAAAATGTAAGCAGGCGGCCTCGTGTGGAAACCAAATTCACATGTCTAATTTGATGCCGAAGCTTCAGACCTAATTTCCTGCGCCTGTGTGAAAATTGCGTTTTACAGCAGCATGAGCCCCTGCCCCCTGCTGCTTAAACCGTGTTCAATAAAAACAGTAGTTTGAATAAAAGAAACCCTAATTAGTGCCTGCTGACTGTGCACTTGTGTTCCAGCTAGCTAGCTAGCAGCGGGGTAATTAACGCATGGCCAGACTGGCCTCTTTCCCCTGTTCCCTCCTTGGGAATGTGCTTAGTTAGAGATCTGAGAGATGATATGCTCGCAGCCACCAGCAGCCGCCTACAAACTTCACTCATATTCTAATTAACCCTCCCTTGATACTTAAAGCTGTTCATTTAATCCAGGTTTCAGGTTGAGGTTGAAATGCTAATACGCTACACTTGCTTACTAGAACCCATAATCAACAGCTGCCAGAACCCTTAAACTAACAGCAAGAGACCGATTCTATCCACTGTTTGGGGGGAAAACAATGCTAAACTGCAATCTACCGATTTCGCTACACATTTTACAGCAGTTCTGTTAAACCCTTCATTCTGATTTCCTTTTTTTATTTTTTTATTTTTATCTCAAAATGCCTGCCTAGGCTTTGTTAACAATGTATAATCCCTTTTCCAATTTAATGGATTGGTCAGTTTCCAGACATTGACATTGCTTTCTTTGCTACTTGCCTGAGTCTTACAACTAAGTATAAAACTCATTACACAAGTGCCAGTGGCAACGAAATAACTGTGCACAGTTACGTGCTCGCTGGAGATTTTCTTGCTATACTTCTCAATCTAAATGCGTGTGAAAGCTATATTTCTAACATTGTTTAATTTTCCTAAATACCATTATGACATTATACACACATTTATAATTATTTATCATTTCTTTCTGGTAATATATTAAATTCATTCAGCTCATGTCCACATTTAGGTATTTTCTGCCAAACAAAGCCTGGGCCACATTATTAAGACATTTCATATGGGTCTATCATGTGAACGGTTGGTATAAATAGGACTTAATTGTTACAGTCTGACCCGATTAGAAAACCTATACAGAAACCCAAACTTGCTGTCTCTGTTGAAGCTCTTTAAGTGTGACTGTTTTGATCAACCAGTGTTGCTTGTATTAATTCCCCCTTCTTTGCCCTTCCCCGTTGGCTCAGTATGTACCCTTCTATCCCCAAGCAGCTCGTCTGCTCCTCTCCGAACACGGAGCAAACCCTGAAAGATGATGCTGCACTTCAAGTGTACCTGTGGTCTTTAATATTCATCCACGCTGTCCACAATCCTGTTTTCATCCAGAAGAATCTTATTCCCATGAAAAAAAAAAAAAAAAAAAAAAAAGCTGTTGTATTCATTGCCACAGCTGATAGTACTCTCTTCATATCTACTTACAACCCATTACAGCTACATTGGCATATGTGTTTTGGACGACAGTTGCAGATCAAGGAGGCTGTGCCACAATCTCACAAGCTCTAGATGTGTCTGGTACACTAGTCTCGCAGCGCTGCGGAGGAAGGTCTGGCTAGTCCACACCGCATTCCGGGATGGAAGGAAAACGTGCTCTGGTTTATTGGCATTTCTTTAAACCAATCGCAATCGTTTTTTGGCAACGCTATGTGCGGGAAGGAGGTACGGTGCCTCTGCAAAAGAGCATCAGGAAGGAACTTTTTTTCCGGTGGAACATGTGAACGTAGGGAGGCGAGCTCTGGAATTAAAGTGGCTGTCGAGTGATGAGAATTTTACTAAAAACAAATATATATATATATATATATATATAATGTGTGTGATTGTCTGTTCTAGCTCGGAGGTTGTTTCCCAAATCAACAAGTGTTTAGAATGCTAACATAAAGAAAACGGAATGTGCGGGACATTTATCCGAAAATGAGGGACATCCGTCAGAAACATCCGGCGGCACCAGAACAATCCCGTAAATGAGACGTCGTCGATATAGACTACTTGAATACCGATAGCAAACAAGTTACATTTATCAAAGTGTAGTTGTATTGCCTAAAATGGTATGTATTGCATACTAAATGTAATCTGATGATGGAACTGCTTTTGTATTTATTTAGTCTGCTTCTATGTCACTATAGAAACAATAATTTCCAACCAGGTCATTAATCATCACCTGTGTTTGACAGGTGAAGTCCATCCTGTGTCTACGTGTTCATTTATCTGCGTTTGCTTACCCTGGCGTTGATTCAGCGACAGACATTTAGGCCTCAGTGATGGAGGGTGTCGAGCTCCAGCTCCTTGGCCCAGACCCCTGCATTAATGAGGCTGCCATCAGCAGGCTGAACGCTCGGTCACAGCAGCCCCCTGTGTGCCGCCCCATGCCGGCCTCGCACATCGCTGCCCATTGTTTCCTGTTCACAAATAAAGCGGGAATTAATTAGCCAGTTGGCACAACTCCTGGTGCCGCCGTGTCAGAGCTCGCAGTTCAGCTCTGTGCCATCATCCCTCAAGCCCAGTCAGCCTGCTGTGAGACGGAGAATACAGCCATGGCCACATGAAACCCCAGAGCTCTGCCAGAAATTCAGACATTTCAAATTATCGCTCACTCAATAACCGAGAGACGTAGCCTGTATGCCGTAATGACGATAACTATATTACCGAAAGTCCCCTGCTCCAAAAAAAATTAATCAATATCAATAGATTCAGCATATGTTTATGATGACTTTGTCAGAAATACTTAAATGTCATGCATGTTTTTGTCATATCAACTGATGATTATCATCAGAGTGGTTTTGCACAGATTGTAGTTTTCAATGCCGTACAACAGAACTGGTTTTACTACACTTTTTTTGTAGGGATTGATGTTAAACTAAAATCCAACAGTAGAATCTGAACTCCATGTGTATATTCTAAGTAAGGAGATGTATGTATATATGTATATAAGGAGAATATTACACATTGAGTTCAGATTCTACTGTTGGATTTTAGTAACGCAGCATGCACTGGTGTACTGTAGTAAAGGAAAGTAAATTAAATGTAGCTCAGTAACTAGTCAGACTAGTGATCCTTCTCATAGATCCGCTCCGCTCATGTCCATCAGTGCGAAAGCTGTGGTGTAAGTAGGTCAGACTGGCGAGGCGGAGGTGATGGGGACAGTGAGACTGAGAAAAGCAGGGAGAAATTGAGTCATTCTCTAAAACAATTAGCACTGACTTTTATTGCGTTGGTGAATAAAGTGGAAGTGAGCACACTTGCGTTAAATCCGAACACGTGATCAGGGCCATTAACGCGCACAGACACTGACCCGTTAACCAACACCTGCGTGATCCTGTCGCACATTTTTAAACCGACTCCTAAAGCATATATACCCTCGCGCTCACACATGCACAAACACGTAATCGTGTTCACATAGTCACTTCGGCATTGTTAAATTTAGCCACGGTGCTTAGCAGGTGTAACAAATGTCTGCGAGCTGAGGCCTGGGAGGTGTTCCCGCAGATCAGACGCGCTGCTGCTGCTGCTGCTGTGTCTGATTACTTGTCTGCTGTCATGGAGCTCTGCTCTCTGCGTCAATCTCTTTTCTTTCCTTCCTTCTTCCCAAAGCAGCCACAGGGGACCAACACTGCCTTGCTCATTCTTTGTTTAGTTTGTGATTCAGTAGCAAACAGAACCCCCCCCTCCCCCTCAGATGCATACTTATTGTTTGCCCGGATGCTGCGAAAAATTAAGGTCACTAAAAGCTCCTGACCTCAAAGTCACCGACACCGCCGCAAAATTTGATTTGAGACTCGGAATGTGTCCGCCGCAATAGTTCACCTGAGAAAGGGATTGGAAATCTCTCTTTCTCTGTTGTCATGAGACGGAATCTGCGAGGGTTTTAGGAGAACAACCGTGAGGTATGGAATATGAGCGCGCTGTCCAAATCCGGTTCCGCTCAGCTGCTCAGATTACAACTGATGTGCTCTTTTGTACTATATACACTTCTGCCTGGATGAAGTTGTCCCTCTCATTGTGCCTCTCTCCCCCCACCCTAATTCTCTTTTTCTTGCTTTCTGTCTCACCTCTGACCTGTCCTTTCCTCCGCCCCAGGGGACACCACACAAAGGATGAGATCCGCTCCGTTTCCAACCCCTGCAGAATTGGATGCATATGCTAAGAAGGTTGCCAACAACCCCCTCACCATCAAGATCTTCCCCAACAGCGTCAAGGTGCCGCAGCGAAACCACGTGCGCCGCACAGTCAACGGGCTGGATACGTCAGGCCAGCGCTACAGCCCTTACCCTTCCTCTCAGGCCAGTGCCAAGACAGGCCTCCTCGCCATCATCAAGGTGCCCACAGTCAAAGGCATCCTGAAAGATTTTGACGGAAGCCGGGCTCGCTTGCACCCTGAAGTCATCATGAACCCCCACACCGGACCCTACCAAGTGGCTTCGACCAGCACTTTAAACCACCACCCACCTCTGCCGAACCTTGCCCGGCTCCAGCAGAGCTTACCCCTCCAACCACAGGACCCACCTCAGACTCTACAGATGCCCCTCCCTCAGCAGCAGGGTCACACCCAGAGCCTCAGACACCCTCCCCCCATGGCCCAGCCCCCTCAGGGCCCACACAGACTACAGACTCTGTCTCAGCATCCAGCCCTTGGTCACCCACAGGGGCCAACTACCGTCATGCTTCAGCAGCAGCAGCACCTTCAGCAGCAGCCACCACCTGGCCTGCAGGTGAGCAGAAAGCTGCCGGATGGCGACGCACCGCCTAATGTTACCGTCTCTACCTCAACCATTCCACTCTCCATGGCTGCCGGGCTGCACCAGGGCCGCCAGGCTGACCTGAGCACCATTGTGCATCAGATCAACCAGTTCTGCCAAGCTCGGGCCCAATGTGCGGGCGCCACCTCCATGTGTGAGGGCCAGATCGCCAACCCCAGCCCCATCAGTCGCAACCTGCTTATCAGCGCCTGCTCCAGGGTGTCCATGCACAGCAACCCTGCCACCCCTGGCTTTCCCCCACCCAACTGCATTATTGGCTCTCAAGAGAAAGCCACCGCCCCGTTGGGAGCTCACCCGCCACACAGCGTGGCAATAATGAACCACTTGCCTTCCAGCCACACTGATCTCAAGCAGCAGCACCACCACATGCTGCACCAACAACAGAATCAGCAGCAGCAGCAACAACAGCTTCAGCATAACGCGCAGCAGCAGAAGATGCGCTCATGGAATCAGCACCAGTTGGCTCACGTACCCCACATTCAGAACGGTGGGAGCCACCTCTGCAAGCAGCCTTCCAGGGACTCCGCCTTCCATTTTAACGGCATGGGCTACCCTGCAGAGGTGTGTGTGGGTCAGCCTTACACACTGAAACCTCCCGTAGAGAGGCCCACCCCCTCTCCCCCTGTCAACAACGGCATGCCCGGCCCCATGGCCCACTACAGTAATGGTCACTACTTCCAGTCCCACATTTGGAACAGCAGCATCCTACCCACACCCAACAGTGACAGCTCCGGGTCTCAGGACATAGCCATGCCATTCCACGGTGCGGGCCCAGGGGGGTGCACCACACTAGACTGTGGGCCCCCTGGGGCTCCCCATTTCAGGCTAGGAACGAGCTCCTCCACCTCCTCCGCCCAGTCTAATCTGATGCAAACAGCAGATTACTTGGGTGGGGACTTCCAGACGCCCTACTTCCGCGATCAGAATCTAGGGTTGATGGGCAAGATGCACAGGCCTCCTCTGAGCAGGGTAGGTCCAGAGGTTGGGGATGGCAGAACCGCTCTCATCCAGCACCCAGGGTACAGATAAGCTATGGCCTTGTCTACACAACAGTTATCAAAACCCCTTTGTTTAGTCTTAAGGAAGGAAACACATGAATAAAACGTAATTGATAACTTAAACAAATGACCGCTAATGTTAAAGAGGGTAAATTAATATATTTATTGGAGTAACAGTAGGGTTTTTTTTTTTTTTTTTTTTTTTTTGGGTTCTTTTTGTTAAAAATAAATCTTGCAAGTGATCAATTGCTACTTTTTTTTGTTTTGTTAATGAGTGCTTTTTACCTGGCACTTTAGGGAACTTTTTTATGTGCGCGTGTATACACATCTGTACTGTGTCATTCCCTCCTTCCTCTACTGTATCTGTGTGCCTGGATCTGAACAGATCCTGTGTTATTTCTACTTCAGACCTATCAGTAGCAGTTTCTTATGCATGTAAGAAAGAAGAAGAACAGATAGATCCCTCACTGAAAAAAAACGTCAACATCTACTTATGGATGTTTTTCTTACAGGGTCATGTCAGGAACTCGGACTCAGACTAGTTTTAATTAGACAAGTGACTCATTTTAAATTAATTTTGGTGTTGTTGCTCCAATCTCATAGTAACTTCAAGATTAAACACAATCATTTGAGGACAGAAGAAAGTAATGCTCTTTGTTTTAGTGCAATGCCACCACACTGGAGACTACAAAGTACAGTCAGAAAAGCTTTCGGTATGCACATGTACGGATAGGTTTTATTCTTTTTTTTTTTCTTTTTTCCATGTAATTATTTATTTGTATAATAGATTGTTCAAGGTTGATTCCTCTCTGTCAGTTTAGGAAGCATGTAATCAGGTTGTTTGTACATAGTCAAGATCCAGTAGGGAGCAAATGTGTTGAAAAGGTGATGCTCTGTCCTGCTGAAAATGCTGCAATGAATTCAGGTGTTTAAAAAAAACCAACAAAAAACTTTTTGTCAATGCCAGGAAGGTTTGGCAACAAGATCGTGAAATGTTTAGTGCTGAAAAAAAAAGTCATGAAAGATTAACTCTGATACCTTAAAATGGCCAAAGTCATGTAAACAAGGACACACTGTTATGAAAATGTGCCATTTTGTGTTTGTTTCCTTTTCAGATCGTTTTTTTTTGTAACCATGACAAACGTATTACTTGAATGTTAAGATTATTTGGTGTTTTTTTTTGTTTTGTTTTTTGCAGTTATTGAAGGCGGTAGGTTAGTTACCAGGACAAAACTCTGGATTAGAAGAAATGATAGTGTTAATAAAGGTCCTGTCTGTAGAATCCAACTACAAGCCTCACCAGAGTTTTGATCCTGACGGCAGGAACTTAAGTGAATTAAGTTATGTGTAGTTGCTACTGATTCTGATGTGAAGTCGGTTTGAAAAGACCAAATTGATCACTTGCAAGATCACTTGGAGGTAAACAAAACGTACTTTTAAGTTTTAAAGTGAAACAGCAAATGCATTGTTTATTTTATTGTACACTGGCTTACCTACTAGACTACTGTAACTTTAAAGTTTAACGATTGTGTGTGAATGCTGCCTGCCAATCTGATGTGGGTAGAGTTAAGGGTGTGTGCGTGTGTGTGTGTGTGTGTGTGAGAGAGAGAGTGTGTGTGTGACGCCCATGTTTTGTTCACTTAACTCCCTAACAGCCCTTAAAAAGCCTTAAGTGTTTGGTCCTTGGACTTCCCTTGAAAATGAGCATGGTTTTAATGAAAACCCCAAATAATAAGGAGAAAGAAGATGGTAAGGATACACAGAAACAGCAATTTTTGGTTTCTTTTTTTTCTTCTCTTTTTGTTTTATTGAATAGACAGAGCAATTCCTTAGATATTCTTTATAATAGAAAGCAAGAAAAAGGAGTAATATTTTGTAATTATATTTTTTAGCAATGTGTAGATACTGAGTTGTAACATTTTTTTCTTTCCAAGTTTCAAAGCTTCAGTTTGCAGTTGTGACTATTTAAAATACTTGATTTGCTCGTTATTTAAATTTTCTTTCCTTCTTTGTTTCTTGTACTATTGCTGTGAAATGGAAGAAGGTCCACAAGCCTTTCTTTTGTGTCATTCTGTACGACAGATAAGCGGCAAGCGAGTGAGAGTTGTGCTACTCTTTTTTGTAATATTGTAATAATAAAATAAAGTTCTAATTTATGCTTTGAAACTAGTCTGAACTGTGGTTTGGATTATCTGCAACACTGATTCAAACTGACAACAGGTGTGCACTTTTCAGCAACAAAAAAAAAGAAAAGCTATGCACTTTTCTCCTGCTCCCTTCATTTTGCATGAGAATGACAACTATTGTCATCTTGTCCTGACAGTTCGGGTCAGTTACTATTCACAGATTTGTGTCTTACATAATCAGCCTTACAAGTGGCTGAACGGTTCAAAAGGGCCGCCTAAACCACATGCAATTTGTAACTGAGACAGCTATTGCTGAAGGTGGCGATTATTGCACCTGATTGCTGTGCTTTGATGCCATTTATCAGAGCCTGCCTCTGCCAAATAGAAACAGGAAGTTGAGTAGACAAAGCAAGCTGCGAAATCCACAGGCCTATCTGGCTGCAGTAGATTTAGCTTGTCTGGCTGTGATGAAAATGGGACTTGTATAAAGGGCACACAGCAGGAGAGCAGGATCAGCACCTTTAGTAATCAGTATTACTCCATGAAGGATTTTGAGCGATGTCAGAGGTGCCGGCAGGTTTTAGCCTTTGTGCAGAGAGGATGTGCATCCTGTTCAGGTGGTGGTAGAAACAGCATGTCCAAAAGCCTTTTGGATTAAATTTTTAATGTATTGCAAACATGTGACTTGGCAATTAAGCAGCACTTGATGCAGCTTTCAGCTTTGATACATTCTATTTTATGCCCTTATGTCAGTCAGATGAACAAAGCTCTGCCATATCTTCCTCATCACTGCTCATCTCAGTGAAATATTGCCTCAAAGACAATCAAGTTGGCATGGGAATATTAGTCCGTCAGAAAGGCAGTCCACACATTTGACAGTTACATTTCTTGGGGAACTGAAACTGAATGCTGTCTCTCAGGTTTGAATGCCTCGATGCTCGGGTCAGTCAGGTTGAGCAGCCAGAGTGAAGCTCTCTGTTGTCTCTTTAGACCGGCGAGGCACCCAGAGGACTCATCTCTGTGGACTCGTATGTCTGCCGCCACGGCCGACTGCCGTCCGTGAATACGCATCTCCAGCTCCTCCCTGTGGATACAGAAGGAAAATGTTACTAGACACGGATTACTTTCCTGTCACAGAGAAATGCTTAAAAAACATCTTCTAATTGCAAAAAAAAAAAAAAAAAAAAAAAAAAAAAGCGTTCATGTTTCCGCACCTCTGCTTGGTCTGTCCGGCAGAGTGTTTGAGGCGGACTGTTGGGCACGATCACAGCACCCAGGATCCTCATTGATTTTGCCCAGGTTGATGTTCCATTTGTTCCAGTTGACTTCCTCCACTCTGAGACGACAAGGGGGACACATGCTCCAATTACTGTCTGCTTTGTGATGCATCACTCAGCTGTCAGAGAAGGCAAATTAGTGATGAACACGGTGTGCTCCACGCCAACTGATGCTGCTCACACAGCTGCATCTTTTGTGAAATATTCACGCCTACACCTTTTTTGTTTCTTTTCTGCTTTTGGTATTATTACTTGCTATACCTTGATTTTTCTTTGGCTGCTCAGAGGATCAGCCCGTAGAGGTGGTTTGACATGTACAAGAGATTTTGTAACATAGCAGACCGTCTCACAACCAAGTCCAATAACGGACCACACCTGCCGAAAAATGTAAGTCAGAAAACAACTTCAGAAGTAAACCTCTCACGGTACTCCTTCCTATCACCAGGAAAGCGCCTATACAAACCCACCATTTCTGGACACAATAGGGGACCACTACTGAGCAGTAGACACGAATAGAAAGCATGCCTCTGCTTGTCACTAAAGTACTACTGGGTATTCAACCATCATAAACATAGCAAACATGCTCTTTTCTCCAGCCCTGGATTAATCTGCTAGGGAGCCATGTGCACTGAGCATGTATCCTGTTGCCTTTGAGTTCCTGTCCGGTACAGTGCGCTCGGCAGATTGCATATGCTGGCTTCATTATGTTTTGCCCACAGTCATTGAAAACCAATTGGTACCTTTTACGCTTGAAGTTAAAAGCACACACACTACAAGCCGACAGCAATAAATAACTTATGGGTTCTGAAAAAGGAGCGAAAAAGATCAGAATTCTGTAGCTGCTGTAATCCTTTTAAAAACACCCACCAATCACTGACTCACAGTCCGCTTTGAAAGAACCAGTGAAATGCCTTCCTTCCCCGAACCTGAGCTCAATGCGCGTGGTCGGCGCATTGCTAAAAGTAGTCCTGTTAGTCTTAAACATTCGGTATGATAATATTAGGTGTTTGCTTACCGGTAAATGAAACATGAAGTCCCATTGCGGTGCTTTCTCCGCTCTGGCCTGGTTAGGGGTTAGACGGAGCCCTGACGAGATGCTACTTTCAAATCTTGCTAATTTTTCAACATTACCAACCCTGCCTTTAATATTAGCGTTTAGCATGCTAACCTGCTCACAATGACAACATGCGAGAGTTTTAGTAGGTGTCATGTTTATAGTGTTCACCATCTTAGTTTAGCATGTTTGCATGCTAACATTTGCTAATTAGCACTAAACACAGTGCAGCTGAGGCTTATGGGAATGTCACTAGTTTTGCAGGTGTTTGGTCATAAACTAAAGCATTTTTGGGCAAAACTAAATATACAGTAGATCTTATGATGGGCGCCAGATGAAAATTTAATGGATCAAGTTATTACAAATCATCCTAAGGGAAGATGAATGTCTGATCTGAATGTCAGAGGTAAGATATTTCAGTTTGAACCAAAGTGGTAGACCGGCCAACAAACCAACAGACCAACATGGCCGTCCCTTGTTTATGTGTTTTAGTGGTGCAAATTACCAATAGATTTATTATTGAGTTGTGTCCTGTCAGTGGCGGTTCTAGGGGGGCAAGGGTGGCCAATGCCCCCGTAATATTAAGCCTCAGCCCCCCCTGTGGCTCCCCTGACTGGGTTTATTTCATACATTTTTAACCCCACCTTTATCCCCAAAGAGGGAGTATTTTTAATGTGTCGTGATAAATCAAACGTAGGTTAACACTGAATGAGTATTCTTGTGTTTATTGTTATATGTGAATTGTTAGTCTTTTGTAGAACCAAACCTATGGAGGGTTGGTGGTATGTAACTATTGTGCTTAATATATTTGGTACCCCTAAAATCGCAAGTGGCCCCAGCATGGCCCCTTCATTTGAAATGGTCTAGAACCGTCACTTGTCATGTGATCCAGGAGGTACACATGCAGCTATTGACGGAGCCTCTCGAAACACGTCAGTCACTAGCTGTGTTGTCATTGAACTGCGTGAAGCAAACCTGAAAAACCGGCGACGGTCATCTCCAAGAGCGGTGTGGAGGTTCTTCTCCACCCCGCAGCGAAACCTCTTCCTTAGACAGCGAGACAGCCTTTTCTCCATTTCCAGGATAGTGATAGCCCTCTGAAAACAGTCACAGGACTTCATTAAACCACTGCTGCTTTGAACACAGACACTGGACCACGGAGCCCTCCTGGACGCCTCACCTGTAGCTTCCAGATGCTGGTGCTCTCCATGGTGATCCTCTCCACGGTGCGGTTCATGAGGGCGATGAGCATGTTGAGCAGCAGGATGTAGGTGAGAATGATGTAGCCGATGAGGAGCACGAAGAACACCTCCTTGTACACGTAGCCCTCAGTGAACTCCATGTCGCCCATGCCGATGGTGAACTTAAAGAGTTCCAGAATGGTGAAGGAGATGCTTCTGAAGTACGGTTTTTGACACTCCGAACCAGGGGCAACGGTAGTAAAGAAACTGCGCCCCTTAGGAGGCTCCTTGAGCAATGTAACCACCGCTAGGACAGGGGGGAGATAGGAAGCAATTTAAATACAGAAGGCTACATCCTCCATTCATGCCATATTGACAATAGCAGTGTTATTACAAGTCTGTATCTCAAAATGCCTGTTATTTGTTTAGGAAAGTAATAGATCTTAAAAATGTGGTCATGGTTTGTTTCAAATCAATTTAATGGGTAGCCTGTACCTTTTTAAATTGAGTTAGGCTATTACTCAACCTGGACCCTATTTTCCGATGTTTTTGGACTGATGGTAACATTCATTGTTGAAATTGGTCCAATATTAAGCAAGACCCTTGCAGTCAGCAGTCAGCAAAACAAGCTACAATGTGAGTTATAGGGCAGTGCACCGTCAATTTACGTTCACAAAAATGCTTGTTTTGCCACTGACAGGCTCAGATTAATATTCTAGTGTCTGACAACATTATGGAAAGGATTTATGAGGAGGTTGACCTTTCTGTTAAAGAGTATGATCCTTTTTTTAAACATAAAAACATCGCAAAATTATGTTTGCTAAGGCCACCAGAATCCATGTAAATAAACAGTAATTTTAGCATTGTAAAATACACTTCATTCAAAGTTGACAGAAAAAAAACTAAACTATGAAAATCTGTTTTGACATCACAACTCTAGTTTTGGTTGAAATAAACACATCAATAACAAGGCATAATAGCTAGTTTTATCTAATGATTTTGAGCACACACTAATAATAAATATAAATACTAAACGTAAGGTTCCATGTTAATACAACTCAACATGTTCAGTTTCAGCTTGTGTAAAAACTAAATTGGGATAGGGCAACGGGTTTCCACGCGGTTTGCGATTCTGGTTAAGAGTGTAGTTTACCGATTTACATTTGAAAATATTTGACTTTATTGTTTTTTTTCTGGTGGGTTTGGTGCTAGTGATCTCAGAGCTGTTTCTGGTCAAACAAAAAGGTCTTAAAGAGGTTTTTAAAAGGCCTATCTCTCTAGGGATCCTTTCAATAATGTCAGACACTTAGAACAATAATCTGAGCCTGTCAGTGGCAGAAACAGCACTTTTAGTGGACGAAATTGACGCACATTTCCCTATGGTTATATTGCAGCCCGGTCTGCGCTGCTGGTCACTGCTATTTCGCTTAATACTAGGGTTGGGTATCGTTTGGGTTTTTTTCCGATACTAGTGCTAAAACGATACTTTTAAAACGGTGCCAGTGCCTGAACCGAAATATTTATAATGTATATAATATAAAAAAGGAGCACAAAACGACAGTTGGCAACATTAAAGAACGGTTTGTTTATTGCTAAGGCCATATGGTCAAAATGAAATGATTGATTAATAATGTAATGACAATAACTTACAATGACTTATTTCACCAGTAAATTGCTGGTAAACAACAAAAACAAGCACCAGATGGGAAAAAGGTATTTTACAATAACTTTGAATGCACCAAAAGGCTGGCAAGTTTCAAGTAAACGCCTGTAAAACGTCTGTGTTGTTTTTCCGACAACGGCAGCTGCAGTCAGACCGTTACGCCCGGTGTTGGAATCCTCTACAGGGAAATACAGTCACACTTTACACTGCTTAACGTAAGCTGTTAGCATTTTAACCATTGTGTTTAAACCAGCTACTAGCTAACGGTAACGTAGCGTCCCATGCAGCGATGCGATGCAAAAAAAAAAAGTCAGGCACCGAAATTTTTGTTCTTATTCGGTCTCGTTACTACCGTTTTATGTCAGAACCGGTGCCCTATTGGCACCGCGTTTTGGTACCCAACCCTACTTAATACTGGATCAAGGGAAATAGGCCTAGGTTGAAAAAAAGGGAATTACCCTTTAAGTAAAACTCTTGATAACATTACCTTGTAAAAAGCATTTTTGGAAGAGCAGCAACGGAAGACGATTAGGGACACTTGAAAAACGTAAGCAACTTTTTTTTCTCCGAATTCTGACTTTTAATTTCAATTCTGACTTTAAACTCAGAACACAATACATTTCTCACATTTGACCCTTATACTCTTCCATAAGTGGTAGATGTCTTTTTTTGAATGAATCTTTACACAGGAGAAATACCTGCTGAAAATCCCAAGAGGAAGACGATGTAGACAAAAAGAAAGCGCAGGATATCACAAAGGATCATCTACAGAGAAGAAAAGAGACTTCAGGGATCAGATTGTTGACTGCGATGTTCACTGCAGTGCCACCTGTGTGGATTCTATACCTTCTGTATCATGATGCTGTAGACGCCCATGTGTTTGTCGCCTCTGGAGTAGTAGAGCATGTTCACCCAGCTGAGAGCAAGACACATCACCAGGAAGCCAAGGTACTCCATCCGCCCTGACAGGTACAGAAAGCCGGAGGCCAGGAACAGGGTGCCCTGCACAAAACTACCAAAAGCAGAGAAGCCACTGTGATCCTGCACAGCTACATGCTAACAATGCAAATGTGTACTATAAAACATTAGGATTTTACTATAGAGTGTGTACAAGTTCAAAACACAAAATGACACAGAAGAAAAAAGACGAACTTATCCTCAGATCATCTGCGCTGTTCAATAAATCCCAGGAGTTATTTGGTGATTAAGCATTGTCAAGAGAACCACCAAATTATGTTTTACAATGGGTTTTCCTTTTACTAGATTTAAGATTATACAGTGCCTATAAAAAGTATTCACAAATTATATTCACACTCCTCAATCAAGAAGATTTAATGCGGCTTTTTTTGACACTGATTAACAGAAAAGTCGTTTTAAAGTCAAAGTGAAAGCAGATCTATACAAAGGGATCTACATGAATTACAAATATAAAATACACACATTCAAGATCACCTGTGACACCAGATAACCTGACAGTTTTAGTTACTAGTTACTTTCCAAGTTAAGGTTGTTGTTTATAAAATACGATGTTTTGTTATAAAATGTAACTGCCCAATATAACGGCCTACAGGTCCAGCTGAAATGATTAGACGATTAATCACTTAGTTGATTGACAGAGCTGTTTGGATCGTTTCCAGTTTTGAAAATATGAGGGTTTTTCTGCATTGATTACTTTTACTTTTAGTACTTTAAATAAATTTTCCTGATGATACTTGCATAATTTTACTTAAAGGTCCCATGGCATGAAAATTTCACTTTATGAGGTTTTTTAACATTAATATGAGTTCCCCCAGCCTGCCTATGGTCCCCCAGTGGCTAGAAATGGTGATAGGTGTAAACCGAGCCCTGGGTATCCTGTTCTGCCTTTGAGAAAATGAAAGCTCAGATGGGCCGTTTTGGAATCTGCTTGTTATGAGGTCATAACAAGCAAGGTTACCTCCCCTTTCTCTGCTTTGCCCACCCAGAGAATTTGGCCCACCCATGAGAGAGAGACATCATGGCTTTCAAACGAGAAAAGTGGCAGTTGGTCAAGGCCACACCCCCACCCTCCACCTTGCCCCTCCCACTCTCCTCCTCAATAGCTTCAGACACAGAAATGGCACATACTAAGGAAAGCTCATTGTGGGACTGGCTCTAGTGGCTGTAATTCTGCACCAAGGCTGAATTTCGGGAAAGAGACTTCAGATACAGTATTAGGGGACCACTAAGGTCTATATAAAAGAGACTTCAGATACAGTATTAGGGGACCACTAAGGTCTATATAAAAGAGACTTCAGATACAGTATTAGGGGACCACTAAGGTCTATATAAAAGAGACTTCAGATACAGTATTAGGGGACCACTAAGGTCTATATAAAAGACATCCAATACAGCACCATGTCCATGGGACCTTTAAAAGGTGCACTTAATTTCCAGCATGGTTTCCAGTAAGGTCTATTTCAAAGTCTCAAATTGTCATGGGATCTTTCACAGACAAGATGGTTTCATCTTGTCTCAAATTGGTGATTAACAAGATGGTTTCATCTTGGTTTGTTGTTTGTTGTACTTTGGTGCACAGCCTGTGTCCCTAGTGTTTGTTTGACGTTTACGACCCCTGTGTTGTCTCCTGAGACCGGGCTTTTTCACCGTGTATTTAGGGGCCAGGCAGCTAGCGGATCAAGGAGAGACGCCTACAATTTGAGACAACAATGAAATCACCCTGAAACCATGCAGGAACTCATAGTGCACCTTTAAGTAACATTTTCAATGCAGGACTTTTACTTGTAACGGAATATTTTTACAGTGTGGTATTAGTATCTGAATACTTCCGCTGGTAAGTATTGTGGCAAAACGACAAAGGAACACTCCAAGCAAAAGGTCACTGAAAAGCACTATAACAGATGCAACAGAAATTGCATGAGTTGTACAGTGTCAGTTACCATAACCAACTGCTACGGTTCAATTATTCAGTTACCATCTATCATCTTGTAGATGCTGTCAGTTAAAGATTATTCCAAGTCCAATATGCTCCTTTTGGATTAAAAAATACAAAGAAAGTTTTCATGAAAAGCAAAGCAGCAAGAAAGGTGGGTGGAACTGTCTGGGCAGATTTAGCTCCACTTTTTTCATTCCTGTTTTGTCTAATTGTATTTCTTTGTAACCTGATTCTACAGTATATGTCAGTTAATTGTGGTAATGTATTGGATTAACGCGTGTGTTGCTCTGTGTGAATAGTGTGAAAAGTATGATTTAAAATGGCCACAAAAACACATTAAATCTACTTTAAGTCAATGTTGTAAAACACGACAACATGAAAAGGGTGCGAATACTTTTTATAGGCACTGTAGGGAAACCTGACTTTGGGTGTAAAAATGATTCTACACAATTTTTCCTATTAATTCCCAAAAACATCATTTTAATAAATATGTTGAAAACTCTTTCACAGTGGATGAGGATCTTGTGAAGGAAATTGCTCCTAAACCCCAAACTGAATATTTAAAAAAATGCAATGTAACTTCAGAAAAATGTTGTTTTGCTGACCTCTGGTGGTTTAACCTCTGAACTCAAAGACACACATGCATGCCTGTGAGCGTGTATTAAAAAAATCTGCTTTGCAAATGTTGCATTGGATTAAAAACAATCTTGTTCGTTTACAACATTTCTTTACAGGATACCTTTCATTTTGACCACATCTGGGAGATAAACTTTGCTACTTACAAAAGAATCTCATAATATCCATCAATCAGCAACGTCTCCAGCTTCGGGCGTTTCCTCTTCATGTCTATGATCTAGGGATTTAGATAAGGATTTTGATAAATCACATAATTGGAGCACAACTTTCACAAGGTTGGTGATATGAGCCCCTGGATTTTAATTTTAATTTAAAAGGCATGGGCACTTACATACCCCCATGAGAAAGAAATAGCAGTTTGCCAGCGCTGTCACTAGCTGGCCTGAGACATATAGGTATCCCACTGGGGTGTGTTTGATAGGAAACGGCAGCTGTCGGGCAGAAAGAAGAAACACAAGCAACATCAGCACAGGTCTGTCTGGGATGGCTACACAGTTCAGTTACACAGTTTGTAGCAGCCAGCTCACCTTTACATCCTCTCCACCCTCTCTATAGTAAGCGACCAGAGTGAAGATGATCAGGTACAGGAGGTAGACCAGGTAGTTAAAAAAAAACATTGGGCCAGCAAACTTCTTCCACTTCTCCTCCAGCATCTGGCTCAGAGGCTCCGACTGGAGCATCTCGTGGCGGTTCTGAGAGGAGACAGATGTTTGAGTACAGAGTGACTACAGCAGCAGCTGCTCTGACTGGGCTCACAATGCTGGCACTCACAGGGATGTCACTACCGTAGACCAGTATCTCCATGACTGAGTTTTCCTCAAACGAGTCCACAGAGGCCAGGTCGTACAGGGAGCTGTGGACGGGCCCGTAAACCCACTCGGTGAATTTACGGGACAAATGTTTGGTGTGACTCTCCTGGAATTCCCGTTTTAGGATGTGTGAAAAAAGCTGCAGACAAATGAAAGGAAAGTCAGAGTAAAATGACGTCTGGGAATGTTCAATCACAGTCATCCATGTAAGTGTAACATCTGGACTGAAATTGTAGACACGTACTGTATGTGACTCCACTTTTGCCTGAAAAACTACAGACCCCAATCCAGAAACTCACAGGGCCCACCAAAACATCACCTGCTGGGTTGTCAGAGAAGCTGGGAGCCAATAGTATATTTTTGACCTTGGGCCCCAAATATATTTCTATGAAGGGTGGGAAAATAAATCGATTCATGTGTGTATCCTGATTTTTAAAATAGATTCTTTTCCCCAGAATCGATATTTTTATTTTATTTCTTTGCCAGGGATTCATTCACCTAAATATTTTCTGTTTATAAGGTACCGCTGATGGCGAATACAACATATCTGTTTCCAGCAAAACAGAGCTGAAGCAGAAAATGCAGAAAATACATGTTATGTACTCTTTACAAATGAAATAAATGACTGGCCGACTGACTTTTAGAAAACAATTAGTCTTTAGAAATGTCTCATCATAAATTGTCTCTAGAAGTGTATTACTCAACTTTTAGTTTTTGTAAAAGAAGGAAAAGAAAATCGCAATACTCAATACTATCGAACTGCAAGACTTCTAGACTCGAAATACAAATCGAACCGGCACCCATGTATCGTGAAATATGCGAATCGGGACAAAAGCATATCGTCCCATATCTAATTTCTATTTGGCTGTGTCTGAAGTGACTCTGCAGTATGTGTTTACCCCAATCTTGCCAGTCTTGGCAGCCATTTTGAGAGGCGTCAGCCCCTTGTTGTTCTCAACGTCCTCCAGCTTCAGCGTGGGGTGCAGCTTGGCTGTGGTTTTGAGGATGCGGTCGTACATTTTGGTAATAAACCGTGTGTTATCCTCAGTGTTGTCAGCCACCACCACCAGGGCGTGCAGCACCGTGTTGCCGCTGGAGTCCCTCGTCTTAGCCTCCGCTCGTTGGTAACTGTTCTCCATGAGGAAGTCCACCATGTCGGGCTGGTTGGTGCAGGCTGCCAGAGACAGAGGAAGCTCACCTGAGGACAACACAGAGAGACACCCGGTTCACTTTGTTTTCATCTGTATAACTGATTTAAATGCATCTCTGTCATCTCTGGTTTTGTGATAACTAATCAAAATTATTGGGCTGGGGAGGGGGACTGAACATTATGTGTATGCGAACTCTTTTTGTGTTTTTTTTTTCATTTTTTCTTTGGATCCTTCCTTTCACTCCCTTGTGCAAATAACAGATTCATGACTAGAAAAACCTCTCACATGAATCAGGTTCCCAGCATTCAGATGTTGTTTACTGTATGTGGAATCTACTGTATACCTGCTATCTCCCCCTAAAGATCCCCTGTCCCCTCTACAAATTATAAAAAAAATGTTTCCAATATAATTAATAATATTAGTCTTCTCAATGTGTGTACGTATTAACAGATGTGCTTAAGATTTCATATAAGAAAAGACTTCACTCATCTGAAACTTTTGCTAAAATTTTTGGGAAATGGCAGGGTCAAAGGTTATATGACGCCAGTGACAGGCGAACAAGTACCACGCTCCGTGTCATTGATTCAAATTCCAGATTTCTCTGGGTGTGTGAACATTGTTGGAAACAATTAGTGAAATGTAAGTTGTGTGATCTCCTGCGGCAGCATGGACTCACCAAAGTAGAAGTTGGGGCCATCATGTGGCTGGAAGAATATTCCGCAGGCTTTGGCATGGACATCTGCTCCTTTACTGATCAGCAGCTTCACATAGGAAAAACTCCTCCTCTCAATGGCTATGTGGAGAGCGGTCTGGCCTGTCAGTCACACATTAGTCTGGATCAACAGAAGTACATTTCCAGAATAATTGCCCCCGCCTTCCGCTCTCTGTGTGTTGTCGTTCTCAAACTCTAACTAATTCACCTCGAGCTGGCAAGCTACATGCTGAAAATGGCAAGTTTGTAAGAAAATTTGGATCGTGCAACAAAGCAGGTCTGCTTGGTTCTTTCGGGAAATGATTGTAAAAATTAACAAAGAATATGTTTAACGTTACCGCATTTTCTCTCTAACTATGAAGTTTTGGGACCGATTGGTGGGGATTGCTGTGGATGTACACACGGTATACACTGATAAGAGCAAATTACATTTAACAATGTATCTAGCTAATTTAAATAGCTCACGTTACTGTATTGTGGGAACAGTTAACTTTTATTTCCCATGACATGCTACTCTTTGGATGCTTTTATATAGGCCTTAGTGGTCCCCTAATACTGTATCTGAAATCTCTTTTATATAGACCTTAGTGGTCCCCTAATACTGTATCTGAAATCTCTTTTATATAGACCTTAGTGGTCCCCTAATACTGTATCTGAAGTCTCTTTTATATAGACCTTAGTGGTCCCCTAATACTGTATCTGAAGTCTCTTTTATATAGACCTTAGTGGTCCCCTAATACTGTATCTGAAGTCTCTTTTATATAGACCTTAGTGGTCCCCTAATACTGTATCTGAAGTCTCTTTTATATAGACCTTAGTGGTCCCCTAATACTGTATCTGAAGTCTCTTTCCCGAAATTCAGTGCAGAATTACAGCCACAATGAGCTTTCCTTAGTATGTGCCATTTCTGTGTCTGTAGCTATTGAGGAGGAGAGAGGGGGGGGAGGGGGGCAAGGTGGAGGGGGGGCCTTGACCAACTGCCACTTTACTCGTTTGAAAGCCATGATGTCTCTCTCTCTCAAGGATGGGCCAAATTCTCTGGGCGGGCAAAGCAGAGAAAGGGGAGGTAACCTTTCTCCTTATGACCTCATAAGGAGATTCCAGATCGGCCCATCTGAGCTTTCATTTTCTCAAAGGCAGAGCAGGATACCCAGGGCTCGGTTTACACCTATCACCATTTCTAGCCACTGGGGGACCATAGGCAGGCTGGGGGAACGCATATTAATGTTAAAAAGGGAAATCTTCATGCCATGGGACCTTTAATATTGTATGTGGCGTTTTATATTTAGTATTTCATATTCCGGGGTGCAAAGTTCCTTCCTGAGTCTATTTAGCAGAGCCACCGTCGTGCGTCCGGAGCTCAGTGCCGCCCAAGACGATTGTGATTGGTTTAAAGAAATGCAAACAAGCGTTTTTTTCTCCTATCCTAGAATGTATCTGTGGTGTAGCCAGACCTTACTCCGCAGCGCTGTGGAGATACTGTAGGTCTGGCAATGCGAGACTAGTCACACATCAATACATATTTAAAAAAAAATTAAAAAAAGCAGAATGTTGCAAAAGTTCATTCTCACAGAAATTCTGCTTCATACACAGTTTACCTTTGTAGTAGCTGTTGGTGTAGGCTGCATTCACAAACTCTTTAATGTCGCCCATCTTCTCTGAAATGTCGATTAATAGTTCCACCGTCTTGTTCTCGCCGTTCCTGAGGTGCAGCAGAGCCTTCATCAGGACAGTTTTACCATAGGACTGATCTGCGGGTGCAACCACACATTCAGGGAGATAACACACAGAGCTACAGCTTACTGTGTGGTGCAGCTGTTGCATCATGGGTCTCACACTCACAGAGAGAGTCCGAGAGTTTCTTCATGTTCTGGTGCAGGTACTGATGCAGGCCATCCAGCTTTCTGACATCCCGGCTGGCCACGGCTTCAAACAACCTATCAATGTTAAATGTCTTGCTGTCACTCTTCTGGCCGGGCTGCTTCTCACGTCGAATCCCTCTATCGACAAAATATTTTAGAGATAACACAGTTTCAAGAGATTAATGTGGGTCAAAAGGCCAAGCAGCTTCACATTCTGCATTAATCAACATCATGGGGCTTGATAATACACAGCACCAATGGTATTATGAGTATTAAAAAAAAAAAGGCACTTTATCTTTGCATGGGGAGGCTCACTTGTCAAAGTTGAGATTGAATCTGATTTGAGGCTTGGTCTTCTCCATTTCCTCCTGGTAATCAGTGTCCATGGGAGCCTTGGGCAACTCCTGGTCCAAACCCAGGGAAGAAAACACACCGCCCTTCTTTGGCGCATTCTGCCGTGTTTTTTCCTCCTCCGTCCTGTCGTCTGTCTCCAGAGAGAAGCCAAACATCTCTGACTTCTCCATCTTCACCTCTTGCTCCAGTGGTCTGCATAGACATATAGCCCGAGTGCACATCAGACAACATCCAACAGATCCGGTGAAGTTAATTTGACAGCTAGAGGTACATATGTGGAGCTACAGATTTCCATTTAAAAATAGCTATCTCGTATAAAAAAAAATACTTTCTGTAGACCAGTGGTTTCCAACTTGTGGGTGGGTTAGGGTTAGGAACCTTGGATGGCTCCTAACACTAACACACCCACTATATCTTTAAATGATAGTACACAAATGAGTTCCACTTTTGTTGTCTACTGTCATTATTGTGAACAGCGTGATGCCTTGTTTAGTAAGATAAACACAGATATTGATTTTGTAAATATGGGTGATGCTCAAAGACTGAGATGGCTGTTAATAGCATGTGGAACTTGAGAAACTTGAGAAAGCCTGGGAGAAATGGAAACAAAATGGACTATAGATATGTCTTAGTTTGTACTGCATGTATTTCTCAACATGATTTGTATATGCGAGACTGGAAAACGTCTGTTAAATGTCTATTAATCTTATGTGGGATGGTCCAAATGTTTGGCATGACACAGAAATAAACTAAAACTAAAAAACAGTTTATGGAAATAAATATAAAAAAAGCATTTCTGCTTGACAAAATGTTTTCTCTAATCGTCTTTAACCTTATTCAATAGAAAAGCATTCTCACTGCTCACAACTGTGTTGATAATGCAGGACGAGACTTCCCTGTTAGTGCTTTAACATGAGTTAACATGAGTTACTACAGTATGTCTTTGTATCAGCTGGGTCTGAAAGATGTTTACCACAGGATATCACCTCACTGGCCTTTAAGGGCACAGACATATTTTCAGACATGTGATGTTTTTACCCCCAGTGACTAACAAGGAGCGTATTTATTAGGAGATTTCCATGACAACAGTACACACTTGATCTTTGCCGAATAATCGAATCACGTACAGTATGGTTTATTCAGAAAAACAATCTGCAAATATTCCTGCAAAGTTCAGATGATCCCCATTAAAGGATATATGATATACTGTATACTGTACATATATATGATGTTTTAATCTAAATGATCATGTTAAGGATAATGGGAACCTGATCTTTGGTGGCTTCTTGTTCCTGTTTTTTAGTCACGAAATGGGGAATTTGTGCCTCAGTAGAAACTCTGTAAACTTAAGACTCCATGATCATCACATGAGGAATATGTTATGCAACAAGAAATAAAGGATGGAAAAACAGAGAAGTATGTACTGTAGTGTACTTATTTTTAGAAAAGTTGATTTACCAATGAAACACAAATGTTTTATTTAGTCGCATCACATCTGAATTAATTCAACATTTGTTTTCATTGACACAACTGCATTTTAAAACCTCTTTGTTGTTCAATTGTGTGTGGCAATTTCCCATATCCCCATTACGTCGCGTAAAACGACAAAACCAAGCAGTGCACTGCGTCTTTTTAATTGTCTGCATGGCTGTACGTTCAAATGTACAAAATATATTATAACAAATCGCAACAGCGTGATGTGAGAATGCACATTAAAAATATGTTCAAACAAAGAGGATTTCACTGATGCAACAGATATTTGGACAATACTCTCCAGAAGCAATCTAATGATTTAAAACTGGTAAACAAAGCCATAACACATCATTTGACTCACCAGAAGTAAGTTTTCCTGCTTCAGATTGTCTTCTTGATTAAAAATCTGATCCGCAAGTCAAAAACACAATAACAGTCATGATGTGTGTAAGTCCTATTGTTCTCCATCCTAACCGGTCCATTTCATGTAACGGTGGTGAGAGATTGCAGGAAGAAGCCAGAGGGAGATAAAGTGACAAACCCTAGAGAATATCAGAGCCCATTACTAGGGTCCAGAGTGCTTAAAAGGATGCTGTATTGACCCGTTCTACTCAGGCCAAGGCAGTGAAAGACAACACAAAGGAATTCAGAGCACTAGTTTATTATCTGACATGAACACAACAGATGGGTTTCATTATGAGCTCATCAGAAAAGGAGCTACAGAGCAGTTCAATACTGTATGTCCCATGGCATTTAGACAGGAACCTTCAAATTAATTAAAAAGGTAATCAACTGGAGAACTTAGCTGGAAAGAATTCCCATCAAGAAATAAAATAACAGATACATGGCTAACTTACCTTTTTTTAAATGCTACTTTTCTTATTCAGGTTTGTGTCTGATATTTCTAAAAGTCTCTTTTTTTAGTCCATAATGTTGCTGGTGTGCTTCCTGTGTGTCTGTTGTGCCTCTTCGTAGTTTCACTTACATGTGGGGGTGTGCGTTTTCCGTGCTGTTCTGGTCCTGTGACTGTGAGTGTGTGGTTGCAGGGCTTCTGCCTGCCAGTTCAGGCTGTATATTTGCGTTCATGTGCTCACTTACAGCTTCCTTTCTTAAGATGACTTCCTTTTTTTTCACAGTTAAGCAGGCCACACAGGCCTTCACATACTGAGATGGTAACCATTGGCACAGGATGGTTTAAGTATTTAGGCAACAACAACAAAAACTGTTGTTGTGTTTAATTCCCAATTCCTATCTGGACTTGTCAATATGAGTGTGCCTTTGTATGCAAGTGTAGTGCCTTCCATTCACAACTTGTATAAGTGCACCAGAATAGAATCCATGTGACTCATTCAAGAAGACATCAATTTTAAAATATTCACAAAAAAATATTTAGGATTTGAGACAAAAATGAATTATCTGATTTATTTGTACCACATAGTCACATCACAACAGGTGGGAACTGATGGCCCAGTGAGAGAAAAACAACTACATATAACTGTAATCATTCCAACAGAAAGTTGCCCAATTACAATGAATGACATGGCAATACTAATAACAGGGATGTCATGTGCATTTGTCACAGTCACCACTCGTAGAAACATAACTGCATTTGCTCATTGTTATAGAAAATAACAACATTGCTGCTAGAAATATTCCACATGTAATGCTGGTTCGCCATGATCTGCCTCAACCCCTCCTCTGATACAAAATCTGGAAGTACTGAGTTGCATATCTGGAAGCTTCAGAACAAATAGGTGTTAAATATACATATAAAAAATATGTATTAAAAACAAGCATCCAATCACGACAAAAAGCACCAGCAGAGGCACCACAAATTCAACTACGGTTGATAAAATTAAGATCGTCTTCTTGAAAATAAAGTTGGCAATTAACATTAGAAACTGACAAAAAACATTTACCCACTCTGTGAGTAGCAGAAGTTCAAAATTGGGGATTAAGACTTAAAATCAAAAGACGGTTAAGATCAGGCAGTAATCATCAGTCTAGACCCAGACCTTGATAGAAAACAACAAAAATCATTTCCCTTGAACTTAGAGCTGCTCTCCTTCCTGAAACAGGGAGACTGGAGGCACAACACTTAAAGAATATATAAGCAGCATGTTTGAATCCGAGGATCTGCTGGGATAAACGGAGCAGGGACAGTGAATGAGCACAGAGAATCAGATCAAAACATTTACACTAATGACCAATCAGCTGGAAAAGAAAGTCTGAAAAGTCAGACAGAATACAAAAGTACAGAGTTTACAATAAAGTGACATGATGAAGATGCGATTAAAGGAATATGTATCCACTTTGCTAATAAAACAAGGCTTCTAACAACCACAAAGATAGTTTACCACACTGCAACTGTCCAATGAATGGTGATTAGAGATGCATATTAACTGCATCTGATCGATATATATCGATTTAATGATGAACATTAAAATCTCATTGATACAAAGTGAAACTATCGATACATATCACCTTTAAGATGCCTTTATTTTTTAAATTCCCACTTTATATTTAAATTTCTGGAAGAGTTTGGTAATAAAACTGTCAAATAATATTTCTTTTGTTTTTTAGTGAGTTGATATAAATGTAAATGATCGTGTGATATTGTCTCATATCGATCACAGGACCCTGATTTGAATTGAACCAAAATCGTATCTCGGCAGACTTTGTGACATCAGCAAATATCCTATCGTCCATTCATATTGTCCACAGAATCGGTGTAATATTGTATATTTTGAGTATCACCCTCAGTCTTAACTATATTTAACTTAAAGCTGTAGTACGTAGTTTCTGTCAACCCCCATGAGTAATGACAACACTGTGGTGTGCGTCCACATGATAACCCCCCACCCACACACACACACACACACACACACAAACACACAAACACCCAAACACACACAAGATAGTAGCCAAGGAGGACACGGAGGATTAAAAAACATGGTGGACTCTTCAGAAGAGGTCATTATCTTCACTCAAGCTTCTGCGCAGGAGAAAGTCATCATCAACACAGTCATACTAAGAAATCCAGAGAGAGTTGTGTGGAGCTGATAGTCTTAATCAGCTTTGTAGCTACTCATTTGGCAATGGCTTGAATGTAACGGACCTTGACGAATATAAAAAAAACGTACGCACTAAAGCTTTAAGTTTTCTTTCATTCCACACAGGACCCCTGACAGCGTAAGTGTCTTACTCCATGTTAGGCTCATGCTAATGTGGGGACTTTTGAATACTACATATTTTTAGACTCAATGAGATAGGCCTAAATGGAAGTTTAAAGAATACCAGCTCCTTGCATGCAACGACATAGAAACCCTGAGACAGACTGAAGTGAAAGAAAATTACAGTAATACACGAGGAAAAGGAATTTCCTTGATAGCCTATTTTCTGCTTGAATGCTAACGTGTTAATAGTTGCTACACCTCATCTCACTGGCCTTGCTGATGAACCATGCAGTAGCTGTGGGTTTTATTTAAAGAAGCGCCCTGATCCTGTCACAGTATGCATCATAAGTCTGTGATCTTTAATCTGTGGTCTTCAAAGCATTCCAGCAGCGCTGTGATTTTGATCTACTTCATGGATTTTATAAGATGCCTTTCAGCAACGCAGGGAAAGAGCATGAACTTGTCGCATTCAACTCTTGGTGCAGAAACCAAACAGCTGTAAAGCTAAACGACAGCAGGATGGTTTTTTTTGTTGCTTTTAAGTCCTTTAGAGCAAATTGTGTTGTTGCACTGTATATCGCTCTAATATGGTTGCCGTCAGTGGAAAAAATTTGCTCTTCACTAGATTCCTTTCTGATAAATGATGAGCATCTTTGCAAAATGGGACCTCTGTGTTATGCTATAAATTATGCTCTTATTGTAGTATCAGGTTATCTGAAAACAAATACACTTTACACAAGTCTGTTGATTCCCGTCGTGGCAAACACATCATTTGCTTTTAGTTACAGAGAGCAAAACATGTTGTAGCATTTCTGATTGTTCTTTTCTTAAACAAAGCGATGCCATTTGATAAGGTACTCCGATGTGCAAAAATTCACAATTAATGGTGTAAACTGACAGGGATTCCCCCGTGGATTACTTTCACAGAAGGTCGCAGAGGACCATGGCCACGCCGACAGCAGAGTCCGCGTTTTGTCCGTATACCACCGGCTGAGGAAACGCCTTCTCCACCTCCTGCCTTAGCACCTCATTGCGGGCGATGGCGCTCCCACTGCCCACAATCCTGCGGACCCCCGCCTGCTGCAGACGTTCAGCAGGCATCATGGACGTGATGTTGTCCAGGATTCCGCGGCACAGTGCCCTGGTCAAATGACCCAGAGAGAGATTGGTAGTGGAGATGTTGGTCACCTGACCCAGGCAGAGGGGGTTGTGCCTCTCTCCCAGGATAGTGGGACTCACCCTCAGGTCGCTCGTTTCCTGATTCAGGGCGCTATGAATCAGCTTCTCATATAAACAGGAATCACTCATCTCCGCACCTGTGAGAGACGAGATGAGAGGAGCAATTTAACATTTGGATTAAAAAAAATTAAAATAATGCAGTGTTTTCCCTAGGTTTGTGGAAGACTAGGCACACGTATTTGGCAGAGAGTTTAGGGGTCCTCCCTCAAGAAATGCAATTCCACATAATTGTGGACAATCATCATCACCATATTTGTGTCTAAAATGTTGGAAAAGCTAGACTAGATAATAAATAAATAACATTCAAAAAGCTTGAAGGCAAAAACTTACTTAAGAAGTCCACTGGGGACCAACTACAATCATTAGATATGAGAAAAGTCATTTAATTAATTTTAATACTCACATTGATTTTACATTAATTTGACTCGGGTTCTGGCCAAAACAGCTTGGGTGCTGCGCCAAAGCCTTATAATGGTAGAAAAAACTCTGGACTGGCTTTAAGCCAAATGCTAAACAGCATGCTAACGTGCTGATGTTTAGCAGGTATAATGTTGACCATGTTGTTCACCAACTTAGCTTAGCATGTTAGCATACTAAAATTAGCAGATTATCTAAACACAGCTGCAGCAGATGCGAATGTCATTGCTTTTGCAGGTATTTGGTCATAAACCAAAATATTGGACACAAACCAAAATATTGGACACATTAAAGTTTGTCCTGATGATGGTGCCAGAGCAGAGTCTTCAACGTTTTTTAAGCCAAGGACCCCTTAGCTGAAAGAGATGGATCGGGATCCTACTACTTTTTTTTTTCCACAAAAAGGCTTATTTATATTTGCTAATAATGTTGGATTCATGTTAAGAAATTTTAGTTTTTGAAAGAAAACTTCCTAAAAATTACAATAATTTGGAGGCCCCCCTACAATAACTCTGATGACCCCCCCTAGGGGTCTAGGACCCCCTGTTGAAGATCTCTGTGGTAGAGGAAAAGTCAAAAGGATCACCGAAGTGATTACAATTCATCCTGAGGGGAACATGAATGTGTGTACAACCAGGGCCTGAACTTTTTCGGCCACCAGCCACTGTGGCAGATGGGTTTTAAAAACCACTATCCCCACAGGCTTTTTACCAGCCAACTTTTGTATGTTTGTTATCGTGTGTAGGTGTTTTTTGGATGACTTGTGGTCCTTAATCGCTTTTCATTTTAAGATTTTAGTCCTGATTACAAAAGGATTTAACTTTGCTTTCTCTGAGCCATACACACAACAGTCACTGCAGTACATTTGTTCTGTCGTAAATCAGCCACTCACGGACCTTGCCACTGTCGCAAACTGTCCACTAGGGCGATATTCTTGACCAAATACCTCAATATCGATATTGCGGCGATATTCTAGGGTTGACAAGTAGTACTTTAACAAAATATCTTCACACTTAGATTTTAGATTTCCCCACTTATTATGTCCACATTACTGATGATCAGTAACATAATGTCTAAGTGGGGAAAAGGCAAATAATAGAACAGCTAGTCAGTCAACAGTCTAGTAAGTTCAGAAAAGTACATCACTTTACTGTAATGCAGCCTTTAAAACCAGGAAAAGACAACATTATGTCATATCACGATATTACGATGTCCAAAATCTAAGACAATATCTAGTCTCATATCACAATATCAATATAATACCGATATCTTGCCCAGCCCTACTGTCCACTTGGTAATAAAAGGTATTCTTTTACTTTTCTTTGAATCGTCCTCATCTTTTTGTTGGTTGCTTTGTTCCAGGTGGCCTCTTCACCCCAGTAAAGTGTCACAACATTTTAAAGCTCAAATCCAAGGACTTGGTTGAAATATGTAAGAAGAGTGGCAAAAAACAACCTGATGAATCATTCAATACTCATTAGCTACACGCCAAGGAGGCCAGTAGATGGACAGTTTCACCTGCCAATGGCAAAATTCACACGCATTTGACGTGGTGTTAATTTCAGGCCCTGTGTCCAACACTTCATGGCAGTCAATCCAATAGTTCTTGAGACTTTTCCCGCAAAAACCACAGATGCCATTTCGTGGTGACACTAGAGGAAAAGTCAGGGGATCACCAGAGTCATTAGGAATATTTTCTTCGGGGACCAGGAATTCCTACAACAAATAACAAAACAATCTATTCAATAGCTGTAATATGTTAGTTTGAACCAAAGTAGTAAACTGACACTGCTGCCCCTAGAGCTACAATACTATCATGGCTTAAAGTGCTCATATTATGCTCATTTTCAGGTTCATAATTGTATTTAGAGGTTATATCAGAATAGGTTTACATGGTTTAATTTTCAAAAAACATATTTTTGTTGTACTGCACATTGCTGCAGCCCCTCTTTTCACCCTGTGTGTTGAGCTCTCTGTTTTAGCGACAGCTCACTTCTGTTCCCTCTTTGTTGGGAGTCGCATTTGCGCAGTATCTAGGTAAGGACTACTAGCCAGTCAGAAGCAGAGTATGAGGGAGTTCCACGCTAGCAGCTAGGTGAGCATTATAAAGGCTGGACTACAGTAGAGTTGTTGGAGCAGTTTGTGAACAACAATGTTTTCTGTTGGAGATGGTAAGTTCCTTTGGGGTGGACTTTGTGCTTTTTCACTTTGTAAACCTATAACGTGCACAAAAAAAGATATATAACACAATAAAGGAAATGGGAAAAGCCAAAAAGCATAATAGGAGCACTTTAAAATACATACCGAGCTCTTTCATCCAGGAAGTGAGCATCTCCACAAAAGTGGCCAGTGCATTCCCTCCGTTGAGTGAAGCAGCCACCGCCAAGTACGAGTCCTCAAAGTAGGGGAAGTAGGAGATGGAGGAGGCAGGCTGAGGAGAATCTGGAGGTTTGAAGTCAGCTGGCATGGCGAAGGTCAGCTGGGCTGAAGTGCTTATGTTAAGAACTGAGAAATTAGGATAAAAATACAAACTGTTATCTAAGGCATATGAACTACCAGCTCCAAACAAGACGTGCAAGACACACTGATGGCAGGATCACATCTGATCCACGATGCATTTGTTTTCTGTGTGTGCTCAAACATAATGAGTACAAACTAAGAAATGGGTATTTACTGCTGTGTACTTTTTGTTATTGTTGAGTCTTTTTCATTCAAATGTTAAACATTTTTCATGCTTTTTTATTGATCCTTTTGCTGTTGTTAACTACAGTTAAATGAAGCATTATCAGTAGGGGAGGGAATCCCAGGGTACCTCACCATACGATACGCGATACATGGCTCACAATACCGATAATATCACGATACAGCAATTCAGCGATAACCAATATATTGCTACACAATCCTATCATGATATTGGTCTAACTATGAATAGAAAATGCCCGTGGAAAGGTTAAGTGCAGGTTTTATTCTCTTTATTCACTGCGAGTCCAAACTGTTAGAAAACAGCACAATTCTGCAGCAACAAGTTTTTCAGTCTGTAAATTAAAATTACAGAACTATAGAGCACCTATGGGTCCAGACTTTGGACTTAAATGTGGCTGGGGCATTTTCTTTTTTTTTTTTCAAACTCATGTCTGCCACCCCATTGAAAACCTCTTCCTCTTTGGCTAGTTAACTTAGGTTCAAGTTTTATTTAGAGCGCCTCATTTTATTAATTAAAATATCGATATTTGGGCCAGCATATGATTATCGCATCGCACAAAGAAGGACAACAATATATTGTCATGTTGATATTTTTGACCCACCCCTAATTATCACTACTGCAAAAGTAGAATAAATCTAATGGATGTGATGTCATGGCACAGCCTTAATGGATTTTTTCATCTGAAGTGCATGTACAGTCTAAGTGTCTGTATGGATTCACTGCATTAAGTGTGATCCTGGCCCTGAGTGAAAGGACTGGACTTCCTGTTTCACCTGCATCTGTTTGCGCACTCATGCAGGAGTAGACGGAGCTCTGGAAGTCTCCCAGGGCGGCCCCTACTGGCGTACCAGCAGGGATACCATGCCAGTCAGAGCACGTCTGTCCCGCCAAGCCACCAGATGGCACACACTGAGGAAGCAGGTGCAAAGGGAAGCCGGCACCCTTCAGACTAGAGCATGCACACACACACCCACAATAGCTTGTTACGCATAACAACAGTTCATTACAAGCTTACACTGCCAAAGTGATTAGTGATTTCAGTTTAACACCAAGCATGCACATTAAACTATAGAACATATTTCATGCATTTAGTACTTGACCTAAACAGGAAGTTCTTTATACATGTCTATGTTCCACTGGTTGGAGGAGGTGTTGAAGAAGCCCCAGCTGGCTGCATTCTGCGGCGTCATCACACACCCATCCAAACCACACAGCATGGAAACCACATAGTCCTGGATGGTACCTGCGACTGTGAAGTCCTCAAGGACCTCAGGCCTGCAGTGAAACCACGCATCTTGAAGTTCACTTTCATACCACAAAACCAAGCGGCGCAGTAGTACATGGGATTTTTCTTTTTTTTTAAAGTGCATGCTGACCTGTGTCTCATGTACCAGAAGATTGTTGCGCAGCCGAACCCAGTGGCCACGCTGACATGTGAATCTGGTTTTGGAAGTGAGGACAGGAAGTGACTGCTGCAGCGCCCATCCTGCCAGGTGATCAGCTGAATGGTGTCTGTGGTTGTGAAGAAATCCCTCTTGGACCAATCACAACCTGCGAGAGAGGGGCAATGGAACAATACAGCAGACCAGATAAATGATATCTGACTTTACAACTAAGTGTATTAACCCGTGTCTGCACGGGTTAATACACTTAGTTGTAGTAAGAAATCTTGTGTATAAATGTATCCGCGGACTTGGTGTGTGTATGAATGAGATTATCTTGGTGATATCCAACATCAGATTCAGTACTGTTCGTTGTCAGTCTCAGATATGGAGACACTGTCACAAATGCCTATTTTTAAGAGTATGGATGAGGTATTTATTTATGTAAATAAACAGTACAGGCCAAAAGCTTGGTCACACCTTCTCATTCAATGCATTTCCTTTATTTTCATGACTATTTACATTGTAGATTCTCACTGAAGGCATCAAAACTTGATGAACACATATGGAATTATGCACTTAACAAAAAAGTGTGAAATAACTGAAAACAGGTCTTATATTTTAGATTCTTCAAAGTAGCCACCCTTTGCTTTTTTGATAGCGCTGCAAACCCTTGGTGTTCTCACAATGAGCTTCATGAGGTAGTCACCTGAAATGGTTTTCACTTCACAGGTGTGCTTTGTCAGGTTTAATTAGTGGAATTTTTTCCCTTATTAATAAAAAAAGCAAAGGGTGGCTACTTTGAGGAATCTAAAATATAAGACATGTTTTCAGTTATTTCACACTTTTTTGTTAAGTACATAATTCCATATGTGTTCATTCATAGTTTTGATGCCTTCAGTGAGAATCTACAATGTAAATAGTCATGAAAATAAATTTAAAAAAACGCATTGAATAAGAAGGTGTGTCCAAACTTTTGGCCTGTACTGTATATATATATATATATATATATATATATATATATATATATATATATATATATATATATATATATATATATATATATATATATATATGGGATTATTTATGTATGTATGTGTTGTGTGTATTGCATTTGTATTGTAGTGCTGCCATTTCATTGGACCATGAGTCTGTAATAAAGTCTTATTATTATTTCCAGTAGCATAGATTTACTATGATTACAAACCTATTTTTTATTAGGTTTTGGATGCAAACAGCAGAGGGCAGCATAGTTGTAAAATAACTACAATGGACCAACCAGTTGTCAGAGTTATAAGAAGAATTCAGTACCTTTAACTGCCCAGCTCCTCAATCCATTTTCAAAAAGCATCCTAAGACTAAGACTGGAGAATCAGTGTAATTTAGGCCTGTAACAATTATTACACAACACACACACACTCTCACTCACACACACACACACACACACACACACACACACACACACACACACACACACACACACACACACACACCTGAGCTCTGGCTACCTGTCCTCATATTATAGCCTACATTATAGGAGTGGTAAAGGCAGGGAAAAAAGGGGAGTAGCCCCAGGCAAGGCTCCATATTGGATTTCCGTGATGAAATATAATAGTAAACCCATGTACTAAACCCAAATTCCATCTTCTGAGATGAAGAATTTGGCTCATACATACCAGAGCAGACACTGCAGTAGCCTGAGGGCTTTATGGCATATAGGTCCTGTATTCTTCTGAACTGGGGCCCCTCTTTATTTTAGAGTCATGGTTCTTTTATCTTTTTTTTTTTTTTTTTACTTCATCTGCATAAGCACTATTCTGGTTGTAATTACAAGTGTTGTGCACAAGTGTGTTCATGTTGGGGGCCAGGACCATCAAACTTGGTCTGAAAATAATCTCTCTTTACGATGTCTTGGCAGTCCTCTATTTAACTCTATTTAACTCTTTCTACGCAAAGACTTTGAAACAGTCATACATGCATTTATTACGTCCCGTTTAGACTACTGTAACTCACTGTATGTTGGATTGGATCAGTCATCCCTTCGTCGGTTACAGTTAGTCCAGAACGCAGCAGCTCGACTTTTAACCGGGACTAAAAAGCGTGACCATATTACACCGGTTTTGGCCACGCTCCACTGGCTTCCTGTTTGTTTCAGGATTGAATTTAAAATTGTATTAATTGTTTTTAAGATCTTAAATGGGTTGTCGCCTTCTTACTTATCGGAGCTCTTACATGTCCACACGCCTGTCAAAGCACTGAGGTCGTCCAATCAGATGCTCCTCGATGTGCCCAGATCCAGGTTAAGAACCAAAAGGTGACCGAGCCTTTTCAGTGGCTGCTCCAAACCTCTGGAATAGTTTACCTATTCATGTAAGAACAGCTCGGACCACTGAAACGTTCAAGTCCATGCTTAAGACCCACTATTATTCATTGGCTTTCAATTTAAGTTGAGCTTTGATATCTTGACCTTATTCTTTTTCTACTGTCAGTTATTTTGTATTGTACATTGTGCTTTGTTTGTGTTTATTGTCTCGTTGCTTTTGGAGCACGTTGAGCACTTTGGTCAACTGAGGTTGTTTTTAAACGTGCTATATAAATAAAATTGAACTGAACTGAACTAACAGTTCAAAAAGATACAAGTGTATTTCCTGCTCAAACATGTTCACAGCCGTTGCTTCACAATTTAGTACACCTTGTGAAATGCAACAGCGTGCGTGCGTGCCTGCAGCAGGCAGCCAGGTAGTAGTCTTACCGCTCTTTGCTTTCCAGAATAGAACTCCGTGCATCTGTCCGGACAGCCCGATGCGGATGACATGCTGGAGTTTGTCTCTGGGCAGCAGGCCGAGGCACCGGTTCAGAGTGTCTATGATCCGGCCACTTTCCTGCTCTTTCGCCTGCGCGGCACGGACACGTAGCCAGGTTAACGTTACACTCGGATCAAACGCACAGCAATGTATTGCTGAGTTGAACTATGAAGTTGTGCGGTACGTGAACTCACCTTTATCAAGTTATGATCGATTATATCAGACTCAGTAGGCAAAGCGTGACTCGCAGCCACCGATCTGGAGCCAGTTTCAAATAAAACGGCTTTTACCGACGTGGTGCCCACATCTACACCCAGGACATAGGTAGACATTGCTGCTGATGAAACGTTGGCACTCAGCTGTACGGTGTTGATGGCATCATCACAACAAGGCAAAGTCAACCCTGCTGCGTTCATGGGGAAGAAGGAAATCGGAAATTCTATTCTAGGGACTACTCCTAACCGATTAGTTCATCACTAAAATACTGCAAATCACAGCAAAACTTTAGAGAGAAGTGATCAAAATCAGAGAGAAAAGGCCTAGTGTGGAGAAAGGTAAATCAGCATTGGGATAACGCAATAAAAGGGAGACATTTTCACTCAATCCAAAAAACAAGAAGTAGGCTATGTTTAACCATTGTGTTGACTTCGGTTCAAATTGACCCGTTTTCAATTTTTGTTTGTCAGAAAATATGGGACATAGAAATAAGCGGTGAAAATGTGTAGAAGAAACATTTAACAATTGAAAACGTTGGAAAAAGCAAAAACAAACTGTGAAAAAAAAGGCGTCAAACACGTTTTTTTTCAAGGTTGACGGGAAGACAACACAAGAAGTAGGGGAACAAAACGGAAAGAGCAAGTAACTAGTAATAATAAGCAGGCTGAGAATTGGGCACACAGCAACCTCAGCAGTACACTTTTCATTATAGGAAAGCATCCAACGGGTGTTTGTGATTTGTGCCAGGACAGGAGGCTGAAACAGTTGAGCATGTCCTTGTGTCATGCAGAAAATGTACACAGGAAAGGCAAAAAATGGTGACACAATAGGGAGAGCAGAGAGCACAATGTTAAAAGTATATTAGAGTGTGGAGCCCAGTGCCAGGTCTGTTGTGTATCCCTCACTGCCTTGATGGCACACCTGAATGAATTAATTCATAGGCCCTACTTATTTCATTAGTCTGAGGCCTATGTGTGCTTTAAATGACTGACAAGGCAAAATATTTACTGTGATAAGGGTGGATTGCCTGTCCATGGTACTTTATTGTTTATTTGTTTTAATAGTCTATAGGCCTAAGATTTTGGGAGAAAAAATTGAGAAAACAAAACGTATGTGGCCCGTTTGGACAGAAATTAAAATAAATTATTTTAATAGTGAAAGCAATTTAAATTTGTTTCCAGCTGTTTTGATTTTTAGCTTTGCTCTCTTGGGTGTGATAACAGTGATTAAGCTTGAAAGTATTATTCCCCTATCATAATAGTGTAATTTCCTACTTCTTAATTGACTGAGAACGCACCACATTGTCACCTGATCATTACCCTGTTCCTACAATGCACTGCGAAGGACCATGGCCGTCTCTTCCCTAGGAGTGCTATCTAAACGAGAATGAATGTGCTGTTTCCGTGCCATATCAGTTGACATTCCTTAAAAACAACCTAATATCCAAGTTTGTGAAGTTTCTCTTGCAGATTATGTTTTTATAATCCCGCTGTGAGGAGCTGACGAGTCCCTGCGTATATTTCCGGTGAGAATCTGTCGTCAGTTACCATCTGGAGGAGAACTAGCTAGCAATGCTAGCATGCTAGCGCCATAGGCTACCAATGGTTTTTGTCACCGGAACAAGGCTTTATGTTGGGAGATATTAGCTAGCTAGCTACTGGGATTTATTGTGGACAGTAACTAACGTTAGCTAACGTTGTTTAATCTTAGCTACATCGGCCAAGGCTGACCAACAGCTTCTCTCTTTGTCACTCTTTAGAGGCTTTAGTGCATTGAGATGTTTGATATTTTGTAATTCTGGTTTATATGAATACCTCTGAAATGAATGCATTAAGGTACGTTAACCTTAGACCCAGTGATAACTGTTAGGCCCGTACAAATGAGCTTTTCTAATGTAGTAGCCTAATGGCCTTGCGTTCCAGTAGTGTAATAGGCATTAATATTCATTAAACAATTCAAAGTAATACGACGGTGTAAAAATACTCCCAAATAAAGGTCCAGCATTCAACATGTATTTTTTATTTATTTAAGAATAATACTGTTAATAATATTGAAAGCAAAAGTAATAGCATTAGGTAGCAATGGCCCTGTCAGTGTTATATGTCATATTAATATTGTTACTGATACAGTAATGTGTTTTAATGCAAATGTTTGGATTGGTTTGAGATAGTTTTTCAGGGTGTAAGCAATAGTTTTTTCTCCTGCAGCATTTAGCTGGTGGATGTGGACTGGATTGTAACATTATTTTGATTATCTCAAATCTTGATCTGCAAAGTAACTAGTCTCCACAGTTGCTGCCCAAAAGTTTACATACGGTTGTAAATAACATGTATGTCATGGCAGTTTGAGTTTCCAATTAATACAACTGCTATTTTTCTGTGATGGAATCATTGGCGCACATACTTCTTTGTCAGTATTAGTATTGTGCTCTGGGGCTGTTTTGCTGCCAGTGGAACTGGTGCTTTACAGAAAGTGAATGGACTAATGAAGAAGGACGATTACCTTCAATTAAGGTTTTAGAATAGAGCTGGGTGATATGGAGAAAATCAAATATCCCAATATTTTTGACCAAATACCTCTATCGATATTGTGGCGATATTGTAGGCTTGACAACTGGTGCTTTCACAAAATATGCACACAATGAGATTTTGGTCACATTTTCAGAAGACCCATAATAAAGTCAAAAAAGACCCAAATTTCATGACTGTTTTTTGTGACAAAGAAGTATGTGCTCCAATGATTCCATCACAGAAAAATAGGAGTTGTATTAATTATTGGAAACTCAAACTGCCATGACATACATGTTCTTTACAACTGTATATAAACGTTTGGGTGAAATAAATGTAGTTGAGTAAAACAAAGTGTTTGAAAACTGTACTTTTTGTTTCTGCGTCTCTCCTGAATCAGGAGCACCTTCCTGTGATAGCTGACCAGAGCCAAGATGACAGGAGTTGTAGCCAAGCGTGAGGGACCACAGTTCATCAGCGAAGTAGCTGTGAGGGGAAACGCCGGCGTCCTGGACTACTGCCGCACCTCTGTTTCCGCTCTCTCCGGAGCAACAGCTGGCATCCTCGGGCTGACTGGACTCTACGGCTTCATTTTTTATTTCCTCGCCTCTTTTCTTCTCTCTCTGCTGCTCATTCTCAAGGCCGGACGGCGATGGAACAAATGCTTTAAGTCGCGGCGGCTGCTTTTCACCGGGGGCCTCGTCGGAGGTCTTTTCACTTACGTCCTGTTCTGGACTTTCCTCTACGGAATGGTGCATGTGTACTAACATGACCTAGCATAAATAACCCTGAATTAATCCCATCTAATGTTACATAAACCAATTATTTGTCTGTCCTGCTGTTTGTAGATAGGCCATTAGTAAAATACTTCTTCCATTATGAACTGTTGATTAAATGGAGGATTTTTCAATAATTATAGTATGCAGAATCAAATATTCTCTTTTCTCTCCTGCTAAACACCAGGGCAATGACTATGAATTTATTTAACCTGTAAGTCCCACTCAGTGCTCTGTATCATTCACACCAGGATGACCACAGTTATGTTAATGTAGGTCGTAGAGTAGGTTGTAGTGTAACAGATCGAAACAGATTACAAGGTGGAAGCACTTTTCATTACATTTCATGTACAATACTATGGTTAAATTATAACAAGTCTGATTACTGATCGAAATAAATAAATACCTCTTTACAACTGTATGTGTTATCAGTTTGTCTTTTAGGAAGTTTCATTTGTTGACATGAAATAAAAATGACAAATACATTTTGTTTCCACCAAAACCGACCATTTGATAAATATGCAAGAACGAACAAAGGAGACCATGCACTTCAGTGTCTTGCACCATTCATTAACAATCAGCCAGTACATCAGCAGTGAACTTGTCCACCCGCAGCAGTCTAGTAGCCCATCACGACTGCATCCCACAGCTTCATGAGTGAATTATATTGTGAATAAGGTTGCGTTTATAGCCATTGCATGGCCGATGTCAGCATCAACATACAGGAGGAAACACATCCGCAACAGCACACCTGAATTCCTGTCACAACAGGTACATGACTGAAATACCAACCATTAAGACCGTTCACACATTTCATTTTATTTATTTATTTTTTCATAGGTAGGTAGAAGGTATTTTGCAAATTGATTTAGCCAAAATCATTTTACAGTTTATAATGTAAATCCACAGTCTATTTTACTTAATCCAATCCTATATTTGAGGTTCATAGATATATAGATAGATACTCTCGTTCATGAATCTATCTATGTCTAGTATTTTTGCTGGAATTTTTATACCTTAGTCCATAAATGGCAAAAAAATAAAAACTAAGGCCCATCATATATTACTCAAACTGGAAATGATGCTTAATTAGTCTGATCAACAGCCAAGAAAGCTATTAAGTATTGATTCTGTGACATGAAACAAAGACATAAGAAATTACTTGCATTTGTAAAGCAGTAATCTGCAAATATTCGTCAATTCACTTTAAGTCTTAGATGAATCATTTGACATCTCCGCTAATTGCATCAGCATTACCACAGCACTTTTGCATATAATTATTTATGAATCTGTTGTAATCTTCCACATCCCAGCTTTGGACCCTGACCCAGCCACTGAAAACCGCCTTTCTGTGTATTTCTACATCAGCTTTCCTGGCCCACCGGCACATTCCCTTTTCTCTGGACCAACATATCTTTAGTCAGGTCAAGCATCACTCAAGCTAGTGGCATGCCAGCTGTCCAGTCTCACCAGTAGGTGAGAAGTGGACATCGGTCCATCTTTTGGTTCCACCTCTGGCAGACCACTGCAGGTGATTTGTCTTGCTCTTGCTGCAAACTTAATTTTGTGAAGCGAAGGTGATATGAGGCCTTGGCTCTGCACCTTGGGGAGAGAGATGAGCAGAGTATCGCTGTCCTGTGTTGCGTGGAATGGTGGGACCCTGTTTGTCCACAAGCAGCTGGCTCTCTGCAGTTGGTTCAGTTTCCTCTGGCTTTTTATTGGAGTTGGCGGCCTCTTTCTCTGCAGCTGGTTTCCTGGATCTCCTTTCCCGGTGTCCTGTCTTCCCGTCCTTGGCTTTGGTCGGGTCTTTTCTGTTACATACATTATGAGAGAAATGTGCCAATGAATGTGATGATCAAGGTTGGGAAAAATTATGATTTAAAAAGGCTCATCATCAACGTGTGTGTAAATACAGTTAGTCATACTTGAAGTTGATGATTTCGAACTTCCTCTCTCGGTAGAAGGAACTTGTGTTCATCATGTACAGCAGTATCATATCGCATGCAAAGGCTCCCTGTAAGAAAAAAAAAAAAACTGGATTTTCCCAAGCTGCAGATAATCATCATTATTTTTGTTACTTGTGAACATCAATTGCCCTCTAGTAGCACTGTAATATGCCATTTTTTTCAAACTTAAGATGTCCCTAATTATCCACAGTCACATCAACATAATATCTTAGTAAATTACTCACTACACCAAGCAGGGCAACACCCGAACCAATGGCAATTATTGTGGGTACAATATTGAATTTCCCAGCCTGCAAAACAATAACAGGCACTTACGGCAAGTCTATTACCGGAATCATGTACGTAGGCTACTTTCCTTAGAAAAATCATAAACTGCTATACCTGGCCATTGACCATTATATCAAAGCGAATCCCATACACCTTGTACAAAGTGCGAAAGGTCTCGCCATTTTGATCCTTGTAATACCTGGCATATCTGTAGGGGCGCAAAAAATCAGTTGATAAATAATGAAAATTAAACGGGTTAGAAAACAGAGTGGAGGAAGTGGGCTGACAGATTTATTTCTTGTTGAACGCCTGAAGGGACATACCTGAAGTTGTATCCTGATGTGAGCGAGTTGTTAAACTTTAAGTCCAAACGAGTAAAGCTGTAGTGTGGATTACACTGTGTAGAGTCCTTATCCAGGTCACAGTTCCACTCAATAACAATACCAACAGACCCACCCTGATGGACAAAAACAGTCACTTTGTGAATATGAGTTCAGCCTCACACATTACTGCAGCTCTTGGCTATGTGTTGACACACTTCATGTTTGTTTCCTTTAAATTCTAAACTCTAATTCACATGTCTTGTTACCCTTCTCTCTGGCTGATCAGACTTCTAATCAGATTGAAGGTGGATGGAGCTAAAATGGTAATTATGTGATGTCACCAAACCAAACCAGATGACAACCAATAACAATATGCCTTTTCACAAACAAAATGCCTTTCACAGCAGACAATTTGACTTGTCATAATAGCATAATAGAAAAAGCACAGGGTACATATTAATAATGGCTCTGCTCTATTTAACTGTCCCAGTAAGGACAGTGTGACAGTGAGTCAGCATTAACAGTAGAGACAGAGCATATTAAAGTCCCACCCACAACGGAGAAGAAAACAATGAATAACTCTCCATTGACTTTGTATTTCGTAAAGGTGCCTCCTTGTCAATTTTGTCTGCTAGCACAATGGTTCCCAAAATAGGGTCCGAGGACCCCCAGGGGTCTTTTAGGGGGTTCCAGGAGTTCCACAGCAAAAATGGGAATAATTAGTTTTCTCTATAATTCCATACATAAGTAACACAATTACAGATTATATGATTATTTTGGTCATTCAAATGGGGGTCCGTGGTCTAATTTGTGTCAGTTTACAGGCCCTTGATGTGAAAATATTTTGGGAACCACTGTGCTATAAAGCAACAGAAAAATGCCTAAAAGTTGCTGTGTGGTGGGATGCCAAACTGAAAACCGAAGCCTTAAGGAAGACAAAGTGAATACAGGCAATAAGACGTGCGGCATCACCAGGAAGAATGATAAAACTGTGGGATCCTTACACTCAGTATGCCTTATCTTACATTTGCAGCAAGCAATTTGTCAATAAGTCAAATATCAAAATGTGAGGGTGTTAGTACTGTATTCATGTGGTGTCAGAATAATCAAAAAGATTCCCCACTGGGAAAATTCACAGAACATTGTGTGATAGGCGGAGGTCTGTGCTGTGATGTAAAATGTGATGGTCTATTATGGTTTATTATCAAATTACTGGAAGGAAACCAGTTAATTGAAATCACTCCCACATAGGGCTAAACAATTCTGGAAAATAATCAAATTTTTTCACCAATATTGCGATTTAATATGCAAATATTTTTTACGCTCTTTGTCTTCTGTATTAATCAACAAAGACCATTTAATACATCATTGTATAGTATGAACAACACAATATTAGATAGATTAAACAAACTGTTCTTTCCTGGAGGTTCTTTTCCTGTATGTGATGATGAAATTAGGTGATGCATGATTTTATATGAATGACATCTTTTATTTAACTACTTAAATTACAGTAATATATTCAGCACTGACCAAACCTGGTGTAAACATTCATGTGAAAGCCAGAAACAAATCACACAAACTAAAGTGGAGATTGCCGAAATATAAAACCAAATATGTGGCTTTCCCACACTTAGTAGTATTTAGATTATTTAATATAATAAACATATGTAAACATGTGGATTGCACTTTTTAAACACTAGACAGTTACTAGACAGTTAAATAAGTAAAAATTTAGCATATATATACAATGGTGTATTTTTATTTACAGCGCACGGACCACAGAGGAGCTGCCTCCAGAGTCCAGCCCCTCACTCCCCTCATAAAGTTGCGTGCATGACAGCGTCAACGTTGCACTTGCTCAGAGAGGCAATCGTTACATTTGGTGTAGCATGCTGCTGCTGGTCTTGCCATGGGATTAACTGTACTAATAAAACTGTTGAAACAACGCAGTCACGCTGCTGTGAAAGCTCCTCGAACGTCATTTATCAGAGTTTGGTTGTTACCCCTCTCCGCGGCAGTCTCCTCCACTCCATATCTTTATTACGGAGCTAGCTAACTGGAGCTAACCGCTAATCGTTGCTAACCGAGCCTTCAGTTCTGCGTGCCTGTATCCATTAACTGCATGTATGGAGTCGAGCCCGAATAAAACCCGTCATTTTATTAAAATGACTGTAAAAGTTTTAAACTACAACTCAGAGTTGTTTTAAATCTGCTCAAGGTACAGCGTAGCGTTAGCGCGCTAAGTAAGTGCGGACTGATTTGCTCTCGCGAGTCACGGGACCAAATCGCAGCCTTCGCAGTCAAATTTTAACATTGCGATATTATTGCAAATGCAATTAATCGTTCAGCCCTACTCCCACATACAGTCTTAAGGGCCTTTTTCATAGCAGACATTTTGACTTGTCATAGTAGGAAAATCACAGCTGAAACTGATAACCTTAACAATGGCTCAATTCCATCCAGTAAGTGTCCCAGTAAGTTATATCAGTGAGTCAGCATGCACAATACCAGGACCTCTCCTAAGTGGAATGCAGCCATCAGTAATGGTTTATAATACACCTGTGCTTTTTCTACTATGACATGTCAACATGTCTGCCGTGAAAAAGGTCTATTATCACATTATTCAACTGTGTACCTTAGCAGCCATGTCCTGGAAGTCATACCCAGTCCAGCTGACCAGATCTCCGAGGCGGAAGATGGGACAGTACAGGTGGTTCTCTCTGTCGTAGGAGCATCTTTTCAGGTAGCTGTTATCTAATGTTTCAAGAACATTGGACCTAACAGGCAAATACAGCAGACATTTAGCACATGTATCATATGTACGATTTTCAGGAATTATGGAAAACAGTCTTATTTCACATTGGTATTGTTTAGTTTATCCAGTGTGTTAAATATACCATGGCTTTTGGTGAGCTTACTTTCTTTTGCACGTGCCTTGCTTTTATGTCAGCACATCTGCTATATAATCAGTTAATGACCACATCAAACCTCCTATCAAAACCATCATCCTCACCACAGTATGATACAATACAGCCGACTAAAGCAGGGCACAGCATACTCTGCAGAGTTAGTCGGCACCCAGACAAAGTGGGAGTAAGGAAGTTAGTTTTTTCTGATCTTTGAGTTCATGTGAGTGAAGTTTTTGATATGGCATCGTCATTCTTTGATGGTGATGGCAAGAATAGCATGCATGCCACTAGAGAACACACAAAATTTCACAAATTTCCAGGGGAGCTAATGCCTTATTAAGACTCTTTCTTAACCTTTCAGGAAAAAAACATGTAAGCCTTCCACAGGAGTTAGAAGTTGGAGTGATCAGGTTGTCACGTGTGGCAGAAGTAGTGCTGGAGAGACGGAAACAGACTAAGAGACAACTGGTCCTGCCAATTCAGAGTCACAGAATTCTCTCAACTTCTCATATTGTCATATTTGACCTTTCGATGCTTATCTTAGACACCATTACTGCTTAATCTTTTTTCAGGTTTGCAGTGCATGTGTGAAAGGAAAGGGGCTCAGCTCTAGCACCGTCTTTTACAATCTCTTACTTGGAGCTTAATATTATTATTTCTTACGGAACTGTCAGCTTAGATATGCAGAACTTATACAACAAAATACACAGCTGATATCTAAACATGACTGAATTTGATTATTTGGATTTTGAGTGAAGGTCTTCACCTTTGCTTGAAAGTTTCCCTCTACACATACATACCCAACAGCAGCATATATATATACACAGTATGTGTATGTCAATCAAGCTACACCATTACACCCGCTGGCTTAGAGTGTAACTGGAGGGATCACACTGTAAATCGTGTAGTGTTGCCAGCCATTTTGAGTAACACCCATTAAGAGGGATTTGCATTACCAGGCAATCACCGTTAAGTATAAGCATATGAAGATTAGTGAGGAAACATATGAGAGATGGCTTTGTAATTAGAATAAGATCCCGACTGATGAATTAGCTGCAGCTTGTGGCAACTCTGAGCTTTCCTGCAGGACTTGAACAGATGACAAATCCTTAGAATCCATAAAACCTTGGTTATTGACAAATCAAATATGCTGCCATAATCCGGAATCATGTGTTTGTCACTACTAGTAGTGTTTCGGCATGTGCTTACAGTAGGTGCTTGGTGCTTTTGTCTGTGCTTAAATGCTAATGTGTTTAATTGTGCGCCTATGCACTTTTACCTGTGTTTATAGGCTTCTTGTTATTTTTTTCTCATGCCATCAACTTGCTAGCTGTCATGATCTGGAATAGTGGTTGTGTCATTTTACATGGCTATGCTTATGTGTTCTTGTTTTATGTGTATATGTGTTGTTTTTCTGTAATTTATCGATTTGTTTTTCTTTTAAGCCATCTACCTGTTGGGGACTACAGATGAAAATTAGCCTGCATGGCTAAATCTGGCACATTTACATGTTGGACTCTGTGCTCATGTTGATTAATGTGCATTGTATGTTGTTTAGAGGGCAGCAGTACAGCTCCATGGGCTAGCCCCGTCTGATCGGACACCTGTCCAGGGGAAGGCCCGCTGTCAAGGGCGTCTCAGATGACTGTTTCACTGTCTCGCTGAGTGCACAGGCTGGTATAAATAGAAGGCTGTCTGCACCGTAAAGCTATTCAAAGCAGCCATTAGGATATGTATATCCCCCTTCAGCTCACTCAGTGATCTACGTATATCACAATGCCTTGAACACTATAGGCACACCAGCAATCAGCACCACTTACTTAGAGAATTCAAACTTTGGAAACCGGATGAAATTCTTAATGTAGATGGTGAAGTTTTCTGCCTCGCTCAGTAAGGGCTCTCTGGAAGTGAAAGAGACAGGCAGCTGTGTGAATAAAACCAAACCAAGTGGAGCTGACAGGCTGCATTAGTAATAAATAGAACTTGTGAAATATCTCGGTCCCTGTGAAGGATCAGGGTGAGTGTCAGTGTAGTAGCACAAAATGGCACATTTCCAAAGTTCTGCAAGAGAGGAGGGGTCTCACGTGGGTCTCTTGCTGTATTCAACAGGACACCAGCCATGAATCTCACAGGTCCCAGTGCTGTTTATACACAAGCCGGTCTTTATTCCTGACGAAGAGAGCAAAGATTCTTGGCTGGGTGGAGCTTAAAAGAGAGTTTATGCTAAAATAAGACACATTGGAATACTTTTGGTATTTTGTGTAACATATTATATTCATCTAAGTGAAAATATTGTTCTAAACATTTTTTTTTTAATTTTATAACTTTTTGATAGCATTGACTTTGGAGTAGTAGCCAAACCATGACGTTAGCGATTCATATGGTCTATGTGAAAAGTATTGTTTTAAGATAGTCACTGACCAATATGAAAGATTTCAAGCCACAGATGAATATTATGTAAACCTGTAATTGAGGCTAACATCTAAAAACTATTCAGATTTTGAGTTGAGTGCAATGAATGATCCTCACCATGACCAGCTATGACAGCCTCCCCCCCCACGCAGTCATCATCACTTTGACATCGTCCATTTGGCACCTTGAAACTCTGTGAGATATGAAAATGCAATCTTGTGGACATGGTAATCTGGCACAGTCATTTTTACATATTAGGATGGAGAAAAAAAAAAACACAATTAAAGCCAATAATGAGATTCGCCGTCTTGTGTATACTCACCTCAGCGCAGAACCCCAGCCTCTGATTGGGGGTCTCAATGTAATTTGTTACTACGAAGAACACCTGCTCACCCTACAAAATGAAATTAGGTCCAGACAGTGAGACTGAGAAGCAAAAGGTTAAACAAATTACACCCCAGAGAAGTTCAATATTGTTAAATCTGTTGAGACAGATGCTGAGGCTAATGATATCCACTAAAGCAGATACTCAATAGCCTCATAATCTCCCTTGACAGGAGAGTAATTGGGGAATGCTCTGACATCGATATTGGTATTCTGCAAGAAGATTCCCTTTTTTCTAGATAGATAGATAGATAGATAGATAGATAGACTCACATTTGGGGGTACGACATAATCCTCAGCACTCCACAGGTGAAGCCCTGTCTCTGAGCTGTTGGTCAGTGCCACACCTTTCAGCTTGGTGATGACTGAAGACTGGATGGCCTCTTCTCTCTCCTGGTAACCTTTCCTCACCACAAACACCCACCTGAGACATTCATTGAAACCTCACAATTTATTATGGTTTAGTTTTCTGGACATTTCTGATGATCAACATGGGTGCGATGATGCATCAGTATAGCATATGCTATCCCTTCTTGTTGAGGAGCCTGTTTGTGAACATGTATCCGGGGTTAACAGCACACACATTATAACTGAGTTATAAGTGAGTTCATCAGCTTGGCAGATGAAAGCAGTAATATTAATGTGTAAATGTATCCTAGACATTTCATGCATCCCTCTACTGGAACTTTATTCAACTATTTTGCATATACACACATCTAAGGGTGACAGCAGCATAAAATAGTAAAAGAGCAAAAGTGTCAGACAATATGGCAATAAAAACAGTGTATATGAACATAAGGTACAGTAGCACATGGAAAGATTGTATCCAACTACTGCAATTTGAAAAATTTGAAATTATGGTGTGATAAAAAAACAAGATATCCATATATTGACATTAAGTCAACTATAACATGTTGCAGTTATGCAAGAGAAAACTAGTTAGCAAGCGAGCACAGAAGTTTTAACAGGTAGCTAAAAGTAATGGCTACACAGTTCAAATGATTAGTTATAAGTACTGGATAAATGGTTGTAATTGTTGTTTACAGTCAAAGCAAAGTTAGTGGCTAAACTGTCAAATATTCAGCTTCATTCTAAGTAGTAGTAACTAGAGCCCGACCGATATATCGGTGGGCCGATATTAGGCATTTTCCAAACAATCGGCATCGGCATTTATAATAGCCGATAAATGAATATTTCAAAAAATAAAATAAAAACGGACGAAACCCCCTTCAACCATGTTCTGAGTGTTTGCGTTGCATAGTTTGTCTACCAGAGGGCTCTCTACAAGTCCCTGTTGGCAACACTGGTGTTTAACCCTTTAAGTTTCATATCTTAAGTTTGTATTTTTATACATTTTATTTATCAGAACTTTTAATTTTGATGTTCCTCCTTTATTTTTAAACTTTATTATTACACAATTATGGATTATTATTTTTTTAAATATATATCAGCCGATATATCGGAATATCTGATTTTTAAATCACCAAATATTTGTATCGATATCAGCCTTAAAAATCCTTTATCGGTCAGGCTCTAGTAGTAACCTATTAGGCTAGTAGTACAATTGCTGACCAAACCGACCGTAATACTGATAGTTCATTTGTATGAGAAACAATATCCACTTTTATATGAATAGTGTCAAACATTTGGAAAATACATTGGGAATCGATGAAGGGGTGTGGCCTACGTGAGTTCATCTGACAGGGCTGTGGGGGGTCTAGGCTACATGCCATAGAGCCGAATAGGACTTTATCACCACACTGCAGACAGTACATTTACCATCTTGCAGTTTGAAATAACTTTCACAAAATTCAGTTTCAAAGGTCAAACCAGTAACTGGCTGTCCCAGTCACCTGCTCCCTTTTCATCATTTCTCCCCTTACGTAGGCTACATCAGCGTGACATCGCTCAGTGAGGTAACTTCCTGTCCTACCAATTTGACACATTAATTAGGCTAACCAACCAACAACTCTTCCTGAGACACATTTGGTTTTAAAGTTAAAAACTCTGCGGCGCTGCCACTTTAATAGTCACAAAGTCAACCCTTTCAGCGAGCTCTGCTATTTTTAACTGTGTGAATCACTTTCTAAAAGGTGACTTTATTACATGCCTAAAGGAGAGAAGAGAGAGGCACCTCACCCGATTATGTATCCCAGCACGGCCAGTTGATAGAGTCTAAATAATATCCCGATTTTCCTGTTTTCGGCGATCACGTATTTCTCTGTCTTGTAGTTGAGGAGAGACACGAAGAAGCCTCCCCAGCCTGCCATTCCTCCCGCACGGTAGACCCGAGTGAGAGCGCAGCTCCAGGCTCAAGCTGATATACACAACTGCTACTTGTCATAAAACGGGCAAACCCACTGAGAGAGGGGCTGAGATACACCGACACCGTTTCCTCAAAAAGACCACTGTGAGACCACCGGTGGATATGTTGTTATTATTATTATTATTATTATTATTATTATTATTATTATTATTATTATTATTAGTGTGTAGTAGTAGTTTATTTTGAACATGTAAATATATATATATATATATATATATATATATATATATATATATATATATAAATGCATACATATATAATAAAAATTAAAATAACAGATAAATAAGGACATGTACATCTCAGCACAATCTTCCAAAATTATTAAGTGATTCAAATAAGAAATTCCCATGTTCAAAAAGGAGTAGGAAGAAGTTCATAAAAAAAAAACTTTTCTGGTCCTACCCCCTTTTTCTATTTTTATCCTTTAGTTAAATACAAAACAATTTGATGCTTCACTTATTTAGACATATTTACATACACATACACCGTACCGTATATCTACCTACACTCACATACACACATGCATACGCATAGACACAGATGCATACATACATGCATATACACACGCATTTACAAAAAAAAAATATATTTTTCTTTTCCATCTATCTTCTTTGTTTCTGTCTATCTATATCAAACCAAATAATAACCCATCCAAACTAGACTTAGTATGTAAGCCCAGGAACCATACAGTCAGTATACAACACTAATAATACTAATATTATGCTCGGCCTGATATGAAATTCCAATTTTTCTGACATCAGTTTGGAAGCTTAACAAAACTTTGTGGAGCAGTAGCCTTATGATAAATAGGCCTACTCCTGTAAATCCACATTGACTTTATAGTGACCGGATAGGCCTATAGCCTACTCTGATTAATATTGCGGTAATAAGGTTATTGCAAATCATTTTTCATTGGCGAAACAAACTATGTCTGTTTGTGTGCTACAAGCAGGGCCGTGCAAAGGGGGTGGGTGGGTGAGAATTGGCATGTAAATGAGTTGTGCACACATATTCTTCTTTGTGCATTTTACCCATCATGGTGGTGTTAATGACAGGATACAGTTACAGTGGTGTGAAAAAGTGTTTGCCCCCTTCCTCATTTCCTGTTCCTTTGCATGTTTGTCACACTTAAGTGTTTCGGAACATCAAACCAATTTAAACAATAGTCAAGGACAACACAAGTAAACACAAAATGCAATTTGTAAATGAAGGTGTTTATCATTAAAGGAGAAAAAAAATCCAAACCATCATGGCCCTGTGTGAAAAAGTGATTGCCCCCTAAACCTAATAACTGGTTGGGCCACCCTTAGCAGCAACAACTGCAACCAAGCGTTTGCGATAACGTGCAATGAGGCTTTTACAGCGTCCTGGAGGAATTTTGGCCCACTCATCTTTGCAGAATTGTCCTAATTCAGTTACATTAGAGGGTTTTGGAGCATGAACGGCCTTTTAAGGTCATACCACAACATCTCAATAGGATTCAGGTCAGGACTTTGGCTAGGCCACTCCAAAGTCTTCATTTTGTTTTTCTTCAGCCATTCGGTGGTGGACTTGCTGGTGTGTTTAGGATCATTGTCCTGCTGCAGAACCCAAGTTCGTTTCAGCTTGAGTACACGAACAGATGGTCGGACATTCTCCTTCAGGATCTCTTGGTAGACAGCAGAATTCATAGTTCCTTTTATCACGGCAAGTCTTCCAGGTCCTGAAGCAGCAAAACAGCCCCAGACCATCACACTGCCACCACCATATTTTACAGTTGGTATAATGTTCTTTTTATGAAATGCAGTGTTCCTTCTACGCCAGATATACTTGGACACACACCTTCCAAAGAGTTCCACTTTTGTCTCATCGGTCCACAGAATGTTGTCCCAAAAGTCTTGGGGATCATCAAGATGTGTTCTGGAGAAATTGAGACGAGCTTTGATGTTCTTTTTGCTCAGCAGTGGTTTTCTCCTTGAACTCTGCCATGCAGGCCATTTTTGCCCAGTCTTTTCCTGATGGTGGAGGCATGAACGCTGACCTTAACTGAGGCAAGTGAGGCCTGCAGTTCTTTGGACGTTGTTGTGGGGTCTTTTGTGACCTCTTGATGAGTCGTCGCTGCGCTCTTGGGGTAATTTTGGGCGGCCGGCCACTCCTGGGAAGGTTCACCACTGTTCCATGTCTTCGCCATTTGTGGATAATGGCTCTCACTGTGGTTCGCTGGATTCCCAAAGCTTTGGAAATGGCTTTATAACCCTTTCCAGACTGATAGATCTCAATTACTTTCTTTCTCAATTGTTCCTGAATTTCTTTGGGTCTCGGCATGATGTGTAGCTTTTAAGGATCTTCTGGTGGACCTTACTGTGTCAAGCAGCTCCTATTTAAGTGATGCCTTGATTGTGAACAGGTGTGGCAATAATCAGGCCTGGGTGTGGCTAGAGAAATTGAACTCAGGTGTGGACAACCACAGTTATAGTATGTTTTAACAAGGGGGGCAATCACTTTTTCACACAGGGCCATGATGGTTTGGATTTTTTTTCTCCTTTAATAATAAACACCTTCATTTACAAATTGCATTTTGTGTTTACTTGTGTTGTCCTTGACTTTTGTTTAAATTGGTTTGATGTTCCGAAACACTTAAGTGTGACACACATGCAAAGGAACAGGAAATGAGGAAGGGGGCAAACACTTTTTCACACCACTGTATAAGGAAGCATCTGGTAATAATGGTAGCAGTAGTAGGTAAAGGAGCGGAGGGGTGGAGGGGGGTGCTTCCCTTATCTGTCGCAGGACGTGTCAACCTGATAAAAATGGTCACCCTAGCAAAATTCCTATATCTTTATTTAACACATCCCATTCTTTAACACTACATCTTTACTTTCACTTTATAATACAGCCCACAACTTATAATGTAATATTCAGACATTTACCACAGTCCTCTTAACTTACAGTGTAGTATCATCATAAGAAATAGTACATGTAGGAGCTACATGTTTCTCCTGTATGTTTATGTTGATGGTCTCATTTATACTATTCATTGATTATTATATTATTCATTGATTATTATATTATGCACTAATATGGTGGGCGTGTTCCCCGGGGTTAGAGCGGAAGTAATAACAGCATATTTGTTTGCTTCACCTGTTCACCTGGTTTTGGGCTTTGACAGAGAAGGGGTGAGCCTGAGAGTGAACACTTTCTGTTGACCGCACTCACGTACTTATTTGCATCGCAAAGTTATATGGCATTTTGGTAACTGCAGTACTATTTGTATTTTACGTGGGGAGTAAAAAATGATTGAAATTGGATCTTAAGCACGTCAAAGTGTTTTTCATCTCTCAGTGTTTAGTCCCTCGTGGCTGCATTTTTTTTTTGACTGCTTATAGCTGCAACAGTACATATAATATAATTATATATATATATATATATATATATATATATATATATATATATATATATATATTATACTTACTGGTTCCTACTTGTAGCTACCTGGGTTTTTTTTTAGGAGGAAAAGATAAACTACTTATACTGTAAGTATTTTTTAAGTACTTGGTATAGGCAGATTATGAGACAATGGGCCCCTGGACACAGATACATAACCCCCCTGCTTTCCCGTCATTGCTTTCTCTCTCTATCAAATCAAATAAGATCAGACCCAAGGCGCTAAAACGGAGCGTTTGTAAGACAGAGCATGAATAAAAAAAAGTATATTCAAATAGACAGCATGATGTTCTCATATAAATATGAAAAAAATGTTTTTTGAAACATTAAATGTCCCATGACATGGTGCTCTTTGGATGCTTTTATATAGGCCTTAGTGGTCCCCTAATACTGAAGTCTCTTTTATATAGACCTTAGTGGTCCCCTAATACTGTATCTGAAGTCTCTTTTATATAGACCTGAGTGGTCCCCTAATACTGTATCTGAAGTCTCTTTTATATAGACCTTAGTGGTCTCCTAATACTGTATCTGAAGTCTCTTTTATATAGACCTTAGTGGTCTCCTAATACTGTATCTGAAGTCTCTTTTATATAGACCTTAGTGGTCCCCTAATACTGTATCTGAAGCCTCTTTTATATAGACCTTAGTGGTCCCCTAATACTGTATCTGAAGTCTCTTTTATATAGGCCTTAGTGGTCCCCTAATACTGTATCTGAAGTCTCTTTTATATAGACCTTAGTGGTCCCCTAATACTGTATCTGAAGTGTCTTTTATATAGACCTTAGTGGTCCCCTAATACTGTATCTGAAGTCTCTTTTATATAGACCTTAGTGGTCCCCTAATACTGTATCTGAAGTCTCTTTTATATAGACCTTAGTGGTCCCCTAATACTGTATCTGAAGTCTCTTTCCCGAAATTCAGCCTTGGTGCAGAATTACAGCCACTAGAGCCAGTCCCACAATGAGCTTTCCTTAGTATGTGCCATTTCTGTGTCTCTAGCTATTGAGGAGGAGAGGGGGGTGGGGTGGGGGGGGGCAAGGTGGAGAGTGGGGGTGTGGCCTTGACCAACTGCCACTTTGCTCGTTTGAAAGCCATGATGTCTCTCTCTCATGGGTGGGCCAAATTCTCTGGGTGGGCAAAGCAGAGAAAGGGGAGGTAACCTTGCTCCTTGTGACCTCATAAGGAGAAGATTCCAGATCGGCCCATCTGAGCTTTCATTTTCTCAAAGGCAAAGCAGGATACCCAGGTCTCGGTTTACACCTATCACCATTTCTAGCCACTGGGGGACCATAGGCAGGCTGGGGGAATGCAAATTAATGTTAAAAAACCTCATAAAGTGACATTTTCACACCATGGGACCTTTAAAGCAAGTATACATGCTCTAATAGAAACACAAAATATAGCCTGAACCTGAAAATGAGCATATGTCTCCATTAACATAAACATTTTGATAGTAAAACACTGACACTTGTGTGGACAGAGAGTGTGTTTGTGTGTGCACGTTTTATATTAAATGTTCCAATCAAAAATATTGCATGAAGGCTCCCTTTTTCAGTATTCTGATATCAATGAACAGGTTTGTGTTGTTTCTTCAGTCTATGCAAACTATAACCTATAACAGAAATAATGAATACTCTGAACTAAATTTGTTTAATGATAGTCAAAAAGTTACATGTTATCTATACTGCTATTTATATTATTTATAACTACTTGCTTCAACTAGTTTAAAATTTTTTTTATTTAGAACAAAATGGGATTTTTGTCTGGGTTGTACTCAATGTATGGAAAACACCTGCTCCAAATATATATATATATATATATATATATATATATATATATATATATATATATATATATATATATATATATATATATATATATATATATATATATATATATATACATATATATATATATATATATATATATATATATATATATATATATATATATATATATATATATATATATATATATATATATATATATATACAGTCAAGCCCGAAATTATTCATACCCTGGCAAATTCTGACTTAAAGTTACTTTTATTCAACCAGCAAGTCTTTTGTTTGACACAGGCTTCTCCCAAAATATAATAGACAATGTACAAGAGGCATCATTGTGGAAAAAAATATTACTCATCTTTTATTTACATTTGAACAAAAAGTGGCATGTCCAAATTATTCATACCCTTTGCAAACTGTCACAGTCTATGGGAAAATCCAAAGTTCTAAACGATTCCAAATAGTCCAAGCTGTTGTAAAGCATCCTAATTACCCTGATTCATTGGGAATAGCTGTTTTAATCAAGTCAACAGGAGAAAAAAAAAAAGAAGCTCTCTGCTGTTGGTTTGTGGACAGTCATGGCCAAGACAAAGGAGCTCAGGGTGGACCTGCGGCTGCGCATTGTGGCTGCTTGTAAGTCAGGAAAGGGCTATAAGACCATATGTAAATGTTTTGAAGTTTCAGTGGCTACAGTGCAAAGTATTAACAAATACAAGACGCTCCACACTGTGAAAAATCTCAGAGGACGTGGTCGGAAGCCAAAAGTGACACCTGTGCTGGCCAGGAGGATAGTGAGAGAGCTAAAAAAGAATCAAAGGATCACCACCAAGGCCATCTTGAAGAATCTGGACTCTGCTGGTGGCAACATCTCAAGGCAGACAGTCCAACGGATACTACACACCGCTGGGTTCCATGGACGCAGACCAAGGAGGACACCACTTCTCCAGATAAGGCACACAAAAGCCCGCTTGGCCTTTGCAAATGCTCATCTGGACAAAGAAGAAGACTTCTGGTCTTCTGTTTTATGGTCAGATGAAACAAAAATTGAATTGTTTGGCCACAATGATGTAGCCTTCATTGGGCGTAAAGAAGGAGAAGCCTTCAACCCTAAGAACACCATCCCCACTGTCAAACATGGTGGTGGGAACCTAATGTTTTGGGGGTGTTTTTCAGCCGGTGGACCAGGGAACATAATCACAATAACAGCACCATGAAAAAGGAGCAATACATCAAAATTCTCAACAACATCAGGCAGTCAGCAGAGAAACTTGGCCTTGGGCACCAGTGGACATTTCAGCACGACAACGACCCAAAACACACAGCAAAAGTGGTGAAGAAACTGTTAGCAGACAAAAACATCAACGTTTTGCAGTGGCCCAGCCAGAATCCTGACTTAAATCCAACTGAGAATCTGTGGAGGGAGCTAAAGATCAGGGTGATGGAGCTCATCGCTAAAGATGAATGGGCAAAAATACCAGTGGAGACATGCAAAAAGCTGGTCAACAATTATAGGAAGTGTTTGATTGCTGCAATAGCCAATAAAGGCTTTTCTATTGATTATTGAGAAGGGTATGAATAATTTGGACATGCCACTTTTTGTTCAAATGTAAATAAGATGTGTAATATTTTTTTTTCCACAATGATGCCTCTTGTACATCGTCTTAGCGTGTGTGTGTGTGTGTGTTTCCTGTTGGTCCTCCTGATGTAAGGCCTAGGACAGCAGTCATGGGGGAAACGGTCTGTGAATTGTGTATAAATTATAAAATAAACGTATTTACATAGATTACATAAATCCAAACGAGGAACAAGACTATAATTAAAAAGGTGAGATTTAATGGTCATGGACACTTGTAAACTTCAAGAAAGAAATCATCTGAACAAGTTAACAAAAAAAACATGTTTAATATAAATAATTATGATGTGGATTAGTTGAGTAGAGCCAAGAACAGCGTTCACCTGAGTCTGATTTGGAATGTGGTCATGACTCAGAGTGAAGGTGCATTGTGTTCAACATTTCCTTCTCGTCATTATATATTCAACACAGAAGCAGATCCACTCTGCACAGTTTTTGGAGATTGTCCACGTGAAGTTGTTTTGCTTTGCTCAAAATGTCCAGATGGCAAAAGTAATGAGTCGCTGGAAAATACATACAGGTCTTTTTCAGCCCACTGTACACAAACGGGAACCTGTCACTTCCACCAAATACATCTGTTCTGCTTTTGCAGCAGTCCTCCATGTGCAGGCTGGATTTCTCACAGGGCTCGCCCACATGTGCATCGATTAAGTCCATAGAGCCAGTCTTTAGTGGTTCACCGTAAATAATATTCAATGGCAGCTGAGAATGCAGCAAAGCCTCCACATCCCAGCACCCCAGCCTTCAGACCAGCTACAAAACCAAAAAAAACAATACATTTAAAAGGACACAAGAAATAAAATACCTTTTAACTTAAACCATCAAAGTAAATATATAAATATACCAGGTTACATACCACGAAGTCCAATGGCTCCTCCAGTAACACAACCGCTGTACACTGCGTTCTTCCAGTCAGATTTACCTCTGTGCTACAAATGGAAAACAGACACAAGAAATAAGTTACATTTGTTGTGCACTTAATATGGAGAGGGGAGTGGTGTGGGTGTGTGTGTGTGTGTGTGTGTGTGTGTGTGTAGCATTACCAGTTTATATCTGAACTGTAATCATTTGAATCAATGGTGTTTTTTCAGCACATCACTTGGAAAATCTTAAACAGCAATTTAGCACCAGAGGGCGCTATCAGACTATTTTGAGGAGGTTAAAAAAGCAGAACACAACTACCATGTGCTTCCCAAAATATCTCTACAAAAACAATATGGCGATTAGCATTTCCTTAAATACTCTTTTTCTGTTCTTTATCATTTCTGTCCGAGTGCCATCAGAGAAGCCAAAGAATACATGAAGCCTTGTTACGTTACCCCTGTGCATTTTTACAACATAAACCAAATAAAAATAATGCTCTCAAGTCAAAACAATTCATATGTACAATTCCTAAAAGATGAGTGAGTAATCACAGTTACACACATTAGCAAAGGTGGATCGTTTATCATTTATCAACCTTCACATTGACGCATGAAATAATTCTGCAGCATTTTTTACTGATGGCCCTATAATTTGACTACAAATATATGTATTTGGGTGCTGCGTTGGTAAAATCATGTAACTTTAAAAGCTCCCATCAAAGCTAATGTGACGCAGCCTTGTTGCAGTGTTTGTAATTGTAAATAAGATACCTAAGTTATTAAGATTGAGTTTAAATTCTTGTACACTAAGCATTTACATTATTTTGTCTATTCCCCATCTGAACTCAGTTATTCATTTGTTTTGCGCTCCTGCCAGACATTCTGCTCAATTTAGTATTCTTGTAGAGCAATTTAAAAAGAATTCAATGTGATATAATTTGATTTAATCCTTAAAAATCTTAGCAAATAGCCGAGTGGCGTGTAAAATTATATTCACGTGTTCACCAGATTCCTGAGTCTTGATTTATCGGAGCTTATGAAGCTGTGTGGTTATATCCAACATCAGTATGTGTCACCTCACCACCACTAGCCCCACATGATGAAAAGATAATGAAGAGAAGTGGTGTGAGTCACATACTGATTCTATGATGCACTCTGTGCAGGAGAACATAGCGCCCACAATGGCGAAGTTCTTGGCGTACGACATCCCCCTCTGGCCCATGTCTTTGAGGACTTCTCGTGCTGTTGGAGTTTTCAGAGGGTCTTTGGGGTCGAAGCCAACATTGGTATCAATGCCAGCAGTGAAAACACCAAAAGCTCCTCCGAGGACAAACCCTGTAGAGAACAAAAAACCCCAACATGAGTGTCTGCACAATAAATCATAACAATATTTACAGACTTGAGGAATAAACGATGCATACTGTTGAGCTACTCTCCACTGATCTGAGAAATATTACTGCCCTTAAGATGATTGATTATGCATCATTGTCATTTCAGCTTTACATTATGGAAACACCATACAAAATCCCAACTCCCAGTGTCCTCGAGCTTTGAGCTCTGACACCAGTTAACTGGTTTTCACGCACGCACGCACACACACACGCGCACACACACACACACACACACACACACACACACACACACACACACACACACACACACACACACACACACACACACACACACACACACACACACACACACACACACACACACACACACACGTATTTATAATGTTAGTTACCTCCAACACAGGCCAGCACCGACTTGAAGGCGCAGCTCTCCATTCCCCTCTCGATCATCTTCTGCTCGTCGCTTTTAAAAGGCACCGGCAGCCCCCCCATAACGCCGGGGCTCAGCTCCTTTACGGGCCGCTTGTCCCCGATAAGATGGTCCAGAATCATACTGTATTGAATCGGTGGGCTCTCCATACTCGAACCAGCCGAAGCTGGACCTTGTAAGTCGGAGGCAGCAGAGTTTGCAGCACCCGTGGAGGCAGCCATGTTTGTCAATGACACAGTGCTGTAGGTAAATGTAGTCAAAGACGAGCGGGCGCAGATTCGTTACATTTGTAACATTTGTCTGTTGATGTCTGAAAACGGAAATAATATGACCATATACAGATACATATACACATATTAATGAACAGCAGCAGAAAACCTATATATTGCAATGCGTTAGGTTTTATTCTCTCATTTGTTTTTGTTTTCTAAATTCGTGTCAGCACATTCGACACAAAGTCAACCTGCCAGTGTGACTTCAGCAGCTGCTTGTTTTGTTGAAACCTTATGATAACGGGTGTGTTGCTGAGTTGTTTTGCGCAATACATGTGTTTCCACCTAGGGCTTGGTTTAATGGATTACATTTTAGAAAATACATCGTATCCCTAATGAATCATATACATACATTTTGTTCAGCCTAAATGTAGCCTCTAATTTTCTCTTGCAACTGTGTCAGAGATTTGCGTATCCATCCTATTTACGTTAAGTAAATGGAAATGCGTTAATCAAAAGAAAGACTACATGTCCCAGAAATCTTCCGGAGCACTGCGCCAAACTCGCTTCACGCGCTCCACCTACCGGGTAACAGCGCAGGCCGGTTGGCGGTGACACTCATGACTCGCGTGTCGGCAGCAGCAGCAGCAGCATCCTGAACAAACAACAGCAGCACTGCCGCAATACTGAACAGGTGAGATAACGCTAGTGGATAATACTCCTTTATTTCTGGCAGTCTAGCATTGTTCACCTTTTCACCAGTCTGCCGAGTAGAAATGTGTAAACTTTACCGTCGAACGCTGTTGTCAGTGGACATTGACGAAGCTGTGGAAGAGAGAGAGAGTCGCTCAACTGACTTTGATGACAGCTTGCGTTTAGCAACATTAACTGTCACAGTACACGTCTCTGTTCCTTTAATTTAATGACTTGTCATTCTGAAGCAGACGTGTCTTTCCTTATATGACAACGTATATCATAAAATTAGCCAAAGGAGAGGTTGTTTTCACAAGCGTGTCACTGTTATGACTGTGATGTTAAAGCAAATAAGTGGAATTATCACTGGCAAGGACAATTATTTTCATTTTACATGGCTTCAGATAAGCCTGCATTTTTTTTCATATTATTTGTTAACGTTGCACCGTGCGAAGTCGTGAGTTCAACAGGATTCTTGCTCGATCATATACTCCCCATCTACTTTATAAACATCCCTTTTATTGGATCAGCTCTTATTCCACTACAATTATAACTTAGTACAAGTCTTAATATAGCCTAATGATGTGTTTTGTTGCCAAGGGATATTTGTTAGTGTGGTCTTTTACCTGACAACTCTATGAATGTCCACCTGTGTGGAGGGACATCTCCATCTATCTGAGAGGCCAGCGAAGATACAGCTTACACATAACCACCCTTAGAAAATCCAGAAACTAAAATGAAAGTCTGTGATTTTTTTTTTATTCCCCGTTATATTTTCTTTAAATCGTATTTTCCAAGATGAAATGCTGCTTCAAAGCCTTATCCACGCAGCCAGGAATACATATCTAAAAGGAAAAATGCTGTGGCTTTTATTTATGTATTCATTCATTCATTGTTTTATTATTTCGTTGGCCTAAAAGTAGTCAAATGTAAATGTCAATTCCCCTCAGGTTGCTAAAATCCCCAAATTCTCCCCGGAAATACAGAGCACATGACCGTGTGGCCCCCAGTGGTAAGTGTGGCCCTGAACTCCTTCTTTTAACAATATCTTACAAGCATTTGAATCTTTAAATCTTTATGTACAGTAGCTAGGCACTGTTTAGCACCTGCTTCTTCATAGGGGTTATCTTAATGTACAATACATTTTTCCAGCTGTACTGCTTAGGTTTTACTGTCTTTTTTATGTACATTTCCCATTTATTGCCATTGCCAAGTAGCCTTTGGAGCCACTTCAGTGCGCTCCAAGCAGTTTTTCTTCACATGATCAGCCAGCCATTTGTTCCTGATTAGATCAGTGACATGTGAAGCATTCAAAGGCATTGTTGTGTTTGATGTAGTTATTTGTGAAATGTTGTTTATGTTCTGTTTAATAGGTTCTTAATGCTTCATAATATAACATACATAATAGTAATAATAATAATAGTAATAGTAATAATAATAATAATAATGATAGTAATTCTTGTAATTATTAGTGATTCTACTCTTGCCACATAACATTTACTTGTAACCTACATTAGGCTACCAAAGTGTACAGCCCACTGTCTAGTGATGCTTGAATCATAAACCTTTTCTATTTTCATAGCTTGCTGTGCAGCATAATTGGACATTGCAATAAGGACAAAAGGGTAAAGTAAAGTTGTAGAATATCCCAATTGCAGAGCTTACGTTGTAGCCTTGTGTTTATAGAAGAGGCCAGCCTTGCAGTGGTACATGCATGGGTCCTTTGAGAGAAACCAAATGGGCAACAAATGACAGCTTTCACTTTCTTCTGTTCCTTTTGATTATGCCAGGAGACGGGATAGTTCAAATATGAGCAGGGCACCAGTCATTTATGAGGCAGTCAATGTGAATGTTGTTTGTAGGTAATTATACCCTTTGTTTTTCTCATGGTTAGCCATCCAAGAAGGGAAAATAGTTGAAATCTGTCTTTGGCTTCAGGACAGGCTGTGCTAGACACAAAAAACACCAAGGGAGGCTGGTCCTGTATCGGTGTAATGGTCGGAAGTCAAACTATAGCACTACGCGAAGTGGATACATCTGTTTTTGACATTTACTGATAGGTGTTGTGTGAAGAGGCTCCTGTCTTTTCTGTGTCTATGAATGATGTCTATTGTAAGTAATGGAAGCTAGGAAACCCATCTGACAATAACTAATAGGATTGCTAAATTTGCAATCTGTCTGTTTGAATTTGTTATTGATTTCATGACTTTGTGTTTGTCATTAGCCTCTCTTGCCTGGACTCATACTTAGCATGTCCTTGCAGAGCCTGAAGCAGTGGATCTCCCTCGTTTTTTTCTATATCTATATCTCATCCTCTGTTCAACTCATTAGCCATGCAGTTCCTATCATTGGCTTGCTATTTATAGCCAGAGGTTGTGTGGGGATCACCCATGTCCAGTTGTACAGCCAGCGGTGGTATATAGCTTGTTTTTGTTAGACAGAAAATGATCCCTGGTGATCTCTCCTTGACCATTCTGCTCAACGGGAAGAAGTAAATGTATATATGAATGTATGACCAATCTAAAGGATATTCACTGTCTCCTCATTGCGGTCCAACACACTCAGGAATATCTCCTACCAGTGCTGGTGTCCTGGATTCACTTTTTTAACTACACGCAAAGGGAATGTGAGTAGAAAATGGTCTTTTATCCACATTCTGTAACTGACATATGAAATGAGTCAGGGTGGGGGTGGGGGTGGGGTAAGAACCCTTACAGTGACCTTGTCCAGCTGTTAGAAGAGTGAGAAGGGTGAAAAGCAGATACTGCAGTGATGTAGTCCTCTACCATGTCCATCAGATGCTCACTGCTTCCTTCCGATGCTCAGATGAATGAATTCACTTCTTAGTTACTCTCTATACAAGGAGATACCACTATAATAATGACTTGTTGGCTCGAACCAAAGACACACAGGCATGGGGACCACCAGTACCCCAATATAACCAACAGTAGTCTAAAAGCTGCGTAGAGATACAGTCTGCCATTTCCATGTCCTCATATGTGGACATACCTTTTTAATTTATTTAGTCAAACAAATACTGATCAGGCATTTATTTATTTTCATTTAAGATGAAATCAAGACTTAGACTTATATAAATCCTTACTTTGACTGAAAAAATGACGATCACCAAGTTGAGCTTACATTAGTCTTGCATTGCCAGACCTATCTCCACAGTGCTGTGGAGTAAGGTCTGCCTCCTCCACACATACTGTACATTCTGGGATAGGAAAAAAACCCAGATATGGGTTGTTTTCATTTCTTTAAGCCAATCACAATGGTCTTGGGCGGCACTAAGCTCTGGATGCAGAGACGGTGGTTGAATCTCAATTCTTTTATTTGATAGCTCCTCGGTTGAACCGGAAGTTGTTCTGTCCCTCCTTCGGGAAGGCCGTCTCATAGCTCTTATTCCTGCCCCGAGGAGCGAGGATCAAGCACATTTATTCAAAGAATCAGATGTAAACCAGGCCCACTATCTTTGTGAGGGATCTCCAAGGAGCTATGAGCGAGAATACACGAGAGCAGTCTTCCCGGAAGCCGTACAGCCGAAAGGCGTTGCTAACCCTGCCAATACAGCTGACAAATTCATGTGACGTTTCAGAGGAAAGGACCTCTAATCCCTCTAAAACACATTTCCTCCTTTCACCTCTCCTCTCATGATTTCCTTCCATCTCTCCCATGCTTCCTCAGTGAGGCGGACTAAGACGAGAGGAAGGGAAGCAAGTGGAGGAACCGTGGATGCAAGTGAGATTCAGCCGGTGGCTCTGCAAATTGTTCTCGGGAAGGAACTTGTTTTGGTGGTGCATTTGCACCCCACAAAAGACGCCACATCAAATATTAAATTAAGTTACCTGTTTGCACAATACAGTAACGCAAGCTATTTAAATTAGCTAGATACATGGTTAAACATAATTTGCTTTTACAAGTGTATCGCCGTGTGTATTTTGTCCATAGCAAATCCATGCCCAATCGGTCTCAAAACGTCCCAGTAAGAGAGTAAATGCGGTAAACATATTCTTCCCCGAAAGAACCAAGCAGGCCTGCCTTGTTGCACAAATTTTCTTCAAAACGTGGCATTTTCAGCAATTAGGTTGCTAGCTCAAAGTTTGTTGTGGTTTCCCAAAGGGAACGGAGTTAGACAACGGCAACAAACAAAAGCGGAAGGCGAGGGACATCCGGCGGAACATCCAGATGTGAGGCAGTTATCCTGGAAATGTACTGTTGTTGATCCAGACTTAGATTGCATGAAACTTTGGCCACAAGGACCCATAGGTGAGATGCCCATCTTCATTAAAACACTTCAGTTAGGATCGTGGAGGCTGCTGAGCTGTTCCAATTTCAACCTGTGGGCTAAGTTCATCAAGTCCAGCTGTTGCTGTGTAGTGTAAGTGTTGGCTTCTAATGAGCTGTCCATCAGTGTTATGTTCCAATTCTGTGTTTAGCATTTTGTGTCCAAAATATTCTGCAGGTAGAAATGGCCTCATTTATTTTGGCCTCATTATTTTTCATTATTAGGTATGACAAGCAATCTTTATTTGCAGAAGGTAAAATGTCTTTATCTCTAAACAAACTCACGAGTAGATAGTGAATTTCTTGCTGGCTTTGTCAAAGCAGAGCTGTTTTGGAAGCCTGTGCAGGTCAACGAGTGCACAGAGTGTGTCCTGGTTCATAAGGGGATCAACTTAGCAACAATTTTCCTGGCATACATTATCAGGTGAAGCCATTAGGAATTAAGGGGCAAATGCAATGTGTTGCTTAAGATGCAAGTTTTCTCCTTGAATGTGCCTATTGTATTTTTTTTAAAGAATCAAATATAACTAGGCCCACCATCTTGTGTATTAATTCAAAGTGAGAGGTAAATAGATAATATATAATGCATATACACTACCGGTCCAAAATGTGGGGTCACTTAGAAATTTCCATTCCACTCCATTATGGACAGAATACCAGCCGAGATCAGTTGCATTGTTTTTTTTTAACCAGTGCAGCAGTTTTCAGATTACATTATGTGCTTACATAATTGCAAAAGGGTTCTCCAATGTTTTCTCAGTTAGCCTTTTAAAATGATAGCAGATTAGTAAACAGAATGTGATTCTGGAACATTGGATGAATGGTTGCTGATAATGGGCAATGTAGATATTGCATTAAAGATCAGCCACTTCTTTCTACAACAGTCGAGAACCCTTTTGCAATTATGTAAGCACATAATGTAATCTGAAAACTGCTGCCCTGGTTAACAAAAACAATGCAACTGATCTCAGCTGGTATTCTGTCTGTAATGGAGTGGAAATGTCTACGTGACCCCAAACTTTTGACCGGTAGTGTGTATATATATATAAAAATATGTCGTGGCTTGGTTGGTTGTTGATGGTACCAAAAAGATGCGCTGAATGGGTATTGTTTATGAAACACAACCGCTAAAGCACTTCATGCATATACAGTAGCTTAAATAATGGGTTTGTGAGTTTTTTTGTTGTTGTGCCAGAGCACTCTTGTTTGTCTCTATCTAACCCTTTATTAAGCCTTTATAGGTGTGAATGTTGACCCTCTTGTTTGTAACAGGATTAGCTTTCACCCTATTCAGCATGGGGATCTCAGGAAAATAATAATATGGTCAGTAACACATTTGTCTTACCCAGTCTCTTACACACACATTCAGGGAAAAGCACTCTGTGATTCGAGAAGAAAGAGTTGTTATCTGTCCTCAAGAGGCGAGGTCTGGTCCACATACAGTTGGAGTGGCACGTCCTTTATTGCAGTGGAGGATGCTTAAATTGAGGAGATAAGAGGAGATGGACCGATTGGAGCAGGATTAAGCACTGCTGTGGCATTCAGTCAGTTGAATAAATAAAAGCGCCCCTATTTCTGATAGAATGGGAGGCCTCCCAGTATGCTGTTAGCGTGTGATATTTTAACTCAATGCTTTTTCCTTGCAAAGGCACAGATGGCTCTCAGCCTCCACAGCATTGCCAAGCTATCTCCACTCAGTTTGTTTTTTTCTTTTAAAGCGTCATCTATCAAAATGCCAGTACAGAAACACACCACAGTGGCACAGCAATGTTTTCTGTATGAGAGGTGTTTAGCCTAGACTAGCTGTGAAGGAAGGCATCGCCAAGCATCTTTTTCCTCTTGCTCTTTTTTTAGTTCAAGAACGTCCAGGAAACAGACTGCATACTTGACAAGCATCACAGTCTATTTCACTGGCTCCAAGGAATGCTAGTGTTTCAGTAAATGGGTCATCTGGGCCACGTCTGAGGTAAAGCAGAAATATGGCTTTTCTTAATATGAATGTCAGGCTTCTTTTTGCTTCCACTTTAGCCTAAGAGCAAGAACAGTGTCTTGCAGAAGGGTGATAAGCAAGACACGGATAAGACTGATGATTTGATATCATTGAGTTATTCCATCCAGGTGAACAGGACGAGCGAGTTTACGTGTGTGACGTGTACACATGCGTTGGGAGTGTCTTTCTTTCTGAAGGTTTGACGTATTTGATGTCTTTGTGGTCTCTCATCATACAGGTTACATTGAGCACACCCACAGAGCACATCAAATAGCTCTCATGCCACATGTCTGTGTCCTGTTGCAAACTCAAAAGGCACAAAGCAGGGATTGCTTGGCGCTCAGGTCTTTTAGTTTGGACAGTAATTCTACTCAGTTGCACAATACTATGATGTTCCATTGTGGAAAATCATTGGGCTCTGTTAAATGGTTGTCTTTTTATTCCCTTAGCAGTTCTCATGGATTCTATGCTGGTGTTTCTATGGAATCCGCCCACTTGCTGTACAAGTAGCCAGACAGGAAAGCAGCTGAAGTTTTTTGCAATGTGGCTCTGACTGTTTATCAGACAAGAACTTTGACACCATCAGAGCAGGAAGTTTGGCCCTCGAGGGAGCCCGGCTCTGAGAAAGATGAAACAGAGGATGAAGCAGATGAAATATGCATAAGGGCTGTATCTATATCAGCTCCTACTACTTTATGCCTTGTGAATCCAGGACAGAGCAGTTTTGTTGGGGAGTAGTGGATTGCTGTAACTGCTGCGGGATGGCAAAGTTCAGTAATTTCGTGTTTAGATTGGGCCAAATAGAACGTGCATGCTTATCCAGTTTTTATGAAGGGATTCATTTTGTCTATGTCTATCGAGATAATGAATTCCACAGGATTCAGCAATATCATCCAACAGCAAAAGTTCAAAAGCTAAATGTGAAGGTTTTGTACTTTTTTTTGCCATACATGAGTCGAAGAAAGACATTTAAAGACATCACCTTAGGATGTATGAAACTATAAAGGACATTTTTCTTATTTTTTTATCTTTTATTCTGACATTTTATAGACAGAACGATAACATAATTGGCAGATTAATCGATAATGAAAATAATCAGTTGCAGCCCTATAATTGTACAACTACTTTGTTGGAGTTTGGCTAATTAATGAATTTAAATTATACTATACTACTGTATACACTAATTACAAATATTGGCTAATAGCCATAATTATTATGCACGTGAGTCATTTTATTGTTATGGAACAGAAAAAATATGTGTTTTAGAAACTTTATACTTAAGCTGTTTATTTGTATAGTTTGTTTGTTTTAAAAGTTAAACATATGAACACAATGTGAACGAAATTGCATAACTACTAAATACTAAATACTGATCAAAATATCATGACAAAGTTTTGAAGTGTGAATATTGTATAACATGTCTTAATCTCTTTTCGGATATGAACTGTCACATTTAATAAGCCAGGATCTCATAGTAAGCACTTATTATTTTGAAAGTTTAAGAACCCCTGCTGTATAGGCCCAAAGGCCAGCCAATGTCTATATCCAGATCAAAGGAAATACTCAACTCAGCACTTTCCTCACTAACTCTGTGTTCTTCTCATCTCTTCTTGAACTAAAAGATGCTGATTTAAGCAGCAGCTCTCCTCTTTGGGCAATTTCATATTCAAAAACTGCGACGTAGGTTTTTTTTTCTATGTTTTGGTTAAGAAAATATAGTGTCGTACTAGAAGGCTTGATATGGTTCCTGCTTTACTCACTCTAGCAATCTAGCAATATCAAAGTCTCCACACAAAGGCAGCTGGCACAATAGTCAATAGCCTGAAACACAATACGTACAAGAATACAAACCTCTTATGAAATATTGCTTCCTAGCTGTAGGTTTAGGCTTCTCCATGCCCAGGAGTGCAATTTGAACCATTTAAAGTCTGTTAATATTTGTACAACTGTAGGCGTTCTAGTGTGTTTGGCATCTTGGCTTTGCTCACATTCATCTCTCACAAATTGCTACTGACTGCAGAAAATGTCACACATTTGCTGCATTGTTTTGTGTGCCAAATTAGGCTGCAACTTCGCCGATACCGCTTTTGGGAAGGAGGTTTGTGTCCTGTTGCGTACTAGTTTCAGATCCCTTCAGACTAAAGGGGAAAACCATAGGGAGAGCAGAGACTGTCTCACAGCATGGGCTACAGACTAATCCCACACACTTCCTGTTTCATTTTAGCTGAGATAATGACTTTGCACACACCGCTTTCTTAGACCCAGGTGCTGTACAGATGCTTCAGAGCTGTTGACGTAGTCAGACACATTTAATACATTTAATGCATGCATGCATTACACATATCGTGTCAGATAAGACCGATATTAAGTAAAGTGTTGATCGTACAGTACACTATATGTTTATGTAGCAACAGCATTCTGGCCTGGACTCACATTATCTCTCGTGCAGATGTTGATCAGATGTGCAGCTGCTATTATGGGAAGGTGATATCAGTAGCAGCAGTAGCAACATATCAAAATGAACAGAAACCGAAGCAAAGATAATAGCTGCTTGTGGCTGTAAGAAGTTTATTGGCAGTATTTCGACACACTATGGTTGGTACTAGCCAGATGTAGTTCATTATGTAAGTTTATCGTAGATTAAAATAAATTCTGCACTCTCATATTAAACCGTCTTTAAATTGTCTTGATGCAGAGCTTCAAGTGGCAAGAAAAATTCACCCTCAAATACAGTATTAGCAGGAAAAACAGAACGGTTGAATGAAATCTTGTTTGGCTTGAACCTTAGCCAGTTCATCTTCATTTTGTATACGTTTTAAAATGTAAAATAGCAGGTTTTACATTTTAAAATAAAAAAGCAGTCTCTCATCAAAGCTATCATGCTCAGTGCACAACTTTATCCTCTTATGGTGTAGACACATATAGCCGACAGCTGACCGTTGACAGAAAACCCCGTCGATATGATCACTCGCGTCCCAGAGGTCCAAAAAACTGCCACAGAACAGACCAAAAAGACGAGACGAGACGAGACGTAATACGTCTACATAACAGCAGGCGGCGCTAATCTGTAATGTCGCCCAAGAAATGAAAACCGGCAGCTGATTGGACAAACGCGTCACATGGGTTTGTTTTCTCCGGAAATTCAGACCTGGACTGTCATGGCGGCCGTTCAGAATACGATCTCATATTGTACTAAAATAGTTCACTGAAACGTGTTTCTGAAAACATTTTAAGCGAGAAATAGGCCGTGCAGTTGCTGAATCTGTCTTCATATCAGCTCAACAAAGGTCAGTTTAAAAGATTTTCATCAGATTTTGAGAGACTGTAGTCACCTCATTCCGCTCGTCATTTCCGGGTGAGTCCCGACGGCCCTGCCGCCGACCGAACATGACAGGTCGGCCAAAATGAACGCCGATGACACGGGACACACCGAACCGATTTGAGCCACTGACCTCGCCAGACTGTCCCACGGCCGATAATCGGCCTGATGTGTCCCGGCCCTTAGAGATCCATTTTTCAAATGAAAGTGCCTACTGTGACTGTAAACAAAAACGCCTTTATTGAATCTTTCCTTATTTTAAGTTTCACAAAAAAATCGTGATTCACAACCAGAGGCCTTTAGTTCACCAAAGTGTTAATGGATGAAGCTTTAAAGTCCAGTGCTCAAGAACAAATAGTATAGACTGGAGCCAAAACATCAATGAACTGCTATATCTTCAAAGATGTTTGCAGCTGACTTAAAGGTCCCATGGCATGAAAATGTCACTTTATGAGGTTTTTTAACATTAATATGAGTTTCCCCAGCCTGCCTATGGTCCCCCAGTGGCTAGAAATGGTGATAGGTGTAAACCGAGCCCTGGGTATCCTGCTCTGCCTTTGAGAAAATGAAAGCTCAGATGGGCCGATCTGGAATCTTCTCCTTATGAGGTCATAAGGAGCAAGGTTACCTCCCCTTTCTCTGCTTTGCCCACCCAGAGAATTTGGCCCACCCATGAGAGAGAGAGACATCATGGCTTTCAAACAAGCAAAGTGGCAGTTGGTCAAGGCCCCCCCTCTCTTCTCCTCAATAGCTACAGACACAGAAATGGCACATACTAAGGAAAGCTCATTGTGGGACTGGCTCTAGTGGCTGTAATTCTGCACCAAGGCTGAATTTCGGGAAAGAGACTTCAGATACAGTATTAGGGGACCACTAAGGTCTATATAAAAGAGACTTCAGATACAGTATTAGGGGACCACTAAGGTCTATATAAAAGAGACTTCAGATACAGTATTAGGGGACCACTAAGGTCTATATAAAAGAGACTTCAGATACAGTATTAGGGGACCACTAAGGTCTATATAAAAGCATCCAAAGAGCACCATGTCATGGGACCTTTAATGTTCCACAGTTAGTATTAACATGAACGGTAACAAAAGTGTAGCTTGACATTACATTTGTAATCCAACAGTTTACAATTGAATCTTAATTTGGTGGGGACTGTATAATAAGAGTGGCCTCTACTTTCAGTGATCATGGAAAAAGCAGTATTTTAAGCCACACACTCACTATTGTGGCATCGTTGCACATTTTACATGTGTTTTCACATCCTTTCTGAACCGTGTTGTGTCTATGTGGAGAGACTGACTCAGTGCTTTTTCCTGTGAAGGAAAAAGGAAGAGAATAAGAAGCAGGCGGCGCTTAGGCGCTTCAGTGTGCCGGCTGCCACCTCACCTAGTTAGCATCCAGCCACATGGCTTTATGTTCCATCATTATTTATTAATGTTTTGCCTGTTTCATACTCTACTCCAGGGCTCTGCTGTTGCCTTATTCACCCTTTCAGTTTTAAATGCAAAGGATGTTGGCAGTATGGAAGCTTATTCCAGTTGGAAATTCTTAGAAATGTCCTCATACCTAAATTGGCTGTTTTTATGGCTGAGAAATGGTCAGTATGCTGGTCATTACTGGTCTCTAGTGGTTCTTTGCTTTTCCTCCCAGTCCATGTTCTATATTGGGACACCTTGCACTGTGTTTTTGTTCAACTACTGTATGGCCACTTACCAATGGAAAAGGGATGTACTTTTGGCTGCACTGGTGACTCCCAGACGTTTGTCTGGTCAACTGATCCCCTGACTTTTCATCTAGCACCAACCTCATGGTGGTGGAAAATTAATCTAGCGTGCTTTTGAATGATATCGACAGCTATTGCAGGACTTGCGCGTTGAAATTTTCACCTCATCAGCAGGCTCACAACACTTGATATTAAAAATACGCTCTCAGGTATGTTTGTCCAGCACCACAGGTAGACTGGAACAGAAATCATTTGTTTACTGTAGGCCTGTCTCAACAGAATGCTTTCCGTTGTCATTATAGTAAAAAACAAACAAATCAAAACAGTTAGACTGTTTCCTAGAACTATGTTTGGAGATTTATGATAGATCATTTCTACAGAGACCTTCTAAACATTAGAAACAAGTATTTTCTGTGGTCATGGTAGTTGCCATACAAACTGGAACCATTGGCAGTGAAAAATCACGGGTTTTGACAGCATTTAGCAAGGTTGTAACATACAGTAGTGTCTGCCAGTGGCAACGTTACAGAATCAGTGTAGTCGAAAGCATGCAGCATACGTCTAATCACACACGAAATCTGTCGGCAGGGTGGGACAGCATGCGGTGCCTGGAAAAGCATTCTGAACTATTTATCAACCCTTTGCAGCGTCCATTTAAAAAAGCTGTTTTTGTGGTGGTGTATGGGTGTGGTCAGGCCAAGTTCCTCAGTTCACCACTTGCCACAAACTGAAGCCTGTTTCATCCCGGACCAGAGTGCAGTACACTTTCTACCCACATGCTCTATGGCCTTGGCATGCCATACGTTGTGGGATCCAAATTAGACTAGTATGGTAGCGCATAAAATGCAGACCCCTCCACAAATGATCCACCCTCACATTAGGACGTGTTTCTCAGACAAAGACTGGCTTTGTCAGTGTTGGTGGCTGTTGTTTATGCCCAAACAGCCTACAGATCACTTTGGAAATAAAGAGCTCACAACAATGTCATGAATCAATCTTTTCAGTTTAATTTAACTAGACAGACATTATCAGACATAGTGCGCAAACATTTCACCTAAGCGGCACAAGTACTTGGTTGACACGGCTGTGGTTTTTAATTTAAGAATACAATGGAACACTTGTGTCCCGCCCACAAACCACAGACACACATGGTCCTAGGTTCAATGAAATTGCAAACCACTGTCCTGAGAAGAAAGTGCAGACACCTGCATGTCTAACAATAGCGGTTTGGGCTGTGTGATCTAATAAAAATGTTACCCTTATTCAGACAGCGCATGGCCCAGTAGTCTCAAAGCCATATGTTGGAGATCTGTTCCTCCAGTCCTGGTCCATTCTCCCTTTCTTGCTGTGTGTTATTCACGAGTAAGAAAAAGTTTGGAAAAACTGTGAGAGGAGAAAAACATGCCTATGGCTGAGACTCTGTCCCTCTCTTCCTTAGAGAGAGTGAAACGGCACATACAGCACAGCGGTTGGCAGCCTGCAGTACTTCCTCATCCTGACTGCTGTATTGAGGCAGACAGCCGTTGCTCCTGACCCTTCATTTTTCTTTCAGACGAATATTCTGATCTGCTGTGCTTCAGGGCACTCAGGCATAGGGCAGGCTCTAGGACAGCGTACAATACCGAACACGTGAGTGAACTGCACAACTGTTTTTTTTTTTTCTTGAGCATTTTTTCTGACACTAATCTGTCATCACCTTCGTTCTCAATTCTCACTTTCTTAAGTTTTTCGGTGATATTGGGATGAGTTTTTTTTTTTTTTTTTTTTTCAGTCATTTTTTTTTTTTTTACCTTTATAGGGACAATGGAGTTTGTTTGAGATTGAAGATGTGATTGAAATAGGAAAGTTTGAAATAGGAAAAACTGAAGTCATTTTATATAATAAGTTAGAAACAACGTGACTGAGAACATCTGCTGCCAATAGTTCTGCCAGGCTTCTCACATTTTTGTCAACCACTGAAAGTAAAATTCTGAAAAGGAAATGTGGCCTGGACTAAACCTTGCAACCTGTGAAGTACTCTATGCAGGACTAGATTTTATCGAAGGTTTTACAACCATTGCTAACCGGATGTTGCTGTTTTTAGGCTTACATTATGCCTACAATATGTTCATATTAATGTATGTTAGTCTTTTAAAAGCTGAAAACGAAAACAAATGAGCCAGGCAGGAAAGACCACATAAGAGGATGTGATGACGCACAGTGAGATTCAACCTAGCATCTGATATAGTTGTTTTTGTTTTTTTAAATACACTCAGGAGCATAATCTGTGCTTATTAAATCACTCATATTGCCTTAGGTGGTCTGCTAGGTCAGCATGAAAATGTGATAAATGCCCATGGTTTGATGGTAAAAAAATACCTTGTTTGGTTATGCTTTGTTGTGTGTGTTGCATGGCTTGAGTCTTTTTATTGGTATTCTCTATAGATAGAATAAGTTATTGACTTTAGTAGTACAGTCAGTCACACCTAAATGCACTTTGCCTAGCATAATGAAGAGCCACCACAAGAAGTCTTTGCATGACTGCAGTTTCCCCCTCTGATAACTGATTTTTTTTTTTATAGTATTTACAAATGGCAGTGACAGGATGTTACTTATACATACATTTCACGCCCATCTGCTCCATATTCTACACATAACCTGCATAATTGATGTGTAGATCACATGGCCTGTCCTGCACTGTACCAGGGCAACCCGCATTTAATGTCAGAGAATGGTCAGGACTGGTTAGCTGGGATTTCCCTGTGTGATCTGAAGCGATTCGTGGTTGGGGCAAGCTGAGTCAGCCAAGTTACATGTTGGTGCAATGAATATGTACATGCAAGACGGCATTTCCTCTGTAACCGTTCCATAGTAGTGGTGCGTTTGTACAGAATAATCATTGGTTTTGTCTCAACATCACATAAAAGAAATAACATGAAAGGACAACACTGAGAGAGACTATTTGTTAGCCATTTCTTTATGGCCTGCTTAACATTTCTCTTTGTTTCAATGAGTTTCAGAGATACTGGAAGTTTATTCCATTCAGTTGCAGCTGTGTATAAAAAGGTAGTTTTCCCATTGAGCTATTGAACCTAAAATCTTGACTCTTCCTTGTGTAATGAAAGCCAATTGTCTTCTCCGTCAGGTTTGTATTAGATGATATGATGTATGAGAGATTGTTTCATCTAAGACCAAAGTGATTGGTCCGTTGGTCTTGACTCCCAGTGCTCCCAGTGCTCCCTTATCTGCTTTCAGCAGTCCAGTCCAACAGCAATAGTCAGAAATAACTTGAGAAACTCCTCCACCACGCTGTCCCATATTCAGCCGTCAGCCTTTACATTCATCTTCCAGTTTTTGGAAGGAATATAATTAAGGAAAATGACAACCCGTTACTTATGACTGTGGTGACTACAAATTATATTTGGTTTTGTAATTTTCTTTTTTTTTTTTTTTTTATTTAGCTTTTTTTGCCTGTCTTGTTTGAGGCATGATGTCATCATCCTACATGTTTGTTTTGTAGGAGCGTGCAAGCTGCAGTCATCTTTAGCCGAGTTGCTTTTACAGGAAGATGCCCAACTCACACTCTGTGCCTAAACTCTTTGCTACTTCAAGTTTAAAATACAACCCGCTGCCTGTCTCTCAAAGACATTTGGGTTCCTAACTAGGCCATTGTAAAGTGGGACACTGTTCTGGCTCCTGAGGATCATATCTCTGCAGAGGAATATGGAGAGGTCATATTTGCAGATGTGAGTGATCCAAAAAAGGTGCAAACAAAGTAGATTAGACTTAAACTGTACATGCTTTTGCTTTAGAGGTTTGCAATTTTTAACGTTACATTATGGTTTCACAATTGCCTCATTAAATATATTCTACTGTTTGGTTGTTGCTTACTTCCCTCCCATTTCAAAAAAGAAAGGGGAACGTCCTACATTTTGCCTCACTTCCTCCTTTAGTCTAAACACAGATTAAAATGTGTGCTTGGCAACGAATGGTTCGGTAGCCTTGTAAACTGATCTAAAGGGAGGTGAACCATCCCAGCTGAGGTGTATGACTACCAGGCCAGGCAGGAGTTAGTCACAAGATCTAGCCTAGAGAGGTCTTAGTATCATATGATGGGCCAGCAGGGAGACACATGCTCTCCTATGGGCAAAATACAAAGTGTATGCAGTGTGTTCTTAATCAGATAAATGAGTCCCTAAGGACCCACAAACATTCTCTAATAAAATAGCGGTGTAAAATGTACCAAATTGGATGTCCTCTGTTGGGGACATTTTACTGATGTGGATCCCCTGTACTGTTATTATCTTTAGTGGTTAGTGCCCACACTAGTCCTATTACCCATCATAACATCGTAGGACTGCCAACGATTGGTTACTGCAGATGTGTGTTGCAGCATCACCTTTCCTGCAAACAACTGTTGTGCTACACATGCAATATTTCAGGCACTGCAGCAAATGAAACAAGTATACCAGTTTAGAGCAGAGGTGGAAAAACTGGCTTCCCTGAAAGCCATGTCCAGGGTTAACTTGTTTCCGTGCTTGCAGATACTAGAGGCTATCCCCATTAACAGCACTGTGCCTCTCAGAGGCAAAAGATCAGGTTACCTCAAACCTGATCAATGACTCAGCCAGTCATCTGGGAGATCCAGAGCTCTTTACCAGCACACACTCTTCCTGGTTAAGTGCACTCCTGCCTCCTTCCATTTCCGACAGCTAATCTTTGCCTAGATGAGTACATCTCCTTCTGGACAGCAAATGCACACATTTGACAGTCTCTGTAACCACATATTGTTGGAGTTGGAAAAATTAAGCCATTATTGTCCAACTTTTTAACCAATAGTCCTTACAGAGGAATGACAGTTGTGGCTGTAGCCAGCTGCATAGCTCCTACTAGATCTTTGGAGATGATGGTCTGTGTTGGTCAGTGCCACTGGTTTGATAATATCAAGAGATAAGAGATTTTGTTCACTCTCCTTCCCTCTAGCAGGAAGTAGTTCAATGGTGTTGCTACTGGAATAACCGTAGCTGCCGCCCATGTTTATTTGGGAACAGCCATAAAATGCCTAGAGTCTTCTTATACACATAAAGCTGTGTTTCCCCCTAAATGTTATGCAGCTGTGGTGCTTGTGGGACCAATTCTAATTTTGACCCACAACTATAGCTAGTGTATTGCTAAAAGTTTATTTGTAATATGATAATCGCTTTAAAATGTATTATATATTTGTATTTTATACATTCTGTAGTAGAGGTCATTTCTCTGGAAGATCTAGATACTGCCCCATTAAAAAAAGAGGCAGAAACTGCTCTGGTCAAAATTGATGATTTGCAGTTGTTTTATTATTAGTATGTAGTTTTAATTAATGGATAGATTATATAAAAAATATTTAAGTTAACAAGCAGCATTTCCTGTACATTGATTTATGTATAATATCAACATTAAGTGTCACATATAGATTTTTCCATTGCCCCACTCTTGCTCTCTCTCTGCCTCACTCCCCACCCCTGGGAGACTACTGTAGCAACTCATTTTTATAAAGATATTAGTTTTAGTGTCAATAAAAACAGCAAAAAGCCAGTTTTGCAGTGTCGCTCGTGTTGTTCTTAGAGACTTGTTTTTTCAAACAAGTCTTTTTCAAATAGTTAATGGAAGATCATGTGCTTATAATTCAGCAGCGCTTTCAGTGGCCTCTGGGGCATAGGCAGTGTGGCATAATGGTAAAAGAGAGCAACCTTCAATGATGTTCTGGAAGAATCTGCCCACCCGCTCCAGGGGAGCTGTTCTGCTCTACTGCAGTGAATACACATTAATGCTATTGTTCTTCTTGAGGATAACAATTCAGAAGTTTGTTATTCTGTTAGGTTTGAATGATGAACGGAACCCAAATGCAGACAGAACGCAGAGCCAGGAGTGTGAATTAACAAGTTTATTCAAAGTACTCAAGTATCAAGTCCAGGTTTCTGGGGTTGGGGTGGTGGTGGGGTAGATTCCAGGGGTCCAGTGGTGGTGGCTCTGGTCCAGTGGATGGCAGGAGTGAAGCGGTAGCAGGAGGCTGGTTCCAATGGCAGCTTAGGCACAAGAGAAAGGGTCAGGACAGGCAAACATACCATCGACTGAACGGATAAGCAAAGGTTTGTCTGGAGTGAGACAAACTGTGGTCATCTTGACTATGATCTAACGCATAGTGGCGGAATGACCGGGTATATGAAGCAGAGGTTGATTGTGGTAGATGAGAGGCAACTGGAGCCCTGACTGCCGCAAACCAGACTCCACTCCTGTAATTAGGACAGACAGAGGGAGGAAGAGAGGAGAGACAGAGAAGCTACCTAGGAGCAGCAGGCCTAACATATTCAACTTTTCTCTCTTCTCTGAACTTCTCTCAGGTGTAGTTAGCTGACACGCAGCCATGATGAAATCGGGCGCCACCAAGGTGGGGCTGCCCAAGCTGGGACTCCAGGACCGGTCCAAGCATGCCTCCTTGGCCCCATCTTCCTCCACCACCAACTCCACCTCCACAGCCATGAAGACCTCCAGATCCTCCAACACGCTGGCCTCGGACCAGCGCCTCAGCAGGGTGAGTCACAAGCACACTACAACCTAACATCACGATACCTGTACATGAGTAATGAATCTGATTAAACTCACTTCAGAACATTATTTTAACAACATTAGACCTTGATTGGTGATACTAATAGCAGATGTGTCTCTAGCTGAAAAGAGCCAGCAGTGATGATGCCTTGACAAAGCCTGCGCTGGGAGCCGCTGCCTCCGGCTCCCGGATGAAGAAGACTGTGACTATGGGAGCCATCTCAGATCTCGCAGAGGCCCGTCCTCGCAGCCTGTCTGGTAGGGGACTACTAGCACTTTTAGGCCGGCTGCACACTGGCTGCGTGGCGTGTCCGTTTTTATTTTGGCTCCCACGTTAACAGGTTAGAGCTTGCACACTGCCTGCGTGACATGCCGAAAACACGTGCATGCTAGAAATAGAACCAATGCCTATTTTTCACGCAAGCGTGTTGGAAGCGTTTCCAGGCAAAATGGAATACGAAACGATGTTTGTCATTTTGACACAAATACATATTAATAAATTACATTTTGATGTTTGAAAGTCTCTAGATTTTGACATAAATGCAAATATAAATAGAATTTAAAAAAAATAAAATTATCGATTTTCAAATATTGCACCTATCAATACAGAACGAAATATTCTGTAGCCTATTTTGACACGCAATAGAAACGCCACGCTCACGCCACGCAGGAAGTGTGCAGTCGGCCTTATCAGACTTCTTCAAATACATCATTTTCAGGGACAGAGAGAAAAAAAGCATTATTATGCTGAAAAGCATGGGAAAGACCTGTGATGTTCTTAAATTATTAATGTGATCTGTATTTTGTGTCCGAGTTTAGAAATCACCATAGTAAACTCTTCAGTGTGAAAGTAGTGCAACTAACCACTTGTGACCACTAGAGGGCAACAGTACACAACTAAAGCTGCCTGTTGCAGCACACAGGTGCTGGTGGTAACTACTCCTTTTTTTTCTTGTGTCTCTTTATTCTCATTTGGTTGGCAATGATGACATGCAGGTGGCTGAGGACTAAAGTTCTCAGGGTTTTGTTCCAAAACTGAGAGACTGGACACATTCATAGTGTGCTGCTCAGTCCTCACACATCTGCTCAGCCGTGTGACCAGCAGGCTATGTTTTGGATGACAAGAGGACAAGAGAGAGAAAAATGTTGGTGGTGTTTTTGGCTGGTCTTTTGATGTTATTTTGCTCGTGTGCTTTTGTGCTTATGTGCATGTACAGTAAGGGTTGATGTACGTGTTGGTTTGGCTCTTAGTGCTGTGTTATGGCTTATGTGTGGTCAAGCATAGTTATTATTTAAGACACAAAGAAACTTTGCTTCAATATTAATGATCATTACAGCGTAGTAATGAGGTCAAGAATTACACCAGCAATGTCTCGAGTAACATTATGCAGACATGTGGGTCTTTTATGGCTCTGGTGTTGCATGAGAGAGCCAGAAGAAGGGTGGAGATATCGGACTGGCTTAAGCTATTTGATGATTACCTCAGAATAGTGCTGCAACGATTAGACTAATTAATTAGTCAATCAACTGAAAAATAATTGACAATTATTTAGATAATTGATTGACTGTTTAAGTAATTTCTCATGCAAAAATTATAAAAAAAAAATGCTGTGTTCAGCCTCTCAAATATGGAGTTTTCTGCTAGTATCTATGGGGTTTGGACTGACAAAACAAGACATTTAAAGACATCACCTTGGATATTTTTTTCACTGTTTTCTGACATTGTGTAGATTTGATTGAGAAAATAAGTATTTAGTATAATTTATTTGTATTAATTTTATTTTTATTAAATTGCGTGTTGGAATTGTACTTTGTGTGTAATCAGTACAGTCTTGCCTATGAGCTGGGCGTACCATTGGATAAACAGAACAACTACAAATAGACCTGACAGCAAAACATGTATTACATATTGGACAAATATGGTGGTAGATAATGACAGGGATTTGTTTGCAGTAATTAACTTTGTTCCCAGCACATCTTTGGAAAATCCTCTGTGAGGGAGATAGCTGTGTTTGTTTATGGTGGCCCATCCACACTAAGGGTGGGAATCACCAGAGGCCTCACGATACGATATCATCATGATACTTATGTCAGGATACGATATTATTGCGATTTTAAACACATTGCAATATTATGCAATATATTGCAATTTATCACCTTTTTTCCAAATTTTTCCCATTTTATCAATTATGTGCCCAAAAGCAAACTTTGTCAACATCTGTTTTATCTAAAAAGATAAATTTCTCTTTTTAGATATGTTTGTTCATCTCACTTCAATTTTATTGCTGCAAAATGGGTTGGCCAAGCAGACAAACTGACCAACACCTATATAATAATAGATTGATACTTTGCGTCTGTGTATCGATACAGCATTGCCATGGAAAATATCGAGATACTATGCTGTATCGATTTCCCCCACCCCCCCACCCCTAATCCACACTGTGTGTAGATACTTTGCTCTAGTGAAATTCTCCTTCAAAGGGTTGCTGGCCTGAAGCAAAGATAATAGAATTCTACTTGAAAAAAGACTCCACAGGAGCGGAGAAACCCAGGCCAAGTGAGGCTCTCAATTCTTTCAAACACATTTAGACCATGATTTCATCCAGCTTTCATTGGATTAGGCTCTAATTAACCAAAGGATTTTATTTAATTTTTTTTAAGTGTTCACACCCAAGAGAAGAACAGATTTTTGTGCTGTTCATGATCAATTCATTGCTCTTCACATACTTCTTCTGCACTAGTTTTGCAAACCAATTTCTGGTAGCCAACCAAATTTGAGGGCAGGAATATCGTTAAATATTTCTTGATCATAAAGAAAACCATCTATCTTTTAAAATAGACGGAGTTGTGATGCTGTCGTGTAGCTGCAATTTGCATCAGACAGAGAGTGGTATCCTTGATGGAAAATAACTTGGAGTGTTTGATACCGCTGCAGAAGCAAAATCATAGGGTATTTTATTTCCCTGAAACGATGTTATGCTCTGCGTTTTAGGTTCAAACAAAGTTAACCAACTTTATGTCCTTTTGACATGCTCAAATAAGAACACACTGATGATTTGATCAGCACGTTCAATCTAAATAATGTTCCCATTGAGGCAAGCTGTGTTGTTCTGCACCTGGGCTGGGACTCTACACCAGTGCACGTCAAGACCTATAACGGCAGACAATGGATGGATATGTGAAACTGGTCTCAAAAGTCAAGCTAATCAGCAAGTGGAAAATCAAATCTGACACCTGGAAGAGCAGTGAAGGTTAATCTCGCGTGCCAGCAGTGACAATCATGATTTAGCCTCCTGCTCTCAATTCTAAGTCACTGAGCCTGACCTGAGAGTTCTGCTGAAATATCCACACGGGGGAAATGCCATGATTTGAATATAGATTGGGGTGGTGGTCTGTGGTATTTTGAACCCATTGATGTTGAAATGTAATGCTGTGAAATGTCTTGAGTGTTTGCAGTTATTGATGTGGAAGTCTCTGAAGTAAAATCTGTTTTGGGGTGAAGAGAAGATTCAAAAATTCAGAATTTGCTTTATGACATTTAGGGATAAACACTCAAAGTCACTCCAATCCTCAGATGTGTCTCCAGGCTTGTCTTTGTGATATTGTCACCCGTCAGTGTCGTCTGGTTGGTCATAAACAGGTGGGCTTCTCCATCGTTGATATGTAACATTACACACTGACAAGAAGCATTCGGGGCTTACTGGGCTCTAAGGCACACTGCAGCAGAACTTGTCATCACATCTGTCAGGCAGTAATTGAGTCTTTTTTTTTCTTTTGGGACTAGACTTGGGACACATGACAGAATCGTCACTGACTATAGTTGCATGGACTCAGAAAGATTATTAAAGGTCCCATGACATGGTGCTCTTTGGATGCTTTTATATAGGCCTTAGTGGTCCCCTAATACTGTATCTGAAGTCTCTTTTATATAGACCTTAGTGGTCCCCTAATACTGTATCTGAAGTATATACCTTAGTGGTCCCCTAATACTGTATCTGAAGTCTCTTTTATATAGACCTTAGTGGTCCCCTAATACTGTATCTGAAGTTTCTTTTATATAGACCTTAGTGGTCCCCTAATACTGTATCTGAAGTCTCTTTTATATAGACCTTAGTGGTCCCCTAATACTGTATCTGAAGTCTCTTTCCCAAAATTCAGCCTTGGTGCAGAATTACAGCCACTAGAACCAGTCCCACAATGAGCTTTCCTTAGGATGTGCCATTTCTGTGTCTTCAGCTATTGAGGAGGAGGGGGAGGGGTGGGGCAAGGTGGAGGGTGGGGGTGTGGCCTTGACCAACTGCCACTTTGCTTGTTTGAAAGCCATGATGTCTCTCTCTCTCATGGGTGGGCCAAATTCTCTGGGCGGGCAAAGCAGAGAAAGGGGGGGTAACCTTGCTCCTTGTGACCTCATAAGGAGAATATTCCAGATCGGCCCATCTGAGCTTTCATTTTTCTCAAAGGCAGAGCAGGATACCCAGGGCTCGGTTTACATCTATCGCCATTTCTAGCCGCTGGGGGAACATAGGCAGGCTGGGGAAACGCATATTGTTAAAAAACCTCATAAAGGGAAATCTTCATGCCATGGGACCTTTTAAGAAATGAACGATCATGTGCACTCCATTTATGTACAACAACAAAAACAGCATTTCGAACTGTTATTGTACCCACAGCTCATTAAGCAAATCAATGCTTCTTAATTGTATGAATTAGGACTGCCACCTCTTAGTCGATTAGTCGACTAATCGGTCGTTTTGGTCTTAGTCAACTAAGATTTCTTTAGTCTATTAGTCATTTTTTATGCTTATTCATGCTTAATTACTCATTTCCAAGCAACTTCTCTGCACATTTATGGTAAACACAAGATTTAAAGTGGTGCTTTTGCAGGATTAATTGTGGAGAAACTCAGTTTTACAGATGGTTAATTAACTACATTTATATTGTGCTTTTCTAGTCTTAACCACCTCTCAAAGCGCACAGCTCTGTCAATTAAATCAACTAATCAATTAGTCGACAAAATCCTATAAGTGTTAGTCGACTAAGAATTTCTTTAGTCGAGGACAGCCCTAGTATGAATGAGGACTGCAGTGGTGAGATGCATCATTTATTTTAAGTTTTAGTAGAACTAGGTCAGACGTGTTTGAGAATCTGTGCATACAGGGGGAAGCAAAGGCACAAACAATATAGCATCCATGTGCTAATCAGTGTAATATAGAAAATACTGCAGCACTATAATACCGCATTTTGCCAAATTTCGATTTGTGCAACAGTCTGTCTTCAGTCAAGATATTGATCTGTGGTTCCCTCTTTCCTTGAATGCAACCGACCAAGATTGCCATTTTTATCATGAGCTTTGAAAAATATTTCCACGTTACCTTCTCTCGCCAGTTCCAATTAGACATCAGCTGTGCAGTTATGGGCTTTGTAATACGAAAGACAGCTCTCACTGTAATGAATTATTCTTACGTGAGAAAAGACTTTTATCAGTTTTTGCACACTAGCATTTGTAGCAGTAGTAGTATACTTTTAATAGGTGTTATAGGAATGCAAGTTCATGACACACACACACACACACACACACACACACACACACACACACACACACACACACACACACACACACACACACACACACACACAGTATTGGCTAAAATGTCTGACAGTCTGACCCCGTCCTTGCCCTCACAGCATGACGTGCTAATGAGTAAAAACTGTTATTTTTGCTAATGGAGTCTTTCCCCTTTCCCACTTGGCACTTAACCAACTCTACCGTGCTGTCAGACAACGGGTTAAAACCCAGCCCCATCCTGATGACTTATTTAAAAAGCCTCATCAATAATTCAGTAAAGCTTTCACTTGGAGAGGAGTCCCTGTGGAGTGTGCAAGGAGAGGAGACAGAAGGAGATAAGACCGTCCTGCTCTATAAATAACAAGTGTGGTGGGGGTGACCTCAGGGCATAACTTTACAAATGGCCATTACATTGACAGGCGCTTTCCTTCACCTCTGTTCAGTCAATGCTTTCACATTGACCGTTCATGTTATGGTGAGGGAAGTTGAGCTTAAGAAAGTCTTTTCCTTGTCTGATTCAAGTAAACTTTTTTTTTTTTATAGCACTTTAAGACACACAGTTGGAAATTGTGCTGCTTCAGCAACAATCCAGCTCTACTGATACTACTACCTGTTAATAGTCTTTGATGTGTAAAATTGAGAGTTCCTGTTTAAGGCCCAAATTGGTGTGACATTTAGTGCAACATGTGTTTTCAGTTGTTGTACCATGATAGATTAGGAGTGTCAGCAGAACTGCCATCACAATGGGTAATAATGACTAACACGGGAGATTACAAGGTATGATATATTGATTTTTGTAAATATATTTGTACTACAAATAAGTAGGTATGAAATATACTGTAGAACGTCTATAGCCGCTTTCCGACCGGAGGGATTTTTGCAGTTCCTAGAACATAAAATTCCGACTGGACCAATTTGGGGATTTTTAAGTTCCTCTGGCTGCAGTTCCTGTAACTCTTTCAGCTCCTACTTCAGGGCAGGGTCTTTTTGCTGTTCCCTTTTCAGCATAGGGACCTAGATCAACGAGGGTCGAGTTTCCAGTACTGACAGACCAACAACGGGACAATTTTAAAAAATTTTGCCATCTTATTCAGCACTAAATTCACTTCTGACAACGTTTTAGGCAAGAAATGAACTGTTAACATTTCGAATATCGGCAGTCTTGCAAAAATTTATGCCGAATTGACAATTTGCTTAAAAGTTTTCGGATGTGAGAAGCTCCATGAAGTGAGGCGACAGTTGGCAGGCGCCTGCCCTGGACGCTAGCTCGCCGCTCGGCCATGTCCTGCTCAGAAACCCCGCTGTCAGCTGGAGGTCTCTCAGACCGCTCTCGTAAATAAGAGGCTTTTATTTGGCATTACTCCCTTAAGGCCGGGACACATCAGGCCGATTATCGGCCGTGGGACAGTCTGGCGAGGTCAGTGACTCAAATCGGTTCGGTGTGTCCCGTGTCGTCGTCCGTCTGGGGGGCTGTCGGCGTTCATTTTGGCCGACGGGACTCACCCGGAAATGACGAGCGGAATGAGGTGACTAGAGTCTCTCAAAATCTGATGAAAATCTTTTAAACTGACCTTTGTTGAGCTGATATCAAGACAGATTCAGCAACTGCACGGCCTATTTCTCGCTTAAAATGTTTTCAGAAACACGTTTCAGTGAACTATTTTAGTACAATATGAGATCGTATTCTGAACGGCCGCCATGACAGTCCAGGTCTGAATATCCAGAGAAAACCAACCCATGTGACCTGTATCCAATCAGCTGCCGGTTTTCATTTCTTGGGCAACATTACAGATTAGCGCCGCCTGCTGTTATGGAGGCGTATTACGTCTCGTCTCCTCTCGTCTTTTTGATGTGTCCCGAGGCAGTTTTTTTGGACCTCGGGGACGCGACTGATCATATCGACGGGGTTTTCTGTCAACGGTCGACCATCGGCTATATGTGTCTACACCATTACCCCTCCTATAGTCCATATGGCCACCTGGCCAGTGCGAATGCAAATTGAAAAAACGGTTTTGGGGGAGAGTAGTTAGTAGAACTGCTTAGAAGTGGACTTTTCCTATAACTATGTTCCTGTAACTACCTGGTCGGAAAGCAGCTTATGTTATCCATTTGAAGCTCCATCATTGAAAATAGAGTACAAAACTACAATTAAGGGTAACCCTTTTTTTCTACATAAGTTTTCTACATAAGAGTGACATGACACTGTCAGAAACACATTTTCTGGTCGAGCCAGAAACTACCAGCTTTTGCCCTATTTCATGATTTATTCCTTCTTCCACTTGTGTATATTTGGTAGCATCTAGTTTCACTTTTTTGTTTTGCCTTTAGGTAAAAGTTGAGAACAAACATGTTGAATCTTTGACAAGAGTTTGCAGATTTGGAAACACATGTAGCTGACAGTTTTACAGTGTTTCTGCTGTCTTTCTTCTGCGTGACATGTGTCAGTGCAATACTGTCCCCTCATAAATCTCCCTCGACAAGAAGAGGAAAGGGAATGATCAGGATTAGTTTAGCTTTACCGAGATGCATCAAGCTCTCTAATGCCACGGAGTTCACTTTTCTGTCCTCAACTTTGAGGGACATTCTACCTGATTAACATGGAATGGTGAAATTATTTATACTCCACAGTAGCGTTGTCATGATTATAACTAGTCAAGGGGAGTTGTTGCATGCTGTATACTACCGGATTAAAATGCATCCCGTATGTGCTTTTTTTTACTCTGCTTGAATGTGAAATACTGCATGCTGAAGATTTGCAGAAGACTGTGTATTTTCTGCTGTGTCCTTACCCAAATAGCCATTAGTCAGACTCAGGATGTTTGTTTTTTTTACTTTAACCTCCAGTCTCTGAGGTATGAAAGGTCTGCTGTCAGTCAGTGATGGAGATGAAGTTTCTCTCAGATTGTTCGCCATATAGTGTACGAGGTTTGCCAGCCACACCAGCTGGACTATGACTTTCTATTCCCTATTAATCAGCGGATAGCTCCTATCATTTCCTCATGGCACCGATTCAGAGGGAAGATGGATGTATGATGCAAGTGTCAGTTGGCCTTAGTTTTTTAGTCACAGTTCAGAATAAGAAGTATTATAGACCCAGAGTGTGTGTGAGTTTTACTATGCACAGCTCAGACACCAGACTCAGTCGTAACATGTGGTCCCAGCGGGGTCCGGTCTGTCTGTGCGTCAGTGTTTAGGAGGCAGGAGGAGAGAGAGGTATGGTCCTTGAGCTCCTCATATCTGTCAGATAAATTAATCAAACACGCCTCAGTCCACTGGGATGCCTCAGCCTGCATAAGCACTCAGCCATGACAGACGCACACTGACACAAGCAGAAAAGACATACATGCATGTACATGCAGATGGACACACACAAATATGCATGACACATTACCCACACCTTTCCCTTTTATGTGCCCCACACTGCCCTGTCCGTGTCTAAATATACACTACGGTATATACAGTATGATAATGCACTCCTCTGTTTTTTTGTGTGCATACAGTGTAAAAAGGATTATTGCAATAAATAGCTTCACTCCTACTCACTGCAGTGCATCGGTAGGGTTTGCTTCAAAAGACCAGAATTAACACAGTATATATGCATCTGGCATCAACTCCGACATAAACACACCTGGGCCCATTTAGGTTTGTTGACCAGAGTTTTGCCATGAAGTTTGAAATTCCTCTCTTGAGAAGCTTGTGACCCCAGCAAGTCCCCTAAAGATGCAAGACAGAGAGAAATGGTCTGATCTTAAAAGAGGCCTGTTTGGGCCCACAGAGATGGACGTCCTGTGGTGAGGAGAACATTCTTAGCTGGATTAGTGGCATGTTTGTTTACCAAGGTAGATGTGCTGCTCCGAGACGAGAAGAGAGGAGAATATTAAGAAACGAAGAGGGAAATGTACCAACGGTTTATGCAACATTCATAAGATATAAAAAGGCTTGGAAGCAGCCGTATGCAGTGTTGTATCGGAGGGTCGAATATTCAACCTGTCGTGGGCAGAATCATGCAGCAAACTAAACCTTCCTAACAGCTATTGGAGAAAAAAAAAATTCTAAAAGTGCTTTTGTGCTGGCTGTAGCTTACAGCATACTGTGCATCAAATACATATTGAGAAAAATTGCAGCTACGACTTTACATGTCCATTGCTTTATTATACTGCTTGTTCATTTTTATTTCCATGGTTCCTTTTCAGCAGTGGAACACGAAGGAAATGAGCTAGTAGCTCTAAGCTTATGCAACAGAGATCATCTACTAAAAATATCAGCCTTATCTGTGTCAAGTACGGCTTTAAAAATTGATGATGTAGTTGGAATTAATTTTGATTTCTGATAAATAGTACTTCATAGTTGTGCCCTTAACAGAGGTTTCTTTTTGTATCATAGCATACTGTATCGCAGACACTCGGATAACGTGACATAGTGCAGTTGCAGTCTGATTGTATTACTGTAAACCGAGGTCGGGTGGCACACTATGTCTCTCTCTTCAGAAGGGTATGAATAAAAATAATGCGCGAGGTCCCAGGCTGCAAGTTTCCTTAGCAAGAAAAGACAAGAGCTGCACTTTCACCCTCTGCCAAAAATACAAATAGTGCCTATCCTTTCTTCCTGCTCCTCTCTCTCTCTCTCTCCCCCCCCTCCCTCCTTCCCTCCCTCCCTCCCTCTCTTATACTCACTCGTCTTTTCAGTACCAGTGAGAGGGACGGTTCATCTCACCATTGTTCAACTGGTATTGGTGAGAGTAAACGGACTGGCATCAGTGGGAGGTGTTATGTTAGTGTGTGTCTGTGTGTCTGTGTGTGTATGTGTGTATGGCCTGGGAAGCCACTCCCCTTGTGAGCCGATTCCAGTCATCACAGCAATAATGAAGTGCACACGACGCTGCCCGCCTGCCAGTGTGACATACTGTCACCGTACTTGAGGACACGCATACTCGCACACACGCAGTCACTCACTGACAGGACACGAAGCCTGCCCCCTCACACATGCACACACACATTCACTCACTCACTCATACAGTCCTGGGAAGGAGTGGAGAAAAGAAGACCAGTAGGAGGGAAGAATAAGAAAGAAGAATTTTATGTCTCTTATGGTTTCCTCCTGTGACTGACCGGCGCTGGTTGTGGGTGCTGAACAGAGACAACAACCCCGACACTCAAACACACACACCTCTCCCCCGCAGCCACGGATTCTTGGATTAGTCCGCCCCGGTGCGGAGAGTGGGAGTCGCAGAGCGGACCAACATGGGGAACCAGGCGGGGAGACAGGAGGAAACAGAGTCAGGTCTGCTTCTGTTGTTTGGCTGTTTGCCTCAGCATCACTTAGACCTCTTTGTCTGTGTCTGTCTCTGTCTGTTCATGTAAAAAAGGCAAAGACATGCATTTGTTAATTGCAATAGCTGTGAGCTAATCTTTTGTCATGTCTGAGTACATCACTGACACGACAAGTCTGACTAATGAAAACTGACTAAGATGAACACCAACAAAGCACTTGCTGATGAGTACTGATTAGTATGCCCTGGAGTTATAGAGTTTTTTAGAAGTTAGTTGTTCTTTACAGTATTTGTGTGCACGATTATTGCTGTTGTGCGTTGTGCTTCTGCATTTAGTCAGTACAGGTCTGTATGTGTGTATCTGTTTGCACCTGTGTGTGGACATTGGGCGGGGGTAAGTGCTGAATGAGATTTGCCTGACATTACTGTAAGCATGAGGGAACCTGCTGAAGGAGATGTTATCATCAGTCTCCCGCTTCCATCCCTCCACTGCCCCAAGCTCACTGCGCCTCAGTAAGATTTCCATTTCAAAGTCCCTCTGAACTGCACTCAGCAGCAACTTCACGCTCATCGGAAGACAACCAAGCGCTTCCACGTCTGTAACCTCTCAATTTCTTTAACAAATTGAGCATTTGCATCTTAATATGTGTACTTGTGTATGTGCACAGAACATCCTCATATTTTATATACATACATACATACATACATACATACATACACACACACACACACACACACACACACACACACACACACACACACACACACACAAATAATGTTATGTGATTATATTTCCATGTTTTCATCCCAACAAAAAATAGACGCTGAATAGACCAAAGCCTGGGCAACACACACACACACACACACACACACACACACACACACACACACACACACACAGTGTAGTATTTTGTCAGTAGTGGGTGTTAAGCTGCCTCACTTCATAGCAGTAGCGTGTGTTGCTTGAAGATAGAGCACAGTAGGCTCAGATTGGAAGGCAATGGTAGCAAGCTGCTGCATGCTTGAAACAATTAGCTCCTAGTTTCTTCTGCACGCACACACACACACACACACACACACACACACACACACACACACACACATACAGTTAATACATTACATACAAAACAAAAGATCGTTGAGTGTTGAGTCAAAAAGTAGGAACAAAGGAGGCTAACATTACCTTTAATCTCACTAATTATTCTCTAGTTATTAAGCAAGTTGGGCTGCTTGTTGATGAATATCACTCTTGGTACAACACGATTATGAGATCGCTGCACATATGTGGAAGTATGTGGGCTTAAAAATGAAATTAGTCGGAGTGAAACGTTTGCTTGGCCAGTAAAAGAATACGCCATCACAGTCCCACTCCATATAATCAATCATGTTCTCCAGGATATGTGAAGTATTTAAACTCTGCTTGCTCCATGAGCCTCAGTCCAACTCCCACATTATGAAATGAAGTAGTCAGCAATAATAATTGATTGACCTGTTATTCTTATACATTTGCACTCTCCATTTTATCAAATGAGCCTCTTTAGTTAATGAGAATTGATCATCAAATAGCTTGATTTTTACATTATGCCTGCTTATGACATGAAGCTATAGATCCAAGAGAGCTAGAGACCAAGGGACCGAAGACACACAGAAACCCTTGAGTTGATTATTCACAAGGTAGTAGTATAGTAATAATAAGCGTACAGACTTTAAAACCTTTAATCAAGGCAGGGGCTCATTATGTGATTTGTTCAAATGAACGGCAATATCTGAAACTCTTTACATAACCCGGCCAGCTGAGGTCTGTCAGACTCTGGAAAGTAGAATGACAGTTCTGGTGCTGGAAGTAAGGAAATAAATGTGGGAACAGGAGGAACTCGTTCAGATTTGATTGATGGTGTTATCTGTGAAGTGGCAGGCTAAGGAGTAAGCTGTCTGCTGCAGTGATAAGGCGGTCGTTATCAGAACCAAATTACACTGAAGGCTACTACACCGAGCCTTCCTGTCTCCTCACTGGCTCACTAGGAGAGCGTCCAAGACCAGAGCCAGCGGTCAGCATGTTGTCAGCTGTTGATGAATTGTCAGTAATATATTGTCCAATAACAGTGGGTCTATTTCCAGGGCTACAACTCAATCAGTTGTACCCATTTGCGTCCAGGATTAAAGGAAATATGTTTATGTAGTGAGGTAATATAGGTTTTCGTGGCTTTCACATGGTCAAAAATAGGACATTTCACACACTTGTGGTTTCTCCGGAAGTTTGATTAAGATGCTTGAAGGTAGCTGTAATGTTTAAAGAGGCTGCCAAAAACATGAAAAAGCACAGTGTTTTTTGAATCAATGTAGCAGTTAGCATGTTGTCATTGGAATAACATTGTTGTTTCTGTTCACACTGCAGTACAGCAACACTAACTTATTCTTTTTTATGGGTGCTGGTACAGAAACCCAGCTCAGTTCAGACATACAGTATGACATTTCTCCAATTTTAACACTATAATTGCACAATTAAATGTCAATTGAAAGATTTCTTTCCCTTACCTTTAGGACTGTCTATGTCTGACATAAATGTGACTAATATTTTACTTAAACTCTGTACTTCTACTTCTGAATAAGTTGGTGTTCCAGATATTTGTTTAAGCCCCCACATAGTCTGTTCTACCTGATTAGTGTGGTAGTGAACAGACTGTACTTGATCGTCCTGACTTTCCTGTCAGCTTTAATGCATCTGGTAGTGCAGGATAACTTAAGCCTTTGTCGCGCTAATTGGTGCATAGCGTTTGGTGACCTCACGAAATTCCCATCATAGCACCGCCCAACATCAATGTAAGCAGACGTCTAACCGAACACGAAGTGTGTGTGTGTGTGTGTGTGTGTGTGTGTGTGTGTGTGTGTGTGTGTGTGTGTGTGTGTGTGTGTGTGCGCACGCAGGGTGTTTTAAAGGTGATTCTATAAATCTATTTCTGCCTGCTAGCCCAGATAAGTGAAACACAAGGCAGGCGTGCCTTGCAGGGGCGTTGGACTGGGAGGAAAAGGGGGACTGAGTACCTAGGGCCCTAATGTGAGGAGGGCCCAAAAAGATGCTAGAATGAATAGCTGTGGATGCAGGGAGGGGCCCATAGAACATGCCTTTCTACAAGGCCCAGAATTTTGTGCTACGCCCCTGGTGCCTTGGCCAGTCGAGACAGGGAGCCCGTGGCATTGGAAGCTTGGTGACATAGTGACTTCTTGGGGGTTGTATGACCCAGCTAATATGGTATAGCTTCGTTACCAGAATAATCAAAAACAAGCAGGGGATTTTTTAATTTTTTATTTAACAGTTTCATTTGATTTTTTAACAAAATACAAAACATACAATTTACAACATGACCCCCCCCTTTCCTGAATATGCCGTAGGCCTTGGTTGTCAAGTCAGGGACACTTCCTTAAACAAAAATGAAGACAAGATTAAATAATAACCATAATATTTATTAAACTTGGATCCAGCTTGTTATGTGCTTATCCATCCTGTTTAGGATTACTGGAGTACTGCGTGGCTTCTGCTTGGTGTACAGCTGTGTTAAGGCAATTTCCATCATCAGGTTTCCCAAACTGCACTCATCTTGGCCTCCTCTCAGATAAACAGCGACATCTGTCTTCCTATTTGTTTCGTCAAACATACTTTTCTATGTTACTTCCTATTCTATCTTATTTGCATTATTTTAGCAGCTGTCTTTCTGGCAAATATATCCCAGCATTGACGTTATTACTACTTACTACACTGATGCTAAATGCTTTTCTGTCTAGTGAAGCACTGATTCACTGTGCCTGGTGGGTGCCACCCCCATTCAGAGCAGACTTTAACACCACCATGAGCAACAACAAGACTGTGGAAATGCGTAGATTATTGTGCTATCTCAACACCATATCCGAGCATATTGACGCAGAGCAGGGATTTGGCATAAGGAAGCACGTTTGTCCAACTTCTGATAGCTGGGACACTGAGGAAGTTACATCAGTCATACTTTCCATGGACGTGAGCAGTTGGTACCGTAAATACACCGGCCATTCCACAGTGCTTTGTGTTTGCGGAGGGAGGAGTGTGCCGTTTAAATGTCCTGTTTGTGTAACTGGAGACTAGAGCCTAGACATCAAAGTTGGTCTATTATAGCCTTCAGGCCTGAGCTCATAAGAATCACTAATTTATGGTTGAGCAACTAACAATGCGTGTATGAAATTGACATCCTAAAAACACTTGAATTTGATCTGACACGTAAGCCGCCCTGTGATCATGTGTTCAATGGATAACCAAATCAACCTGATATGGTTTGTGTTTCTGTCAGCAGCTGGCTGTGGTTTGTCCTCACCCTGGGAACAGTAATCCTGGCTTTTCTGTGGATGTAGGTTCTGTTGTCTGCTATCCAGCACTTTTTGAGAGTGAAGGTGGGAATACTGGGTATCATCTTGTTGATTATGTATCTTTGTCCAGTCACTCCAGAAAGCGGCACAGCGGAATTCATTAACACATCCTCGCTAAAAAAAGTGGCGAGTGGCATTGGGAGCTTGGTGACGTAACATTTTGCGGGTTGTATGACACAGCTAATATGATAGCTTCTTTGGTTCTCTCCAAGGTTAAGGACTGTCAAGATGCCGTGCATTTCCATGTCAAAGGTCACCAATGTTACTCTGTGCTTAAAAGCAATGCATGAATTTACTTTACCTTGTCTGAAACTTTACTTTTCTAAATGCTGGTGTCTGAGCCCTTCTGTAAATTTGGTTGCCTCTCTGTTGGTTATGTTTTAAGCTGTGGTCAGTGGAAAGGGAGCCACAGTACCCTCTCTTTTGCAAAACCCTATTTACGGCTTAATCTTTCCACAGAATATGTCTTTTAATCCTTTTTGTGGTCAATTCCAGCAAAGTAGATCACAGCCTAATACACCCTAAATCTGGTAACATTTGTTCTAAAGGTATAAGGCTAGGATGGAAATCATCAGAAGCTTAAAACTAAGTTTAGCAATACTCATAACAACCTGTTACCCATCACACATGCTGATCCTATAAACCTGCAATCATGTCAAATGGCATATTATTATTCCTTCAGCGAGTTCTGTGTTAAACTGTTTTCCATTCGGAGCATAAAGAAACTCTCTCTCTCAGCTGGCCGGCTCACGGTCCACGCTATTGGATATCTCTGTAGGGTATTGGCTCTATAAGTAGTGTAAAGCAGAATGGATCAGCATAAGGATGCTGTGTAAAAAGTCTTAGCATGCAGGCCAGTTCAAATGATTCAATCAAATATGATTAAGGGAGCCAAGGAACCCAGGCCAAGTGGCCCTCGGTGGCTTGCCAGCTCTCATGCTGCACTTTCAAGCGGAGACAAGCATCTCAGTTTAAATACACAGTGAAGGTTTTTATTCAAAGGGAGGGTGGAAGGTTTGCCTGGTCAGTTCTAGGCACTATTGATTAACATGCAGCATGCTGACAAGAGAGTCACACCAATGACTTAAAACTCAGGGAATGTATAAGGGTGTGTTTATGCACATTAGTCAGTCCACATTAATCAGAGCCAGTCAATGCTGAACGATTTCTTCAGTCTCCCCTCCTACCTTTTCATGATATCCAGCCTCTTCTTAGACTAGCCAAAACCACAAACACTTTCTTTGATTTGCTACATTTTTATTATTTTCTACTGATTATTATATATTTCTATTATATACTGAGTAATCCCAAGAGAAGAAATATCACCTGAGCTACTGAGCATATTTCCCCCTTCTCCTCTCATGCATATGAGCCACTGAAACAACACTGACTCACACAAATACTTTCACATTTGTATCTTATTCTTTAGGTCACTTAACGTTTACTATTTTATGCATGTGTTTGTATATAGAAGAGTTTAAATGGAGCCTTTTTGTGTTATTTGAGGATATTATACACTACCACCTCCATTCAGCTGATGACAGTAAAAAGGTATGCAACCAACTCAGACCTATTTAATGTTATAGGTAAAACTAACAGCATTAGCCGACAAAATATAATCAATTTTGTGAGTGTGAAAGTCACAGCATCAAAATCTCAAACATTTAGCCCAAGGATTGTTGTTCTTTTGGAATCTGTTGATTCTGTGATGAACTTATCCCAAATGCAAACAGCCATTCAAATGCTCTGTGACGTCTGTCTCTAAACTCAGGTTCAAAGACAGGTGGTAGACTGCTGTCAGCCTTCAGTGGCTCTCTGCAGCTTTATGATATAGTTTAGTATATCTGGTTTACACAGCCGACTAGTGCAGATACTGCTCTTGTTTGGCATTGTAGTTAGGAGCTTCTGTAGTTTTGTAATATCTGTTTGCTTATTTATTCATCACCTTGCATATGTAGTCTTGTCCTAGACTGGAAGCAAAGTCAGAGATCCAAGATTCTTTTTAGAAAATATAGTGCAAGATGCTACTACGCTGCATTCACAAAACCTCTTATCTTTATTACAAAATCCGCTATTGTTCTGACTTGTGGACCTTGATTTTAAAGATATGTACTGTATCTTATTACAGTGAAGAACATTTTTATCAACAATTGGTCTTGTCATGTTTTTTTAGTAGCACATTGTGCTGTTGTGATGCAGCTTACCATCCAGGCTAATCTCTGCTCAGTCTCTGTGGCAGTCATGGAGCCTCGCTTCTGTCTATCTTCCACTCGGGTAAGAGGAAAGGAATGCCTGTGAGTCGCAGCGTCTGACAGATAGGCGCCTGTTGACCTATTTCATGCCCTGACAGTTGGACAACAGGAAGGCCAGAACCACAGACTACGTTTTCTGTCCCTCCTCTCCACTTCCACCTGACTGAAAAACTGCACACCACATTTCCTGTAACAGACACAAGGGAAGACAGAGGAGTGGCAGCGAGAGATTCCCATCCAAAGCTTTTGTTTGCGAGGATGACGAAGCCAGTGCGTCATTTTAGGTGCCAACTCTGACTCTTGACCACCTGCAGTCATTATTTCATCATGACTCTTCACCCATGACCCTCCTGTGCTGTAAATTGAAGGCTCGGTGCACTTTGCTCACGATGCACTCTGTCACCTCTTGGCTGGCTGGCAGGCCGGCTGCAGTTAACTGGCTGGTGCTGGATGCCATCCAGCCACACGGCTCTCGCTGTGATTTGAAAGCTTATCTTCATTAGAGAGAAAGACAAAAAGAAGCCAGCACAGTGCATTACTGTGATCAGGGAGTTGACTTCCCATGGAATAAGTGAATGCCTTTTGGATTACTGGAAGTCAGTCTGTGTAATTCATTAAGATAATTAGTTAATGTAAACAACCCACTCATTTCATATGCTCAGCCTCCTCAGTCACTAAGTCATTAAATATAAAAATACTAATTTGTGACAATGTTCTCTTGTCATTGCGAGTGATTTTCTTTTCTTCCTTCAAAACTGGTATTTGGTGGTACTTACACTTTGCTATCATGAGAGCTAGACTGCTCACACTGCATGAGGATTTATTCCCTGCTAGAGGAGGAAAGCGCCTCAGTGAGCAAGTTAACGGCCCATTCCGCTCCTTTTCACAGATTTAGTGCTTCTCAGAGGTAGCTATAAATGGTCCTGGACCTTAGCCGGCCTAAATCAAGGAAAGCACTAAATTAATACTAAGCTAACTCTTAACCACCTTGGTCTTGTATGTTTTAGCATACCTACAGTAAAAATAATTATATGTGAAGACCATAAATACAGGTTATTGTGCTCTCTAAAAAAAACAGTCTACAAATGTCACTTTATAAGATGTTTGTGTCCTAATTAATACCACACAGTAGCTTTACAAAAATTCCACACCCACTATTGTTTTGGCTGAATAGTCAGACTACTGGAATGTAGTGTGTGAACTTTGTGATGGGGTGGACATTTTATTAGTAACTTTATCCCTCTCTTCTTTTCTGCCATCGTTAAGAAAGAGGTTGATATCAATGTCACTCTGAAGGCTTTGCAACATCGGTCCAAAAAACTTGATGGCTGTTTTAACTGGTTTTTTTTTCTTCTTCTTTTGTTTCTTAGTTCTATTGTCTTTATTGTATTTGGCTTGGTTTTACACCGAATAAATTGTTATCCACCAGCCACACATGTAGATGCCCTTTTTTCTGTTTTCCTTTATTCATCAAGCGAAACATTAAGAAGGCAATGTCATTTACAGCAGTACACTGCTACATGTTAATGGGGGTACCCACATTCTGTCCTGGGAGTGTTTTACAGGTGGCCACTGAGCAGCAGCTCGGCTAGAGCAGTTGGAGGTTAATTGCCTCTTTCAGGGACTTCTCAACTCTGGTGTCTGAGTAAGAGAAACACTTCTCTCAGTCTCTCTTTCTCCACTCTTCGATCCAACATCATCATTTATTTTAGATTGTTCAAAATGGTTGTCAGATACATTTAAGAGACTGAGGAGTGCCAGTTTAAGTAATCTCAAGTCTTTTCCTCCTGGCAGAGCCATGCCCACCGCTGGTTCTGTGTCTGGCAAAGTGGGCACTTGATGATGTGAAAATTGAAATAATAAATTTTCTACTGCCGCTGTGTTGGTCTTGGAAACAGGTTGCCTCACTGGGGTGGTATTTTTTTTTATCTACTAGAGACACACTGATACACTCTCAGCGGTGGTCAGTATCAGCTCTATAAAACAGTATTGTTTTTGGTCTAATATTATTTTAATAGCTAACATTTGGCCAACTGTGGGATTGATGTTTTTATAATCTTTCTTTCTGGGAAAGAAAGCCTATAAAGAGGTTCTCTAACTATTTGACGCTGTGTTCTAGTGGCTGTTTCTTCCTCTTTAGGATCCTGCTGTCTGTGCTGACTCCTGGCATCCAGACTAGTGTCATTTCTGTGTGCACATTAAGCAGCTGTGCTGATGTCATGGTTAAAGAGGTGGGCGATCTAAAGATGAGAGAGAGTTCATGTGCTCCATCTGGGTTTTATTCGCTAAGAGTAAGAGGAAAACTGAATATGAAGGGAACAGCAAATGAAAGGCTGTCCTACAATCCCACTCCTGGCATCACTCATCCTCATGGGAATGGACTGATCTTAATCATATCAGACTTTTCTCTCTCTCTAACAAGGACCTAAGGTCATGGTCTTTATAGTCACCTATAATAAGAATGTAACAAGTGGCCATGAAACAGGCGTGAGGTGTTTTGCTCTTTTTCTGCCCTGTTTAGATGTTTAGAAGTTTCCTGTAGTGCATAGTAAATAGTCATTTATTACACCCAGTGCTGATTAAAGCTCTATTTATGGCCCTGCGTTAAATCCACGCAGTAGGTACGTGTAGATACAGACCCTACGCCATAGCCTGACATGCAACTCTCAAAAAATTTAACTGTGCAGATCCACCTGGCCGGGCAACGCTTCTGTCGCGCAGCACTCCATTTTATTCCTATGGGTGACGTCAAGCGGCTTTAACGCACCCGCAAAGCATCCTGGGAAGGCGGCGCTACATTTGAAAAAATTCTGTGCGTCAAAAAAGCTGGCCGATGCCCATCTTTATGCAAATTAATCCATTGAACGCGACTATCCAATAGAAGTAGAGCACAGGGGAGACTGGGGGAATTCTCTCGCGGGTCCTCAGCTCTCAAAATCTTATACATATTTGCATATTTCCTTTAGGACAGATAATTAATCAATTTAGTGACATATCGTACCATCTGTATGCGGATAATATCCAACTGTACTGTTCGTTTTAAGAAAACTGAGTTCTCTAAACTTCTTTAATAAACTGTTTGACTAGTATCAAACATTGGTTATGTCACAACTTTCTGCTTCTGAACTCCGATAAAACAGAAACTCTAATTATTGCCCCTGAAAGTTGTATCCCTGAGATAAAGCAGCATATTGGGGACTTAAAATCCTGGTCATTACTTTCAGAGCCTTGCACGGTCAAGTCCCTTCATACATCTCTGATTTGATACAGCTACATACTCCAACCCGTAGTCTGAGATCATTAGGTCAGATGCTATTAGTGGTTCCCCGCACTCATTTTAAAACTCGAGGGGCTCGTCATTCCAAGCAGTGGCTCCTAGGCTGTGGAATGACTTGCCTCTCTCGCTACGTTGTGTGGATTCTGTCGAATCTTTTAAAAAGCAGCTGAAGACACTGCTGTTCAAGCAGGCTTTTACTTATTTGAGTGGGTTTTATGGTTGTTTATGTTTTCTATTTGTATTTCAATTTGCTTGTATCATGACTTCTTGTGTTGTATTGCATTTTATTGTGAAGCACTTTGCGATTTTTATCTGTGAAAGGTGCTATACAAATAAACTACTTACTTACAGGGGAGACGCTTTGTTTCTCTCACTGTGACTCTAAAGTCGGTACTCGCGCCGAAGCTAAACACCGTCACTCTCTCTACCACACATTTCCTACACACACACACACACACATGCCGGCCCTGCTATTCTTTTAAAGGAACATGCCGACTTATTGGGAATTAAGCTTATTCACCGTAACCCCCAGAGTAAGACAAGTCCATACATACCCTTCTCATCTCCGTGCGTGCTGTACAGCAGCCTGGCCAGTTCAACATTAACAGCCTAGCACAGATCCTGCAGGTAACTGGTTCCAACTAGCCTACTGCTCCCAATTGTGACAAAAGTGACAAAATAACGCCAACATGTTCCTATTTACATGTTGTGATTTGTATAGTTACAGCGTGTACAAAAAACAAGGTAACATGAGACACAGCCATCTTCTAACAGTAAACAAACCGGGAACTATATTCTCAGACAGGCTTGCTGCGAGCATATCACTCCGCCCAAGTACTATATTCTTCCGCCTGAGAATATAGTTCCCGGTTTGTTTACAGTTAGAAGACGGCTGTGTCTCATGTTACGTTGTTTTTGTACACGCCAGACTTATAAATCACAACATGTAAATAGGAACATGTTGGTCTTATTTTGTCACTTATTCAGAGCAGTAGGATTACTGGAACCATTCACCTGATGTTCTGTGCTGGCCTGATGCCGCTGGAGCCGTCAGACAGCGTTACAGCACGCACAGAGATGAGAAGGGTATGTATCAACTTATCTAACTCTGGGGGTTACGGTGAATAAGCTAAATTCCCAATAAGTCGGCGTGTTCCTTTAAAGAGTTACGCTAGAACCTGAAGTATAAACCACAGGCCACTTACGTGGGCTACGGCGTAAGTTCTGCGTAGAGTCCCCAGAAGCATAAATCCCACTTTAGTGTTAACATCTTCCATGTGACAGTACATCATTTAGGAGTGCATGCTGTCCTCATTCTGTCAGTCATGGCTTCACCCTCTGTGGAAGTGCACAGAAAAGTGCCTGTAGATTTTTAATGGCACACTGAATCTTTAGCAAGTGCAGCTCTGTCCGGTAGCAAAATTATTCTAACTGATGGGGATGAAGTGCTGCATTTGTTAATGTGAATTTAAATAACCGCATCCTTCCAATCCAAACCGGTTGGAGTTGTTCTGTTTAAAGAGTGGCTTTTAACTGAGAGCCTAATCTCACTGACATTCAGAACCGACACAGCCGGATGTCATTCTGCCGATCTTCATTTCTATAGCCCCTGGTTTTCTTTAAAATCTGAACCTTGGTTGTTTACTCAACTCACTTTTAGATTATCATTAGCAAGCCCAACTCACTTTTTCAACCACAGCTGCACACTCTGGGAATGTTAAACGGCTTTGTACCCCAGAAATTGTGCCAGTGTTGGCAGCTCCTGCCACAATTGCGAGTTTATTCAATAAGGGGATAGTCTGTGCAAAGTGCCTATCAATGGCAGAGTACTTAAAGAACCCACAGGGGTATAGGATTTCCATTCCAAACTCGGCTGTGAGTGCGTGTGCGTGTGTGCGTGTGTGTTGTAAACGTGTGCACGTGTTGCTCAGGGTGATGCGCTGTCTATCTCTGCACACAGGCTGTCTGTCTAGTCTCTGCTCTGTGGGTTTGATGATGATGTATGCATGTGAGAGACACAGCGCTGTCTTTGTCTGTGCACTGCTTAAGCTGCTTTGTGCCTGAATGCTCCACGTGCACAGGGACCTTTTGTCATCCTTTTGAAACAAGCAACCCCCTTGTGTCCGCATCGCTGTTTGCTGATGATTGGAAAATAAACAATAAAACGTTTTCAAGCAGCACCCTGCTCACGCCGGGCATCAGTAAATACTCTTCATATTTTAGAGGTCTGGAAAAGGCTTGCGCCAGCGACCCACGCTGTTGCCTTTTGAAATGCCATAGTTAAGCTCTGCTGCAGCGATGAATGACCACAGACAGTAACAGACCATCAGTGCCAGGCAGATGCTCTGTTGTCCAAACAGAGAACAATATGTGAATAGGGTACAGTGACCAGCAACATGAAACTGCTGAATAATACAAGCAATCTGAATGTGACACACTGTCCATTCAATTAGTGTCATTACATGATGTTAACAAATCCATGATCCCAGCACGTCTGTACGCTGATTCCATTAACCTTCCCTTTTCAAAGTCAAGCCTGTTGTGTGGTAATTCTACTGAGAAAGTTTTATCTTTGAAAGAGTTTCCTGACTGTAAACTGGAATCTCTGTTGTGTCACCGCTGGCACCACCAAGTGGATCTTTGGCAATTTAATTCATCTAGATGCATTTTTCACTCTCAGAGTGTATCTGATGTGACAATTCGCATTGACTGTGCTAAACACAATTAGTTGATTTTGACTATTCTTTTTTTTATTTTTTTTTTTTAAAGTTTGCAGATACTGTAGCAATGTTTCCTATTTAATCAAACCAGAGATTAATAATGTAGTTTATTTTCACTTTTATGCTTATACGGTTATTATCTATACTTATTAACAAGGTTTCAAGATTTTAACTTTAAAGGGATATTTTAATAGTTGTATAGTTTGGCATTTATGATGCCTTTATGACTCATGATCGACGAGTCAGTCTGAAGTGTCAACTGAAATGAAAACCTATTCTTACATTGTATTTAGAGTTGTGGATGGTCGATGGTAAATGCTGATTTGACCACTTACAGTAGGTACTTGAAAACTGTTTCAATATGTACTTGTGTTTTGATCTGTGTTGCAGGTGCACAAGCAGCCAAGAAGTCTGGTATCCCAGCTCCTAGAGAAATCCCTTCTACCATTACAAGAGACCGCATCTCTCTGAGGGACCAGCTTAGGAGCTCTACTACTAAGAAGATGGTTTCTAGTGCCAGCACTTCCAGCCTCTCCACTCTGGCAAAGCAGACACGTAGTGTAACCAAGTCCCGCGGAGATGCAGAGGGCCAGGAAAAGGGGCTTCTGGAGTGCCAGGTGAAAGAGCTGCTGGCTGAGGCCAAGGCCAAAGACTTAGAGATCAGCAATCTCAGGATGGAGTTGCAGCGCTGCAAAGGTAAAGCCTCCACTGCTTCCTCTTCACCCTCACCCAACGCTGTCTCATGGCAAGAGCCAGCTGCAGATGGAGAGCAGGGACAGGTGGCGGAGGCCCTTGTGCTGGTCGGGGAGCTGAGGGAGAAGAACGGCAAGTTTCAGAGAGAGCTGGCAGCGCTTAGGGAGGAGAACCAGGCACTGAAGGAAAAGCTGCTTTGCTTGGAGGCCTCCCCTCTCTCCAGTACAAACACAAGCAGCCCCTCCAAGCCTTTGGTGAATGGTCTGACGCAACAGGACAGTCTCCCTTCTTCTGCCAGCCCTCTCAAAACTTCTGTCTCTTCCAGTTCTGACATCACCAAGGACTCGCCGTCACCGGACTCCTCCGAGTTTGAGAAGATCCCATCGCGTTCGGAATCAGCGAGCAGCGGCGTCAGCGGGGAAGCCGTAGTAGTGGGGGCAAGAGGGCGGGATGTGTCAGTGCAGAGCCTGACAGAACAGATTCACAAGATGGAGGAGAGCCACCACAGCACAGCTGAAGAGCTGCAGGCAACTCTGCAGGAGCTGGCCGACCAGCAGCAAGTGGTGCAGGAGCTAACCGCTGAGAACGAGCGTCTGGCTGAGGAGAAGCGCCTCATGCAGACATCGCTTCAGCAGCAGAGAGAGCGCCTGGAGGTGCGGGCCCAGAAGAACGAGGCGCTCGCTGGCCGACTTCAGGAGCAAGCGCAGGCTCAAGCCCAGAGGGAGGAGGAGCTGAACAGCCAAGGGCCTCGGCTGGCCGAGCTGGAGCAGAGGTACTCCGAGCTGGTCGAGAGCTCGTGCTTCGAACGAGAGAAGCTGGTGGACATCCAGCAGCAGCTGACAGGTAGGGCTGTAACCATACATCCATCTGGATCCATATATATATATATATATATATCTCGATTCAGTGATCCATGATCCAATATTATCGATGCACAGTGAAAATATTGATACATATCTTCTGTAAGCTACCCCTTTATTTTAGATTCCCACTTCATATGTATTCTTTTTATTAAAAAGAATAGTTTGTTTTTAATTAAAAGGTCTGAGAGAGCTCAGTAATTAAATTGTCAAATCATATTTTAGTTGCTTTTTTGAGTTGCTATAAACGTAACTGTGTTAAATTAATGATTAATGATATCGTCTCATATCAGACACAGGCCCCTGAATTGAATCAAATCGAAATTGTACCGTGACAGACTTTAAGATATCAGCGAATATTGTTGTTATCAATATAATATTGTATCGGGATTTAAAAAAAAAAAAAAAACTTGTGGTTTTACACCCCTACTGACAGGTAGCCTGCGGGCATTGGAGGAGGAGCACCAGGAGGCCCAGGGCCAGGCGCGCTGTCTTAGGGAGGAGATGGACAGGCTGCAGGCCCAGCTGGACAGAGAGCTGCAGGCCAGAGGTCAGGCAGCACAGGCCGCAGAGGAGCAGAGGGCGACAGCAGACTCTCTCCGACTGGAAAACAGTCGGCTGAAAGCGCAGGTGGACATTGAGAGGCAAAAGGTGGGTGAGCTGAAGGCCATGCAGAGTGCCAGTGACAGCACTGAGATGCAGAACCTGCTGAAAACAGCCCACTCTGAGAAAGACAGGCTGGAGGTGGAGCTGACAGAGCTGAGGCAGGAGGTGCTACAGGCCCAGGCCGAGACTGAGCATGTGCGGTCCACAATGTCCAAGGTAGGAGGGGTGTAAGGTTACTCAATTTCTTGGGATTTATAGTATATATGATTCATTGCACCTAACATATATCTACACTATAAAGAGTATACTGAATGTTAGAGATATTTAGCTGTTTAAGAAATACTCACATATGGGAACTTTCAGAACATGACAAAAGGAATTAGTATTTATCACCTTGTTTGTTTAGCTATAATATTTGGAGATAAATGTTGTCGTCGTCGTCGTCAAAGATTCAGATGAATTTATTTAAAGGTCCCCTATTGTAAAAAGGGAGATTTCCATTTCTTTTTTTATTATAAAGCAGGTTGAGGTGCTATATAAGGTAACACTTTACTTGAATGAGAGTGACATGACACTGTCATGATGAACCGTAACCCTAACTCTAACCCTAACCATAACTTGTCATGACAAAAACCGAATGACCCCTACTAAAAGAGGTGTTATGTCATAAACGTTTATGACTTGTTTATAATGTTTATGGCACGTTCATGACCGTGTCATGTCACGCTTATGTAGATACAGTACCTCCAAGTAAAGTGTAAAGAATCAAAACGCTCAATTCACAGAGAAATGCGCACAGCCTGTATTCAGGACCTGTGCCTTTAAAGGAGCTGTCAGGATGTCTGTACAGTTTTGACAGCTGTACTGTATATATAGGTAGAAAGTGCTGCTACAGTGCCGTTACAGTCATTCTACGGCGCAGAGACGGTCGACACGGAAACTCTAATCAATCAGAGCAGACTGGGCTTTTTTTCTGGAGAGGGTGAATACAGGTATATTCAGACAGTATGAGAAAAAATATATTTTTTTTTTTTTTCAACATTACAAGTTCTAGTAGAAACCCCAAATACAAGTATGAACCTGAAAATGAACATAATATGTCCTCTTTAGAGAATGTCTCTGCACAGTTCAAACCTTTTCCGGGATTTGAATCGAATGTGACTCAGTGTTCAAACGTTTAGTTATGTTCATTAGTTGACTTGTGTTTGACATTAACTTTCAGGAATTCCCTAAAGAACAATCTCTCCATCCACATTTACTGTAAAATATGACAAAGTAAAGCAAGAAGTTCTCTCATTCAGAAACAGTCAATACATTTTTGTTCAAATTCTGTACCGGCAATGCAGTCATTTCTTAAAGGTCCCATGACATGGTGCTCTTTGGATGCTTTTATATAGACCATCCCCTAATACTGTATCTGAAGTCTCTTTCCCAAAATTCAGCCTTGGTGCAGAATTACAGCCACTAGAGCCAGTCCCACAATGAGCTTTCCTTAGGATGTGCCATTTCTGTGTCTGTAGCTATTGAGGAGGAGAGATATGCAAGGTGGAGGGTGGGGGTGTGGCCTTGACCAACTGCCACTTTGCTCGTTTGAAAGCCATGATGTCTCTCTCTCTCATGGGTGGGCCAAATTCTCTGGGTGGGCAAAGCAGAGAAAGGGGAGGTAACCTTGCTCCTTGTGACCTCATAAGGAGAAGATTCCAGATCGGCCCACCTGAGCTTTCATTTTCTCAAAGGCAGAGCAGGATACCCAGGGCTCAGTTTACACCTATCTCCATTTCTAGCCACTGGGGGACCATAGGCAGGCTGGGGGAACGCATATTAATGTTAAAAAACCTCATAAAGTGAAATTTTTATTCCATGGGACCTTTTTAAGACTAGATTTGAAAGAAACCAAAATGTGACAGTTATGTGTCTACGAATAGCTGTATCATCAGTCTAGCAATTGCTCATGATTAAACAATGAAAGTCAAATGGGCGATCGTAAAATTTTTAATCACTTTTGGCTCAGTCACTATATTTTTAATGTGAACATGAGGACAAAATTTTCCACAATGGTTCAAACATGACCATTAAACAGGCTTTACAGCTGGTATCGGCTCCTTCTCTTCACCACCAAAGCACATGAACTCATGTTTACTCAAATAGTTTTCATATGATTCTCAGTCGTCACTTTGGTTTTCCCCTTCAACACCACAAACACCAGAGAGGCTGAGGCTTGTGTGGGTTTGGGGTCCTGTTGGTGGTTGTTGACTCCAAATTGAGGCGTGTCACCATCAGCTTAGGGATGTCGTCAGTGTTGGACTGTGACTGCGGTGCCAACAGTAGGGTGGTCCACCGTGTGACCCTCTGAGTCACGCTCCTTTTCTCTGCCATATGGGTGTGAGGGTGAGGCCGCTCCATAACTTCACTCACCAGCATCCTAATCTATCAGAGCCTCATGGTGTCAGCGGGAGAGGGTCCTGCAGAACTACATCATTTACTTATTTCAGCATACTTTGCTCACAGATATTTCTTTTACAGTGTCATTTCTCAGAACGACAGCAATCATCGTGGTACACTGACGTCAGCTTTAGTGTAATTCAATAGTTGGACCTATGAACACATTGATGCAGTCAGATCTAATCCAGACTGAACTCTTATTTCCATGAGTCACTGTCACCTTGCATGTTAGTATTTACATTGTGCAGGGTTTTCCCTACCATTATAAGGCTGGGCAGCCCTTAAGCCAAATGAATGTAAAGTCAACCGGGAGCATGAAAGCTAACTAAATTACTTTTCTCAGAACTAATGGTTGTAGTTGGTCTCTGGTAGACTTATTTAGCAAGTTTTCTATTCAAGATGTACGATTGTTTTATTTATTTATTATCTGCTCTAGCTTTTCCAACGTTTTAGACACAGATAATGTAATAAGAATGGTCCAAAATGATGTCTTATGTCTCTGCATTTTTTTTAAATTTCAAAATGTAACATTTTCTCGAGGGAGGACACTTTAACCCCCAGACAAATACGTGCACCTCAAACCATCCACAAACCGAGGGAAAACTGCATTGTGGCCAAACAGTAATTGTCAGACATGGTTAAGCTCTTGTGTAAACACTGTGTGGACTCCAGCATAGCTGCTGTAACCATGTATTACCTTTACAACCCAGTTACATGTTTACATTTACCCTTATTTCTTTGTGACTTTTGTATCATAGTTGAAAACTAGAGCTTTAATTAAGTGACAAATGTGGACGCTAGAATGGAAAAATCTATTGTCTTACTCTGAGCACCAATAATGCAGTGTGTACTAATGTGCAGTAGTCACAATGGGAAGGAAGCAATGTATTAAGGCTAATTGGACTCACAATGGTTACTTTTACTTTTTACTGCTTCCTAGTAAATAGAGTTTGTTTTCATCCAATCAAACCATAGCAAACCACAACATAATTGAATCTGCTTTAATTGCATTTTGGTCAGTGGTTTTCTTCACACACACAATGCTTGTCTTCTTCACCCAGCCCTCATGGACATCCAAAAATCTTGTTTTGATACAGCTTTATATTTCATCAAATTTTTTGAAGGATAGAGATGAAGAAAAGCACCATCACTGTCAAACTGAACACTGTACCACAAGAATGTCTGGAAGATATCATAAATGATCCTTTACTGAGCCAAGGGTTTACTTAATGCTTTCCATCTATTTAGCACGTTGGCAGCCAGCAATTACTTTCACTTGAAACACTGCCTCTTTTGTTTTTAACCCATTTGTGTTCTGAGCCCATCATAATCTCACAAATTCACACACATACACAGGTGGAGGCCAAATGCCAGCAGGTTCAAGAGCGGGCCGAGAGGAGGGAGCAGGAGCTCAGCAGCCGGGTGACTGCCCTGGAGGAGGCTGGGAGCCACGCTGAGAACCAGGTGAAAGAGCTGAAGGAGACCATCTTTGAACTGGAGGACCAGGTGGAGCAGCAGCGGGCCGTCAACTGTCACACCAACCAAGCTGTCCTGGACATGGAGAGTATGTCCTTTTCACAGTTTGCTGTGGACTATCTTAACCTGCAGTCATATAAGGAAATTAATCAGTCAGTGGTATTTCTAAGATTTAGTCTGTCCTCATTTATATGAATGAGGTGGACAAAATATTGGAAGCATGTACCTTTTATAACTTACCTACAATTTGGCAACTGAGTGAGAATTAAACTCAAAATGAGGGCATACTGTAACACGTCTGTCTCTGACTCACCATAATTGCAGTTGGCAAATGTTATATGGCTGGATACACTGTTTCCACAACCACGTTTGAATCATGGCAGATGAGATAGGTCGGATGCTAATATTATTGCAGTGATGAGAAACATTTCTTGACAGATCTAATACTGTCCAGAACTAACTGACTTTTATAGGAGCCTTTATGCTATATATCGGCTGCTTTTTCCCAACCACGCTGAAAACTCAGCAGTTGAGTTGTGAATGCTGTGTTTAATTGGTGCGATTCTGCTGGAGTCTGCAGTACGTTTGACCGCCCTTCCCCCATTCAAAACCTTGTACTTGTCATTGCAGATCTTGTCAAAAAGCTGGAGGAGCAGAAAACTGAAGCAGACCGACAACTGAAAGTCTTGGCTAGACAGATGAAGGTAAGAAAGCATTCTTTGTCTGGCCCCTCACCTGAGACCACTTTGCCATTAGAGACCCTACCAGGAGCACCGAGCTCCAGACAACACAGCCCTCAGGTTCGTAGGGACACAAAAACCTCTCCACCACGATAAGGTGATGGTTCCCGGAGTGTTTTCCTTATTTGTCTTAATGAGATTTATTAGTTATTTCTAGCCTCAGGAGTTTTAACTTCTTCTTTCTGAGTTTTTGGGGAATTTTGGTATAGGATATTTTTTTTTTTTTTACTTCCACAGGTGTACTGTATGTTACAAAGAAGAGCACTGTTTACAAAAGCGTTGATTGTGATAGGAAAATTGACACTGTCATTTAGAGGTGTGAATTTTCACTGATCTTTAGATTTGATTACAATTATCATGTCTTCGATTCGATTCGATATCTCGATGCATCACGATGCGTCAAATAAATGTTTCTATTAAAGCCATGTAGGATATGTGATTCATAGCTTTTCAAGCTTCAAAAACAAAACATTCTGCAGTGCTCTAATACTAAATAAATTGGATACATAAAACTACAGCACTGAGCACATGGCACGTCTTGAATGTGCAAAACATAACAGAATATGTAAACAGAAAGGTTGTTAGGCATACATTAAATTGTAAACAGAAATAATCGATTATGAGCCTGCCGATTATCGATGCAGCATCGTCCATGTCCATGAGTCGATGCATCAATTATTTGATTAATTTCAACACCTCTACTGTCATTATCCTATAAGTAAATACATGTTTCCAGCCTAGACTATAAATGCCAGTGTCTTTGTAGGAGCCATTTATATTCACCTTTTTTGGTTAGGTTAAGTTAGTTTATATTTATTTTAGCCACTTGGGGGAGTATTGCATTGGGTGTGGTATGTCACTCTGAATTGGATATATCTGCAGGTGTGGCAATCAGTGAGAGCAAGGTGTGGATGGTGGGGAACACACAGTTCTTACCGCAGCCATGAGCACCCACTGCACTGACAGCAAGTCCCCGCACTTTATTAATTAGCCACGCTGGGTGAAGTACTATTTTATGTGAAATACCTCCTTTTCTACTTTTATAATAAACGGGAACACCACCCAACGATAATCAATGCCTGGACTCAAGATCTTTTGCTACGTGTTGAGAATACCATGCCATCCATACCAAGGCTTAGGATAGCCTCAACAGTCTTCATTAAATGATTGAATGAGAGTAGTTAAATTTGTTTATCAGATTTAATTGAATGTTGTTGAAATTAATTTTAGGACTAATTAATGCTGACATTCAACTAAATCCAAACAGTTCCTGTCAGTACCAATTTGCCTGAATGGGTCTATACTTGCATCTACCAGTACAGTACATATCCATGTGTCTTTAGGATGAAAAAGAAGAGTGGCGTCGGTTCCAGGCGGATCTCCAGACAGCAGTGGTGGTGGCCAACGACATCAAGGTGGAGGCTCAGCAGGAGCTGCGTACACTCAGGAGGCAGCTGCAGGAGGAGCAGGATCGCAGTGCAAAGCTTTCCACAGACCTTGAAGCCCTGCAGGGTGTCAGGTACTATCTCCATCATACTCCTTTTTTTTTCAGTTCCTCGCCCTCCACCAATTCCCCGGCTCCCCTTGTTTAGCATCGGGCTGCAGTTCCTTTCTCTCTGAACACAATGTAGACATCCGATACCTGCCAGAGTCATGCCATATCCCCATCCACTGTTTTATAAATGTGATACAAACAGTATATCATTCTTACTCTCAAGAATCTCTTGCTTAAGAGGTTTTCAAAATTTCTTTCGGTTGTCAAAGCAGGGTCAAATGTCAACCAGGATGTGTTTAGAGTAGACATTATTTAGTTTTATATTTTACAAGATGAAATCCTTTGAGTTTCAGAGTTTAGGTTTCTGGGATTTGGCAGACTCTGTTGGTAAATTAGCAGTCTCCTGCAGTATTTCCCTCTGTGTATTCTACTCCTTTAAGCTGCTGCCCTCTCTGTCTCCCTCTTCCACACTGAGCATTGCCCTGTAGTAACATTCAAACCTCAAACTCCACAATAAACTACAGTATATCTATTAGAGGAAGTTATTATTATATGTGAAGGCAGACGTGGTGGCAGATCTGCTCTACACAGAGAAGCTGATTTGATCCAAGGGTGTTATGTAATGTATGTATCATGCTATTTAGGAACCATGTAGTGTTGTTGCACTGTGGCCGTGCAGTAATGTGATTGGTGTACTTATAGAGAGCGTTGCACTGGTTTGTGTGTGGGTATACTGTGTTTATATATATATATATGTAAGTGTTTTTGAGCGTGCAAATGCCATGGTGTTTTTGCCAGTGTTGCCCCCTTTCATTATCATGCCAGGTCAAATACTTTTGCTCCTGTATAGCGCTCTGTTTATCTGTGTGGCCAGTCATGGTATAATCCTTTAAGCAAGCACATTATCTCTAACTGATTCTACTCTCGTACTATATCACCTCACAAAGCACATAAGAGCAGTTTTAGTTTATGAGAAATAGTAATATTTGGTTTAAAATCAAATATGTCTTGTTCAAATTTCACGCAGTCCTTGTGAATGTAGTACATTACACAACTGGTTTTAGACCATGGCTAAATCAGCGAACTTTCCCCCCGAGATTAGCTGTTACGCTGCGTCCGCTCCCCACCTCCAGCAGCTCCCTGTGATGACCCTGTCAAAGATGTCCCTCTGACAAGCCTCCTTATGTAAAGTCCAGGTGAGTTCCCTGCCCTGTCAGCCCTTTCTCAGCCAGCCTGCCTCTCCCTTCCCTGTGTGCTGCTCCTGCTGCCGAGTGACCTTCCTTATCTGTGTTTGGCTTGGTGTTGCTGCTTCAGCCTGTCTGACTCTTGTCTGTCTTTTCTGTGTGCTGGCTGACTGCGCCCCCTTCAGGACTATCCTACCTTTTTTGGTGTGCTTTGCCTGGTTCTTTAAACCTACCGTTCAAGTAGATGTATCTGGTGCCACCTGCTGTTCTTTGAATGAATAACCCTCCTACATTTTTTGGTGAAATAGCAGGATGATCTGCACGGCATGACTGGATTTAAATTCATGCTATGCATCATGTGCTTCAGATACATTTGCATAGAGTCTTCATCACCGGGTGATTTAGTCATACTAGACATTATGAGTGACCTTATTAATCCTATGAGGTATGCATGGAACAGCGTTTTAAAAAGTCCAGAAGTGCCCAGAGGTCTGCTTTTCATAATAACAATGTTAAGAAGAAATGTAAGATCTGAAGTTTTTTTTTTTTTTTTTGCTGCACATGTACATGTTTAAATACATTATACAATAGTTCATCTTCTTTCTTATTTTTCTTTTCAGAATAAGCACCGGAGCCACTTTTGATACCAAGACGGCAGTAGAAGGGCACTAGAGAAGTGTCCCCCACCACGTGAAGACAGTGTTATTCTTATTACCTTTCTGTGTCATTCAAAATATAATGTGGTAAACCAGTCTTATCTAAGCCACAGTGACCAGTGTAGATGCAGTACACAAAGAGTCTTGTGACGAAAAGTCTGGCTTCTATTTCCCTACATATCTTTTGGAACCTTTTAAATAATAAAACGTTGTATTGTTCTTTCTCAATGAATGTATTCTTTGTTTGACAATTTCTAGACCTGCGTCAAAGAAATGACCTATGTTCGAAAGACTCTCCTTTTCATACTGTGTGAAGCTAATTTGTGCCTTTTATTATTTCATTTTTTATTTTTTTTAAGAAAGTTGAGATGGTACAGTAGAGGATAATAACTTTTTACAAAAAGCACCATGAAAAAAGCAGGATGAAGTAGGAAAAGTTAAGATTCACGGCATTCTGTCAGAACAAAGTCAGACTTTGAACATTCCTATTTCATGGCGAGAGCAATGTAGCATAAGGGAGTCCAGTTGAACGAGGTGGCTCATGGTTTTTGTGATGTTGCTTTTCTTCTTCTGTATCAGTCAAATTACTTTTACAACTTCTGTCCTCTTACTTGACAACTTGACATTTATGATCTGTTGGCAAAAAAAAAAAAGCAACTTATGATTAAAGTTTTGTCTTTGGTCCTGTAGTGGAACTGAATGCAATGTCATATTGAGCCATTAGATGGCACTTTAGAACACACAATTACCATACATGATGACATCAATGTGGACAATGTGGTATCGTATGCTCTGTTACTGTTTGTATATGTATTTGTGATGACTGCTTTGCTCCTTTTTTAAATCTTCAAAGAGAGTTCTTCCTGCCAGATGAAATAACCAGGATGATTTTGATGTCCGCTATGCTGGCAGATCCAGAACACTGCCAAAATTAGAATTACTTTTTTTTTTTTTAAGACTGCCACAAACAGCTGTACCTCAGAGTCATTTATAACTCTCCTCAAACTTACCAAAAGGTTAACGGTCCATTTTTACGACTGGTTATGTTCCCTTTAAAGCACCACTGTCAGATACGTTAAACTCACTTTCTACTTTTCAGCAACATTACTGACAAGATAAAATAGAATCAAAGACATATTTTTTATCTAAAGTTCAGAGGTCACTCAACTGATGTCCTTGTTGATCATTCTCGAATCACTAACATATTTAGAGTTTTATTCAGCATCCTTTTTAAATGTATCCTCAAATGTTGTGATGTCACTCATTTTGAAAGATAAGTGTCACTTATCACATGGATTTATTACGTCATTGAGCCAAAACCCTCACACAATATTCTGTGTCATCCTAGTATAAAAATGGCATATTGCAGGATCTCAGGTTCAACTTAAAATCCAGTTTTTATCAGAAATATTCAATTTGTGCATTTTTATTAAAAAGCCATATTGTTCTACCAGATGATAAGGTCCTGGTGCTTAAAATGTAAACATTTGGATAGGCTCAAAAATACCGGCTAGAAAAAGATGAGATGGTAACTGTGTAATAGGTCATTTTCTGTCTTTAGTAAAGCCATTTAATGAACAATACAGTTTATGTGCTGTTATTTATTCTGCATTGAAAGACTTGGAAGGTTTTATGCCTGTGAAAGAATACATAAAAGTGTATTGTATGTCTGTTTGACTGTTGTTTATTAGTCAAATGAATAAATGAAATTACACCAGTCCAACTGGGGTTGTGTTTCTCTTTCAGTTTACGCTCTTTGGAGGTGAGTTGAGTGCAATATTTAAGACACAAATCCCTTTCTTGTCATTCAACACTGATAAAGACGTGCAAATTCCTGACTCTATATCCTGGGATCTAAAGGTCATCAGGGGCAGTGGGGACAAAGTGTTGTATGTTTGGACTGCTCAGATTTTGTGTTCCAAATTTAAATCTAGCTATCTGCAGCTGATCATGGGTTATTTACTCTTCTTAAGTTCAAACTTCAAACTATGTTCACATGATCTTGTCAATACACTGAACAAAACCCCCTAATTTAAAAGATGTATTTGTACTAATCAGCAGGTAATCTCACAAGATTAACACTAAAGTGAGAGGCTTTTTGTCTAATCTCTAGTTTACAAATGCGGTCTCCTCAGACTCTCCTCTCCCCAGGTCTATCCATTGTATATGCCTCTACACAGCAACCCTGTTCGTTGTGTCCGTTAGGTACCAAGGTGAGGAGGTGAGGCTGTCCGACTCCGAAAACAACCGTCACTGGTGCGGCATCTCCATGATCCCGACCACACCCTCCGATGCCAGCGGAGATGCCGACTCAGAGTCCGGAGCTACTGTCAAATCCCTCATTAAGTCCTTTGATACTGTTGGACAGAGTGAGCACCGAACACCTTAACACACACACACACACACACACACACACAGGGTATCCCAACACAGCAGTGTAACTATAGAGGGGAACAGCTGGTGAGATCTGCTGCGTGGATTTCTGTCATTTCTCTGCAGTGAAAACATGTGCAGTTGTGTGGCCTGGGCTGACCTCCATGACAGTTTCAACAGAACATTATGGGCTTCTTAAAAGTAGAATTTATGATAGAAGACTTGTATTGGATTGCATTAGGCTGTATAGGTGTACCTAATAAAGTGGACACTGAGCGTATAATCAAAGAATAAGAATCTGAGCAAACAAATGAGTGCCATCTGTGGGTACTTGACAGATTTTGATACTACAAACATATTTCAGGATTAAAAATGTATTTGAGGCTTAACTATAAGGCCAAACATTTGTATATCGTTCTTTTTTTGCTCTTTGATTTATCTTGAGCTGTACTTAAGACATGTGAGTCCTTTTCTATTTGCAGTTGTCATGTTCTCTTTTGGTGCAATAATCAATGAGTGAATATAATCTAATCTTTTTAGATGGACCGGGCCACACAGTTCAAATGCATTCCTCCCCAAGAAGCCCGCTGAGTGGGATCCCTGTACGCACCGCACCTGCTGCTGCTGTCTCCCCTATCCAGGTATACATCAATATATTTTTTCTTTTTAAAATGCAAAAGAAATCCCCTATATAAAAACAAATTACTTCCTATAAGTGATTCATTGTTTCAGACTTTCTGTTTATGTTTTTTTAGAGACACGCCCACATAAAGCCACTATCAAAGACATTGGAAAAAAGAATCAACCATGGAGAATTCTCTCATCACCATGGTATGTAGCAGAGATATGGCTGAAGGTCATGGTTTTCATACTCATACTCATACTCGTAGTCATACTTAAAAGAATGACGTGCCTCGCACACTGCTTTTAGGTCAATGGAGGGCCTATGTCAATGTGCCTTTAGAAATGCGTATGGCTGAAATGTCTACACAGAGAGTTAAACGATAAGCTGAATAAAGATATTCAATCATCCAACTTTTGTTGTGTTTGCAGGAAGTTTTAGGATTTTATTCTTAGAAAGCAAATATGTAAGTGTCGTGATGAGCTCTTAAAAGTATTTATTTTTATAATTCTTTCAAATCATCATGTACAGTATCATACATTGTACACTTTACAGTTAAAAAAAATACTGTATATTTTAATAATTAAAACAATACAGTTCAGATTAATCACACAAAGAAGAAAAAAATAAAGCAAGAGAAAAAGGTGTATGGCAATAGAACAGTGAGGGTTATGTTACAGTAGATGTTCCATTATTACCTAAAATCTGATCTGTGTGGGCTAATAAAAGAAATCCATCCTTTCCAATATTTATGAAATGTGTCCGTCTTCAGTCTTACAGCAAATGTAAGTTTTTCCCATGACATGTTTTTCTCAGGAATTATTTTTAATGTGCTGCACTATTTCGGGGGAAACAGCAGGTGAAATGTTTATATCACTCCGCTGACCTTACGTCATTGCCTGCCTTTTCTGAAACTGACACTTCACTACTCATTATGGAGTGGCAAGTATGGACTTGTTCAGATAAGACAGAGGCCCACAGGCAAGGTAATTTTGAGTATGTTGAAACTAAAGGTGATGGGTTATTCTCAGTGGACCATACAGTGCGATTTCTTTTTTTTTATTATTATTATTTTTGGAGCACTTTAGGCCTTTATTATATAGGACAGCTGAAGATGTGAAAGGGGAGAGAGAGGGGGAATGATCAGCAGCAAAGGGCCAACCTGCGGCCGCTGCGACAAGGACTGAGCCTTTGTACATGGGGTGCACGCTCTACCAGGTGAGCTATCCCAGCACCCCACAGTGAGATTTCTGAGTAGATTTTCCATATTCACATTGGGGTCCTGCATCACCCTGTCAAGGTTGTATTCGCTTATAATAATGATGTAATGCATTGTACAATGTGCTTTATAAAGTATATTGTGATCCCTCTGTTTATTTTTTCTTAGGGCTTTTCACTTTATTTGATAGTGACAGTGGATAGAAAGGAAAGAGGGGGAGAGAAATAGAGGGGATGACACACAGCTAAGGCCCGGAGGCCGGATTAGAACCCGGTCCGCTGCAAAGGACTCAGCCTACATGGGGCGCACGCTCTTACTGGGTGAGCTAGAGGCCACCCCGATCCTTCTGTTTCTGACTCCCTCTTCACATTCTCTTTCCTGCATCCTTCACTCCGGCAGATAAGTTGTCCAGCTGCGGGGAAGACCTGAAACCTAACAGCCTAATGAGGAAGAGCCCTTCGCTAGAGTCTGTAATCAAACCCCCCGCCTCCCTCAACAGCCGCACTGCATCCTTCAGCTACAACCGAGGCAACAGCAAGCTTAGGTGGGCTTACCCAAATGATTTTGTCTGATTCACTGTGAGATCATTCCACTTGTTTAGCTTGCATTGGAACAGGTGAAATAAACTTAACAACCTTCCTTGCTTTGGAAACAGCAAGACATTTGTTTTCTTCAGTTTAAGAATAGTAAACATCTAGCCTGGTTGACACCAGACCCTTCTCAGTTGTAACTGAGAGTGGGTCTGGGCAAACTTCATTCACAGCCCATTTCCAAAGGGGCGTCACCAACGGACACCGCTCAAAGGCCTCTGGGCGCAATTGGATAGTCCTTCAACCAATCAGACCAACGATCCGGGGGACGTAGCAGCGGCATCAACGGGTTGCTGCGCTTCGGTGGCCGTCATGTTGAATGTAAACAAAAAGCTGCTCGCCGTCGCTGCGCTATCGTCATCTTGTAAAGCCCGCCTCAACGGTTGTGATTGGTGCCTCGATTTTGAACATTTTTAAAATGGGCTTGAATGGGCTCTTGGCCAGACAGAGAGAGCAAATCTCAAATTTGCCAGAAGTTCGTCAGGGTTTTCCCAGGCTAGTAAACATCAGTTTATATAATACCATCTCTATACGCAACATGATGGTCTGGATGTTTATAACACATAATGCAAGCATGCTCTGACCAACCCAACCAAACAATTTGTGCATTGGAAAAATGCCTTACATTATAAGCAGTTTCAGATCTGCATTTTTGTGAAACTAAAGTTCACCCTTAAGAATGTAACTTAACAACCTTGTAGGCCTTAAAAGTAACAACAAACTCTACTGCCTTTCAGTTCTAAATATTAAAGTCCCAGCTGAGAGACTTTGGAGTACAACTTTTATTGTCAACAGTGTGGACATAGATGGCTTTAACACAGTAAAACAGTGTCCACTTATCAGAAAGGGATGAGAGACATATGTTAAACAAACAGGCTTTCATCTTCTGAGCTCTGGCTTTACGGGCTGTCATTTCCCCCTACACTCAAAAATGACCACTTGTAGCATTCCATTCAGGTTGCATTTGAGGTAGATGACTCAGTGTTTGAGTTTACATTTACATTTTATTTTTTATGTGTTGTTATAGTAGATACAGTAAAGTACTTGGTCATCACACTGGACAACACACTTAGCTTCAACCTACATATGTGCTGTTGACATTAAAGGTATAGTGGAGGATTTTCCCAAATTTTAGAAAAGAACCGCCCTCTGTACTTTTTGAAAAAAATGCACATGCGCAACACTCTGCCTGCTCCCGAGAGGGAACGCCTATTAAACGTGTGCACGAGAGTGCACTGTTTACAAGTTGCTGTCGGCATGGCTCATACAAGCCTACTTTCCAAAAGAAGATTTGCACTTTTTCACAAATTGAGATGTTTACCGTGTGTGCGCGGTGCGTGACTTGTGCCAGGGCTAGCATCGCTAATCATAGCTTCCATCAACTTTTACTAGCAGTGATTTTAAATGGATTTCTCCAAATAGCATGCCAAACTTTACCTGTGGAGTAGAAACGACTCAGGCATCAGTGGGAAGCCCAACCTGTGCTTTTAGCGCACGCCAGCGTGTGAAATATTCTCCCAAAAGCTTCAATGCTTCAATGAATGGCTGAAACCGTAGCTCAAGCTCACCACACATATACACCTGAAAGCTAGGGACGTGCACGTACGACGGCCTTACGTAAACATATCACCAGAATGATTGACAACTAGGAGGACCAATAGTCTTGATGATCCACCCGGAAAAAGAAAATCCTCCACTATACCTTTAAGAAACACTACTGTGATTTGAAAACTGTCCAGCCTTACCTCTTCTTCCTCTGGGATCATGGCATTATTGAGCTATATGCTCTTCTCCATCTGTATTTGCAGTTATATCAGTGTCTAAATGCTCTCACATATTAACACATTATTAATGTAAATGCGTGTCACTGTAATGCAGACGTTCGCGCAGGCCTTCTGTCTCAAATAGGAGATCAGCAGCAGTACATTACTATGTTTGGTATGGTTTTAGGGTTATGATATAGCTGCTCTTTCACTGCGGATGATGAATGCATGCATGCACTCTCCGCCCTCTGCAATATTTCTCTGCAATATTTGCTTCTGGCCTTGCAGGGCCTCAAACCGAGAACTAATGAGTTTAACAGCAGAGCTGCTGTGACGTGTAAAATGTTTACCATACTCAGAGCAACGACCGTGTCTCATGTTCTTCCCATGGCCTCGGCTCCAGCGCAAACCCCAGGGAGCAGACCCTCTGAAAAATACTGCACATAGGCATTTTACCAATCGGTTGTACCCCTTTGTAATTTTTATGTCTTATAATAGTTAATCAGTATACTGTATATAAATATGTAGATAGAATGGAAACAATTAGGGAGGGATGCCAATAAAAAGCCTGTGCTAAAGCTTTACATCCAACACTGTCCATCCATCTTCGTCTGCTTATCCGGTATCAGGTCGCGGGGGGAGCAGCTCCAGCACTTCAAACAAAAAATAACACTCTGAGCTGTTTTGTAAATAGTTGGCTTCACTCCAAAGTAATCATGAGCCTGCTCTGGACTCTGAACACAAATACACTGACCTGCAAAGATGCTTTGATCAATCAAAAGAGTTCCCTTTTGCTGATGGAAATCCTAGTTTTCATTTGGAAATTAGATTATGTAGGAAAGTACAGGAGTATCAAAGAATTGGGTAACAATACAAATGGTACATGAATTATCCTGATTTCACGCATGAATAAAATCATGAATTCATTCATGTAGTACTTAATGAACTATCAGTAATGTACAAGGATTAATAGTATCTCATGCATGACTTCATGCAGGAACAATACGTTAATTAATGCATCAATTAAGGTATTTGAATCCTCATGATTTCTGATTATTAAAGGTGCCCTACCACACGTATTTCATTACTTTGTGGTAATGGCTGAAGTTCTACCATGGACTTGAAAAAATGCCTTGGTTACCTTGTTTCAAGCTATTCTAGCGTGGTATAGAAAGCCTACAGGAAGACTCAGCTCGATTTCTGCCAGTTCTCATTAATATTCAACAAGCTAAGCTGTTTGACTAACATCTAGCCAATGAGAGCCTGGCTGCCAGAATCTTTTACCCAGCCCAACTGGGCGAGCTAATGAATAGTAATGAGCTCAGGCAACATGATGTCAGACTGACCAGCTTTTGTAATTGGCCTGATTTCTCTGCTTATTTCTTTTCAGTGGCTAGAGCTGACAGAGGAGGTAGCAGTTCATTTTCACATTCACAACATAACACAAACACATATGGACCTAACATATTTCAAAAAATGCAAGTAAAAAACGGTTTTGTATGGCAGGGCACCTTTAATGATGTTCATGTATTTTTTACAAAAACTGACCAGTCACAGCAGTGTACAAATATTCTGAAGAAATGTAGTCTAGAAATCATTGTAAACTAAACATTACTTCATCAGTACTTCATCATGTTTGTGGCCCTTTAAATAAAGTTGATTGATAAATAAGATATGATTAATGGTGGCATGAAATTTAATGTATGAAGAATTGAAGGAGTGGGTTGGCAAAATGATACTGAGGCCACTACATTTACACAAAATACAGTATACTGATTAATTTTTGTAGTTGCTTTATTCACAACAACATAAGGCACTTCAGTTTCACAGTTCTCACCCAAGTAGGATATTTATGAATTTTACTTTTTACTAACTTCTAAGTGTCTAAGTTTTATTTGGGGGGTCACAAAGATGATTGCTGCATATGCCACCATTAATCATATTTTATTTATCAATGTTAAAGATGGAACAGGTCAGCACTTTATTTAAAGGGCCACAAACATGATGAAGTAATGAAGAAGTAATGTTTAGTTAATCGTGATTACAACACTACAATTTTTCTGATTATACTTTCATAATTTTACTTCCTTTTATTTCTAATACAGTATTTTTACAGTGCTGTATTAGTACTTTTACTTAAGTCAAGGATCTGAATACTTCCTCCACCACTGCAGATTGTCGTCTGGAAAAATGCTTACTATTGAACACATTCTTATACTATGAGACATACAGAACTTGCATAATTATGGTATTTATGAAGCTTACTTCATGTTTCATGTGCATTGAAGTTTGTGTGTGGTGAAGATAATAACCGTTGTGGGGGGGTAATCAAACTCCATCTTATCCTACTCCAAATTACATACTGTAACCGTCTCTCTCTCTCTCTCTCTCTCTCTCTCTCTCTGTCTCTGTGATTGCGGTTCATGTTTCCCTGGTGACAGTGTGGAAAGAACGGACCCCTTGGCTGCACTGGCGCGGGAGTATGGAGGATCTAAGAGAAACGCTCTACTGAAGTGGTGCCAGAAGAAAACAGAAGGCTATCCGGTAGGGATCACAGGCCAGAGACCTCTCTCAAATACAAGGCGGGCTCCATTCACTTTCACACCCTGCTTTTCTCTGCATCTTTTTTGCGGCGGTATTATTTTAGTCTCATACTCTTCAGGATTTCATTTAAAAGTCAGAAGACAACCCCCACTCCCTCCCTTTATATTGCATTGATGCAGCATTGGTCTGCCTATGCCCTCGGGTTCTGTAGTTATATAATTATTTTTTTTCAGCCATCACTGAGGTGTTGGACTGTAGTGGCACATTACTGTGTTTGCAGACACACCATTCACCCACCTGTCATCTCACTGGTGATATGAAGTCACTGTGGCACGGAGGTAATGGAAACAATGATGCAAAGCACTCAGTGTTACAGACACACTGGATTTATACATGTGTGTATTTATATAGCCGCCCTGCTCTTTTTTATGCATGTCCATTTGTTTATGCATTGTTATTGTGCTGTGTCCCCATCTGTGTTCCCTGTGTCCATGGTGCCAAGTGCTGGCAATCACCTGGCTTAGCTGCTCCCCTAATAACCAGTTTAAGGAACCCATTAAGCCCAGTGGGATTAAAGATTTGTAATCATTTATGTTTGTGTGCCAGCATGCCAACTGGCTAATGCTAAAACTCTTGCCACCAGTCAGACTGGTCCCAACCTGCAAACTCTAGTTTAGGAGGAAGAGGAGTCATTTCAGCCCTCTCAGCATTCTGATAGAAGATTAATCTCAGTTAATAACAAACATGACTCTGCTTCTGTCAAGTCTAACAGCATCTACATGTAGCTCTTGGCTTGACCAAGTATGAAAAGGCACAGGTGATAACTGCTAAAAATAGACCAAGCTTTCTTGGTGGTAAATGGTCAGAATAATTGGATGAGTTGTCAGATCAATAGTTCCTATTTCTCAAGCACAATGCTGCTCGGTGAACTTTGAGTCACCCTCACGTCCTCTGAGGTTAGCCGTGTGTTGGTTAAACATACACACACAGCAGATCCTCTGTGATGGAAATATCCGACCAGATGAGATAAAACTGCTGCTGACCAACAGACAGTCTGGTAATCTACATGATAAGATGCTGGACCTGTGTACAGACTGCCATGGCTCACATTGGTTCGATCCACACTTTGTTTGGCACGGATCTTTGAGCAGCAGGAGCTTAGTGACACTGGCATGTAATGGAAGGTCATTGGATTAGTACCCATTTCCACCACAAGCCCGGTGCTTATGAAGAATCTTTTACTGAAAGGGATGGTTCAGAGTAATTTCACCCTAGGGTCCTTTGCACCACGTCCTTTTCATTTTCTATTGATCAATTAATCAATGTTATTATTGATTGATAGTATTGCAGCTGTTAAGGTGGAGCTTATTTTAACTATTTGACTTGTTGGGTATAGTTTACTCTACAAACCTGTATCATATGTTCATCATATGTTTTCTATGTTAAATCTTACTCTGCAAAGTAATTAAAGCAGTTAAAGAGATAGTTCAGATCTTTTGAAGTGGGGGTGAATTAGCTACAGTAGATGGTGGTCAGCACGCCCCCAGTTTGGAGAAGCAGGCAGGAGTCCTGACATGGAAGCTAAATAATGTACTGCTGTGGACAGGGAGAGCAGCAAAACGTATTTTAGCCACCTAAAAATGGACCACATGAAACATCAACCTCAGTTTCAGTGTACACTATTTTTAGAACATTTTCACCTCTTTACCCTTGCCGCCAGAAAGCCATTTACGACGGGGGAACTAAAGCCGTTCTATCCATCTATGATCTCTTTAAAGCCACCAGACTCCTTTTTAAAAAAAACAGTAATTTTAAATTGCAGGACATGGGTCTACCACTGCCTCTACCGGTTAGTTTGTGTGTTAGTTTTGTTAGTTCCTGCGACATGAAACCCCTAATGGAGCCTCATTTCCATTTAAGTATGGAACCTATGATCCCTTCCCACAAAGGGCTTAGCAACACAGTGTGCTTATTTGCAAGTATCAGGAATGCAGTAAGACGATTTGGCTACTAGGAGAGTTTCAGTCTGTTGCATAATTAGTTCCTTTCCCAGAGTAACTGTTCTTAACTCCAGCTTCGTGTTTGTGCATTTTCTCCATGTGTGCCATGTGCTGACCTTAGTTGGATTCATTTACAGACTATTAGGCAGTTAACCTTAAAAATGTCTATTTTTAGAAGTGTGACTGCCCTATATCATATTGCTTTAAGAGCATTTGATCATGATCTGATGAATGTCTGTTTCAAGCGAACCTTTGGCAGTTTTTCACAAACATGTTTAGAACACACGTTTTGTAAATCTAAAAGGAATAACAGTGTTTTTATATCTGTCCACCAGACCAGGTTTCCATGGAACTTCTTAACATTATGTAATACACTGAATGTACTGTACAGAATGTGAGGTGCTCATGGGCATCCAACACAAAGGGGGAGATCAAGAGAAGCAGATCAAAGAATTATTCATACGTTGAAGCATCTGAGATGCAGATAGAGCAAAAGGTCATGAAACAGATTCAGAACAATTTCCCCGAAAGTCTGTACATTTGGTGTTTAAGTTCAGTTTCTCAGCAGAGATAAGTACTGGAGTGGCTGTTGTTTACCTCTTGGGATTTTAGCTTTTTCTGGTAATTTCCACTACCTTCCACAAGGATTGGTATTCTCTAGAATACTTAATGATCTATTATATGTCTGCATGTGTGATAGTGTTTGTGCATCAGTTACAGTAAGCAGAGCCCAGTTGAGTGCTCTTCACCAGAACATATATGACCACAGGCCCACTGTTGAGTCTAATGGCGAGCTGAGGGAAAAGGTTACTGTCAGAGGACGGGTTGCACTTCATATGTCTGTTGAAAGGTCAGGCTCTTACAATGTTATGAGGCTTACATGGAAACCACTAATTACATGCCTAATGCCCAGAGACTGACTGATGCGTCACACAGTTTGTAGCTCCAAGACAGAGACTACAACAATTACCTGAAATACAACCATATCCAGGTTGCCTGCTTTGTCTTTCGTTTTCCCCGTCATGCTCGTGTTCTGCTCTGATAAAGGTTAGTGAGGTTAGGTTTTATCAATACATCCACATGCATTTTGCAGTCACTCTCTTCTCTGCTGTGGACTAAGGTCAAAAAGGTAATAATTCAACAGTAATTGGCTCTTTAGTATAGAGTCACCTCGTTATAATTTATGCTTGGCCTTTTCAGCCGACATAATTAATGGTCACTTTGAAGAGGCAGCTTTGACCATCTCGGTTCGCTTTCACAACAAGCTGTTATATCATGCTCATCTGCCGGGGCGGAGCCAGAAAAGCTGCCGTGTGAGAAGGAGTTAAAGCCCATCAGCCCCGTGCCAGTTGTCATTACAGTCCCATTGTTGGCGGACCTTTTGGTCAAACAGCAGCCTAATTAAAGTGAAACAGAAAACGGGAGCTTTTGTAAGCATGCCGGGAGGTTATTTCTTATTTACGTGCAAATAGCTGCCGAGGGCACAGCAAATCTGTTAATTATAGCTGGACACAAAGCCTGATGTCACTTACTGTGATCAATAAAGGGATGAGTAATTGTAATCATTGCATATAGTTGACAAAGGAAAAATAACATAATGAAAGCAGTAACCATGGCCTACGTGCTTAAAATCATGCATCCAGTCGAGCCGTGTGTGTGTGTGTGTGTGTGTGTGTGTGTGTGTGTGTGTGTTGGTGTGAACATAGTCTGCCATATGGATCTTGTCTCTGGACAGACTGACAGCTAACACGGTTAGAGACAAAAGGGATAACATGGGAAATGCATATAAAGACACATTCAAGAGCAGGATGGCCGTGCTATAATCATGGATAAAAGCCCTTGAACCCCTGAGGGAGAATGTGGTGTGTGTACCCACCAGCTGCCCCCATACCCCAGTAATGCAGACCTCCTTAGAGCAGTTGAATACCTGACCTGGGTTCTTTCAGCGGAGGATGAGATGTGAGCCCAGACAGGCTCCGACACCTCAAATGTCAGATTCTGGGAAGATCACAGATCGATCAATGAAGACCTTAAGCTCGCTCTGAATTGACTCTGCCCTGTGGGAGGGACTGAATGGGCCTCTCACAGGAAATTGGTATTCACGTCAGCGTTTCGGACTGGACACAGACTTGAAACAAAAGACCGCTTTTGTACAACTTTGGTTTCACTGGTTTTCAAGGCAGTTTTCAAAATCTGACTCAAATGAGCACTTTGCTGTACGGCCACACTCTGCCTGTAACTGGATGCGTTGTGACTTCTATGTGTGTGTAACTTTTTTCTGACTCTTGTCACATTTGTCATCTTGCATTTAGAAACAAAATGTCTCCTTGTTATGGTTCAAGTTTCACAAAAGTGGCCATTTTTGGCGTTCAATAAAAAGGCTTTCCTGAACGTCTCGTCTGTTGGAAAACGCCTCCTACTGTATATTTATCAGCTTCTTTCATGTCTTAATTTAGGACAGCTCCAGACACTTTTTAAACTTTTTTTTTTTTTTTTCTCAATTAACCATAGAAGCCATACAAAAATAAATAAGCTGTTTGTTCAAGATGGGAACAATGAGCAAAGGCTCTGAACATTAGGGTCAGCTGGGCCTGACAGAGCACAGCGCATCCGGCCACGTCTGGGAAACTCGCACACACACGCACACACACGCACACAAAGCCATTAAAGGGACAGAAATGGACCCCCAGGCGAATGTGGAATGGAGGTCAGACATCGAGGAGGGGCAAGAGGGTCGCTGTTCAAAGACTAGCCATCACTGTAAGTTCTAATAATGTAGGATGAACAGTAATAGTGCTGTGAGTGACATCATCGGTGTAAAATAACAGTTTACAGTTGATCATAGGGCTCACTGCAGTTGGAAATGACTGGAATGGCTTAATAAAGGGGCCGTATCTTTTTTTTTTTATTCTTTAAATCATCAATAATCGTAATTGTTAAACAATATCTGGGTCAAATTTGAATAGAAACATGCTTGAGACTTAAGGGCCACTAGAAGTCTGAGCTTCATTGAGAATGACCCCATTGAGTAACCCTTGACATCTGGTAAGTGGTTGTGCTAAGTGGTTATGTCCGATCTGTTAAATACTTTGAATCAGATGAGAATATACTATAGATATCCAGTACAGAGAAAGGTCAAGGATGTGTTTGGCCTCGCTCAGTTAAGGGATTATAAAGGAGTAAATCTCTTTTATATAATCTTAATATTAATACCAGCAATTACTAATATGTTATTATCAGATAGGTGAACATTTGCAGTCAAAGGCAGATCTATCATGAAGCATCAGTACAGTTGACACCTGTGTGCTCTTGTGCCCTCTTTGACCCGTGCCATCCCCCCCCTGTGTGCAGAATAGGTCCATTAAATTGTGTGTCGAGGTTAAAGAGCAGCACTCTTCAGCTCCACCAGCTCTGTGACCGTCCCTGCTGTCCTGTCTTTATCTCTGTGGTCCCGCCTGTCTGGGCTTTTATCCTGTCATTGCTCATGACTGTGATTCATTGCATGATACATTAGGGCCTTCTCCCCCTCTCTCCCCTCTCTGTCTCTCTCTTTGTTCCTCCATGTCAAACTAGCTTTTCTCATTTTTGTTGCCGTCTCCTCTTCTTCTTTCTTTCATTTTTGTTTCTTTCTCACATTTCACTCTCAGTCGTTTGTCTTCTTGTTGCCTCATTCAGTTGAGGTGAGGTAGAGAGATTCTGTGACAGGAAATATACTAAAGAGACCAGCTCATCAGCTAGATGACTCTCTCAGGCTTGATGTTTTCTGCTTTCGCCCTTTAGACTGATGGCTTTTTAACAAACTGTGTGTGTGTGTGTGTGCGTGTGTGTGTCTGTGTGTGTCTGTCACAGTTATCCTCCATCTCTCCGTGCGCGCTCGCTGCATGTTGCGCTTTGCTGTGGTATTTTTGCCTTCTTGATCTGTGAGTGAGATCTCAATATTGCAATAATGGCACGTTGACATCTAGGTGTCAAGTGTCATGGAAGCATGACAGCAGAGGGGCTTTACTCCATGTTACTGGATGTGACACCAGTCCAGTTGCATTTACATGTAAAAGCAGAGGGCACACACTTGACTTCTATCGCTGCACACACACCTGGCTCATGTCCAGCTTCTCCACTGTGAGAATTTGCTGCTTGTCTCTGTTTTCGATCATTGTAAACTGAATTTTTTGGACTGTTGCTCCGACAAAACAACTTATTTGAAGACAACAACTTGGGCTCTGGGACAGTGTCACTTTTGACATCGCCAGTATCTTTCATGTAGGCCATGTACCATTAAAAGGCTGAGAATCAGTGCTGTTGCATGAGGCCATTTTAGTCTTTATAAGTACAGTTGTATGTGTGACATGTCTGTGTCTGCATTTTATTACCTGATGACTTCCTAGACTCATTTTCCCTTATAACATAAATAATGATGCTTTCATAGATAGTATATATTTCCCACTTGGAGGCAGACCAAATATACATCTCTTTTCTTCTTCTTTTCCTCTCTCTGTACAAGAACCTGCTTCCCTGTCATACTATCTTTCTCTGCGCTCTAAAAAGTGACACCTCTGGGCGCCTGGGTAGTTCACCTTGTAGAGCGGGCGCCCATATATAGAGGTTTACTCCTTGACGCAGTGGCCGTGGGTTTGACTCTGCCTGGCGACCCTTTGCTGCATGTCATTCCCCCTCTCTCTCCCCTTTCATGTCTTCAGCTGTCCTATATAAATAAAGGCCTAAAAAAAAAAAAAAAAAAAAGCCCAAAAAAAAACCCGACAGCTCTTCCTTTTGTGCCGAGCGAGACGCTTCCTGCCTGTGTTTGCTTTTCTGAGCCGGCTCCCAGAGAGCTGTTGTTGTCCGCTGCTGTTTTAGCATTCATGCCTCTCCCTCTCTTTCTACCCTAAGCGTATCCCAAACCCCTTTTCTCTCCCACTCCCACCCAGAACTTGAACTAACCTATCCGGACGCTGTGTTTTCCTCTGATCAACCAGACACACACTGCCACACACACATATACAAACTGCACTCTGCAATCTCTCTTATCATTTTATTTGTCATTGTCTATCTTGGTCTCGGAGTCTCTGGGGTCCGATTAACCCCTGATCACTCCCTCTGTGTGTGTGTGTGTGTGTGTGTGTGTGTGTGTGTGTGTGTGTGTGTGTGTGTGTGTCTGCAAATACATCATACAGTTATAATAGTGGCCAGCTAAGAGAGAGAAGGGGGGAGTTATGAGAAGAATGTGGGCTGACATGACTGAACAGGTCTGCCCTCCAGACATAATGGAGAGGCAGTGACTGATGGAGAGGAGGCTTGTGCATCCAAAGACTCTTCAGCCTCTGTTATACCATTGAAGCATAAGATGGCAAAATGATCTGTTATCTGCAGATTAGAGATCACTCGTAAGGAGTGACGTAAAACGTTGCTGTTAATTCATAGTCATATCAAAGTGGTTATTAAAGTATATAATGATGGGAGTTTTTTGAAAATATGTTTGATTGTTTCCCTTATCATCATAAGTTAATGTGACTGATTGGGTGATTGTTGATCACACACAGACTGTATTTCATGACAAATAATAGTGAACGTGAACAAAGCCTTAGCCCAGGACTATGCATCCTGTTTAGCTTCAGTCAGATGAAGCAGCTGCTCCTTTAGGTCCTATTGTGGTCACAAATGCTCTGTGGCTTTCCTTGATGCCTCGAGTTGGACAACAATAATTGGCTGCACTTTTCTAACTCCTATTTTATTGAGCATTTCAACAAATCAGATTTAAGGCACATACAGGACATAACAAACAAAACATGTCCTTTCATAACATTTAACATGACTACGAGTCTACAGCCATGCTATCAGCTGGGGCTAAACAAACATGCTCATGTTCAGCACGTTTAATTCACCATATTAGTTTAGCATGTTAGCATTTGCTGATTAGCACCAAACTTTACAGCTGAGTATGATTGGAGTATCAGACGAACAAATTGAAATTTTGACCTGCTGGTGGCGTTAGATGAAAAGTCAGGGGTTCATACAGTAATTTGGGGAACTTGAATGTACCAAAAATGAATAGCAATCCATCCTGCAGCTGTTGAGATATTGTATTAAAAACTTATGTCAAGCTCTAGAGGAAAAGTCAGGGGGTCATCAAAGTAGGGTTCATCCTATGACAACCATATTGTCTGTACAGATTTTCATGGCAATCCATTACATATTTGCTGAGATACTTCAGTCTGGACCAAAGTGGTAAACTGACATTCACAGAGCCACACCACTACATGGATAAAATGTAGATAAATTAAGAGAGGAATCACATTTAGCTGAAGGCACATTTCCATAGTGACCAGTAGTGACTATAGATCACCAAGTTGCCTCAGTGTGACTGTCAGCTTCACAACAATAAACCAACATGCCAATTTTTCCTGTTGAGCCAGGACTTGCCTCTCACCTTGTTTTAAGATGAGGCAACTGGCAATCCATAACGCCAAAGCAGACAAGTGAAGGCAATTAGAAATAACAAATCTGTCATCAGTTTGTAGGAGCTCAGGGGATTTTCATTACTGCAGTGACTTAGAGCTGTGACTTTTAATTCTTGTCCTCAGGTCTCAGAGTTCTGCTGTTGTTCTATCCTCTCGCATAGTTAATTACATTCCCCTGGCGTCATATGTATGGATCAGTCACTGGTTGGATTAGCTCTGGTCCTCAGGGCCACGACTGAAGACCACAGTAAACAAACACATGGCTGCATGTCCAATCTTTAGCATCTCACTGGAGCTAATGCTTTGTGTACAGACACAAAGATGTACTCATAGATATTTAATGCAGGGCTTTATCCCTTGCAAATAAAAAACAATGGGTTTTTGTCCTTATAAAAAAGGCTGGCCCTCAGTTGCAAAATTACATCCCTTGTAGCTTAAAAATGTCAAATAAATCTGTAAATGTTTTTTATAGACTCCATTTAAGAAGTCAAGTCAGGGTAGTCAGGGTACTACTGTCCTTTTACTGTGATAATTAGAGAGAATAATAGAGGAATTTAGTGGAATGTGTAAATAGGATTAGGAAATAATTTGGGCTTTACAGGGTTAAACAGCTGCACATTTAACTTGTTGTTTTATGTTTTACTGCTTTTTGCAGTGCTTCTCTTATCTGGAAAGACACACAACACAGCTCCCAGCTGGGGCCGTACCACACACATCCATCCATAATGTCACGCCATGTTATAACAAGAAAAGTTTCTTGTAAAAACAGAATAATTAACCTTACTAGATAATGAGAAAATATGTCCTAATAATATGAAAAAGATCTAGTAAAAACAAGAAACTGAGCAAATACTGTTTTGTCATGGTGGCAGCAATACACTGCTGTATTGTACATATTGTACGCATGTCTGCTTTTGTGGCACTTTAAGCATTTCCACCTGTACTCGATGGACCTGGATCAGAATACTGTAACTTCCCCAGGTTCAGTGTGTGAAGTATGGGAGGCAATGGAGGCCTATGAAGCCTCACAGATACATACCCATGATACAGGAGAGTCTCCCTCGCAGTGAGCCCCATTCCCAAAGCTCATGAGAGGGATGCAAGAGGAAGACACCGGAAATAGCTAATCTATCCAACAGGGAGCCTGCAATGCCAAACAATGGCCCGAAAGGAAGTCTTTCTTCTGAACTCCCTTCTCTTATCAGACCCTGAATACGCTGTGTACAGCGTATGAGGTGATGATACTCTGTGAATCTCACAAACACACACAAAAGCACAACAGACTGGACGTGCTGCTATGCATGTTCTTCACCCAGAGGAGAGATCAGAGAGAGCATCAGAGGCTTAACCCTTGTGTTGTCCTTCGGGTCAGTTTATTTGACGTTTTTGCAATGGCCTGGCGTTGAGCTTTGGGTCCCCCGGTGACCGTGTACTATGTGACGTCATTTCACGTGAACTGGCACAGGTGGTCTCAGAGACCCGTGCTGCGATCGAACACGTTTGGACAGGCTAATACAAAATGTAAATAAACTAACCAAGACCCCATGACACGAAGGACAATACAAGGGTTAAAGGTGATCTAGGAAGAAGCTCCTCCTAACGTCCTTCAAAGGAAACGTGACCAGGCATTAATGGAGTCTGAAAGACCCAGAACAGCATTTAATAGCACAATAGCATCATAATTGTCATGTTGTTTCCTGTGGTTCTTTAACTTAATGTTTTTTTAATTGAATGGCCTGTTCATGTTGTCACGAGGCTAATTGCTCTCTCACACAAATTATAGGCTCTTTAAGCCCCTTATCATTGTGTGATATTAATGTTCTTTTCTTTGCCCCGTCTTCTTTTCTCTGTCTACAGAATATTGACGTGACCAACTTCAGCAGCAGCTGGAGTGACGGCTTGGCTTTCTGTGCCCTCTTGCACACATATCTGCCCGCTCACATCCCTTACCAGGAACTCATCAGTCAAGATAAGGTAGGAAACTACAGAAAAAAATGCACACACACTGCAGTATTACTCTCACACCAGACCCAGTCTTGACAGTTAGGTCAGAAATTATCGGAAATCCATGTATTTATAGAAGGGAGTAAACAACTTGGCAGTGCACAATTAAACATTAACCTTGTATAAGAACAAGTAGAGATGCATCGTACCAGGTTGTAGCACAATTGCTATTTCCGCCCGTAGTCCCTGGGCAGCACATCTCCAACCCCCAGATCTAAATGCAGGCTCACTTGCATACTTGGATTCAGTGATCCCTGGGTCGTGACCCACACATACTTATACGTCCATATATGAGTAATACTGTGGTTTCGTGTCAGATTGTACACGTACAGATTGTACATGTGAGGTCACTCACATGTACAGTGCATGGTGTACGTGATGGCACAGAGCCCCAGGAAAGTTACTACAACAGAGTGGATGCTTTGCTGTCAAAATCCTTTTCTATGCACGAGGTTGAATTGTTACGAAATGAATTCAGAGAAGGCAGTTGCATTTGTTTCGTGAGGAGAATTCCTCACTGCAGCTTTGTCAGAGCTCAGATTACCTTAAAGAAAGTATATCTTATTTAAACCTGCAGTGACCATGTCCTCTCTGATTGGTGAGTAGAGCAAACCATGTTCAGTCTCGTGCGGTCCTATCTCTGACTTAGACTTGCAGAATTGTGTCTCTAGAAAATACCGCACATAAAGCCACAATATGTTGTTTGTGGGAAATGTGAACCTGTTAACTGTGAAAATGATGTTTGCCAAGAGGCAAATAAAACCTCTGTTATGCTTTGAAGCCATTTTGTCAGGAGTCATTTTTTCCACCATTAAGCTGCACATTACAGACTTCCTTTATGCAGTTGTAGATATTTTATAGGTCTGCCATATTGTTCACACAGCATTAAGAGACAGCCTGAAGATTAACTATCAATGTAGCATATGTGTAGTCAAACGTGTACGTGATCCTGAGCACAGGGCAGCAGCTACTGTATAGCTTGGTTTGACAGCTTTGTAATGCAGGTGGTATATACAGTAACTGTACAAACAATATGGTTCCTCTCTGGGGACTGCAGGTCTTTCAGCCTGCTACGACATTAAAACAATAGAAAAACACCTTCAACCACATTCTACGTGACAAATTAGTCATGTAGGCGTGTGTGCGCTGTCGTGTCCCTGTGAATGTGTAACATTGAGCTGATGACAGAGACATCTCTCTGAATAATTCAATAGACTTGTGTTGGCTTTAATAACTCTTGCTGAGTGACTTTCCCCAAGGCCCAAACACCCAACGTCTTCCCATTATAATCTTTCAATAATCCCATTACTGCCCTCCTTCGCCCTTTAACGTAGACTTTGTTAATAAAACAATGTCATAGTTGGACTTATATTTAAGGTGAAAGAGGGAAATGTTGTTCTTTCAATCAGCAGTCTACAGCTGTGGCAGTAATTATTAAGAATTCATAATTTATGAATTCAACATCCCAGCTGTGCCGATGTCTAGAGGCACTTAATATGACAGACTCAAGGACCGGCACTCTCAATTCAAAAGGCAGAAAAAAATGGGAACTTCAAGTTGAGAGAGACTAAAAGAATTTTCCTGTTAACTCACGTACAAGGACAGGTTGTATTTCACTCCTTTTTAGATTTCTCAATTTCTTTCAGTGGAGAAGTTACTGTACACAAATCCACAGTTTCATAAGGAGAATTAGGCTAAATCTAAAGGAATTCAGTTCATGGGGACATTAACTAGGCTCACGGTATAGCTTTACACCGATCAAATAAACATAGGGCTTGAAAATGCTCACACAAACAAGCTAAGGCTTACATATGTTTTAGACTGTCTCTTGGGTGTTTGTAAAGGTTTATAAATGTATTTGTGGGCTTTTTGTTGCTGTTTGAAGCTCCATGTGTGGTGTTGCAGGATGACAGAGGGACGGGAGTTTCGCAGTGTCTCAACATCCAATGGTTTGTTTTTCTTCAGGTCAAGAATCTGACCCTGGCTTTCCAGGCTGCCGAGAGCATTGGTATCAAACCCTCTCTGGTGAGTTAAGGTGCCACAGACCTCGAACACATTACACAAATCGAAACTTTTGGAAATTGATTTGCCAAACTTTCAGGATGTGAAGCATCGGAACAGTGAGGCCCCACATTGATTTTTCCTCCTGACAGTCATGATCTTAACCGTGTCATATCAGCTACCAAGTCCTTTCTTTCAGGAATGCCTTGAGTTTCTGGCACTGTGCGCAGGAAATGCACAACACTTTGCTTCAAGAGAAAAACCAACCTAATACATAATTCAGATATAATTTGACTTTGATTATAAAAACATTGGCAGCTCTCCTCAGAAATGGCTGATTTACAACCAGCTGCTCCACTGAAACATTGAGACTTTGTAAGCACAAAATCCCTCCATGTTTTGTTGGGTCATAAACAAAGTCACTTTCATGTTTATTTCTTGTGCCGCGTGCTTCTGAGTTTGAACTTTTTACGCTTATTTGCATTGTTGCTGAGAGTTTACAGTGTCTCATCACCCAAAGGTTTGCTTTTCTTCAGGTCGACCTGAAGAACAACAAACATTTGGGTTATAGGTCAGATTCTTCCTCCCTGTAAGCTCTGCAAAATGTATGCTGGAGTGTCCATTTTACAGATGTTAGTTGTGCTTTATGTGGTTGACGTTGGACCGTGATGGCATGTGGCTATGAGTAGCTCTTTAGGATCGGGAAATCAACTCACCAGTCTCCTGCTGACTCTGTTAGCCTGGTCGGTCAAAGTTTTCAAATGTAAACGTCAGAATAAACACAGATGAAAAGGTGGCGCTTTTAATGGCTACAATTGAACCCTGCTGCTTCCTGCTGAACCCTGCAGCTTCCCGCTACATCCAGTCACTGTTCCATTATTAATGTGACTACTATTGCCACTGTTCATCACACCCCCAACCGGCCCGTCAGACACCGCCTACCAAGAGCCTGGGTCTGTCCGAGATTTCTTCCCAAGAGGGAGTTTTTCCTCACCACTGTCGCACTGCTTGCTCTTGAGGGAATTACTGTAATTGTTGGAATTGTTGGGGCTTTGTAAATTATAGAGTGTGGTCTAGACCTACTCTATAAGTGTCTCGAGATTACCTATGTTATGATTTGATACTATAAATAAAATTGAATTGAATTGAATTGAATTGAATTGAATTGAATATCGACTACATGGACAAGCAAAACCATCTCTGCGTCCATCTCCACCTCTACATCAGAGGGGTTACTGGGGCAATCATGGGGGAATTGAACACAGACTGCCACTTCTCTGATGGGCATCCAGCTGTCTAATGTGCAGTAGAGGATGGATACCCAAACCGAGCCTGTCAGGACCCGATGGTACCCGACGGGCCGGGCTGGGTTCGGACAGATATTTAGAAATGATGTTTGGGTTTGGGTCAGGCTCGGTCACATCAGCGCGATAAGGCATTGAGTGTGGTGGCCTCAGTCGGTTTCATAGACTGTAATATACAGTCTGTGGTCGGTTTCCAGCGGGATGTCGGGACCTGTGGTGTCTTTTCGCAAGGACTTGGCTGGAGCCTGGGATGCCGCTGCCATTCAACCGGGTGTTTTTCTGTGTGCAGATCTGACGGCCACATTCTTCTTCGTGATGAATCATGCACAAGTTGAAGGAGCTGACGGGATTACATTTCACTGGAAGTAGACCTTGTACGATTTTACATGACAGATCTGATTGATTGGGGGATTGATTGATTGATAATATAAAGCTAGTTCCTAGAGACAGTTTTCTTAGATTAGCACAATAACTGGAAGCAGGGGTGGACATGGAAGACGTTCAATTTTTCCTCAGCCTTAGCTTAGAGAAGGTAAATACGTCCGTTAAGTCTGTTAGGGTTCAGGGCTTAAGGCCTTAGGTTGGAGATTAGGGCCTCTGAAGCAAAGATAAAAATAGATCTGCCTACAAGCACCTGTAAAGCCCACAATTAACTTGCTGTGTCTGATTTGTTTAATCCGTACAGACACTTGGTGTAACGAGACTAAGAGTCCTCAGCCATGCTAGTCTGTGAGGCTGCACCTAGGCACAGCCATGCTTTGAGCTAAATGCTAATGTCAGCATGCTAACATGCGCATGTGTATCAGGTACTCAATCATGTTCATCATTTTAGTTTAGAATGTTAGCATGCTAACATTTGCTTAATTAGCACTAAACACAAAGTATATCTGAGGCTGCTGGGAATGCCATTAGTTTCAAAGTTATTTGCTTATAAACCAAAGTATTAGACAAATTAAAATTTGTATTTTTCAATTCATCCTGAGGGGGAAATGAATGTGTATACCACATTTCATAGAAATCCATTCAAAAGTTTTGAATACATAGGGGAGAGCCGGGACGATTGAAACGCGGGACGGATGAAACATTCCAGTTTTCTCCAAGTGCAATGATGACAGACAGACTTCCTTAGGTCAAAACATAGAGCATGTTAACGTCCTACTATGAGCCAAATATCTTCCTGTTATTTCCTTTTATCATGGAGTTACAGGCGATAAACGAGTTTTGATGGTCGAAAGTAAACTTCATTAGCTGTTACATTTTTTCAATTATTAATGAGTGTTTTTTTCATTTAAAGGTTCGACTACATGCTTATTCGGTAGACCATTTAGTGTTCTCCACAATCCCAGACTTTCATATTGCATGCTTGTTTACATGGAAAGCAAAACAGGTTATAAAAGCATATGTCTATGTCGGGACAGTTGAAACAGCTTTTTCAACTGTCCCTGACCTGGCTGTAACTCCATGTATTTTAAGTAATTGCACAAATATCTGTGTTTATACAATAATTTATGGAGGGGAGACATGGAAAAGCAGTTTTAGAAAGATGAAAATATATTTGGGCCCCCACCAGGTAGGGGGTTGAGTTTTCCCATGTTATCCTATGGAGACTGAAAACATGGTTTAAAATAAATCTTTGTTATTTTAGTATTTCTCTATAGCATTGAATATTGACTTAATAAGACACAATCAAAGACATCCTTAGTTATTGTTTATTAAAATAATAACTGTCACAAACTTGGCTAATCTTCATCAGTACTGTGTGGGTGTCTGATCAGATAAGATAAACAGTTGCCAGGCAACATGAACCTCCCATCACATTTTGACTGAAATGTTTGGACTAAATCCTGATTGGTGCTGGGAAGCATGCTTTCTTTCCAGCTGAGCCCCACCCACTTCAAACCATTGAGAAAAGCATACATTCTGAAGTCTTTCATGTGAAATAATCAAAATTCAATTCAAACTTTGGTCGAAAGAATTTGCTCATACTGAGAAAAAGATTAAGAACATATTTTTTCAGGGCCTTTAAAGTCATTTTTTTAATTAGGTGCAAAGGTTCAGATGATAATTTCGGATACAATGAAATCTTTGCATTTTGGCTGTGAATGTCCGTCCCAGATCCTGACTCATTTGTCTCTTCACTGCCTTCAGGTGTTGTTCATAAATACCATAATCCTCATCACATGCACATACAGCCTTTATGTTTTTATACTGTCATGCTTTCTTTTTTCCTTCTCATTTAAACATATACCACTGCCAGCAAGAGTGTGGACACTAAACCGTCTAATGCTGTCCTGCCTTGTTGCTCTCTTTGCACTTATGATGACAGCTTAATGTTATAAGGAGCATGATAAAACAGGTGAATGTAGTTGTAGTATAACAGTTCAATATGGAAGAGCCAGCTGGACCTCAGCAAGGAAGTGAGTAAGGCTTCAATGTTTCGCTGAAAACAAAGGTCATATTTCTTAGTAGCTCTCTTGTGCTTGTAGTTCCAAGATTGGACATGGGAAACTTTTCAACTGCTTATTTCTTAGTGTTGCATAAACAGAACCGTCAGACACAGCTGATCATCCTCCCGTTAGGAGGTTGAGACATTGTGGAAGTGACTGTATAAATCTTAGCTAAGGGAAACTGCCGTGACGCCGGGTCGATATGGAGTCATGTGAAAGCCTGGTTCACCGTCTGACTCATCGCTGTCGGAAAGGATTTGTCTGTGTGCAGCCGACTGCAGCTTCACACAGCTCATCGGAGAGTCTCGTAATACTGTAGATTACAGTTTAAGCACATTTTCTTAAACACGCATAATGTTATACTGAGCAGTGCACATTCATTTGTCCTGCAAAAATCCCTCACTCACTCGAAACAGTTAACTCTTGCTTTAAAAGAAATAACTTAGCCAACTACTTCATGTCCTGTAGTCCTGTGATAAGGTCCAGGAATTTCAGACCGGGATACATGATAACCTGTGACGGATTGCAAGAACCCAGGTCTCATTCAGCCCAAGATTATTTGTTCTGGGAGATGGGTCAATCCTTAACAGGATGGATAAGCACATAAGAATCTGGGTCCAGACTAGTTTAATAATAGCCAGACAGATTCTTCAAGTACTAATGTTTCCTGGAGAGCTCCTAAGAAGCTTTGTGCTAGGTAGAGACGTGTATGATGGGTGTATGGCTTCAGTAGACTGGTAATCTGGCAGTTCTGGCAGATGCCAGAAGGGCCAATGGACTCTTGGGCCGATTTGGACTCCTGGAAAAAGACAAGAATGCAGCAGCACTGACGTTTCACACTATTTGACAAAAATATGCAAGACTGTACAGCTGCAGCCTGGAGCCTCCTGTCTGCTGCCGTCAGGCTTCTACTAAAAGCCCCAAAAAATAATCTTTAAAAAAAGAAATTGAATAATACCAATAATGTATCAAACAAAATTAGAATATTTCAATTCATTTATTTAAAAAATGATGTCACTAAACTGAATTGCTGGTTAAAATGTGTAAGGAAAGGTGTAAATGGTTCTAATTAATTAAAAGTTTCTTTAAAAGCTGATGCTAAACTGAACTGCCGGCTTTAAAGTGCTCATATTATGCTCATTTTCAGATTCATAATTGTATTTAGAGGTTATATCAGAATAGGTTTACATGGTTTAATAAAAAAAACAAAAAACATATTTATGTTGTACTGCACATTGCTGCAGCTCCTCTTTTCACCCTGCGTGTTGAGCTCTCTGTTTTAGCTACAGAGGGAAGCATCTCATTTCATCTTTGTTGGGAGTTGCACATGCGCAGTATCTAGGTAAGGACTACAGCCAGTCAGAAGCAGAGCATGAGGGAGTGCCATGCTAGCAGCTAGGCGAGCATTATAACGTGTGTTACAAAGTGCCGCATGTTCGTCTCTGAAGTAAAGGCTGGACTACAATAGAGCTGTTTGGAGCAGTTTGTGAACAGTGTTTTCTGTTGGAGATGGTAAGTTCCTTTGGGGTGGACTTTGGGCTTTTTCACTTTGTAAACCTATAAAGTGCACAAAAGAGATATATAACACAATAAAGGAAAGGGAAAAATCCAAAAAGCATAATATGAGCACTTTAATTTGGATGAAGAAGTAACTGAAAGAGTAATAAATGAGTTGATAAAATGGGAAATGGGTGGGTCAAATTAGAAAATCGCAATCAGCTTTGTTAAATATTTTCAAAAAGTACGCAAATAATTTATAACAGATGTGGAAGATTTTTAGGCTTGAATTGAATAAATGTAAATGAGACTTGATTAAGCATGGAAAGCAGCTGAAGCAGTATAAATAGCTAAAAAAAAGTGGGAAAGGGATGGAGGATGAAAAATAAAGAGTAAGAAATAAAGAGTAAGAAATGAGGTTCAAATGTTTTAATAATAATAATACATAAGTTTTATATAGCGCTTTATATGGAACTCAAAGACGCTTTACAAACAAAAGAAAGAAAGAAAGAAACAAACAAACAAACAAACAAACAAGATAAGTAAATTATGGATAGGCCAATTGAAACAAGTGAGTTTTGAGCAGTTTTTATAGGTGTTCAGTGAGTCCGAGTTTCTGATGTGGATGGGGAGTGAGTTCCAGAGGGTGGGGGCAGCTATTGCAAAGGCTCGGTCCCCCAGAGTTCGGTGGGTTGATTTGGTGATGGGTTTGAGGAGGTTTAAGTCTGCTGAGCAAAGGCATCTGGAGGGGCGATGGTGCTGTAAGAGGTCTGTGAGGTATGGAGGGGCCAGATTATTGAGAGCTTTGTAGGTGGTGAGAAGAACTTTGTAATGGATGCGCTGTTGTACAGGGAGCCAGTGAAGCTGTTGAAGGACAGGGGTGATGTGTTGTCTTGAACCGGTGTGGGTGAGGAGGCGAGCAGCAGAGTTTTGAACGTATTGCAGTTTTTGTAAGACAGATGAAGGGAGACCATTTAGGAGGCTGTTGCAGTAGTCAAGTCTTGATGTAATGAATGCATGGATGAGAGTTTCAGCAGCAGATGTCGAGAGGGTGGGGCGAAGACGAGCAATGTTACGTAGGTGGAAAAAGGCAGTTTTGGTGATATGACGGATATGGGGCTTAAAAGTGAGTGTGGGATCAAAAATGATACCAAGATTTCGGATCTGGAGTGAGGTGTTGACTGTATGTCGAGCGATGGAGAGAGCAAAATCTTGGGAGGAGGCGAGTAGTGATTTTGGACCAATGATGATGATTTGTTGTAGTTGAGTTTAAGGAAATTGGCAGTCATCCAGGTTTTTATTGCAGAGAGGCATTTTGTGATGGTTGATACCGTGGCAGGAGTGATGGATCTAGTGCTGAGGTATAGTTGTGTGTCGTCTGCGTAACTGTGGAATTTGAGTCCGTGATTTTGAATGATAAGTCCAAGGGGAAGCATATACAGGATAAACAGAATAGGACCTAGCACTGAACCTTGAGGGACTCCATGATTGACCGGTATGGTATGGGACGTACAGTTGTTGATGGATATGAATTGAGATCTGTTGGTGAAGTAGGAGGTGAACCAGGAGAGCGCTGAACCAGAGATGCCCAGATTTTTTAGACGTTGTAGAAGGATGGAGTGGTCAATGTTGTTGAAAGCGGCAGAGAGGTCAAGTAGGATGAGAATAGAGAGGGAACCAGAGTCAGAAGCAAGCAGGAGGTCATTTGTTACTTTGAGTAGTGCAGTTTCAGTAGAGTGATGAGAGCAAAATCCAGACTGAAAGGTTTCGTAGAGCTGATTGGAGATGGGCCGGAAATTGTTGGGGTTGTCAGGATCCAAGCCAGGTTTTTTGTCTATCTGCGCCATATATATATATATATTTGTGTGTATGTGTGTGTATAAAAATGTCCGCACAGAACAAAATGTTATAATATAGTATGTGGAATACAATGATTAAAAAAAGTCATAGTATAGTATGTCCAAAAAAGTGACAAAAAGTCATAGTATATTATATCAAAACATTTTATAGTATAGTATGGCGGAAAAAGGCATAGTATGTTGAAAAAAGGGATGAAAAGTCATAGTATAGTATGTCAAACAAAGTCTGGAAGAACAAGCAAACTCCACACAAAAAGGCCGAGCCCGGTCTGGGTATTTAAAAAGGGTCACAGTATGCACTGCCTACTAGGATGTCATTAAAAAGTCATAGTATAGTATGTCGAACATTTTCATGGTATAGTATGTCGAAAATTGTCATGGTATAGTATGTCGAAAAAAGCCATAAAAGTCTTAGTATAGTCTGTCGAAAAAAGCCATAAAAGTCTTAGTATAGGATGTGGAAAATTGTCATTGTATAGGATGTAGTCATAAATAGTCATTGTATAGGATGTCGAAAAAAGTCATGAAAAACTCTTAGTATAGTATGTCTAAAATTGTCATAGTATAGTATTTAAAAAAGTCATAAAAGGTCATAGTATAAGTATGTGGAAAAAAGTCATATTATAGCGTGTCGAAAAAAAGTCATATTATAGTGTGTCGAAAATGTTCATATTATGGTATGTCGAAAAAAGTGATGAACGTCATAGTATAGCATGTTTAAAAAAGTAATTATATAGTATGTCTAAAATAATTGTAATAGTATAGGATGTCGAAAAAAGAAGTGATGAGAAAGTAAATGTATAGTAAGTGAAGGGACGTCTGGAAGAACATGCTAACTCCACAGCCTGGACTGGGTATCAAACTGGAGTCTACAGTGTTTATTTGCTGGAGCTGTTTGGAGTGTTGCTAACCCCTACGCCACCTTACAACCAGAAAAATGTGTGAAAACAGTCATAAAAAGGTCATTGTATAACATGGTGCAAAAAGTCATAGTATAGTATGCCGAAAAAAGTGATAAAAAGTCATAGTATATTATGTTGAAAAAAATCAAAAAAGTCATAGTATAGTATGTCGAAAATTATCAGAGTATAGTATGTCGGAAAAAGTCATAGTATAGTGTGTCTAAAAATGTCATAGTGTAGTATGTCGAAAAAAGTTGTAGTATAGTAGGTTGAAAAAAATAAAAAAGAAAAGTCATATTATGGTATGTAGAAAAAACTCATAAAAAAGTCATAGTATATTATATGAAAAAAGTGATAGTATAGCATGTCAAAAATAGCCTAACTAACTAACAAAACAAAGTGATTAATCTGCACACATTTTAAAAATGTAGTTCTTAAATTAAATGTCAAAAATAGTCATAGTATAGTATGTTGAAAGAAGTCAATGTATAGTAAGTGATGTCTGGAAGAACATGCTAACTTCACAGCCTGGACTGGGTATTTAGCTACAGTCTACAGTGTTTACTTGCTAGTACTGTTTGGAACATTGCTAACCCCTACACCACCTTACAACCGAAAGATGTGTGCTGAGAAGAGTCATAAAAAAGTCATTGTATAACATGTCTAAAATTGTCATAGTATAGTATGTCATAACATTCATAGACTGAAGAAGGAGTCTTTCCGGGATATGTTATCCCGGAGGACTCCGGAGGCAGTTGCAGGGTACCGGGGCCCGGCGGGGCCGAAGGGCCCCGGGCTGCAGCCTCTGCCGTGAAAGAGGCAAAGCAGCGGGTGTGGGAGAAGTTTGGAGAAGACATGGAGAAGGACTTTCGGTCGGCACCAAAGTGCTTCTGGAAAACTGTTTGCCACCTCAGGAGGGGGAAGCGGGGAACCATCCAAGCTGTGTACAGTATGGATGGGACACTGTTGACCTCAACTGAGGAGGTAATAGGGCGGTGGAAGGAGCACTTTGTGCCAATTACAGGGGTATCACACTTCTCAGCCTCCCTGGTAAAGTCTACTCCAAGGTGCTGGAAAGGAGGGTTCGGCCGATAGTCGAACCTCGGGTTGAGGAGGAACAATGCGGATTCCGTCCTGGTCGTGGAACAACGGACCAGCTATTCACTCTCGCAAGGATCCTGGAGGGAGCCTGGGAGTATGCCCAACCGGTCCACATGTGTTTTGTGGATTTGGAGAAGGCGTATGACCGGGTCCCCCGGGAGATACTGTGGAAGGTGCTGCGGGAGTATGGGGTGAGGGAGTCTCTACTCAGGGCCATCCAATCTCTGTATGACCAAAGTGAGAGCTGTGTCCGGGTTCTTGGCAGTAAGTCACCCCCAACCGGCCCGTCAGACACCGCCTACCAAGAGCCTGGGTCTGTCCGAGGTTTCTTCCCAAGAGGGAGTTTTTCCTCGCCACTGTCGCACTGCTTGCTCTTGAGGGAATTACTGTAATTGTTGGAATTGTTGGGGCTTTGTAAATTATAGAGTGTGGTCTAGACCTACTCTATCTGTAAAGTGTCTCGAGATAACTCTTGTTATGATTTGATACTATAAATAAAATTGAATTGAATTGAATTGAAGTCGGACTCGTTTCAGGTGAGGGTTGGCCTCCGCCAGGGCTGCGCTTTGTCACCAATCCTGTTTGTAATATTTATGGACAGGATATCGAGGCGTAGTCGGGGTGGGGAGGGGTTGCAGTTCGGTGGGCTGGGGATCTCATCGCTGCTCTTTGCAGATGATGTGGTCCTGATGGCATCATCGGCCTGTGACCTTCAGCACTCACTGGATCGGTTCGCAACCGAGTGTGAAGCGGTTGGGATGAGGATCAGCACCTCTAAATCGGAGGCCATGGTTCTCAGCAGGAAACCGATGGAATGCCTTCTCCAGGTAGGGAATGAGTCCTTACCCCAAGTGAAGGAGTTCAAGTACCTTGGGGTTTTGTTCGCGAGTGAGGAGACAATGGAGCGGGAGATTGGTCGGAGAATCGGCGCAGCGGGTGCGGTATTACATTCAATCTATCGCACCGTTGTGACGAAAAGAGAGCTGAGCCAGAAGGCAAAGCTCTCAATCTACCGGTCAGTTTTTGTTCCTACCCTCACCTATGGTCATAAAGGCTGGGTCATGACCGAAAGAACGAGATCCAGGGTACAAGCGGCCGAAATGGGTTTCCTCAGGAGGGTGGCTGGCGTCTCCCTTAGAGATAGGGTGAGAAGCTCAGTCATCCGTGAGGAGCTCGGAGTAGAGCCGCTGCTCCTTCGCGTCGAAAGGAGCCAGTTGAGGTGGTTTGGGCATCTGGTAAGGATGCCCCCTGGGCGCCTCCCTAGGGAGGTGTTCCAGGCACGTCCAGCTGGGAGGAGGCCTCGGGGAAGACCCAGGACTAGGTGGAGGGATTATATCTCCAACCTGGCCTGGGAACGCCGATCCCCAGTCGGAGCTGGTTAATGTTGCTCGGGAAAGGGAAGTTTGGGGTCCCCTGCTGGAGCTGCTCCCCCCGCGACCCGACACCGGATAAGCGGACGAAGATGGATGGATGGATGGATGGAACATTCATAGTATAGTGTGTTAAAAAATGTCATAGTATAGTATGTCGAAATTGTAAGAGTATAGTATGTCATAGAAAGTGATAAAAACGTCATAGTATAGTATGTTTAAAAAAAGTCATAGTATAGTACGTCGAAAAAACTCATAAAAAAGACATAGTATAGTATGTTGAAAATTGTCATAGTATAGTATGTAGAAAAAAGTGATGAAAACGTAATAGTATAATATGTCGAAAAAGTGATAAAAAAGTCATAGTATAGTATATCAAAAATAGTCATAGTATAATATGTCGAAAAAACTGATAAAAAAGTCATAGTATATCAAAAATAGTCATAGTATAGTATGTTGATGTATAGTAATTGAAAGGAAGTCTGGAAGAACAATACTAAGTCCACAGCCAGGGCTGGGTATCAAAGTAGAGCCTGCAGTGTTTACTTACTGGTACCGTTTGGAAAATTGGTAACCCCTACACCACCTTACAACCAAAGGATGCGTGCAGAGAAGAGTCATAAAAAAGTCATTGTATAGCATGTCGAAAAAAGTCATAAAAAAGTCATTGTATAACATGTCAAAAAAAGTCATAGTATAGCATGTCGAAAAAAGTCATAAAAAAGTCATAGTATAGTATGTCAGAAATTGTCATAGTATTGTATGTCAAAAAAGTCAATGTATAGGATGTGAAGGGAAGTCTGGAAGAACATGCTAACTCCACAGCCTGGACTGGATATTGACTAAAGTCTGCAGTGTTTACTTGCTGGTACTGTTTGGAGCATTGGTAACCCCTACGCCATAGTTTAACGTATTGCAAAGAATTTAAAAAAGCGTCATATTGTAGTATGTCAAAAATTGCAATAGTATAGCATGTCGAAAAAAGTCATAAAAAGTCATAGTATAGTATGTCGAAAAAAGTCATAGTAGGCTATAGCATGTCCAAAAAAGTCATAGTATAGCATGTCCAAAAAAGTCATAAAAAGTCATAGTATAGTATGTCTAAAATTTTCATAGTATAGTATGTCAAAAAATTCCTAGTATAGCGTGTCGAAAAAAGTCATACTATAGTATGTCGAAAATTGTCAAGAGTATAATATGTCGGAAAAAAGTGATAAAAACGTCATAGTATAGTATGTCTAATATTGTAATAGTATAGGATGTCGATAAAAGTCATATTATAGTATGTAGAAAAAACTCATAAAAAAGACGTAGAAAAAAGTGATGAAAACGTAATAGTATAATATGTCGAAAAAAGTGATAAAAAAGTCATAGTATAGTATGTCAAAAATAGTCATAGTATAGTATGTCAAAAAATTCATAGTATAATGTGTCGAAAAAAAGTCATGGTATAGTATGTCGAAAAAAGTCATGAGAAAGTCAATGTATAGTAAGTGAAGGGAAGTCTGGAAGAACATTCTAATTCCACAGCCCGGACTGGGTATCAAACTGGAGTCTGCAGTGTTTACTTGCAGTACCAACTGTTTGGAACGTTGGTAACCCCTACACCACCTTACAACCAAAAGATGTGTGCTGAGAAGAGTAATAAAAAAGTCATAGTATAGTGTGTAAAAAAAAAGTGATGAAAATGTAATAGTATAGTATGTCGAAAAAAGTGCTAAAAAAGTCATAGAAAAAAAAAAGTTTGAATTTGTCTGTCCCCTACTTTTTTTTTTTTAAATATAAAGACGTGAATATATTTATCAGTGGACGGAGTGTTGCTTCTATTGGAAATGGAATTGTGTTTTTTTATGTCAAAAATAGTCATAGTATAGTATGTCAAAAATAGTCATAGTATAGTATGTTGAAAAAAGTCATGAGAAAGTCAATGTATAGTAAGTGAAGGGAAGTCTGGAAGAACATTCTAATTCCACAGAAAAAAGTCATAGTATGTTGAAAAAAGTCATAGTATAGCATGTCGAAAATTGTCATAGTATAGTATGTCGAAAAAAGTCATAGTATGTTGAAAAAAGTCATAGTATAGCATGTCGAAAATTGTCATAGTATAGTATGTCAAAAAATTCATAGTATAGTGTGTCGAAAAAAAGTCATAGTATAGTATGTCGAAAATTGACATAGTATACTATGTCGAAAAAAAGTGATGAGAAAGTCAATGTATAGTAAGTGAAGGGAAGTCTGGAAGAACATTCTAACTCCACAGCCTGGACTGGGTATCAAACTAGAGTCTGCAGTGTTTACTTGCTGGTACTGTTTGGACCATTGGTAACCCCTACACCACCTTACAACCAGAAGATGTGTGCTGAGAAGAGTCATAAAAAAGTCATAATATGTCAGAAAAAGTAAAAAAAAAAATCATATTATAGTATGTAGAAAAAAGTGATAAAAACGTCACAGTATAGTATGTCGAAAATTGCAATAGTATAATATGTCGAAAAAGTCATAAAAAGTCATAGTATAGCATGTCGAAAAAAAGTAATAGTATGTCAAAAATTGTCATAGTACTGTATGTTGAAACATGAGAAAGTCAATGTACAGTGGGGGAAATAAGTATTTGAACCCTTGCTGATTTTGCAGGTTTGCCCACTTACAAAGAATGCAAAAATCTACAATTTTAATCATATGTACATTCTAACAGTGAAAGACAGAATCCCAAAGAAAATTCCAGAAAATCACATCATATGAATTTATTAAAATTGATAACCATCTGATGAGGAAAAACAAGTATTTGACCCCCTGGACAAACAGCATGTTAATATTTTGTAGAAAAGCCATTATTGGCCAGCACAGATGTCAAACGGTTTTTATAGTTGGTGACAATGTTTGTGCTCATTTCGGCAGGGATGTTGGCCCACTCCTCCTGCAGACAGCCTCCAAATCATTCAGGTTCCGAGGTTGTCGCCTGGCAACTCAATTTTAAGCTCCCTCCAAAGATTTTCAATCGGATTCAGGTCTGGAGACTGGCTAGGCCACTCCAGAACCTTGATGTGCTTCTTCTTCAGCCACTCTTTTGTTGCTTTGGCGGTGTGCTTAGGGTCGTTGTCGTGCTGAAACACCTATCCTCGACCCATCTTCAGCTCTCTCACTGAGGGAAGGAGATGTCGGTCCAGAATTCCACGATACATGGCCCCGTCCATCCTCCCCTCAATACGATGGAGTTGTCCCGTCCCATTGGCTGAAAAGCACCCCCAAAGCATGATGTTGCCACCAACATGCTTGACGGTGGGGATGGTGTTCTTTGGGTTGTACTCGGTGTTCTTTGCCCTCCAAACACGACGAGTTGAGTTGAGGCCAAAAAGTTCTATTTTGGTCTCATTTGACCACATCACCTTCTTCCAGGCCTCTTCTGAGTCGTCCAGGTGGTGAATGGTGAACTTCATGCGGGCCTGTACATGTTTCTTCTTGAGCAGGGGGACCTTGCGTGCGCTGCAGGATTTCAATCCATGACGGCGTAGTGTGTTACCAACCGTTTCTTTTTGTAACTGTGGTCCCAGCTGCCTTCAGTTGATTCATCAGTTCCCCCTTGTGGTTTTGGGATGATTCCTCACCGTTCGCATGATCAGGGACACCCCACGAGGCAAGATCTTGTGTGGAGGCCCAGACCGAGGGAGGTTGGCGGTGGTGTGGTGCTTCTTCCATTTCCTGATAACTGCACCGACAGTTGATCTTTTCTCTCCAAGTTGCTTTCCGATTCTCTTGTAGCCCATCCCAGCCTTGTGCAGATCAACAATCTTGTCCCTGATGTCCGTAGAAAGCTCTTTGGTCTTACCCATGGTGGTGATGTTGGATGCTGGTTGTTTGGGTGTTGACAGGTGTCTTTTATACAGGTAACGAGGTGAGGCAAGTGTATTTGATGTAGATAATTGGTTCGGATTGGGGCTGTGTCTTAAAGAAAGACTAACTGGCTTGTAGGAGCCAGAATACTTGCTGTTTGTCCAGGGGGTCAAATACTTGTTTTTCCTCATCAGATGGTTATCAATTTTAATAAATTCATATGATGTGCTTTTCTGGAATTTTCTTTGGGATTCTGTCTTTCACTGTTAGAATGTACATATGATTAAAATTGTAGATTTTTGCATTCTTTGTAAGTGGGCAAACCTGCAAAATCAGCAAGGGGTCAAATACTTATTTCCCCCACTGTATAGTAAGTGGAGGGAAATCTGGAAGAACATGCTAACTCCACAGCCTGGACTGGGTATCAAACTGGAGTCTGCAGTGTTTACTTGCTGGTACCGTTTGGAGCGTTGGTAACCCCTACACCACCTTACAACCAGAAGATGTGTGCTGAGAAGAGTCATAAAAAAGTCATAGTATAGTGTGTCGAAAAAAAAGTGATGAAAATTTAATAGTATAGTATGTCGAAAAAAGTGCTAAAAAAGTCATAGACGTGAATATATTTATCAGTGGACGGAGTGTTGCTTCTATTGGAAATGGAATTGTGTTTTTTTATGTCAAAAATAGTTATAGTATAGTATGTTGAAAAAAGTCATGAGAAAGTCAATGTATAGCAAGTGAAGGGAAGTCTGGAAGAACATGCTAACTCCACAGCCTGGACTGAGTATCAAACTGGAGTGTGCAGTGTTTACTTGCTGGTACTGTTTGGAGCGTTGGTAACCCTACGCCACATTTTTGCGTGTTGCAAAAATGTTTTTAAAAAGTGTCATATTATAGTATGTAGAAAAAAGTCATTAAAAACGTCACAGTATAGTATGTCGAAAAAAGTCATAAAAAGTCATAGTATAGTATGTCGAAAATTGTCATAGTATAGTATGTCAAAACATTCATAGTATAGTATGTTGAAAAAAGCCAAAAAAGTCATAGTATAGCATGTCGAAAAAGTCATAGTATAGCATGTCAAAAAAGTCATAGTATAGCATGTCGAAAAAGGTCATAGTATAGTATGTCGAGAAGTCATAAAAGGTCATAGTATAGCATGTCGAAAAAAGTCATAAAAAGTCTTTGTAAAGCATGTCAAAAATTGTCATAGTACAGTATGTTGAAAAAAGCCAAAAAAGTTATAGTATGTCAGAAATAGTCATAGTATTGTATGTTGAAAGAAGTGATGAGAAAGTCAATGTATAGGATGTGAAGGGAAGTCTGGAAGAACATGCTAACTCCACTCCGTCATAATATGTCGGAAAAAGTAAAAAAAAAGAAAGAAAATCATAGTATGTAGAAATAATTCATAAAAAAGTCATAGTATAGTATGTCGAGCTAGAGTCTGCAGCGTTTACTTGCTGGAGCTGTTTGGAGTGTTGGTAACCCCTACGCCATAGCCTAGCATGTTGCAAAAGATTTAAAAAAGCGTCATATTATAGTATGTAGAAAAAAGTCATACTAAAGTATGTCGAAAAAAGTGATAAAAACGTCACAGTATAGTATGTCGAAAATTGCAATAGTATAGTATGTCGAAAAAGTCATAAAAAGTCATAGTATAGTATTTCGAAAAAAAGTCATAGTATAGTATGTCTAAAATTGTCATGGTATAGTATGTCGAGAAGTCATAAAAGGTCATAGTATAGCATATCGAAAAAAGTCAAAAAAAGTCATAAAAAGTCATATGTCGAAAAAAGTCATAGTATAGCATGTCGAAAATTGTCATAGTATAGTATGTTGAAAAAAGCCAAAAAAGTCATAGTATAGTATGTCAAAAATTGTCATAGTATTTGTTGAAAGAAGTGATGAGAAAGTCAATGTCTAGCATGTTGAAAAAAGTCATAGTATAGCATGTCGAAAATTGTCATAGTACAGTATGTCGAAAAAAGTGCTAAAAAAGTCATAGTATAGTAGGTTGAAAAAAGTGATGAGAAAGTCAATGTATAGTAAGTGAAGGGAAGTCTGGAAGAACATGCTAACTCCACAGCCTGGACTGGGTATCAAACTGGAGTCTGCAGTGTTTACTTGCTGGTACTGTTTGGACCATTGGTAACCCCTACACCACCTTACAACCAGAAGATGTGTGCTGAGAAGAGTCATAAAAAAGTCATTGTATAGCGTGTTGAAAAAAAGTTATAAAAAAGTCATAGTATAGTATGTCGAAAAAAGTAAAACAAAGTCATAGTATAGTATGTTGAAAGTTGTCATAGTATAGTATGTCGAAAAAAGTCATAGTATAGTATGTTGAAAAGTCATAAAAGGTCATAATATAGTATGTCTAAAATTGTGAAAATGTGAAAGAAGTGATAAAAACGTCATAGTATAGTATGTCAAAACTGTCCTAAAATAGTCATACTATGTTGCTGCTGAAACAGCATTCACCCAAATATCTTTACAGCTGACTGTAACAAACACCAGATCCAGGTTTCTCCCTGTCAGTGTTAACCCTCGTTCACAGGGAGAACTTTAAATGTTACAGTCATTTAAAAGAAGAAAATGAAAACAGATATAAATCCCCTCCAAAAGCTTCTCTGTTATCTGTCTGGTCTCTGATCTGATCGTTTTACACAGAGTGGTTCAATCAACAGTGATGAATGCAAATGATTACATGATTTTGGGTCGTGATGGGATGAAACTTGCAGATTTTGCATGTTTTTTCTAGTGTTTAAAGCTGATTTATACTAACGGGGGCTCTGTAATCTTGAAAATCCCAAACGTTCACATTCATGGCCTTTGGCAGACGTTCTTATCAAGAGTCACTTTATAATAATGCTCCTCACCATTTATGGTTACACATCTATGATCACGCATGGAGTCCTTGCAGAATGCACTAAATATTTACTTTTTTTTTTAAATAGGAAGATTTTGCAGTAGTTCGACACTATCTGATGTGCCTAAGATTGTTGCTGTTTGTAAAGCTCAACATTATTACAATCAAAATAGCGTAGCTCACCCACCTAAACCTAAACTCTAAATTGTTCTTTAACTCCTCTTTCTGTTCTAAACAGGACATCGAAGAGCTGATGAAGACGGACAGGCCGGACTGGCAGAGCGTCATGCAGTACCTCTCTCAGATCTACAAGTACTTTGAGACCTGACCGATGGGGAAAGAGGAGCTGGAGACCGATGAGTTGGAGGCACTGCGGCACTTTTCTGTCCCAGTCTGTCAGCACGACAGGACATTCACCCTCCAGACAGACCCAACGCTGCCACCTGAACCCTTCTTCTGCTCACTGTTTGACACTAGAGACATTCAAAACAGTCACCGAGCTGCTGTTTTCTCATTTTTTTTAAACAGGACGCCACATTAAGCACTGATGCCCAGATTAACAAAGACTTCAGTCAGGAAACACGTTACCTTGTTCATTTGCACAAGCTTAAAGTGTTTATTGAGCATCTGATTCACAGGCAAATGAAAGCAGACAAGCACATTGTGGTGCAAAATACTATTTAAGCCTTGTGGCAGTTGACAGCACAACTGAGAGGATTCAAATCTGATTTTATTTGACTTTTTTTTTAATCACTCTATATTGTCTTTGAAAGAAATGAAAGAAATACGTAACTTTTGTCACAAACTGGCTGTCAGTAAAAAAATATATTTTTCCATTTGCTATTCATCAGTGTTTGTGAATCAAATGCTCTGGTTCTGGTCATTTTCATCATGTGCCAAACCTTCTACTAGGACGATCTATGCATGGTGAAAGTGAAACCTGTGTGAGCAAGCAGTGTGACATCCCTAACCAACCTGCAGTCATCAGTAAGCTGCTGTGAAACCAAACTCACATTCATTTTTGTTCTGTTTGCTTCAGAGAATCGATCACTGCTCATACTGAGTGCTTATTGTAAACTAGCTGGAGTTGTATTTTGCAGAGCAGAAAGTATTGGATTATTTTGGACTGACAGGTTTGAGTTGAACTGAAGCCTTTATATTTTCCACTTTTAATGTGTGTTCTTAAGAATAGAAACTAGATAAACCTTAGCTGCCATCTGTGATGTGACACTAAAAATAATCTAACACGACGAGAGTTGCTAAATAGTTTTGTAGAAATATTTTTTGAAAACAGATTGATCTCTATGTTTGCATTGTTTACAGTGTTAAGGATTGGCTGAATCAAACCATGAAAATGTGCCTACCTGTGTTGTTTCTCCACGTTTTCCGTCAAGTGTTGAGTTTTCCTCAACAACTATGGTACTGCAGCTGCTTTGCAAAATATACATATATAGTGTATATATAAATATTTGGCATGCCATGTTCATTTATGAAGGAGGGAATGACTTTTACATGTAAGAGTTGAGGCACAACACTTTCTCTGTGTTAAGATTGTTAACCCTCCATTCTGCAGTTGCCCTTATGTTTTGGACAATAAAGGTGTTATTTATTTATTTACAAGACTTGCATTCAGAAAAGTGAGAATGTGGACAGGAGTGTGTGCAGTTTTCTATTTACGGATGTCAGATCTGGAGGCCTGTGGGATGGATATTGCACAATAAAGGATTGTCAAGTTTTATATTCAATTGTCCACTTTTGTATTCTTCTTCAAGGCAAGGCAGCTTTACTTGTATACCACATTTCAGCAACAGGGCAATTCAAAGTGCTTTACATAAAAACAGATAAAAAAAAATGTAAAACAGATAAAATACAACAATAAAGGTTACAGTGCAGTATAAGAAAGTAAACATTAAACAGCAGTTAAAACAGTTAAACATATAAAAGCAGATCAAATAGGAGTTTCTCTTTATATGCTTATATAGATTTTCATACAGTTTCAACAATGTAACTTCAGTATAACAAATGAACAGTTATTTAAAGAAATGCAACATCAAAAAGAAAGGTCTTCAACCTTGATTTAAAAGAACAGAGTTGCAGCGGACCTGAAGTTCAGGTTCTATGTTGACCCAAATCCATTGAAGCACTCTTTCTGTGTTGCTCTAGATGATGTTAAAATGCTTTTAAACTATGCACATTTTGCACCATATTTACCTTCATATTAAACTGCTCTGTTAGGGTTGTGGCTCTGTTAGGGTTGTGAAACTGTTAGGGTTGTGAAACATGTGAGTAAGTGAGAAGTGAGAACACTGAGTGGAAAAGGGTTGCCTGCTTGTCACATCACACCTTTTCTACTGCAGCAAGTAACACTTTGAGATAATGGAAAATAGTCTGAAGAGAATGAAAAAATGGATCAATCAAAAAAAGGCTTGCAAACTTGGTCTTGGTTTTAGAAATAGAATGTGACTTTTCTTCTTTAAAACTGGTTCCCAAATATAAATATTGCTTTCTACTCTGACTTCATCTCGTGCGTTTGCGTCAGCCAGAAGAGGAAGGTAAACAATGATCCACCAACACTAAAACGTGAGTACATTAAGTTGGGTTGCCGCGATTTATTAATGATTTAAACCAGATGGAGCCGCGTATATGTGAGCAGTGTGGACGCGCGTACGTGTGTGGGCGAGCTGTACAAACTAAACCGTGTTTAAAATGAAGGGAAAGCACGTGGAAGCGTTGTTGGAAGCAGTTGGCGCGTAATTACGCACGGCGGACTGGTGACGCTCGTTTTGGATTCCATCTGTACTGTACTGTATATCACGCTACTTGTAACCGCGCGTGTGCGTGTGTGTGTGGGTGTTAGGGGAGTGGCTTCTCTGTAAAACAGATTCTTTTTTCCCTCTCTCGTTTTGTCTTTGGTTTCCCCCTCCACTTCAAAACCGCGTTGGGTGGAAGTTGTGTGACACACTGCCTTTACTTCAGATCTCCAGATGCCGCTTACACGCTCGCCAGATCGGTCGCTGTAGCTGTGAATAAACATCCAGAGACGATGTACAGGTTCATTAAGGTGAGCGAAAACAATGTCCAGTGACTTTCTATCTGTTTTATGTGTACAATTCTGCAGCAGGCGAGGAGGATAAATGCATTATTACGCAGCTCATGCAGCTTTTGTCAACTTTGTGATGCAAGAACAGCACATTTCTACTTAAAAAAAAAAAAAAAAAAAAAAAAAAAAAAAAAGAATGTAAAAATAAATGCCTTTCTTTCCAACAGATGGCTGGTTCTGCAGCTCACACTTGTGGACTATTCCTGGATTACAGCAGAAAGACTTCTTTACTCCTCTGGGACTAGAAGCAGTGTTGTGGGGGACCGTGTTGTGTTATGTTCAGCCTGCAGGTTTTAGTCCTTTAACACACTTTGCTGAGATGAATACGTTGTACATCGTGATTGAAGTAGCAATTGCTGTTCTCTCCATATCCGGCAACGTACTGGTTTGCTGGGCTGTCGCGATCAACACTACTTTGAAAAACGCCACCAACTATTTTCTGGTGTCTCTGGCTGTGGCTGATATTCTGGTCGGTTGCCTTGCCATCCCCTTTGCCATAACCATCAGCGTCGGCATCCATCTGGACTTCTATGGATGCCTCTTCCTGGCCTGTTTTGTCTTGGTACTGACACAAAGCTCCATCTTCAGCCTTCTTGCCATTGCAATTGATAGATATCTGGCCGTCAAAATCCCTCTGAGGTGAGTTTATTTTTTTATCATTAATGTGGAATTAATTTGAAAATTCTTTAGCTGATGAAAGTTGTTTCTCCTATTTGCAAGATAATGGTCAAGATAGTCAAGTGAACCAATGACTGGAACTTAAATTGAGAGTGTCCTGGCTGAATAATACACAGTAGAACTCCAAAGATTATTCAATTAGTTGTCAACTATTAAATTAATCGCCAACTATTTTGAAAATTGATTAATCAGTTAAATTCTTTTTTTAATGAAAGAAATCTCTGGTTCCAGCTAGTTAAATGTGAATATTTTCTAATTTCTTCACTCATCTGTGACAGTAAACTAAATATATTTGAGTTGTGGACAAAACAAGCCAATTTACATGTCATCTTGGGCTTTGGAAAACACTGATCGACATTTTTCACCATTTTCTAACATTTTATAGACAAAACCAATTGATTAATCGAGAAAATAATCGAAAGATTAATTAAAAATGAAAAGAATCATTAGTTAATACAATATACAGTGTGCCAAATAAGCAGAAAAAAATCCTTCATAAAAGAGCCTTAAATACTATACATGACTATAATATGTGCCCCCTATGGAACAAATTGAATTCAGTATCTGGAAGATCAGTAGCGGCTCTGTGATCGCATGAATCAGTTTCCTGAGGAGCGTAATGCATTGTGTAAAAATAGCAGGGTCAATATCTAAACTTGGAATGATAATCAGATAATACCTCCCTAAACTTTAATTGAATCTGGTGTTAAAGACAGACTTAGCAAAGACTTTGAAGTGATTGTTTTATCCCCTTTATTGAATAATCTAAAGGCTTTAGATCACTGTATGCCACCTTTCCATACATTGGTGACTTTCAGCAGTAGGAACACAATACATCTTTTTTCACTTGACGCCTCCTCCAGGTTGTAAAAGATGCAAAGATCAGTCATGGAGCTGTTCTATGTAACACACCAGGAAAAGCTACGGATCAATACCTGACCACACTGTGTCACTTCCATTGATCCGGTTGGCAAATACTCACTGCAGGGATTGTTGTGGCCACTGGTTGTGGCTCTGGTGGCTGTTAGTGCTGTGGGATGTGCTGTCATTTCCATTAGGCTCAAATGTTGACAAGAAAGGACAGTTTGACACTAGTCTGGGATACAAGTTGCCCCCCACCAACCAAGTGGCTTGTAAAATCCTCATTTGAGCTTCTATATTTGACTTACGGACAGAAAACACACTTCGATCTACCTCCTCACACAGAAAACACTGACTTTAACTGCCTCTTAACCAAGGAAACACTCTGTAAAAAAAAGAATTCAACAGAACATTTTATAGTTTCCTCTGAAAGCCCAGCCTCACAACACACAGGAGAATAAGACCAATGTGTATGCTCAGCTCAAATTACATGTCCACAGCTATGGCTGGTGTGTGTGTGCGTGTGTGTTTGCGTGTGTGTGTGCATGTGCGTGAGTGCATGTATATATGTGTTTAGCCAGTCCGCAGGCCTTTGAGGCTCTCAGATCAATGTGTTTTTTACAGATGGTTTTAGTGGAAGTGAAAGGCCAAAGCCAGATGTTTTAAACCCCATGAGATGACAGCCACCCACTCAATGCTCTTTTCAAGCCCCTGTCTTCCCTGTTTGCCGTTCTCAGAAAAAAAGCCCCTCTAGCCATTTTGTCCCTCTGTCCTGTTGGGGCTTTAAAATAACCTTTAGCACATCAGAGAACTCAAAGGGTTGTCCCCACCCACACCAGCAGCACTGCCTCAATGTGGGCAGGAAAAGTGAGCAACATTATGAACAGTTTAGGAGTCTTCTTGTTTTTGTTTGAGCACATGTAAAGGTGTTGTCGGTATGGTACCAGGCCGTCCTTAATGGAAGTCCGTTTTATATATATTATATAATAATAAATGTAGGAAAGATGACATCTGATTCACATTAATCTGTATCGAAAATGACGGGAACACAGAGTCCAGGTGGAAATATGCTTCACGATGCAGACACACAGTGAGGCATGCATCATCCTCAGACTTTTAGTGAAGCATACATTATCCACAACAACAGAGTCCTGAAATGATCAGCTGTGGAGACTAGACAATAAAGTGCAGTGTGCTATAAAAAAAAAAAGGACATCTGATGAAGGAGGTTAATATTGGTTACGAATGTGTTTAGGTTCCCCAGTCATGTTAAGGGTAGAGTTATGTTTTAGGAATGGATATCAGTGATTTATGATTGTTGGCAGCTTGTCTTGAAAAGAAAATCTCAAGATTTCCACAGACATTTATCTCAACCCCATCTGCTGAGTTAGAGGAGAGTCTTGTGTAACTCTCGATAAAAAAGCACATTTCCCAAAATGTCAAACTATTCCTTTAATAATCAGACAATAATCATTTGTTTTGCTTTTTTTTTGTATGGACTCACTGAACAGTAGGTGTGAAGAGTTTACATTCTGACATGGTTAGTATGAAAGCATCTGCATTTGTGATGTTTCTCCACTCATTCACTCAGGTTTTTGATTTGTCAACTGTTAGAGCCACCTACAAACTTGTGTTTCAATGTTTTACACTGAGAGCTGACTAACTGGAAACTTGTTGAGGTTAAGTGTTATGCTGTTAACCCAAAAACACAGCCTCTAGATTTTGAGGCGTCACTTTAGTAATGAGTCAAGAAGGGCCAAAATGAGACAAGTGTTGTTGAGCTTGGCAGCAAGACAAGTCCAACTTTCCCATGAAAATGTACAGAGATTATATCAATATTTACCTTTCCCTCTTCTTTCAAAACAATTATTGAACGATCACATCTTAAACGGACCGTGAAAGAAAATTTCATATCTGTGTTGACATGGTTTTATTAGTGTGCCTTCACCATGTTACACACCGTTTTTTTCGCTCACAAATACAAATCATAATGCAAATGCTGTTCAGCTGTGTTTACAAACACACTGACAAGCAAGGAAAAAAAAAACTCCCCCGTGATGTCAGTGTGAACGTCCAGCTGTTAGACTGTTTAAAGCAGAGCTGCGGACACTGCCGGACATTTGAGCGGAGGTTGTGAGCGGTCAGAGTGTGTGTGTGTGTGTGTGTGTGGCCTGGCAGAGGTCTGTGGCCCCAGGCGGAAGCACAGTGACAGAGAGAAGAGAAAGGGATGTATGGAGAATGGAGCAGGGGAAGAAAGCAAAACAAAGATAGATGCCAGCGTGCTGTCGTCATGCCAGAACTAATCCATTCAGCCGCTCGCCCGTTCCCTGCCTCCAAACAGAACGAGAGGGTGGGAGGTGATGGGCAGGAGTTGGACCCTCTGGGAAATGGAGCCTGTGCGGCTGTACTTGTGATTGACAGATAGAGGGAGTAGAAGATGGAGAGGAACAGGGAAAATGTGTGGAAATGGGACAAGGTCATGGTGAGCTCTGGAGCTTCCTCTCCTCCCTCCATCCCCCGGGGCGACCTACTCACCTCCCTGCAGACACTCGCAGGACAGAGGCAGAGATGGCACACCACTGACGAATAATATTACAGTTATTATAACACAGGGCTGTGGACTGTGCTAATGATTACAAAGGGTCCTTCCAGTTGGATGACTTTAATTTTACTAGCAAATTCTCTGCATCCGAAACCAGACTTTAATGACACACTTCCTGCCTGCGCCATCAAACTCAGAGGGAATTGCTGCCAGTTGAACCCACTTCCTCATAGCCTGGCTTCATGGTTTTATTTTATCGTTTTATTACGCCTTCGCGCCGGCGACAGCTGTGGCCAGATGTCTTCCGATTGTCTGTCCGTCTGTCCCATTCCTGTGATTGTGATATCTCAGGAAACACTGGAAGGAATTTCTTCACATGTGGCTCAAACGTCTAGTTGGACTCAAGGATGAACTGATGATGATGATGATGATGATAATGATGATGATGATGATGATGACTGTGACCTCATGCGTTACTGGCCATAACTCAAGAATTCCTACACTAATTATGACAACATTTCACACAAATGTCTAATAGGATAAAATGATGGAGTGATGACATTTTATATCCTCAACTTCACTGTGACATCATTATGTTATGCAAAAACACTTTTCTATTATTATTCAACGCCATAACTAAATAGTTAAGATCACATTAAGGATATATGAGATGAGGATAAGATCACATTTAAAAAAAACTAAACAATATCCATATCTCATATGTACATTCAAAGAGTTATTGCTTGCTGTAACCTAGAGCTGGGCAATATATCGATATTATATCGATATCGTGATATGAAACTGATATCGTCTTAGATTTTGGATATCGTAAAATCGTAATATATTAAGTGTTGTCTTTTCCTGGTTTTCCTGGTAAAGTGATGTCATTTTCTGAACTCAACAGACTGTTCTAGCTGTTCTATTATTTGCCTTTACACACTTTGTCATTTAATTGACATTTCTGATGATTATTTATCAAAAATGTCACTGTGTAAACAATATTTTGTTAAAGCACCAATTGTAAATCCTACAATATCGTCGCAATATCGACATTGAGGTATTTGGTCAAGAATATCGTGACATTTGATTTTCTCCATGTCGCCCAGCCCTACTGTAACCATTTATTGTGTCCACAGTGGCTGTGAAAAGATGCCTTCATCATTCAAATAAAATGAAAGTGATGGGGGACAAAATCCACAGCCCTCGTTCTGTATTGTAATGTTCAGCTGAAGCTAATATGCTAATATTGGAGTAACGTTGGGGAGGGATTGCTTCACAGCCTGTATGGACAGGAGGAACAATTAAAACTAATAACGCTTTTAATGTACACATGGGCATGTGAGTATTGTAGTAAGACATATTCAAAACAAGTGAACCTATTTGTACATTTTTTACTTTTATTTTTACCATTTGTAAGCTAACCTTTGTTCACAATCACAGTAATCTATAAAATATGGCTGAAGCATGAAAAGTATAAGTAAAAGTAAAAGTTCCTTTTCACGGACTTGAACAGAGACAACAAAGCACTCCCTGCAACCTCATGGTTTAATGATGAGGTATATAACCGATCATTATTACAACTGCAAAAGTCACACTTGAAGTGCTGATATCAACATCATAATGTAGCACTGCTAGCTGTTTCTGCAATATGAGCCATCACTGGACAATATTCTGCACTATACATATTTATTTATTTATTACTCTCATACCTTGAACTGTGCAATATTTCATTTCTATTCATCTGCACCTTACTCATCTATATCTGTGTTTATATACTGTCTGTTTATATAATGGTGTTTATTGTGTAAATATGTTTGTTGTATTACTATTATTATTATAACTCATTCTATTTTTTCTATTTCTTATACTTTATGTATATTTTTTTTCCTATGTCCACTTAATGTGTATTTGTGTTATTCTGAGGTGTGTACATTTTTTTCTTTTGAGTTGGTGTAGCACAGGAATTTCCCCAGTGTGCGATTAATAAAGTCTTATCTTATATGGTCACTTATCATGAACTGGAGGGATTGTAGACATCAGATTATTTGTGGCAGATTGGTTTGTGTGTGTGTGTGTGTGTGTGTGTGTGTGTGTGCATGTCAGTATGAGTATGAGTCACTACCATGCGGTCGCTCGCCTGAATCACTTTGAGGAAACAGTCCATTTCGCTTTAAGTGCTGTTTATATAAAGGGGACAGGCAGGACCAGTTTTATGAGTCATCAGTTCACCTCCATTCGCAGCCTCTGTGCATCTGCCGTTCATAATTTCATACCATATTTCAGTGAGGCGATAGCTTTATGTGAAGCATGCTGAATTAGTTTAAATTTGATCAATCTAACACTCAGCATTCACAGTTTCATTACGAGTGAAAAACATCAGATGGAACTAATATTACAGTGTAGGCATAAAACTAGAAAAAAGCACAAAGCCGAAATATTACAAGTATTAAATTACAAGTATATTAATATTATTAAGTGAAGACAAAATAATGTCTTTCAGTGCTGTTTCATTTTCAAGTCTTCATGCTCTATGAAGACGAGACTCAAACATCTCACATTTACCAACAAAACGTACAGCAAAAGACTGTGCAAAACTTTTCAGACCGCCCTGCCAACCTGTATACATTTTAACATCAAGGTACGCTGTAACGTTTTTTCACTCTAAAGTCAATGGCTGCTTTTTCAATCCTGTTGGCTGTCTGCAGCGGGCAGGGGCGGGGCTGCTGCTCATACAGTCCCCCCCGCTACTGACGCTCACACACACACGGTGGATGCAGGAAAAACGGAGATGAGACGACACAATGACCTAAATTGAGGACAGCTACGCTTGTTATTGTAAGTGCAATGATAAGTTAAAGTCCAATAAGTACTTTATCAAACCGTATTTAGGCCTAATTTGAACATATGTTCAAATTTGATTAATTCAATAAATTATTATTTTTTGTCTTAAATCCACCAGCCATTTTCATATTATACCAACATTTGCAGCATCCTGAGCCTTTTTGGTAAGGTCACTAGGAAAACTCAGCCCAGAGTAGTTTTATTCTCCAAGGAAATAAATTTCCTTTTTATTTTTAAAGAACTATACAAAAAAAAATCGCAACTTTTTTTGCAACTTTCACTGTCTCGCAACAATCTAAAAAAAAAAGGCTGCGAAATCCTGGAGGGACTGAAAATTACTATTTTAACAGCTGTAAACCAAGCAAATTGCTTGATCTGAAATTAAAACAAAGTCCAGAGCTACTATCAACAGCATCCGCACAGACCGAGGTATCTCAACAAATCCTAAGGATATTTGCGCCACTTTTCAATCCTTTTACTCAAAGTTGTAGGAGTCCTCTCGCAACTCAGATCCGACACAGTGCCAGAAGTTCCTAAAAGAACTAAACTTGCCTCTTCTCGACTCAGAAGAGGCAGAAGAACTGGGTCAATCAGCATTAAAAAAAGTTAAAAAAGGGAAAACACCAGGGTTGGATGGAATTCCATCAGAACTTCTTCTACAGTATTTTGACATATTAGGACTTTCCATTTTACAAGCTTTAAATTCAGCCATAGAGAAGGGTACTTTCCACCAACAAACCAACACCGTGCTGATTTCTGTAATGCCAAAGAAGGGTAAAGATCCTACGGATTGCTCAAATTACAGGCCCATCAGCCTCATTGGGACTGATATTAAACTTTATTCCAAAGTCCTGGCTCTTCACTTATGGCTTTATCGAGAAGTTAGTACACTCCGACCAATCAGGTTTTGATTGTAACCCTGTTACAATCAACCTTCCAACAACGGCAGCAGTTGTCCAGGACAACTATGAAACTATATTAAGTAGTGTTCAAAGGGATCTGGCATCATGCTCCAGGATTGCTGTTGTTAAAATGAACATAGTTCCTTGTGTGAATTTCTTAAGTACAATAATCACCTTAACCCCACCGATAGATTTCTGGAAGAAACGTGATACCTTAATTGGTCTATATATTTGGAATAATAACAACTTACAAAAATATTCTACCCTGCAACGTACCTCAAACACGGGAGGCTTGGCCCTCCCCACCCTTAAAGTATACTACAGAGCCTTTCAGCTACGGGCCCTCAAAGTGTGGATGGACCCCTCATCTACAGTCCCATGGAGCAAAATAGAGCAAAACCTCACAGGAAGTCTAAGACTGCAAGACCTTGCCCTTGCAGGTGTGTGTCCAAAAAAGTGTATGCTAGCCTATGGCTCTATTATCACCAACACATTGACTAACTTTAAACAGGTGGAGGAGCAACTATGCTACATACACGTGGCATTTGAACACCCCAATTTGGCACAATGCACACTTCATATCTGGTAACAAACCCTTTGCTTGTAAGCAGTGGAGTGACAGAGGCATTTATACTGTAAACCAGTTATTCAGTGAGAAAGGTATTTTGAGTTTTGAAGACCTAAGAGCTAGTTTTGAGGTCCCCAGGACATCCTTCTTCTTGTATCTGTGCTTAAGATCAGCCCTAAAATGTTATGGAGTACCATGGGGAAACAGTCTTGAGGTGCACCCAGTCATTAAAAGGTTTATTAATTTTCCTGTGAGAGGATTAGCGTCCAAGATCTATGCTAAACTGTTGCAAGTACTGTATCTATAGGAGAACTCCCAATAGCAAGGACATGGGAGCGAGAGCTGAGCCCTGAGGGGAATGCAATTCATTGTTAGACAGTTTGGGACAACATTTCCCATTGCTCCAAGAACCAGCAGATCCACTTCAACATATGTCATATATTATATTGGACTCCTCAGAAGAGATACATCTCTAAAGTCATTCCCACTCCCTATTGCACGTTCTGTCAACCTGAACAAACTGGAACTTTCCTGCATATGGTCTGGGAGTGTGAACAAGTACATGAGTTTTGGAATAAAACAACATCAATAATATCTGATGTGATAGGATGTTGAATTCCTATTGACCCAATTGTTTTGTTACTTAATGACTACTCTAAATTACACCTGCTTGGGAGACTGAGGAAAGTTTGGTTAGCTGGCTCAACCGCGACCAAAAAAATTATAGCTCAGCGCTGGCTCCCCCCCACTCGCTTTGTATAAAGCAGTGGTTGGCGTATTTTCTAGACATAGTTATGCTTGAGCTCTCTACAGAAAGGATTGACAAAGCCAAATCATCGACTATATCCCTTAAGGATAAATTGTAATCACTTTGGTTATCTCTAAACTAAACTAGTCTGGCATACCTTACTCCACAACGCTGTAAATCCTTACAATGATTCACCGAAAGAACCAAGCAGGCCTGCCTTGTTTCACGGCGGGCCAGATGTTCCGGCGATTATCCTGGAAATGAATCCATATCCGTTGGTCAAGACGGGATCCTAGCCTGGCTGTATATCTTGCCCTGCGTTGGCACTCCTGCAGCGCCCCCGGACTATAGCTTCATTAAAATGAATGAGAAGTCTGCATTGTTTCATGTCGGGCTAAAGTCCGCCTGAACTTAACCTTGTTGTGGCGGTGGGGGGGGGATCAGATGCTTGTGTTTGCTCCTGTGTTTGTGTCATTGTCTTTTGTTGTTTGGTTTGAAAGAAAAAAAAGACTGTGATGATGATATTTCCTATAACACTTGAATGCATCTAGTCATAGCAATTCACCATCCCACTTTATCATTCAAAGTGTCTGATTCTTAGACATTAATAGGCCAATGTGCATCTTGTTGCACAGAAGGAGCCACATTAGAATACTCTGATGTGCCAGTTAGGCCACACTAACAAACTGCACAAACAAATCCAACACCAGCTCTCTTTCTGCGAGCCAAACAAAGTTCAACATTCTCTGTGGGCCACTAGTCCAGTGCATAACATTTTTTTAATCAAAATATGTGGTGTGAATTTTGGCTCAACTCTTTTTCAGGACTGTCAAACTACTTCTTTAAGCCCTAAAGTCACAAAGTACTACTGGAGACCGGTCTGCTAGCTTTGAGCTTTGTTAGAATTTTGATTAAATATGTAGGAATGTAACTCATCAGAGGTACATAGGTAAATATTTACATCATAAAATCCTTAGATCACAGAAAAAGCATTTGGTTTTGCTCATATACTGTAAAGTTTGCACTTTGATTTTGCCATGTTGCTGTATTTGTATCTGTTATAGCTGGGCTGTACTTGAGCCCTAGAGCCTACTTTGTGTGTGATATTTTTCCAAAACTTCCACATTGGGAACATTATTGAGATGGTAACCTCTGCTGTGCTTTCTCCAGGTACAAGGAGTTGATGACAGGAAAGACCGCCAGAGAGATAATCGCTATTTTATGGATCCTATCCTTTGTCATTGGCCTCATCCCCTTCTTTGGCTGGAACTTGAAGTACTCAAGATGCAGGCTCAACAGCAGCTCCGGGCCCGACAACACTACAAACGCTGGCGGAGACTTACTACAGAGCTGCCATCTCACGTGTTTCTTTGAGAGTGTGGTCGACATGCACTACATGGTCTACTTTAATTTCTTTGCCTGTGTGCTGCCGCCACTGCTCATCATGCTGGGCATCTACCTAAAGATCTTCACCGTGGCCAGGAAGCAGCTGAGACAGATTGAGCTCAAGTGCGTGGGCAACGGGGACAGCCATCACCACGGGCTGCTGCAGAAGGAGATCCGGGCCGCCAAATCCCTCTCCATCATCGTGGGACTGTTCGCCATCTGCTGGCTGCCCGTCCACATCCTCAACTGCCTCACGCTGTTTTACGAAAAGCTGAAAAAGCCAGACATTGTCATGTATGTGGCCATCATTTTGTCTCATGCCAACTCCGCGGTCAACCCCATCATCTATGCTTACCGCATCCAGGACTTCAGGAACACCTTCCGCAAGATCCTGGCCCAAAACTTCCTATGCCGCCGGGAGGAGCTGTACCTCAGCTCCAACGGCAGCAGACGCAACAAAGACCAGATCCACATGACCATCGACCCTCTACTATAGAGAGAGTCGTGACTGAGGGGGGAGTATTATCTGTGTCAGCTCTCTTGTTTCAGTCTTTTGTTTTCAAAAGGTTTATAATGTTTACAGAACAAGGGTATGATATGTGAAGATGAACCGATGTCAAACGCGCCTTGAATGTGGACATTTATTTATGAATCAGGGGTCAAGCAGTGAAATGTTGAATGGTGAGTCTTACATAACTTTTGCATTGTGAAGGATTTCTGATTTTCTTTTTTTTTTTTAAACATGTTGAAGCTAACTGGATTTGTAGGACTGTGAACAGGATCCAAACTATATTGTATAATGCTATTTATCATTCTGAATCCACCCTGTTACAACTCCAAACACTTTTTTTGCCCTGCTATTTTATATTGTCAACGTTGAGTGCCAGTGTTTATACATTTATTTATTACAATACCTTATCTTTGAGAATGTAAAGATCAAAAAATGTTGTGTGGCTGGATCTGTAATTGTGGACCTAAAGAGGTACAATGGTAGTAGTCTACATCTGTGGTTACTTTTGCCTCGTGGCCCTTTAAAACCAATTCATACTTATGACCATCACAGGCTCAAAACACAGAAAGAAATATTGATTTTCTTTATCAATACAATTTCCTTTGTATGGCAGAAATGTTCTTTAGCTGTTGCTTAAACTAAGTGCCAGTGTTGTCCTGCTGCTGCGTGAGTGATTCGTCCACAACAAAATGTGTGTACAGGCAGAGGGACACAGTAGTCTACAGAGGGATCAAAAAACAACAGGGACTCATACATATTGGAAAATCCCAACAACTAAATAGAAAAAAAGGGGGAAAAGCAAACAAACAAGAAAAACAGAAATGCCACAGGAGTCACATAATGATCTTATAAGTGGCCCCTATGGCTAAGAGCCAGAGAAAAGTATTTTGGCGTCTATTTGATGAACTGCATGATTTGATTTGCTCGTGCACACCCAGACTTAAGTAGTTTAGAAAAACACACCTGCGCTAGTGCTCCATATAGTTTCCATGTTAACATTTCATAAGACAAAAGCTCAGGAAGTGGGAAACTGATTGTACCATTTATATAAATATGGCATCTGCACAGCTGCATTGTTTTGAGCCAAGTAATGACATACCGAAGGTAGACAAGCCAATGTCAAGTTTGATAATTCAAATAAACGCCATTGCAGTTATAATGTATCATCCAAGCTTCTGGTACACATGTATTTAGTGGCTTCCATAAAAAAAAAACACCATTGCTTCTATTCAGTTGATGTCATTTGCCTTAGGAGTCCAGCTGACAACTCCTCCCCCCCTTCCCTCAGACCCAGTCTCAGCTGGCATCCTGAGGCTCTCATCTGCCCTGTTAGTGCAGTCAGTCCTCCACATGCTACTGAGAAGAGCCGTTTCATTTAAGAAAACAATATAATTTAAAGGGTGAAACTGCCAAAATATGTTGCACTGAGGACTCAGTTTAAACAATCTCCTAATAAGCCAACACTCCCTACTCTTCCGTGCTAGCAAAGATAGGCGACTGACAGAGGACTAAGTTCAGTTGAACCCAAAAATAAGTGTCGAAGCAGGTAACACTAATGAAATTTTCTCCAAGAGGCCAACTCTTACTCCTTTGCACTCTACGGTTCAAGTATGCAGCATCACAGCTGCTTTCAACCTGATGCTTTGCCTATTTTGTGCAGGGGTTAGCATTGTTGTGCATGTTCCTGTGAGCTTATAAAAGTGAAGACAGGGTCCAGAGCTGATGAACCACAAGAAAAAAGGCCTCGGTGAGTTTAACCAGAGAAAAGCAGTTTGTGAAAGAAATCTGGAATTTGGTCACCTGAGCGGCATCACTACGAAAATGAAAACACATTGCACTGACATTTTCAATTATTTTCCATTTGGTGTGCTTTATTAGTCAGTCCCTCCAGAAAAACATGATTATGCGATCGCATAATTCAATGCATAATCAGCCAAAGTCCGCATATTTATGCGGGGGCCGCATTTTTTCAAATACACCGCACTTTCGCCGCATTAATTGCCGATTTCCGCGCAAAATATGCAGGGCTTTTTCTCTTTTTCATCAGAACGCAGTTTTTGCAAGTTCCCGCAATTTCATCACATAAAATTGCATAAATATCCCGCATATTGCATCACATTTTTTAAGAAAACGTGCCGCATAATCAAGGATTTTTGCCTGCAACAATCACAAAAAAACTCAGTGTTAAAACATGTTGTGTTGGTGTTTAACAAGTGTTCTTAAGTTGAGCACTTGCCTCCACTGCTTCACTAATCACTATGCCCCTCATTTGCCATTGTGTCCAGTGTACCACCTCTGACTAACTTCAAGGGCTAAATACAGGAGTGTGCCAAAGTTTTAGTACATTCCAATGGAGACATCTATACTGTAACTGCACTGTAATGTTATATTATTGTCTTTGTGGACTGATGTAAAAATAAGTACTGTAGGTGTCCGGCTTTCTACAAGCTATCGATTGATGTCAAATTATTGCCTTCTTTTGCGATTTTAAAGGTAAGACGGATAATAACAAGTTGATCTAGTTCAACATTCCTGCCTTTCATTCCGAAGTACCTATCTGTTTGTGTGCTTTAGTGTTGTTACTAATCAGGAGAAAAATCCACTGTGGTCAAGCTGATGTTCAACCTTTCCAGAGGCCATTCTTTCTTCCATTCAACAAAACTACAACAGCGAAACTGATACTGCTATTCAACATGATGCAATCTGTATGTATGGTGAATTATTTTGTTAATAAAGGCAATGTTTATATTGTTACGGATCAGTCTTTATTTCTAAAATTGTATATACTTTATATCATATGACAATTTATATTTACAAATGACACATTGGAAACACGCTTTTAAAATGTTTCTGAAGTCCCTTCAGCATTCAGACGCTTCAGATAAATATAACCTAAAAATAAAGCCGCACATACTAACGAAAAGATGTTGTTTCCCTGGAAACATAAAAAACATAAGAATAAATAAAGCAACATCTGTAGTCTTTCAAAGAGACAAATGACCATGGTAGTGTTCTTATGCTCCAATCGTCTCTGCAGTTACCCAAAGTGTCTCTTCAAAACATCGGCTCTCATCCAAGAGGATCCGTGCGGGTGTGCTGCTCCACCTGCTGTACTGAACACGCCTGGTGGGTGTCACAGGGCTTCCGTCCCGCTAAGCAGCAAGGACATCTGCTGATCCGACACGCTCTCCTGCTGAGCCCCACCCATGGCCTGACACAGGTAGACGGCCAGGATGTGTTTGCACTGGGAGAAAAGAGCGCAGAACCTCATTCCTCTAGTGAACATGGGCACCGATGTGATTAATGACACAGATATAAAAACCCTAATGACGCTTCAATCATTTTAAATTCAAAGATCTCATGTAAAAAAATAATAATAAATAGAAACAAGAACAATAAACAAGAAAGGAGCTGCTTGGCCCTGACCTGCTGGGAATTTCCCACTGAGTGAACTTTAATCCAAGAATAAAAGTCAAAAAGCAAATGCCAGAGCTATAAACATTATTGTTAATAAAAAGCAGAGATTAAGAGGGTTATGAGTGTACTATCATTTGAAGTCACTGTTCTATTATTAATTTGACTATTATCGCCACTGTTCATCAAATCCCCAACTGGCCCGTCAGACACCGCCTACCAAGAGCCTGGGTCTGTCCGAGGTTTCTTCCCAAGAGGGAGTTTTTCCTCGCACTGCTTGCTCTTGAGGGAATTACTGTAATTGCTGGAATTGTTGGGGCTTTGTAAATTATAGAGTGTGGTCTAGACCTACTCTATCTGTAAAGTGTCTCGAGATAACTCTTGTTATGATTTGATACTATAAATAAAATTGAATTGAATTGAATTGAAATGAGTGTGTATTATTTACCGAATGGAGTATTTGTGTAATGAGTAAGATGTGACTCATGAAGCTAAATGTGTGTTCAATGACAAAAAGCCCTGCAGTTGTGTGTTGTGTGCATGTGTCACTGAACACATTCATTATTACCAACATGTTAATAACTGACTTGTTTTTCCCCTGAGCCTATTCAATGAGATTGCCTCCATACTGACACACCTGTGGATTCATGTTTTACATAAACAATGAGCCAAAGTTTGGTGAAAAGGTACATCAAATTTGTTTACTAGCTTCACATGTCTGTGTTCTGTTAGTGGAAGAGCTCCTTTATCTGTCCTCTGACCTATTTTTCAGAGCAGTATAAACTTGTTTGGCCTTTTCCAGTCATGTTGGAATCTACAGAGCCCCTAAATGAGCAGAGGGGCTCCAGCAGGGCAAGGACTGAAAACTGCATGGTCAAACTCACAGTCTCTTGAGTTTTGTATGGTTTTGACTTTGGGACTGGAGAGTTACAGTATGTTATTAAAATCTGATAAAGCAGAAGTCTTATTTTTGCACCATCTATTAGCTTCCACACATGCAAAGACACAAAACCGACTCCAGCTTCATCTAGCTAGCTATAAAAGTTGCAGGAGAGTTTGATGAGGCCGTAAATAGTTTTTATTGTCTGTCTTCAGAGTGTTTTCATGGGGAATGATACCAGTAGCGCTGCTGCGGTCATGGGGAGTCTCCATGGTATGTTGCAGCTCTCTGTTTCTCATACTGATTTTAGCAGCATCCTCCAGAGAACCAAGTTTTCCCGATCCTTGGAGGAGGAGGCCGTTTGCTTGCAAATATTTAGAGCAAAAACAGCCAGTTAGAGTGGCGACACCCCTCAGTGACCAGACAAGAACATGACCTGACCACGATACATCTGTTACACACATTTCAACATGTACTGTGTCTCACTTTTGACTGGGCGGCGGTTTTCTCCAGGATACACGCCTCACTGACAAGACACAATGGCTGTAAAAACGTTTTCGGTGTGTAAATATTCTGCTGTATACACTGTCTACCATATATATTGTATGTGTTTCTGAGTTTTGTCTTCTTATGTGTAGGGTCGGATATAATTTGAATACTAACAGGGATCTAATTTCCACAGAGGATCCAAAATCCTATATTTGCAGGTTATTTCAGGTTCCTGCTACATACAGACTACCCTATTGTCTGAAAGGCGGAGATTGTACTTGCAAATTACAACTCCTCTGCATGTTTTTCTGTATTTTTTAGTCAATATTATCCTAAAAATATTGATGATGAACATGAATATTAAATATTAGTTATGGCAGTAAAGGAAAGTGCTCTTTTTTTTTTAGTAGAGATGCACACTGTTATCTATCATAAAGTATCAACAGAAATGATTATGATTTTAAGTAGGATTCATAATTATAAAAGCCAGCAATTTACATAGCATTTCTACTTTTCTTTTTACATAAAATATGTAGAAGATTAATTATAAGATATTTTAAATGCCGGAAATAGCATTTTTGTTTTGAAGAACCTCGACTTTTTGGAAGATAAACATGATAAACTCTTTCTTTCATTTATCAACTGAAACAAAACTACTTTCTAAAAGTGGCAGTGGAGTTTTTTAAATAAAAATCGGTATAAGCACTCAGTGTCAGTATTGAGGTTTGATATATAGCCCAACCTGTGTGTAACAGTTAGTTTGAGACTCACCAGTGGGCCCTCATTTCTGCGGAGCACGGTGTAGGCGAAGGCCGGGCACGGGCAGTAGTGACAGGACACAAAGCATGTGTACAAACGCCCCGAGCCTCCCATTACCTGCAACAGATTCATGCAAAGTACATGTAAATATGGGTCAATGCCTCAGTGCATTGACCTCATTTGAAATATCATACACAGAGTGAGTTGTCTCTTAATGAGGAAGGAGGTTCACCAAACAACGCTGTTTGTACTGGCTGCCCGTTGTTTGTAGTTCAGCTCGCTGAGAAGCAGTGGACAGAGTAAAGGCATGAAGAAAAACAAGCTCCTTCCTGGATCCCAAATGTCACTCAACTAGTCCAGAGATGACTGGCTGAGATCAGAGAAGTGACATGAAGATGATTCTGATTAAATCTCTTTTTTCCCCTCCATCCCTCTCAACCTTAAAGGGGTGATAGAATGATTATATAGGGTATTTCACACTGTTGCTTAAGGTCTCCTAATAGGGTATGTAACATAGGTTGGGCTGAAAATGGCCCAAGTGATTTTCTGTGGGCCATTAACTACACTGTGAATTTGAATTGAATTTAGTGGTAAAATAGCAGATGAACAATGTATACAATTTCAAAAATCTGCGTGACCTAGATTCAGAAGACTAGCTGACCTCAGGTCAGTTGTGTAGCCTATTTAAATGTTGGGGCGTGACAAAGACTAGAGCCAAATGAGGAGGAGTTGAGAAGTTGACAACAACTTTTAGGTTTGTTGAGATTCGCTCGTTTTCAGAAGCAGTTTCAAATTGTGAGATTTGCAGAGTAAAGAGATGTCAATGGGATTTTGAGGTTCTATGTATGTCTTATTTACCCTCCAAACTGTCGTTTTTCAACTATGACTAAGACATAACTATGAAATCGGTTTTTCATTCTATCACCCCTTTAAACGTTGATTGTCAAATTGACTAAATCAAGTGATATGTCCGGTGAATGAATGAACAACACACAGCACAGCAACACAATCCCTTTTTTTCCTTTTGAGTCTGACCTTCTTAGCGCCACCTTTCCCTTTTCTTTCTTGGCTTTCCATCATTAGACTCACACACTGTCTGTTAATGTTACCAATAGACTTCCAAACGTGACAAGGAAAAAAATAGGTGTTCAATGGCTTTACGTCATAGGCCAACCTGGGCTATGCCATTTGGGGAGGGTCCGCTCACTGATCCCCCTGAAAATCCTAGACATGGTTGTGACCTGCATTTCGTTAGTGCTTTCTGTTTGTATTGAAATAAGAGGCTGCTCCGTACGGGTTGAGCAGAGGCTGCACAGTTTGACCTGCGGGCAGCGGCCGCACACCAGGCCGCCGGATGATGTTGCTAAGAACTTGCAATGTATAACTATTATCTCTACCGGCCCACCAGGAAAAGTCCTGACTCTCCCGATTGCCACTCTGCTACTGCCATCCCTTCAAATAAACTGATTTGAATGGAGTGTCTCAAAGCCCACAGAGTCAGTCACTGTTTCAGTGTCACTACACCAGCTAATGTCACCTAGAGACATCATCATTTCAAGTCTTCATGCTGTGATTTCCAGCTTCCTTCTTTTTACAGTCCAAAATTGCTTGAATATCGCAACTTGAGTTCTGTTTTTGGGTGGACTCGCCTTTTAAATGTTTCATAGAAGTTGTAGGACAGTGGTTGGGTTGAAGGTGAGGTTGCTTCCACCATCAACATCATCATTTCCCATTAGTTATTTGGAGGAGACGAGATAGAAACGATGCATTTTTAAACAACCTGTATGTGGTGTATAATGGCCTCGGCTGACAGGACCTCCAGATGCTGATGCTTACTGCCAGCTATAGACAGTGATTTAAGTCTCATCCACATGCACATGACACATGAGGACATTAAGTTGGTGGATTAGCTTGACACTTCAAAATAACTAATGCCTTCCAACGTAGCAGAGCAGGTTCCATTATTCTCCAGAGCTTTGATAAATTACCTTTCCCTGTGACCTACAAAAGCAAAAAACTCCCATTTCTTTAACGTGACACTTCATTATAAATAAGGCACAAGAGAGACAATTACATGGACTTAAAGCCCCTTAGTAAAGATGGATAAAGCACCATCAGCACCAGCAGGATCAGGATAGAAACAATGCAACTGTGGAGACCAGGCCAAGGACCTCAACAGTTTCTTAAGAGCCAAGTTTATTGAAAACCAGCTCACACTTGGGCCCCTTTTGTAGCATGCTGTCATCACGGATCTGCTGCAGCTCACACTGCAAAGCTGGCAGCTAACATCATCAACACACACAACAAACTTCCACTACCTGGCAGGGATGCAGGTTTTCTCAGAATGATACTATACATCAATATCTGCCATTCAGTTGCAACAACAGAAGGAACAGTGAGAGTTAAAGCCTCGGCAAAGCTCTGTCTCTTCCTGAAATGCTGGCTCTCACGGGGAATACTTCTCGGTCAGCCGCCATGAGCCGCAGGGCCAGGGCGGCCCTCTGTCCACTGGTTCCGCACCACAAACAAGGATTCTGGGAAATGGAAAGCTCTATGAAATCATTGAGATACACATCTCTTTGGCTAACTAATACAGTATCAAAGTGCTTCAAGAACTGCCCGTCTCTCATGTGTGCGCTAATTAACTACTTCAAGTGCTAAAAGGCCTTCTTCCATGCCACATAAACATTCCCGCCAGGAGAATGGTTTCGCAAACTAATGCCAAAGATAAAATAAATTTAGGGGGTCTTTTAGCTGCCTTTCCTTACAACCAGGCGCTCGCATTATCACAACATCCTCTTTATCAACCTTATGAAGCCTTTTGTGCTCTGTTGGCCACAGAAAAACAGGATATCTGAACAGTGATGGTACATTTTTTAACACGACAGGGCAACAAAAAAGAAGAAGCAAATGTTAGTATGGGGTGTGTGTATCAGTAAAGGTGCAGCACAGTATATTGTGTAGGGTTCCTGTGTGTAGATGGGGGAGTGGTTTAAAAGAAGAAGAACAAGAGAAAAGAATAAAAGAGTTGTCTGGCAGTGGTGGCTAATGATATTCCATGGTCAGACCATTTTATGATATTATGTTTTGTCTTTATCTGCTATTTGTAATCTTCCTTTTTTCACAAACTTAGCTAGCATTTTTGTTTATGCTGCATGAGGCATTGGTTACCCTCCTTTTGTTAAAACATAATAAAATATATGACACACTGGTATCGGATTGGTACTCGGTATCGGCCAATACGGAAGTTCAGGTATCGGTATCGGGAAGCAAAAAATGGTATTGGGCCATCTCTAGAGAAAGCCTGCTCATGTGGGGAGAGATGATTTTTAAATTGATGTCAAATGATCTGAGGCACAGAAAAAGTCATATTCCTAGCTGATATTTACTATCTTGCAACTGTGCTGTCTGTCAGTCTTCCAAGTGTTTGTTTTGTTCAACCAACAGTTTCAAACCCAGAGATATGCAATTTACTATTATGCAAAATGTGTCTGGCATTTTTGCCAGAATTAATAATTCATCAACTATGAAAATAGTCAAATAATGCCAATCAACTACTTAAACAACTCATTATTTCAACACCACTGTCCTCAACAGCAACCTCAATATCTTGTTGCGTAAAAGAAGAAAACCTCTATCCACCGAGTGTTTGTGGTCATACTGTTGAGAATACACAACTCATTACTTCTGTTTCCCAACAGGCTGCGGTACACCATCGCCTTTAAAAAAGGTCACTGAACGTTAAGAATGAGATAAGGTTAAAAAAAATCCCAGCATGGAAATGCCAGTCTCTCATGAGTTATTCATTCCTTTGGAGGAAAGAGGAGACCAAATAACCTTGACAACATGAGAAACTCGATTGTGTCCCACGGAAACAGCATATTAACAGGAAATTACAAAAAAATGGCAGGATTTTGTTAATTTATCAACTACTTCAGCACTTCTGTGACACAGTGCGAAGAACTTAGCACGCAAGTCACGGTACTGCCAGTAAACTCAACACTAACTGTTTTCTAAGAATAGAGTTCCATTTCAAACATGGGTCTGATGATTTTGTGGAAACCATTTGAAAAAACTTATTTCTGCTTTGTTAAGATTACTTTTTATGATCTGATAAGAGAAATCTGCTCTCTCATCCTCTCTTTGTCCCACAGGAAATGCATAGAGTCTTGACAAGTGGGCGACTAATTGCAGTGGGGCTCTATTCTTAAATGAGCCCCACTGAAGAAAATCCAGCATGTTGGTCTTGCTTCGTAGTAACCTATAGGCTGCCGATCTCACAGAATTCTGTGAAATGAAAAACTGTGGTAGTTTCACAGATTCGCCGAAAATTCTGTGACGGGCCCACGGATGTGACGCATGTATGTTTGTTCAAAACCACATGGAGGATCTTTGATGCTGGACATGCTGTGTTTCCTGCCTTGTGTGCGTTATTGCTCTATAAACCACACACCGAAACACGTAACCATACAAACCTGTAACCTGTCTTCTTGATAATGCTTGGAATAAAAGAATTGTGGAATTGAAAGTGATTGGACAAGAACTGTTCTTACCGACACCTCCACTGGTCTCACGCCAGCCACCCACAGCCCTTTACACCTCCTTTTCAATGTAAGTCAATGGCATCATCATCCGTGGTGTACGCACAGATTCCCTGATCACAGCACGTTTATTTCTGTACAGAGAAGCTGTATACAGCTTTGCTGTTATTGGTATTTTTAGCTCAATAACCGCTGTTTTAATCAACATGTATTCACCAGATCTTATCATGGTTTAATTGTATTTCTTTTAATGTTATTATTTCGGTCTATTTCGGCCAGGGAAGCTGCTTTGTTGTTTTGATATTTTAATACTACATCTAGCAACATATATGTAGATATTATCATAGTATGCATTTCTTTACTTTAATAATATTATTTTGGTCTTATTACTGGTGAAATATTACAGTAGGCTGTAAGACAGAACACGATATGATCAGAGTTGGGCGCATGCAAAGCCGATTTCCCACAATGCAATGCCGGCATTCAATTCAGAGAATCAGACAACGATCAGTGGGTCTTTAACGCCAGCATCGATTCAATATACATATATATAATCAGTGGTTTTGTCATCAGCAACAACACGTTGCTCAGTTTTGTTCCAGTAAGTTATGCACGATAATAACGTTTAAAAAAATCTGCGTGTATATATCTATGGTCCTGGTAAGCTTAACTTTACTTAACAGCGCCACCTGCTGTTGTGGAGTGCGAATTACAGGACATTTGTTAGAAAATGTACCTGCATTTGTGTGTGGATCTGAGGGCATTTGTGTGTGGATCAGCAAGGCGGAAAGTTAGTGCCAAAAGTCACGTGACAGTTTTGTACTTGTAGAATTTGTTTTGTACTTGAAGGATTTGTTTTGTACTTGAAGGATTTTTTTGTAATTGAAGGATTTTTTTTTCCGTACTTGTAGAATTTGTTTTGTACTTGTAGGATTTTTTTTTGTACTTGAAGGATGTTTTTTTCCGTACTTGTAGAATTTCTTTTGTACTTGAGGGATTTTTTTTTGTACTTGAAGGATTTTTTTTTGTACTTGAAAGATTTTAGTTTGTACTTGCAGGATATTTTTTGTCATTGAAGAAATACGTTTTTGTATGTGTAAAACATACTGTATTTGTTTGATAGGTAGGTTTCTTATTTGCAGAACAAAATGCATTAGTTTGTGAATGATGTTTTGTATTTGCAAACCACACTGAGTTTGTTTGTGAATCGTTGGGTGTGAGTAAAACACGTTTTGTGTGTGTGTGAGGTTTTGGCATGATTCTAACTCCATAGCGCCAGGCTAGATGATTCTCCGTTTCATGGTGTGAGAGTGGCATCATTCTTCACATTTAAGTCTTCTAAGCGAATAAACATTTTACCACAACTTTTGATTGTTTTATTTGCCATTAATCTGCAGCTGTGTGTGAGTGGTAGCCTGCATCTGTATGTGTGAGTGATGTGGAAACTGAAGTGTTTCAGAGCAGCAAGTAAACAGTGAAGTATAAAGCAGAGCAATGAGACCTTCCGACAAGTTCAGACAAACAGTCCAAGCAAGAGACATGTCACCTCCACTAAACAGAGTCGGCAAGATGTTGTGAACTTACAAAATAATACCATTCATTTAACACTGCAAGAATTAAATAGCATTGTCCGCATCGGTCTGGACAGACTAAGGCTGCAACTAACAATTAGCATTATTGATTCATCAGCCAATTAGTTTCACAATTGATTGATTATTCGTTAAGTCTATGAGATATTTTTTTAAAGTAGAGAAGAAAGCCCATCACAACTTCTAAGTGACATTAAACTGCAAACCCCAAAACATATATCATTTATCATCACATATGACAAAGACAAGAAGCAAATCCTCATGTATGAGATGTAATAATTGCAGATTTGTTTTTCATTTGCGCTCTATGACAGACTGAGTTAGTACAAATAAGATATTTTTGGATTCACAGACCTCAATATTCAAAATCTAAACATTCCAAAGTGCTAAACATATTTTGTAATACTGCTTGACCATATAATGTCAGACAGCTTAAAGCACCAACTATTGAGTTGAAAGTGTCCCAGCAGAACAGAATCCATGTCTTTATTTAGCTGCATTGTACTTTATGGTTCCTTTCATAAAACAGCTTTTGCAGGGGCCTGAAGGAGTTTACAGGAAATGTGTGGTCACAATGACCACAACCTCAGTGGGCTGCCTTGTTTCTCCAATCACAAGTCATTCTGCATCCTACTGAGATTTACTTTTAACTTAGAGGACAAAATGACTCAGGTCAGTTCTTAGAGTATGGAGTAATAGCATTTCTTCAATTTGGTAATATTCTGTATTTGTACAGGGATTTTTTAAATATGATTTATGGTTTAAGAACTCAATCATGGTGCCCACTCTATTATGTAATAGTTCCTATTTCTTAAGTAATTTAGTAATATAACATTAATAATTAAAAAACAGAATTATTAACAAAATATCAAACAGAAAAGTTGAGCAAGTTAGGTAACACATGTTATTGTGATTTTAGCGCGTTCTTTTGAGTATCTCCTCTCAGTGCCTCTATTATACAGTTATAAAATGTCACACATCGAGTTTAGGTTGGCATTCAATTAGCACACAATAGTGTAGTGTGCTTTTGTGTGAGCCATTGCTGGGAGTTGACTAATGGATGTGCCAAGGGATGAAAAGGATTCATTAAATTAACAACAATCTAACAACCGACTGAGGTGATTTCTTTTTGCTTTCTTTGAAAACACCGTGAATGAAAAACCACAAGCTACAAACACTCTATTAATTTTGGTGATTTTCTGTGTAAGTTGAGAGGAAATCAAATGAGAGTCAGCTGACAGTTAACTGAAAGTCAACATTAAAGAGCCATACTGGGGAAAGAAGAAAGGAAGGTACTGGACACAGGAGAACACATAATGAACGAATGATTGAATCAACATTCATGAGGTTATGAGGTCAGCAACTGCTGTTCTATTGTTTACCTGATAATATATAAGGCACTATGAGAGTCCCTTGAGGGAACACCATGTTTGGGTCTTAAGTAAAGGCATCTGATTCTTTACATTGACATTGATTGTAATTTTTCAAGAGAACTAGAAGAAAATGACCTGAGTAAATGAAAACATAAGCTTATAGATTCGCCTGGTTTCCAGGTTTGCCAGGACCCTAATTATGTAGCTTTCACAAGTTGGTTTTGCTGTGGGAGAATGTAGATATTGTGGTAATGATTTAATGTTAGAATGCAAACTATTAATTTGTAGTATATAAACTGTACAAGTAGGGCTACTGTTTGTAAAGGCTTAGAGTTGACAGAAGTATGACAAACCTGGAATGCTTTGCGTCCGCTGGGAGATAACAGACAGGTGACTGAATGCTGGTCAACAAGGTCCAAAGCCTGCAGCGCACAAGGGCCAAAGACAAACTTCAACCTGAAAGACACGAGGAAGAAAACGTAAGAGGAGGGTAAGAGAAGTACACACATCCAGAACATGTTTTGTACTTTTGTGCTCAAGTTAAAAAAATGTACATGGCATAAGACTTGAAAATGTGCTTTGTGCAAAACAATAAGTTATGCAGATATTATGTGTGTGTGTGTGTGTGTGTGTGTGTGTGTGTGTGTGTGTGTGTGTGTGTGTGTGTGTGTGTGTGTGTGTGTGTGTGTGTGTGTGTGTGCCTGTGGTGGAGCTTCTCAATAAACAAATATGTTTTATCAGTCCTCCGTGAGCTGTGGACTTTTGGGGCTAGTATTGATATAGGAACCGGCATATGTCCTCTTTTACAGTAACTTCCTTCCTGTATGACTGTTGAATCTTCACACAATCGCGAACCAAGCTCTTCCTCTTTCATTTTAGGGGGCTACTACAAAAACCTTACGTTTTAAGTTCATGTTTCTGATGGCAAATATTATTTATTTTAGTTTGTAGCTGTGCTTGAAATATCTGTGAATCAATGTGAACATCATGCATCCACTGGAAAATACCCTACCAAACAAAAATAGGTGTAATAATCCAAGATATAGCTAATTTGTACCAGTGTTAACGTATTTTAACCTTCACTTAAACTCAGTGTAGACCACACTATGACTGGTTTAAAATCTAAACATATACTAAGAATATTATTTGACTATATATATCATGAAATGACAATAGGATGCAAAACACCATGTACAATTATCATATTGATGTTCAATGCAATAAACACTGACCCTGTAATGCATTACATCAGAAAAACTCTTCTAATGTAAACTTTAATAACCCAATTTGCTAGTTTTTAAAACAGATTTCCCTATGAGTCAGAGATGAGAGATACCAGGAAATAAATATTAAATGATGTGTGAATGACCACAGAGTATAGGAAAATACATAAACAGGATGTGGTTGTGTTGAACTACAATAACTCAAACCACAACGCCGTAAAAACACAAAGCAGTATCATGCCACTGTGTGTCAGTGCTACATCACTTTGGCAAATCCAGATGCCTCCCTCATCCACCTCAGTGTGGTTTCTACACTTTACACCCACTCAGATTCAGCCTTGTGCAGACCTTTTAGGATAGCCAAACTAGGAGGATTTTTTTAACGTAAAAGACTTCAATTCCTGGTGGCTGGGTAACAATTCAAAATACAAAATATACAGCAGATAAATTGCAGAGTTTAACCTTTAACCTCCTGAAAAAGTGACACTACGTGAATGGGGCAAAGGAGAAAGACGGCACAGGAGAAAGACGGCGCGGAACAACGCCGCTTGTTCAGGTTTAGGGTCTTACTGATACTTACGCAATAAGCAGGTCATCAGGAACTGAAAAAAAGAGAAAAACATGTTCATGTTTTTACAAAAAAATCAATTCCACAGATTAAAGAGTGATGGAATGTATCTGGAATCTGTTTAGATGACATAAATCCAAAATGTAACACAGAGCAGCAACCACTCTGCTTTGTGTTGATGTAGATACTTTATTTACATACACACATAGAATCTTCACTTCTTGTGCATACTTGTTCGTCTTGACTTTGGTTCTTAAACATTTTTTATCAGCCACCGGAGAACTATGCCCAGAGATGAGTGCTTGGCCTTGTCCGCAGTGTTATACTCTACATTGCATTTCAATAGAAGGCACTGCACGTTTCACTCCATTCTACTTCAGATGTATCGGATGTGTGCAATTACTAATTACTTTTCAGGTACTATTAAGGTTTTATATATCTCTACATTGTGGTAATGCTACTTTTTGGTAGAGGATTTGACAATGTTTCTATCCATTCCTCGTGGTACAGCAACAGTCTGGTGGACAATGAAGAAAGCTGATGGCCAAACAGTTGTGATTCAAGTCTAATGTGAATTTCAGATAATACAGGGAAAAAAAGGACAACTGCTAAGATGGCTCTGTGTCAACTATTCAAACCTGCAGGGACTTAACAATATGAAGTCCCTAGACGTGACTCATACAAATTAAACCAGCTCTTCTCGAAGCCAAAGCTTCTGTGCTCTTTGGTTTGGTTGTCTAAAAAATTGTCAAGTACAGAAAAGCCACAACCGCTGCCTAATAGTAATAAAAGTCCATCGAGGCATACTAAGCAAAATTGGGATTTAGGAAGGCATAATCCTTTATGGACAATATACAAAACATTGTCATATTTTATGTAATGTCAGACAAAAACTATGCAGGGACAACTGTAATATGTAATAAATGTAAACCACTGTAATGTGTGTGACATATGAATTATGTCAGTCTCATCATTTTGGACATGTTGTGTATAATACTACCAACTAAGTTCTATTTGAGTGTCCCAGTGAGCCAGTATGCACAATAGGCCTTTTTCCCAGCATAGGTGTAAATAATAAAATCTATGATGGCCGAATTCCATCAATCTGCTTCTGTTTCGGGTACATGCCTTACTGGGACACATGAACAGAACTATTGTTTATTAGTAGTACCACAGAGATTATCCAACTATGACAAGCAACAACAAACAAAAAAGGAAATCTGCTGTGAAAAAAAACTATACCAGGACCCTGGAAGTTAACATCAAAATGGAATAGCCATTATTGATGTTATTAATTACGCCTGTACATTTCCTGCAAAATGTCTGTTGTGAAAAAGGTCTATTCAGCCTATCAGTGCATGAAGCAATAGGTGTGCTGCCCAGTGCGAAGAGAAAAGAGGTAGAAATGTGTTTACACAACAGCGCCTCCCACAGCCCAAATATTGAACTACATCGTTGTATAACGCTGGAACAACATTAGGTCAAAATGTACCAAATGATGCACTAACGTAACTGTAAAGTGTAGTAACGACAGCTACGTTTTAGTTAATGGAAAGTAAGCTATTCATTCCTAACAAAGGATAAGTTAACATTAAGTTTGCACAGAAAGTCAAGCGCGTTTATCACATTCTGCTACATTCATGTTAGTTAGCTAGCTAGTAATGCTACAGCTATTTTTCCTTTAAAACTGTTCAGGGGTCAACTGTCACACATATCTCCATTTACTACCCTCGTCTTACTTTGGGACGTTTCCTCGTATGTTTTTTTAATATCTCGGAAAAGCTGTTCGGCCACTGCAGGTAAAAATGAACGCATTTTCAGCATGGACTAAGTATAAGATTTTCATAACGTTTTGTTTCAGGAAGTCAACGACTCCTGTAGCCAATAAGCATAGCTTGTCAATAAGGTGCAACCAAAACATTACGACTTCCGGCTCGACCGTTAGATTTCCTTCCAAAATAAAAAAAACGAACATGAGGAACATCATAAATATATAGAGGAACATAACTCAAGCGCAGTCATTGCTCAAGCGTGGTATTTACGGGGAGACCCTTGACTTTTTAAGCTTTGCAAACTAATAAGGTGGAGTAGTCATTATTTTAATATTCCTGCTACCACAGAGACACTAGAACAGTGGCATATACCTTGAGACACGTTTGACATGTACCTAGAGCATTGTTAATATAACTTGCTTTATACCTATGCTTAATACATGTATCTCTTAAATGTATTATTTTTAAATAAAAAAAGTCTTTGTATGTTAAAGACAAGCAATCCCCAGACAGATGTATATTCATGCTATTTTCAGAAAAGCTATCAATGCGCCATTGACATGTATGTTAATGCCTACTTTGTCATACTATTTTGATTCACTTGTGTTGCCCTATAAAGCACCAGTTTTGTAACTCTCCAAATCGTTTTTCATTATGAGGTTATGACATTTGCTAAAAAAAAAAAAAAAAAAAAAAAAAAAAACCTGTCAAGACCAATAATTTCTTGCTGTATATCGGATATTGACTAATCACCGGAACTTTTCACAGGGGCATTGGTGAACTGTAGTTAGCCGAGCTAGCATGCACAACACCATTTTATTTCACAAAAGACTTTTTGACATGTCATAGCAGCAAAAGCAGACTATGATTGATTATACCGATTGCTCCATTTCACTTACCGGTAGTTGTGCCTATACCGGATCTTGGTACTGAACATGCTGGGTCACTGATAGGGCTTACTGCAGCACTTACATGGAACATAAACCATAATGAATGTTATTAATAACAAGTTTGCTTTTAATGCTATGATGTCAAAACGTCTGCTGTGAAACAGGCCTATATCAGAGGCCTGGCACTGGCTCACCTAAATGGAAAGCAAAAGATATCTGCTGTCTACTGTTGTGCATTATCTTGCACTACTGACAGTCAGTCTCAGACAAAAAGCCTCTTTAACCCATCATGAACAGAATGAGTTAAGAAAATAATCACTATCTCCATTTAGCACATAGAGCCATGTGCCTCAACAGCTGATTTTCCATGGCTCATGTTTCAATGTATGGCTTGAAAGGTTAATCTGAAATGGGGATGCAGCAAAACCTGTATTTTAGATAAACCAGTTATCTGTGCCACAAGGGGCTCCAATGTGTGAGATTTTTTTTTTTTAAATGTTAAACCACAAGTTGCAATTGCTGAAACCATAAGGTTGTCAATAATTTTATATTGCATCAATTCACAAATGAAAATAAACCTTAAGAATGTTGGTACACCTCAGTCGATGACAATTATGACCACAAGAAGATCTACAAGAAGAAAATCAAAGTAGTCCATTAAATAGAAGGCACACCTCTTAAGAACCTACACATTTCAGTGGTGGAGAACTGATCCACTTTATTTGATTGGTCTGAACTCTTGTAATAGCCTACTAAGAGACATTGTGCGATACAAACATTGCATTTCAACATCATAGAATACACGGGTTTTCAAGTCTTAATTTCAAAAAGACAAAAAAAAAAGTTACTACTGCGTGTTTGATAGAGAGCTGAAAAGATGCTCCAATTCTTTTTCGGCTTCATGTCGGATTTCATTAAGATTCAAGTTTGTAAACTTTTTTTTTTTTCATTGCCTTTGTAAACACATAACATCCCATCTAAACAGGATGAATAACGAAGATGTTGAAAATGACATAAAATAAAAATCTGAACATGTGCTATGACAAATTATTCAAAATCAAAATAAAGGGAGGAAAGGAAATATCAAGTTTATCATTGCAGAATGGATGTGTTAACTGAGCAAAGTGAAAGCTAAAAAAAAAAAAAAAAAAATATTGTATTTTTCACATACTTGCAAAGGAACATTACTGCCATTTATGAAGTTGACCTATAATAATTAATATTCAAAGCTTTATGCCTGTTGATTGACACAATGATAGTAGAGCTTAAGTGGTCACGGTTTTGACTCACCATGACAGCAAACTCCTAAACATTTAACGGTACCATACACTTAAAACTGTAACTGTGATGCAAGCCTCACACTACAGAATCATGTACCAGCTACAAGAAAGGACAGGAAGTAAAAAACATCCAGATTTCTGTGAGTGGTGGAAAAACGTTAAAGCACATTTTAGTATACTCCTCTGCTGGAGGTTGAATAAGTTACACAGCAGGTAGTATGCTTTTTTTTTGTCAAAAGCTACAAAGCAAAAAAGTGCAACAATGGTGCAGACCATTCTTTGTTTGGTTAGTTTTGTCTTTTTTGTGTAATGGAAAGACAATTTACAGAGTTCAGATTATTGTCAGGACAGTATCAAAAAAAAGAAGAGAAAAAAAAAAGAGGGACTACAGAAACAAATACAAACATCAAACACCAACGTATATCTCTGAGAAAATTAGTTAAAGCTGCCTTCTTTCTCAAGTCACAAGGCATGGCAAAACCTGACATACTATTTTTTACCATGACATCATTGCAGAGCAAATCATTCTTAACAGGTTGGAAACTGCAGAGAGAGAAGCTACATGTGACACACCATGGTCAGCTATTGAAAAAAACTAAGCAAAAAAACATTGGCTCACTTTCATTGTTTAGACGGGGTCCAGGAGTAGTCATAGGATATTTTTTCTGGCAAAATTAAGCTTATATCAGACTTTTCACCGTTCTGCTATAACACCAGTGTTCTCAACTTCTTATGAAGACATTTTTCTGTCTTGAACGGGGTGAGATGTTACCCCTACCATCTGATAGTTACAATGCATGCATCATCTCCACTATGTGGCGAAGAAAAGCATCACATATCATTGCTGTTTAAATGTTCCGTTTCATCCTCGAATGTCCACGATATTCAGGCTCTGGTGGTGCTTGGTGGATGGTGCAGGGTGGCTGAACCTCTGTGCTCCACTCATGGTCAAGTACAAACCAAAGGTTCGGTCTCTCTTAACGTCACTATGGTAAAAATATTAGAGTGGGTGTCAGGTCACGTGGGGCGGGGGTGGACTGGGAGAGACCATCTGTGATACTAAAGATTACACCCCTACTCTTCCCATTTAAAGTGGATCAATTTAAAAGCGACATTAAAATAAGAAACAATCAAGTTAAGAAAAACACTGCAAAAGGTTACTCTATTTACATACAATGATTCTCTTAAAGACAAGGTATATCTTTACAGAAATCAAAAAAATTCAGAAATAGTCTCTTATGTTGTTTCTTTTTACATATTAAGTTCTTCATCTTTAATATAGCTCATGTCGTCCCCTCAGTCGAGTCTTGCTTATTTCCCCAACAGGCTGGGTGAGTGCTTCCAGACCAAAGCCAGTCTTGTTCTGGACAGCCCTGCCTGTCAGGCTGCTGCTTGTACTCTTAGCTAATAGCCAGGGGGTGCCATAGCACCAAAAAGAAAAAGGACAACACCCCATCTACTTGTCACACTCGCCAGTAAGCGAAGATAGTTCTGGGAAAGGGGGATGAAAAGAAAAGCCTTAGCGCAGGCCTCTATTAAGGTTATGGGGGCTGTAGCCAGCAGGGCTCAGTCGTCGCTGTCAGACAGGGTCTCGTATTGCTCTGACAGCAGAGACTGCCAGACGCGCTGCTGGGCCACCGGGGCTCCAGCTGGAGGCGGCTGCTGCTGCTGCTGCTGCAGCTGCTTCTGTTGCTGACTCTGTATGGAGGGGGAAGCTATGGAGGTGGGTGGCGTGCTGCTCAGTATGCGCATGGTCAGCGGGTTGTAAGGGAACTGCATGGATCCTGGGCAGAGAAGGAGAAGAGAAAGTGATTTCTTTTTTTTTTCTCTTTTTTTTTTTTTTTTAAGATTCCAGGTATTTCTTTCTACAATTTTACCAGGAGACTAATTTTGTAGACACTGACAGCAGAGGCTGGACAGCTCACCTGTGGATGAGGGTCGGTCGTCCCAGCTCCATTGGGGCTGGGCTTGGGCTTGTCTGTGATAATCTCCCTCAGAGTGGACGGAGGACACTGAGGAGGGACGCTCCCCTCCAGCGTAGGCCTGACCCAGGTTAGGTGACTTGGATTTCCGGCTGTTGGCTTTGCCCTGCTTCTGCTTTCCTGTATATGTATGTATGTATGTATGTATGTATGTATGTATGTATGTATGTATGTATGTATATATATATATATATATATATATATATATATATATATATATATATATATATATAAAAAAATTGTAAATCAGCAACATGTTAAACATAAGATCTTGCCCGAAGAATCTGTCATTTTGCAAATGTAATTTGTTCCTACCCATACTGGGTGACCGGTTAGCCTCCTGGCGGGCTTCACTGCCTGTGCAGGGTGTGTTGTTGATGGCACCCTGAGCCCCTAGTCCTCCCTGGTGCTCTTCTGGTTTCTCCTCCAAGTTGCCCATCAAGGCTTTACGGATGATGTCCTCCAGGCCCAGGTTACTGGCTGGGTCACTAAATGAGTGATTCCTGGTGTTGATGCTGCCTACAATCCACAACACAACAAAACATACAATGAGAAATGAAACATCAACTAGATTGCACCGTGAAGTGTCTGAGCGTCATTCACTGCTACTTACTGGAGCTTGTAACAGCAGGCAAGTTGAAAATCTCTGTGCCTGGTTGTGCGTTTCCTGCAAGACAATTTTTAGCAGTTGAAAAAAACACTTATTTCTGACATGAGGAGTTAATTAATTACTCACAAATGTCTGTCATGCACACATTAAGAAAGCTTGTTCCATCATTTGATGCATGCATGTTAGTTTGAGGGAAGAGGATAAGTAAAGACCCACTTACCAACATCAGAATCACCGGCACCAGAGTTGGAGTTCAACTTACGAAAGATCTCCTGCTTCTTGGATTTCACCATTGGTGAGGTGTTCTCCAGCTTGGTGAAGAAGGAAGGCAGATAGCTGACACTCCCCGGGGATCGCGAGTCAGTCCTTGATCCAGACAAAGGGTAAAAAGTCAAATAGCAAATAGGGGTAACTGGGGCAACAAGCTATTGGTACAAGGCACTTTCAACCCCACTGGGATGTCAAACAACTGCTGACAGGGGGGAAGGTTGCTTGCCTGCTGGCATCCATACAAGATCCATACGACTGATTTACAGACTCATACAGTCAGACATCAAATGTCAGGGCACCAACAGAAAACTAACTTTAGCAATGTGTAGATCAAATGTAGAAATATTGGTTATTTAATATTTACAACATTATTACAGCTGACAAGACATTTATATCTAAATACATATGTTATTATTTTTATTTATTTAATTGTAATCAACTTCTATTGTAACTAACCTTTAAATTGTGTCAGTTACTATATTCCTAACAATGTTAATATAAATATAAAAACTGGTTCTTAATCCATTTTAAGCTATTAAGAGATGTACTGGCTTGTGGGG